>NC_080177.1:40340335-40940335 GCF_950295315.1 Erinaceus europaeus
TGTTTTGCTATCTCCTTGCTAACTGCTCCTCTCCTCTTAATTTCTCTCCTATCAAATAAAAGGAGGGGAAGGGGTGAGAATGACTGCCAGGAGCAGTGGATTAGTAATGACAACACCTAGCCCCAGCAATAATCCTGGAAGCAAAAAAAAAAAAGTACTTTATAAATTCTGACACTTGAGAGAGTGGAGACACAGAACTTATGTGGTAGGTATGGTTTGGAACTATAGCCTATAACCCACTATAATCACAAATAAATAAATTTAAAAATTCTAACACCTGAATCTTCAGGGGAGTCGCAAGTCTTTACTTTCAAAAAACATTTTAATATTTATTTTATTCCCTTTTGTTGCCCTTGTTGTTTTATTGTTGTAATTATTATTGACGTCATTGTTGGATAGGACAGAAAGAAATAAAGGAGAGGAAGACAGAGAGGGGGAGAGAAAGATAGACACCTGCAGACCTGCTTCTCTGCTTGTGAAGCGACTCCCCTGCAGGTGGGGAGCCAAGGGCTTGAACCAGGATCCTTGTTAGCTGTCAGACTCAGGCAAAAACTAGTAAAGTCATGGGCCGCTTGGAATATACCTAAAATAGACCTATTAGCTTTTTCCAAAATGGAGACCCCCACAAATCTTCATCTGCAATATTCTTCTTGCCTTTAGGTTCATGATTAGTCAACAACTTTTTCTGCTTTATACCTTAACTCTTTCAGCCACCATGTTCCAGATGATAGCATGATGACAACCTTAATTCCCTGGGCAGAGGACCCCACCAATGTGTCCTGGAACCCTGCCTCCTGAGATTCCTGCCCCCCTAGGGAAAGAGAGAGACAGGCTGGGAGTATGGGTCAACCTGCCAATGCCCATGTTCAGTAGCCAGACCTTCCACCTTCTGCATCCCATAATTACTCTGTATCCATACTCCCAGAGGGATAAAGAATAGGAAAGTTATCAAGGGAGGGGACAGGATACAGAGTTCTGGTGGTAGGAAATGCACCCCCTCTTATCCTATGGTCTTGTCGCTATTTCCATTTTATAAATAAATTTTAAAAATGTTAAAAAAAAAAAAGAGAGAGAAACAGGAAGAAAGAAAAAGAAAGAAAGAAAGGAAAAAGAAAGAAAAAGAGAGAAAGAAAGAAAGAAAGAAAGAAAGAAAGAAAGAAAGAAAAGAAAATGGCTGCCAGGAGCAGTGGCACTGAGCCCCAGCAATAATAACCCTGGTGGCAAAAAAAAAAAAAAGTGAATGAATCAACAGGCAAAGGAGAAGTTCAGAGGAAAGTAGACTAAAAGCACAGATAAATCAATAATGCAACTGTGACAATAACACAAGTGATACTATTTTATTTATAATTTGAACTCTACCTACTTCCACAAAGGATTTAGAGTGGCTTAAAATAAACACATGTACAGGATAACTGAAATAAAGAAAAGGAGAGTTAATCCACGTGGAAGAAAGGGGAGATAAATACCAGGAAACAGAAAGGAGAGTTATTGTAGTGGAGCGCTAATTTTGGCTTTGAGCTTAGGAAACCAAAGCTAAAGAAGAAACATGAGAACTTACAAATTCTCAGTTTCAGAGAATAGAGGTAGACAGCTTTGTCAGTAGGCTTCATCCGCTTTCTACTTCTGAGCTCTGAGAGAAACTTATGACATAGTCTCTCCAAAAAAAATCAGCTTTAAAAATAAGGAATGCGAAGTCGGGTGGCTTAAGTGCAGGCGTAAGGATCCTGGTTCAAGCCCCTAGCTCCCCACCCGCAGGGGAGTTGCTTCACAGGTGGTGAAGCAGGTCTGCAGGTGTCTTTCTCTCCCCCTCTCTGCCTTCCCCTCCTCTCTCCATTTCTCTCTGTCCTATCCAACAACAACAATAATTACTACAACAATAAAACAACAAGGGCAACAAAAGGGAATAAATAAGTAAATATTGAAAAAAAAATAAGGTATGGTGATTTCTGCTGGAGCTACTAACCTACTAACCTGCAAAGATTAGTAGAAGTCAAAGCCCAGACACTGATATGAGCTCAATTAAGGTGTGTCTGTTCAGAGCTGAGTTAAGGTAGTCTGACTTTCAGTGCTAATATGATAAAAATGACAGCTCCTGGCAAATGAAGAGTAATTGATGACTAACCTGCCTTGCAAATTGTCTTTCTCAAGGAAGGATTAATAAGGTTGCTGATGAGTATTTTAATGCAGCATGTCAGTACTCTTGGCCGATACTCTTAGGAAAATGAAGGCCCTGACATGAATTCTTACCAGGAAAGGAGGTCTCACAGACCCTAAAGGCAAGATCTGTGTTATTTTTAGTACAGGTCTTTTTTGGTTGTTGTTGTTTTTAAATAGAGACAGAAAGACCACAGTACCAAAGCTTCCTTCAATATAGTGAAACCTGTGTCTTACACGTGGCAAAGCAGCACACTATCCAAGTGAAGTGTTTTGCCAGCCATGCACATGTTTTTAATAAACTTTATGTGCTACACATTTATTTGAGTGATATCAGTGCAAGTGATATCAGTGCAAGCATCATCTAAGTTCATTTCCCACGACTACGCTCAACCGGACCTGCCAATATACGCGGATATCTTCGCCCACCCTGTCCAACGCTTGACGTCTCGTCACCCCGTCTAGTCCCCTATGCCTACACTGAACTTCTCTGTTCCAGTCTCTTGGAAACAGAGTTGGCAGTCAGCTGAGGTAAAGAACAAACACCTCATCACAGACCCCTGCAAGCGTCAACCCGGCTTTGACCTAGCACGTTATGAATCGCTATCGAACAGGCCATGGCCGGTGCGCCGCTATGTTCCACCACTGGGGAGCCAGAGACGACCCGAACTGCCCCTGCGGCTACAGACAATGACCCACATAGTCAACGACTGCCACCTCTCCAGATTCAAGGGAGGTCTCGAAACTTTACATCAGGCTCAACCTGATGCTGTTGACTGGCTGTGGAAGAAGGGCAAACGCAAGAAGAAGGAGAAGGAGAAGGAGAAGGAGAAGGAGAAGGAGAAGGAGAAGGAGAAGGAGAAGGAGAAGGAGAAGGAGAAGGAGAAGAAGGAGAAGGAGAAGGAGAAGGAGAAGGAGAAGGAGAAGGAGAAGGAGAAGGAGAAGGAGAAGGAGAAGGAGAAGGAGAAGGAGAAGGAGAAGAAGTGCCTGCACTATTAATCCATCATCCTGGGTGTCCCTCTACTTTTTTCCTTTCTATTTTTATTGGATAGGCATATATATATGCCCACAAAGTGCAAGGACCAGCGCAAGGATCCCAGTTCGAGCCCCCGATTCCTCACCTGCAAGGGAGTCACTTCACAAGAGGTGAAGCTGGTCTGCAGGTGTCTATCTTTCTCTCCCCACTCTATCTTCCCCTCCTCTCTCCATTTCTCTCTGTCCTATCCAACAATGACGACATCAATAACAACAACAATAATAATAACTACAACAACAATAAAAAACAACAGGGGCAACAGAAAAGAAATTTTTTTAAAAACCCATTAGAGCATACCTAAAAGAGACTTCCTAGCTTCTTCCCCTAATACAAAGACCCCTAATTTCATCTGCTCTATTCTTTCCTACCTTTAGGTTCCTATTTATTAAACAATTTGCCCAGCTTTGTATCTTTTTTTTTTCCAGCTTTATATCTTACTGCCTTTCAACCACCAAACTGCAGATGCTACCATGATGCCATTCTGGCTTTCCTGGGCAGACAACCTCATCAGTGTGCCCCTAAGTCTCACCTCTCCAGAACCCTACCCCACTAAGGAAAGACAGAAACAGGCTGGGAGTATGGGCCAACCTGCCAGCATTCATGTCCAGCAGAGAAGCAATTACATAAGGCAGACCTTCCACGTTCTGGACCCCATAAAGAATTTTGGCCCGTACTCCCATAGAGGGATAAAGAATAAGGAAGTTTCCAGTGAAGGGGGTGAACTCCAGTGGTGGGAACTTTATGAAATTATACCCGTTATATTACAATCTTGTTAATCATTATTAAATCACTAATATAAAAAAGGAAGGGAAATGTCTTCCAAAGATCCTCATTTGAGGTACAACACAGCTAAGGTTACATTATTTTATATGTAGCTGCCTAACCAGATATCCTGGGTTTGTGACAGAGATGTGTTTGGAGGGAGGATGAGGGTAGGAGAGCTAGTTTCCTTCTGGACAGGAAGAAAACAGGCATCTAACTTGCATAAAAACAGAAGGACAAGGAGGCCGGGCAGTGGTATACTTAAGCACAGGTTACCATGTGCAAGGACCTGGGTTCGAGCCCAGACTCCCCACCTGCCAGAGGGATGCTCCACAAGTGATGAAACAGATATTGCAGGTGTCTCTCTGTCTCTCTCCATATATCTCCCCTTCCATTGTCAATTTCTCTCTGTCCTATTAAAAAAAAAAAAAAGGCTGCCAGAATCAGTGGATTCGTTGAAGGTACCAAACCCCACAGATAACCCTGGTGACAATAGAAAAATAAATAAAATAATAAAAGTAAAATAGAAGAAGGATATTTAGCTATAATTAGGGGGGAATGTAACTATAGGACACAATTTTCTTTCTAGATTATAAATTAAAATTTGATCTGCCAAAATTTGATCTCCAGTGTGGCATATGGAAATGATGTGATACAAGATTTGGAGTAAAATTAAAAATAGAATTGACAGAGGACCTACTGGGGGGTGTATTGTTATATGGAAAACTGGGAAATGTTATGCATGTACAAACTATTGTATTCACTGTCAAATGTAAAACATTAATTCCCCAATAAAGAAATAATAAAAAAATATAGAATTGATGGTCTAGGTGTATGCAGGAATATTTTCCTCTCTCCAAGATTCAAGACTCCAAGAGCATAAATTCTCCTGAACATTACATGGAGACATCACATGGAGAACTGCCACTGTTCTGAGAAGCAAAATGGCAGTTTTAAAGTGATAGTCACCTAATTAAGTTGTGGTTTAATCAGAGGAATACTCAGGGAAATGTTGTGGTTTAATCAGGAGTATAATCAGAGGAAACTTTACCTGAAACTTATTTTTAATATTTATTTTATTTATTTATTCCATTTTGTTGCCCTTGTTTTATTGTTGTAGTTATTATTATTGTTATTGATGTCGTCATTTTTGGATAGGACAGAGAGAAATGGAGAGAGGAGGGGAAGACAGAGAGGGGGAGAGAAAGACACCTGTAGACCTGCTTCACCGCTTGGGAAGCGACTCCCCAGCAGGTGGGGAGTAGGGGGCTCGAACCAGAATCCTTAAGCCGGTCCATTAACATTTTGCGCCACGTGCACTTAACCCGCTGTGCTACCGCCCGACTCTCCCTGAAATTTTTTTAAAACTCTATTACCATTGTTGTTTTTTTTAATATATTATTTATGTATTATTTGCTGGACAGAAACAGAGAGGGAAGGGGGAAATAAAGAGGAAGGAAGAGAGAGGGAGATACCTTCAACAGTGCTTCACTGCTCAAAAAATCCTCCCAACCCCCACAAGTAGGTAACAGGGGCTTGATCCTAGGTCGCTGAACATGCAGCCAACCAGGTGTACCACCTTCCAGTCCCTCTATTATCATTGTTACTAATGAAAGCAGATTCTTTCTTAGCTTATTTGCAGGCTAGATCCATATTATTTTTTAGCGCAAGTATAAATTATAAAATTAGTAGTTTACAGGGTATTTTGTATTTTGACCTATCATATCTGGTTTAATTTCTATGATAATATTGTACGTCAATTACGGTATTTTCCCCCACTAGCAGATAAGAAGATTAAGCAAAGCAACTTGCCCATAATATAAAAAGAAATAGCTGAGCTAGAATTAGAAGTTAGCTTTTCTAACTCTAAATCTTTTATCATGGCGATTAGAGCCCATTTCTCTCAATACATTCTGAGCAGCATGACACTTTTTCAAATCTTCTCATAGCTAGGAGAAAAAATAATTTCATGGAAAACTTGTGAACTCTATCCTGTATAGTTTAAAAAAAAAAAGACAGGGGTCGGTCGGTAGCGCAGCGGGTTAAGCACACGTGGCAAGAAACGCAAGGACCGGCTCAAGGATCCCGGTTTGAGCCCTCAGTTCCCCATCTGCAGCGGAGTCGCCTCACAAGCGGTGAAGCAGGTCTGCAGGTGTCTATTTGTCTTCCCCATCTCTCTCCATTTCTCTCTGTCCTATCCAACAACAATGGCATCAGTAACAACAGTAATAACCACAATGACTATAAAAAAATAACAAGAGCAACAAAAGGGGAAAAAAATGACCTCCAGGAGCAGTGAATTCGTTGTGTAGGCACCGAGCCCCAGCAATAACCCTGGAGGCAAAAAAAGAAGTAAATAAATAAATAAATAAGACTTGAGGTATGAAATTATTTGTGATAGATGCCACTAGTAAATTAGTGTGTATTTTGTTTCTGTCATAAATATTATCTTATTTTAGTTTATTTTATCTTATCAGAGCACTGTTCAGTTCTGGCTTATGTGGTGCTGGGGGCTGAATTCAGGCACCAGTCTTTTTTCTCTTCTTCTTTTTTTTCTTTCCTCCAGGGTTATTTGCTGAGGCTCGGTGCCTACACTATGAATCCACTGCTCTTGGAGGCCATTTGTTCCTGTTTTTGTTACCCTTATCGTTATTGTTGCCATTGATGTTGTTGTTGTTGGATAGGACAGAAAGAAATCAAGAGAGGAGGACATACAGAGAGGGAGAGAGAAAGACACCTGCAGACCTGCTTCACCGCTTGTGAGGCGACGCCCCTTCAGGTGGGGAACCGGGGGCTGGAACCCGGATTCTTACGCTGGTCCTTGGGCTTTGCGCCACCTGTGCTTAACCCGCTGTGCTACCGCCCCCCCCTCCCTTAGGCACCAGTCTTTTGCATAACCATTATGCTAGCTTCCCAGTTCTAAAAAGTTGTCTTTATGTTGGATTATATATATGATGTCCTTACTTCTTCCTATAACAGCTGTCAGTATAGACATACATAGTGTAACCTGACTACAGGAATTAAAGGTTTAAAAACAGGGGCACATAAGACACTTCACCCTAACCATGCATAAAGCCCTGAATTTGACCTCTAGTACCACAAAGAACTACCTCAGATAGCACTGGGGGACTCCATGAAAGGTAAAGCACTGCTGACATATCTCCCCCTCTAATTGTCTTTCCTTCTCCTCTACCTCCCTCTCTCTCTAAATAATGAGAACGTTAGCCAGAGAAGTCACTCAGCTGATGAGCTGCACATGTGCAAGGCTCCTACACCACATAAAACATTTTTTTTAAGTTTAATAAAAGTTTTAAGCAGATAACTTTGGGTATAAGCTGATATATTTGGGAATGTCTATCAGAAATGTAAATATGCATTATCCGAGAAATTCCTCTTCTGGAAATGTGTGCCAAAGAAATCAGGACAAATGCACAAAAATGTAACAGGATATTCCTAACAGTGCTGTTTATATTAATAAATTACAGGTTCTTGAACTGGAATTGGCGTATTGCACCAAAGTAAAAGACTCTGTGGTGTGTGAGAGGGAGAATACAGGTCCAAAAAGGATGACAGAGAACCTAGTGGGGGTTGTACTGTCATGTGGAAAACTGGGAAATGTTATGCATGTACAAACTATTGAATTTACTGTCAAATGTAAAACATTAATTCCCCAATAAAGAAATTAAAAATAAGTAAAAAAAAAAAAAAAAGTAAGTAAATAAATAAATTACAGGTTCTCTCCTTGCTTTTCTATTTTGTATTTATTTATTTATTATTTTGGCCATGAGCCTATGTTTCTTTTAAACTCAGAAAAATGAAATGATTTTTATAAAGAGGGTGAGAATAATGTTTGAAACAGCAAATCTGTCTTTCCCAAGGAAAATATTCAAATGAATGCTTTAAAATATGCATGTAAAAGAAATACAGGACAGTAAACTAGGGACAAAGCAATTTTTTTCTTTGCACCTAATAATTATTATAGCTTCATAAGATTGGCTATTGCATCACTATTGGTGTTTATTTTTACTACTGAATAAAAGAAAGCCAATTATTAAATAGAATGTATATACTACTACCTTATTATGTAAGCATATAGATATATGTCTATTTTTGCAAAGGGAACAACTTTAGAATGCTAAAGCTATATTGGGATTAGCTTTGGCAGACAAGATAACAAATGCTTACAAAGAACTATGGAACCAGACTGCCTGAGTTCAAATCTGACTGTGCTGTATTCTAGCAATATAGTCTTAAGCAAGTTAAGCTTATCTGTGCTTCACTTTTCCATACCTAAGGAGAAACACAATAGTGCCTGCCTCATAGTCATTATGAGGAATATACATATAAAGCACTTACATACATTTTTTTTGCCTCCAGGGTTATTGCTGGGGCTTGGTGCCTGCGGTACAAATCCACTGCTCCTGGAGGCCATTTTTCCCATTTTGTTGCCCTTGTTGTTATCGTTGTTGTCATTATTATTGTTGTCACTGCTATTGTTGTTTCTGGGTAGGACAGAGAGAAATGGAGAGAGGAGGGGAAGACAGAGGGGGAGAGAAAGATAGACACCTGCAGACCTGCTTCACTGCTTTTGAAGGGACCCCTCTGCAAGTAGGGAGCCAGCGGCTCAAACTGGATTCCTTATGCAGGTCCTGCGCTTTGCGCCATGTGTGCTTAACCCCCTGCGCTACCGCATGACCCCCATAAAGCACTTATTTAATAGAGTGCCTGAAAGGTAGAGAGCGTGGCATATGTACATCATTATATCATTATATACTGCATCTGTGGTTTTGAACTGTGTCTTCAAATTTTCTTTTTTTCTTTTTTTTCTTTCTAGCACTGCTCAACTCTGGCTTATGGTGGTGTGAGAAACTGAACTTGGTACTTCAGAGCCTTAGGCATGAGAGTCTCTTTGCATAATCATTATGCTATCTAACCCTGCCCTGTCTTTATATTTTCTACCATTTGACCAAGTTTTACCTGAAATATCTACATAATATTTAAAAATCAACTAGAGCAGAGACTTAAGTAGGTATGTGTTCATCTATACTCATATCAGCAGATTCATAACAACTAAAAGGTAGAACTACCCAAATTCTATGGCCAGATGAATGAGTAAACATAATATAATATGTAGCATGGGATGTTATTCAGTCTTAAAAAGGAATGAAATTTTGATACATGGTACAACATGGATACATCCTAAAAGTATCCTAAATGAGGTAAGTCAGATGCAAAGGACAAATATTGCCTGATTCCACTTACATCAAGGTACCTAGAGTGGTCAGATTCATTGAGATGGAAAGTAGAATACTGACTACAGGGTGGAAGAGTGGGGTAGAATGAGAAAAGTATTGTTTAATAAGCACAAGTTTCAATTTGGGGAAAACAAAAAGTTTCTGAAGATGGATGGTGATGAGAGCTTCCTGGCAATTTAAATATATGTCATGCCACTGATCTGCATACTTAAAGGTAAATCTTGTGTTACAGACTCTTATAAATATGACTTTTAATTTTTTTAAATTTCTTTATTGGGGGTTAATGGTTTACATTCGATAGTAAATACAATAGTTTGTACATGCATAACATTTCTCAGTTTTCCACGTAACAATACAACCCCCATTAGGTCCCCTGTCATCCTTTTTGGACCTGTACTCTCCCCCCTCACCCACCCCAGTAAATATGACTTTTTAATGTGTTACACACTATAGAAATTAAAATTGTTTTAAATTGCCAGCAGGGTTATAGCTGAGGCTCAATGCCTACATAATGACTCCACTGTTTCTGGAGGGTTTTTTTTTTTCTCTTTCTTTTTTTATTTTTCTATAGAAGCAGAGAGAAATTGAGAGGGGAGGGGAGATAGGAAGAGAAAGGGAGAGAGAGAGAAAGAAAGAGAGAAAGAGAGAGAGCTACAGCACTGCTTCACTGCTCATGAAGCTTCCCCTCAACAGGAGATTTACCCGTGGTCCTTGCTCATGGCAACATATACATTCTACTCGGTGAACCACTGCCCAGCCCCCACAATTTAAATGCTTTTTAAATATTTATTTATTCTCTTTTTGTTGCCCTTGTTTTATTGTTGTAGTTATTATTGCTGTTGTTGATGTCGTTGTTGCTGGATAGGAAAGAGAGAAGTGGAGAGAGATGGGGAAGACAGAGAGGGGGGAGAGAAAGACACCTGCAGACCTGCTTCACCGCCTGTGAAGTGACTCCCCTGCAGGTGGGGAGCTGGGAGCTCGAACAGGATCCTTACTCTGGTCTTTGCGCTTTGCACCACATGTGCTTAACCCACTGCGCTACCACCTGACTCCCCACAATTTGAATTTTTATAAGTTTTTGTAAGCTACTCTTTAAAGACAAGAGATTTATAAGACCTTTCTTCCAGACATTGATATGAACCCACTTCTCAAAGACAAAGCAGCAATCTAGAGAAGGAAGTCCTATAAAAGAAAGAGATGATGGGGCCAGGTAGTGGTGCACCTGGTTGAGTGCACACATTACAGTGTGCAATGACCCAGGTGTGAGGCCCTGGTCTCCACCTGCAGGGGGAAAGCTTTGCAAGTGGTTAAGCTGTGTTGCAGGTGTTTCTCTGTCTCTCTCCCTATTACCGCCCCCCTTCCCTCTTGATTTCTGGCTGTCTCTATCCAATAAAGAAATAAAGGTCGGCTGGTAGCGCAGTGGGTTAATCGTACATGGCGCCAAGTGCAAGTACTGGTGTAGAGATCCCAGTTCGAGCCCCAGCTCCCCACCTGCAGGGGAGTTGCTTCACAGGCAGTGAAGCAGGTCTGAAGGTGTCTATCTTTCTCTCCCCTTCTCTTCCCCTCCTCTTTCCATTTCTCTCTGACCTATCCAACAACAACGATATCAGTATCAACAACAATAACTACAACAACAATAAAACAAGGACAACAAAATGGGAAAAAAGCAAATTTTAAAAGAAAATAAAGATAATAAAAAATAACAAATAAAAGAAAGAGGTGACCGAAGAGTAGAAGGTGCTCTCTCCCCATTTCCAGAGGTTCTTCACCATCTCTTGTTCAGAGTCCCCTCTAGTCAACTTCAGCCTTTCTCTTCTCTTTCCCTAGTACTCTCTTGCAGCAAAGTAAGAACAAAAATAGGAACATATTCCATTCAATCATCTTTGTCCTATGAAAAGAATTTTAAAAATAAAGATAAACTTAAAGATTAAGCTAAGAAAATCAAATTGAACAGTCTTCTATACATACAAAAACTTCTCCTTGTTAATCTAGCAAACATGTAGACGGCATCCCAGGGGCAGGATTAGTCTCAAAGTCTCTTCATTTCCTTTGTCAGAGAAGTGTGTCATCCAAAGCAGAGCTGGCCTTCTTTCTAGATTAATTGTGACTCATCTGTCCTTCCTTCTCTAAAGTGCTTTGTGGAGGCCAGCGATCACAAACTCAAAAGTTTAGAGGAGCCAGAAAGAAACTATGTGAACTTAAAAATAGGGAAGATGAAAAGAAAATGGGGAGGGGGTGAGGAGGGGGGACAGCAGGAAAGTGATAAGCTTCTCCTTGTATAATGGGGCAACTCCTACCAAGGAAATTTAGAAGCTTGTTCCCATATGAGAATACTTACTCTGTTTGCCAAATTTTCCATTTATCAAAAGAAGAATGAAACTCTTTTCATTCTTTCATTTTGATGCGAATCTCCCCAAAGACAGTAATGGTTTGAGTTTTGTTTATTTGGTTTTTGGCTTGGTTAAACAAAATGCTTTGTGGATTAACAAAAAAGACAAACAAGACTTCTGCTTTGGGGTCCGACTCCTGATTTAGAGGTCTGTCAACAGACAACAAAACCCTAATAAATAAAGCACATCAGTTATCTAGCCCTGCACATGAACACAGGAATAATGAGAACAGGAAGGCTACTTTTCACAACTGGGGGTGATGGGGGGTGGGGGAGAGTCCTGCATGTAAAGTTCTTACAAGATTGATTTCTTTGTCTCCTCCAGAAGGCTTTTCTTTTCTTTTCTTTTCCTTTTTTTTGTCACTGAAGTTTCACTGCCCTATCTGACCAACTTTTTCAGGTAAAAAGACAAAGGCAAGAGAGCCAGAGGGAAAGACAGCATAGCACCAAAGCTTCCTCCAATGTGTGAACATTAGGCAAGCACACTATCCAAGTGAGTTATCTTGTCAGACAGACAATGGGTTGGTTTCTTTTGCTGTTGATGCTAGGATGCTTTGTCAGCGTTTGTTGATTTCCTTTGCCTTATCTTCATCTTTGTTAGGAGACCCTTTATATCCTCCACCACACTTTTTGAGGGGACCATCTATTTCTACATAAAACTTGATTGATTCATCTTCCCAGGTCATACATCATGATCCAGTAGCAAGATAAAGTAGACAAGATTCAAATTCCTCCCTGTTGAAACTGTGAGTTCAATTCCATAGAGGAAAGAGAGCCACTAAGTTAAGGTACTTCGATTAAGTTTTTCCTAAGTTGAAAGGATACTATTCCTGGAGCTTACATGAGCTCTAACTCATCATTCTGAATTACTAAAATTCTTAAAATAGTAGTCATATTCGAAAATAGTTAACACAGAAAGTTAACAACAATATCCTCTTGCTGAAAATATAACTGAGAAATCATTTTCTTATAGAATCTTAGATTTTAATAAAAGGCCTCCATATGGCCGTTTACAACTTTTCAATAACTTTTAATGTGATGTGTCATTAGGATATATTGAAATTTTTCCTCTCAATCAAACCGATTAAACTTTTAGATACCCTGCTTAGTCTGATTACCTAAATACCCACGTATAGTGCACTAAAAGTCTGTATAAAGTGCTTACTTCAGGAGCACACATACTGAAAATCAACATAAAGAGGGGCACTGGTTTTCTACTCTTAAACTGCTCGTAATTTTGTAGACAAGAACATAAAGCTCCTAGTCAACATTATAAGATATTTTTAGTATACTGTCATTTATTCAGTAAACATATAGCTAATCATATATACTTATTATCAACTATGTATTCATTTTACTCTGAGGTTATAAAGGTATGAGGATCCTAACCCCAAGGAATTCAATATCTATGTTATTGTAAACTTAACATAACAAGGTGGACATTGGGTGATGGAGCACCCACACATAGTACTATGCGCAAGGACCCAGATTTGAGCCCTCACTCCCCACCTGCAGCAGGGACACTTCACAAGTGGTGAAGCAGGTATACAGGTGTTTATCTTTCTCTCCTCCCCCCACCTCAATTTCTCTCTATCCTGTCAAACAGAATAAAAGGATGAAAAAAAATGACCACAGAAAATGGTGGATTCATAGTGCCAGCACCGAACCCCAGGAATAACCCTGAAAGCAAAATAAATAAATAAATATAAGATGATGCTATAATGAATCTGTGTTTAAATGTGAAAAGAGGACTGGGACCTAGGTCACGTGGTAGAGTGTGTGTTTTCCTGTGCTTGAGGTCCACGGCTCAAGAGCCAACACTACATGGAAGCACTACGGACAGCAACAGGGGGCGCTCCATGTATGGTAGAGTTATTATGCACTGCTCCTCCTCTTCCCACAGCCTCCAAATAATAAAGAATTAGTAATTGAGCTGGGAAAGCTACACAGCAGTGTTACACATGCTCACCACCCTGGGGTGATTCTCCAGTGCAGCATAAAAAAGTGTAATAGCATCAGTAAGAGACCTGCTAATTCAATCTGTAGCACTGAAAAAGCTGCCGAGCAGAAGTGACCTTCCTGTTGGACCATGGAGATTGTAAGATGGATAGAAAAGCAAGTAAAGAAAGCCAAAGAGTTGCATGAGCAAATCTTACAACTTTGTGTTCTTATTCAGAGTATAGCTCATGATATGGGACACATTTCTTTTAATGAATGAGTGGGGTTTCGCATGTAAAAAATCTACTGTCTTCATTACTTAAATATGTAGCTATATAACTATTAATTAACCATTCAGGTTAGTGCTGAACTGGAACGGACCTTGTGAAATATGTTATTTGTTGTGTCTCCGCCCTCACCCCAAATTTTTTTTCAGTCCTAACGTTAGTAATAATTGCACATTCCTGTCATTTTATTGTGAAAATTAAGCTCCAACAGGTTGCTGATATGTTAGTACTGCTGAGACTGGTTTGTTATATTAAATTCTTTCATGATTAAGTTATCTTGTCATAGTGACAATTTTAGCATATTCCCAAAGGAGAACCTACAACCCCCAATTAAATCTGATTCAGTGATAAAAATCTAACCTCTGAATAAACATAGAAATGAGTTCCTAAGAGTCGGGCGGTAGCACAGCGGGTTAAGCACACGTGGTGCAAAGCGCAAGGACCGGCATAAGGATCCCAGTTCCAAACCCTGGCTCCCTCCCCACCTGCAGGGGAGTCGCTTCACAGGGGTGAAGCAGGTCTGCAGGTGTCTATCTTTCTCTCCCCCTCTCTGTCTTCCCCTCCTCTCCATTTCTCTCTATCCTATCCAACAACAATGACATCAATAACAACAACAATAATAGCTACAACAATAAAAAAGTGCAACAAAAGGGAATAAATAAAAATATTTAATAAAAAAAAGAAATGAGTTCTTCCTCCTTCTTTTCCTTAAGTTTTCTTTTCTGTTACAATTTTCCATACTTAAAAAGTTCTATCCTGTTATTTGTACTTCACTTCTTACTTCTAATCAGAAGCTGTATGTACTTATTATACTTCAAAGATATGGAGAGTTACTGGTGATAGCAGACTTTCAAAAGTTGCATTTTTTTGTTTGTATGTTTGTTTCACATACTCTGCAGATAACACATGCTGATATGGACACAGAAGTCAACCAAGATGAGCATACACAGTACAGCTAAGTGTTTATCTACAGGGAGGGGTGTGGGTTATTCTAAGTCTCTGACGATCTTTTTTTACAGCAGCCATATTTTACTTTGAAGAAGAAACAGAGATGTTTTCTTAGAGTAGGTAGACATATGAGTCATCTTCCTGTACATAATCTTGTCTAGAAATTTGAGCAGGTACTTCAAAATAAATTCCACTAGAATTAGGGCAAAAATAACCTTTCCTTTGTTTTCATAGGGAGCCAGGAAGCACACCACCCGTCTCACCATTCCATCTTTGCTGAACAGGCCAAATCTAAGGAAGCCATCTCTCTCCACTGGCCTGTGTCTACAAGCTTTTCTGTCATATCTGCAGTGATGTAGCAGAAGGATAAGGATCTAACTAACATAGTATTATATCTTCCAGAGATCTCATGCCTGAAAATGTACACAATGTAATTAAGTGTACCATAAGAAAAATCTCTTTTAGGGGTCAGGCAGTGGCCCATTTGGTTGAGCACACACATTACAGCGTACAAGGTCCCGGATTCGAGGCCCTGGTCTCCACCTACAGGAGAAAGCTTCCCAAGTGGTGAAGCAAGGCTGCGGGTGTCTCTCTTTCTGTCTATCCTCCTCTCTATCTCCCCCCAATTTCTCTCTGTCTCTATCCAATAATAAATAAATAAATATAAAAAAGAAAGAAAAATATCTTCTTTTTTTAATTTTAAATATCTATTTATTTATTCCCTTTTGTTGCCCTTGTTGTTTTATTGCTGTAGTTATTATTGTTGTTGTTATTTATGTCGTTATTGGATAGGACAGAGAGAAATAGATGGGGAAGATAGATAGGGGGAGAGAAAGACAGACACCTGCAGACATGCTTCACCGCTTGTGAAGTGACTCCCCTGCAGGTGGGGGGGGGGGCTCAAACTGGCATCCTTATGCAAGTCCTTGCATATTGCGCCACCTGCGCTTAACCCGCTGCGCTACCGCCTGACTCCCTCTTTCAACCCTTTAAAGAGAAAATTTTTTTCAAGCAAAATTAAGCATCTGTAAAATAATTTTCCACTGTGTAAAGGTAGCCTTTAGATAGCCTTTCTTCCAAAATTTTCTTCTATTTCTTGCACATGCTCCTTAAATTATCTAGAAATTAAGTACCATCCTCTTACACTGCCATTTCAGAGAATTTTTTTCTATCAGAAAAATTAATAGTAAGTCACAACTTGTTATTATTTATTTGAACTCATTCTAACTAATACATGAAACACTTGATGGAAGAAAGAAGAAAAATGACAGTAAAACCAGCCACCAAGATGGAATACAATAAAAATCCCAAAATGCAAAACTAATAATCAGAATTACTTAATCATGAAGAAATTAATTAGGTTCTCCAGGAAGCAAGAATAACAATTATGATCAGAAGAACAGAAACATAAGCATCTATAATTATGGAAAAGTAGAAATCATCTAAATTTTCAGAAACAGAGAAGTGGTTAAATAAATTATGTATCAGCCAAACAATGGAATGGTACGCATGCATTATAAACCACATATTCCAAATGGCAGAGCACTGAGAGTTAGTGAAGATGAATGCTGGGCATCTACAAGTTCATTATATTATCCTGGTTTTTTTTATGTCTCAATTTTTCTTTAAAGCATGGCGTATGTAAATATATTCTCTAAGACTATTTAGTAGAATACAAAAGAGCTCAGGCTACATTAAGTGAAATGTGGAGGGGATAGAGGGGAATGCAAACTAGATAAAAATGTTGGTTATTTTAAATATATATCTGCATACACACAAGACAGCCAAGAAGAAACTAATAGTCAATGAGTGGCTTTAGCAGGCAGAACAATGGTGGTGATTATTTTCTTTTATTTTTCTGTATTTAAAAATGTCTTAACAGGGGACAGGTGGTAGCAGACTTAATAGAGCAGACATGTTGCAATGTGAAAGGGCCCAGGGTCAAGCCCCAGGTCCCCACCTGCATGAGGAAAATTTCACAAATGTTGAAACAATAGTGGAGGTCTCTCTGTCTCTCTCTCACTCTATCTCTATCTCCTCTTTCCCCCTCATTTTTCTATTTCTATACAATATATAAATAATCTTTAAATGTCTTAACAGTGAACATGCTAAGAGTTGATCACCCCTTCATGTTGTGAAAATCAATATTTCACAAATTTCTAGTATCCTGTAACACAGTAGACAAGGCACTGAAATCTCAAGCATGAGGTCTTAGTTTTACTCTGGCATTACATGTACCAGAGTAGTACTCTGGTTTTCTGTCTCCCCACTCTTTAATTAATAATAAACAAATCTTTTTAAAAATATTTATTTATTTTCCCTTTTGTTGCTTTTTATTGTTGTTGTAGTTATTATTGTTGTTATTGATGTCGTCCTTGTTGGATACGACAGAAAGAAATGAAGAGAAGGGAAAACAGAGAGGAGGAGAGAAAGACACCTGCAGACCTTCTTCACCGCCTGTAAAGCAACTCCCCTGCAGGTGGAGGGGAGTCAAACTGGGATCCTTGTGCCAGTCCTTGCAATTCGTGCCACATGAGCTTAACCCGCTGTGCTACCGCCCAACTCCCAACAAACCTTTTACAAATCTTTTTTTTTTTTTTTTTTTTTTTTTTACCAGAGCACTGATCAGCTCCAGCTTATGGTGGTGCAGGGGATTGAACCTGGGACTTTGGAGCCTCAGCATAAGAGTCTATTTGCATAACCATTATGCTATCTACCCCTGCCCAACAAACCTTTTAAAATATTTTTTTCTGGTTAAGCGCAGGTGGCACAAAGCGCAAAAGCCGGCATAAGGATCCCAGTTTGAGCCCCCAGCTCCCCACCTGCAGGGGGTCGCTTCACAAGTGGTGAAGCAGGTCTGCAGGTGTCTATCTTTCTCTCCCCCTCACTGTCTTCCCCTCCTCTCTCCATTTCTCTCTGTCCTATCCAACAACGATGACATCAATAACAACAATAATGACTACAACAATAAAAAACAACAAGGGCAACAAAAGGGAATAAATAAATTAAAATATTCCCCCCCCCAAAGGCACATGTATGGCCCAAAGGGGTCACAGAAATTTGGAATCTTCTCACATTATAAGGTTAAGAGCCAAGCTGATCATTCTTTCAGTTCAGTGCTCAGGTGTGTTGATGAAAAAGTAGAAACCCTAGTATCACACTGTCTACCTCTGGTCTCCCCCATGAAAATGTCTCTTGTTCTGTGCTCCAAAGCAGTCTGTCCAATCTCAGTTAGGACTTATATTACTATTATATTAATTATAATTAGATATTTTCACTTTTTCCTCTGGATTCTGTGTTTTTAAATTATTTATCTGAAACTGTGTTGTGGTGAACTTGGTTGAGTGTATACATTACAGTGTGTAAGGAACTGGGTTCAAGACCCTGGTCCCCACCTGCAGGGTAAAAACTTCATGAGCTGCAGATAGATGTCTACCACCCTCCCTCAAAATCTCCCTCTTTGCTCTCAATTTCTGTCTCTACCCAAAATAAATCAATTAAAAATAAATAAAATACTTTTTCTAGTACACTTTAGAGGCCATGAGTACCCCTGTAAAGAACAAGTAGGACAAAATCAGAAGCTCTTGTTAGAGGCACCAGTGACATTCTGGACAGGGGAATTTCTCTTAAGAACAGTTGTTTCAGAAACTGAAGGATGTTGAGTATTCCCAGTCAGTAAGGGCTAAGCCCAGCCATGTAGAAAACAAAAAAGAAGTCCTTAATCTATCTTTCCTAAATACTGTTATTCTGACTTTGAGGAGTACTGACTAAGACCTTGAAAGGTTTGAGTGACAAGCTACTGAAGCTGCTGAAGGAAAGAGAAGATCTGAGATAAGAAACTTGGAAACAAGGTAGCTATTCCCTCTTAAAAAAAAACATTTTTCTGAATAGACACAAAATAAAGATGAGTGAGTGAGTTGAGTGAGTGAGTGAATGAATGAAAAAGAAACTTTTCTACCTCCTGAAGGACATATCACTGAGAATCACTAGCTCTAAATAATGTCAATATCTTTGGCTTTATTCAATAATTTTGTTCACAGTTGAGTCCTACTACTTATGCAGAAAAGACCAGAAAAGTATCAACATGGAAAATACAAGTAGAATATTAATACTACACGTGGCTATATAACTCCATAATACTGGAACAGAAAACATGAGGCTTTTTGAACCAGCAGGTATCCTCAAATCAGAAAAACTAAAATCCCTATAGCAGTCATTGTTTCCATCCCCATCTCTAGGCATTCCTGATGAATGGGTGTGTAAATTACTCTGTCAATAGAAAAGCACACGTCAATTAATCACTTATCCATTTTAGCTCTTGTCCTACCTCTAGTGTGTCTTAAACTGTAATAAAACAGAGCAAACTTTGAAATGAGAACTTCCTAGGACGAAAGTCCTACTGGGAAGTCTTCGACATATGTTCAGATGGTGCAATGAATGAATGCCTTAATTCTTAACACAAAAGTTGTACATGTCTAATCACTTAAAATTCATAAAGGATCAAATGAACTCTCAACGCTAAAGGTAAATTACACGGGAGTCAGGCGTTAGCGCAACAGGTTAAGCGCAGGTGGCACAAAGCGCAAGGACTGGCATAAGGAACTTAGTTTGAGCCCCCGGCTCCCCACCTGCAGGGACGAGTCGCTTCACAGGCGGTGAAGCAGGTCTGCAGGTGTCTGTCTTTCTCTCCCCCTCTCTGTCTTCCCTTCCTCTCTCCATTTCTCTCTGTCCTATCCAACAACAGCAGCAATAACAACAATAATAACTACAACAACAATAAAAAACAACAAGGGCAACAAAAGGGAATAAATAAATAACTATTTTAAATAAAGGAAGTTACACAGACAATGGCATACTCGGTTAAGAGCACATATCACATGTACAAGGACTGTGGTTTGAACCCCCCTACCCCCCACCTGTAGGGGGAACACTTCATAAGTCTGCAGGTATCTATCTTTCTCCACCCTTTATCTCCTTCCCCTCTCAATTTCTCTCTGTCCTGTCAAAGAAAAGATAGAAAGAAAAAAAATGAAAAAATTGACTGCCAGGAGCAGTGGATTTATAGGGAGAAAATAAGCTTTTGATAGAAATATTTCTTACTGTGAAAATCTTTTTCTAATCAATAAACAACATCAAAATTTAAACCTTCCAGACATAAAGTTACACTACACAAAAATGGAAAGAAACGGTTATATAATTAAAAAGAAAGAAAGAAAAGGGGTGGATAGTAGCACATCTGATCGAGCACACATATTAAATGCTCAAGGACTGGGGTTAGAGCCTGCAGGAGGAAAGCTTTCTAAGTGGTGAAGCAGTGTTACACGCCTCTGTGCATCTCTCTTTCTCTCTCTCTCCCTCTCCCCCCCTCAATTTCTGGCTGTCTCTATCCAGTAAATAAACAAAGGTAATAAAAAATTAGAAGAAAAGAGGGCTCATACTGAGGCTCTATTGTCTGAGGTTCAATCCCCAACACCTACACACTGACTTTTTATAGAGGCAGAGAGAGAGAGTCAAAAAGACCACAGCATCAAAGCTTCCCTCAGTGTGGTGGGGACTAGGGTCAAAACTGGGTAGTGCAGAGGGCAAAGTAGTACACTATCCAAGTGAGCTGTTTCACAGACACCAACCAACATCAACATAAGCCAGAATTGGTCAGTTGGTCATGCTCTAGTGTCTCTCTGTGTGTGTGTGTGTGTGTGTGTGTGTGTGTGTGTGTGTGTGTGTGTGTGTGTGTGTGTGTCTTTCTCTCTGTATATCTCTCATTAAAAATAATTTTCAAAGAGGGCTCAGTAAAAATAAATGCCCTAGTGTAAAAGGAGATAGGATTAAAGATTACAACTGGGGAGTTGGGCGGTAGCACAGTGGGTTAAGCGCAGGTGACGCGAAGCGCAAAGACCGGCATAAGGATCCCAGTTCGAGCCCCTGGCTCCCCACCTGCAGGAGAGTCGCTTCACAAGCAGTGAAGCAGGTCTGCAGGTGTCTATCTTTCTCTCCCCTTCTCTGTCTTCCCCTCCTCTCTCCATTTCTCTCTGTCCTATCCAACAATGACAACATCAATAACAACAACAATAACTACAACAAAATAACAAGGGCAACAAAAGGGAATAAATATTTTTTTTTAACTTTTAAAAAAATAAAAAAATTAAAATTAAAACTGAACTATAAATATATGAAACATATACGTATATTTCATCAAAGAAACCTGAAAGGAATAAGAAAAACCGATCAAACAGGATTTTCTGTTTTCTTATTAGTAATATACATAGTAGTAGTGGTGATGGCGGTGGCGGTGGTGATGGTAGTTATAGTAGCAGTATAGTGTTTGTACAAGAAAAAACATAGTGGGAGTTGGGCGGTACCGCAGCGGGTTAAGCGCACGTGGCGCAAAGCGCAAGGACTGGCATAAGGATCCCGGTTGGAGCCCCTTCAGGGGTGTCGCTTCACAGGCGGTGAAGCAGGTCTACAGGTGTCTTATCTTTCTCTCCCCCCTCTGTCTTCCCCTCCTTTCTCCATTTCTCTCTGTCCTATCCAACAACAACATCAGTAACAAGAACAATAATAACTATAACAAGGGCAACAAAAGGTAATGAATAAATAAATATTTAAAAAATTAATTTTTTTTAAAAAACATACTTCAAAGCTTGCTGGCCCATTATTTCAGAAGGACAAGATAGACAACATACTATATTCATCATTTTAAGGATGTGTAACTCAGAAGTGTACAGGCACAGAGCCCAAAACAGTAACTATGTTTTAAAAGAAATTTATTACAGCATTGTAAGGGTACATCTAGTAGGGTACACACATTATATTACAGCATTGTAAAAAATGGGAAATAACCTAAATGACCAAGTGTACAGTTTGGTTTAATAAGTTATAGCACAGCCATATCATGCAATGCAATGCTACCTAGTCATAAAAATATTGTTGTAAAGAATTCAAGGTGTCATACTCAAAACACTAATGATACTGCATATAAAAGGGCAATTTAAAGATATTTTACTCAGAAAACCATATAAATACATAGATATGACCATACAAATATGTTCATATGATACTATTTTTTCTATTTGTGAAAAAAATTATTCTTGCTCTTATAGTAAGAAAACTCTAAATATAAAAAAGGGTTTTAAGTATTAAGTGATTTTCCCTTTTTCAGCAATAGAATATAATTCTTCTTATAAGAATGCTATCATTTATAAACTCTTCCATTCAATTTGCTGGGACCCGATTTGCATAAAAATCTTTTTTAGACACAGGGGAAAGTACACTTAACAAAATAGACTTCTCAGAAATAGCTTTTGTATCAAACTCCATTTCATCCATTTAATATTTTCAATTCTTTATATAATAATCTTATCTGGGGTAAACTTAGATAGGAACATTTATTTTCATCAGAAAACATGTTAACAATTCTGTTGCCAAGCAATTGGATAAAGGGCAGTAACTGAAAGATCTTCTATTTCAAGTAATTAACTCAGATTACAAGTTAAATAATAACCCAAACATAACTATCTAGTTCATCCCACTGAATAAAGTTTACTTCGAGTGCCCACTATGTGCCGGATACTATACTGATAATTAATTTGACAGAGCACAAAGCAAGGTTAAGACCTGAGATCAGAGAAAATTCAAGGGGGAGTCGGGCTGTAGCGCAGCGGGTTAAGCGCAGGTGGCGCAAAGCACAAGGACCGGCATAAGGATCCCGGTTCAAACCCCAGCTCCCCACCTGCAGGGGAGTCGCTTCACAGGCGGTGAAGCAGGTCTGCAGGTGTCTGTCTTTCTCTCCTCCTCTCTGTCTTCCCCTCCTCTCTCTATTTCTCTCTCTCCTATCCAACAACGACAACAATAAAACAACAAGAGCAACAAAAGGGAATAAATAAATAAAATAAATATTAAAAAAAAAGAAAATTCAAGTCTAACAGGTTAATCTGAACAGCTACTACTAAACCTAAAACACAGTCGAGTGATAGTTCCTCTCATAAAAATGTCTCTGCTGCATAAGGGAGACCCTAGATGTCTTATCCCTCAGTTGCTGTGTCTTCTCTGTAAAACTCTCAAATCAGTGCATATGGAAGACAAACCACCCTAAACCCAAACCTCAACAGTGAAATGCAAATTGAAAAAAGAAGCCAGTCCAGCACAAGGTCACAAGTCTAATGGTAAAATAAAGCTTTGCTTTATTTAAATACAATTTCAGTGCAAGCAGGCCAACTGAAGTCACTTTTTACTTGCAAGGCCCCCACCCCACCCCCTTAGCAGCCCACAACAAAATCTATAAGTACTCAGTCTTTATTAAATTGCTCCAAGGCCACTTTTAAAAAACTATTTACTTATTTATTCCCTTTTGTTGCCCTTGTTGTTTTACTGTTGCAGTTATTCTTGTTGTCATCATTGTTGGATAGGAGAGGGGAGGGGAAGACAGAGAGGAGGAGAGAAAGATAGACACCTGCAGACCTGCTTCACCGATTGTGAAAGGACTCACCTGCAGGTGGGGAGTCAGGGGCTCAAACTGAGATCCTTATGCCAGTCCTTGTGCTTCGCGCCACCTGCGCTTAACCTGTTGCGCTACCGCTCTACTCCTCCCAAGACCACTTTTAAAGCAAAAATGGAGGTAAGCGGTGGAACAAATGGCAGTTGACTAGCTGTATTTAGAGACTCTATGGTTGTATTTTCAGACATGGTGATTGGGAACATCATAATATATTATTACTACATTGGTGGGGCAGATGAATGGAAAATGTTACTAAGTACGTAAATCCAAAGGGCATTATATGTGATCATTTAACTGTGAGCAATTTAAATTCTGTAATATACTACTTGACTGAATAGTGTGCTCTTCTATTCTAAAGGTTCACTGATTAATACCAGTGTCACAAATAAGCTCTTTAACCTACTATAGTAACAGCCTGAATTTTCAACAGCTGTCAAAATAGATTCCAGTCTCCATTCTACTCAAATGTGTTAGAAGGAGATCTTCAAACTGTCAAGAGTGTCAGTATGTGGGTAACTTAGTATAAAATATAACCCAGCTGACTCCACCAACCACAGAGAAATGAAGAAAGCATAAATCAGCTCAGAAAGAGAAGATCAATTGAAGGCAGAAGGACAGGGAGGAGATCATGTCTAGAACAGGAAAAGTCCCAACATCATGCACAGACACGATAGGCTTTACCTAACAGAAAGCTACAGAAGAATAAAAAGCCAAGTTATCCATGCCTCGTAACAGAGGCAATGTGCCACTCACTCTCCTGATCCTAAGGCATCACTGATTCAAAGCAGGGGTGCCAGATAGAGCAAATATGATTATCCTCTCTCAGTTGACTCTGAATTTCTGTTAAATCACAAATAGTTGTTCTAGTAGAAAGAAGTGAGATAAGTGTGTCCATTATTCATAGTGTGTCCTGCAATTCAGAGTTAGTAGAGCCTCCTGTATTTTGCCTGGAAAGCTATACATGGGTGATAAAACATAGATGATTCCTTCTGTGAGCTGCCATTTCACTGCAGGGTATTGATAACTACAGGGGTAAACGTTTATAAACTTCTGATTTTTAAAAAAGGAACTGTCGTGGTCCGGGAGGTGCACAGTGGTAAAAGCTTTGGACTCTCAAGCATAAGGTCCCAAGTTCGATCCCCGGCAGCACATATGCCAGAGTGATGTCTGGTTCTTTCTCTCTCCTCCTATCTTTCTCATAAATAAATAAAATCTTTAAAAAAATGTAACGACATATATGTAGCACTAAGATTTACCAAATCTTAATCTGTCATCTCACATTGAACCATCTGAGAGTAAATGTTAGACACCTTCCCCTTTCACCACTGAAAACTTCAACATGCAAGGGTGGGGGAGTGAGGGACAGGCAGGCAGGCAGTGGCACAGCTGGTTAAACGCACATATTACAGTACACAAGGACCCAGGTTCAAACCCCTGGTCCCCACCTATTGGGGGAAAGCTCCACAAGTGGTGAAGCAGGGCTGCAGGTTTCTCACTGTCTCTCCCTCCCCTCTCAATTTCTGTCTCTATTCAGTAGACAGAAATAAAAATTTAAAAATAGCTTTGTTAAAAAAAAACACGGGGGTCAGGCAGTGGCGCAGTGGGTTAAGCGCAGGTGGCGCAAAGCACAAGGACCGGCATAAGGATCCCGGTTCAAACCCCAGCTCCCCACCTGCAGGGGAGTCGCTTCACAGGCGGTGAAGCAGGTCTGCAGGTGTCTATCTTTCTCTCCCCCTCTCTGTCTACCCCTCCTGTCTCCATTTCTCTCTGTTCTATCCAACAACGAATTGCGTCAACAAGGGCAATAATAATAACCACAACGAAGCTACATGGGCAACAAAAGGGGGTGGGGGGAAATGGCCTCCAGGAGCAGTGGATTCATGGTGCAGGCACCGAGCCCAGCAGTAACCCTGGAGGAGGAAAAAAAATAATAATAATAAAATAAAATAAATACAAAAAAAAAAAAAAACAGGGGCCAAGTGGTAGCGCAACAGGTTAAGTGCACATGGCACAAAGCACAAGGACCAGTGTAAGGATCCTGGCTCAAGCCCCGGCTACCCACCTGCAGGGGAGTCGCTCCACAAGAGGTAAAGCAGGTCTGCAAGGTCTTATTTTTCTCTTCCCCTCCTCTCTAAATTTCTCTCTGTCCTATCCAACAGCAACAGCAACAGCAGCAATACCAACAATAACAGTAACAACAGCAACAAAATTGGGAAAAATGGACTCCAGGAGCAGTGGACTTGTAGTAGGCACTGAGCCCCAGTGATAGCCCTGGAGGAAAAAAAAAAAACCTTCAACATGCACCCACTTCCTAATAATGACTCTTTTTTAATCTTTTCTTTCTTTCTTTCTTTCTTTCTTCCTTTCTTTCTTTCTTTTTTTGACAGAACACTGCTCAGTTCTGGTTTATGGTAGTGCAGGGGGATTGTCCCTGGGAACTCAGAGACTCAGCTATGAGAATCTTTTTGTGTAGACATTATGCCGTCTCCCCCGACCATGGCATTTTCTGACATGATCAAGGTGCAAGTGTAATGTGAAGGAAATTTAAATTCAGTGTAGTATCATCCCCTAAAATGAAGTATTTCATACTCAAGTTTCACCATTTGTCCAAATATTGTCCTTCACAGCAATGCTCTGCCCCAATCTGAGATTTCCTCCGGACCCCATGGTGTATTTAGTTGTTTGTTTTCTGCAGTTTCCTTTGTGGAACTGTTCCTTAGCTAACATGGCAGCAGCCATCAAACATGTGAGTGCTGCTCTGCTGGTGTGCAGCAGGGATATGGGCACCTCCTGTGTCTTCACACACAGAAATATCTGCTCTACCCAAGGACTGAACAAAGCTGATGAACACCACTCCCCAATTTTACTCTGCAGAGCTTAACAAAATATCTAGGAGCTTCCTGTTTCAACTCTGGGAGCCTTCCTCTCTCTGCATGAAAAGTAGGGAGAGTCCTAAACAAAACTACCAGCAATGATTCTTATCTAAATTATTACTGTCGAAAACATAGCAAACTAAACACAAAAACACTGACATTATTTCCAGGTAACACAACAGCAGTTTCCTATCAGAATCATACACAAGGCTCAAGCTTGACCTTCCTGCTACAATTTCAATATTTTAACTGTGCTCAGGCCATCTGCAAATACCACAATAATCTGGAAAATTTGCTAACACAGCTCATTCTGTCACAAAAGAAAAGAAAAATTAAAAAAGAAAATAAAATGTAAGACTAGGGATATTTTGTTTAAAAAAAAACACAATGAAAAGAAACTTTTTCCAACTAGCACTTGTTTGCTGAAAGGTAATGGTGCAAGTAAAATTAAACAATAAAAAGCAAAACACATTGTTTTCTTGTTTAGCTGAGGTATTCAAACTACTTAAAAAGTGTTCCACTTCCTCACCTGCAAGGGGAAAGCTTCACGAGTGGTGAAGCAGTGCTGCAGGTGTCTCTCTTTCCCTCTCTGTCTTCCCTTCTCAACTTCTTTGTCTCTAGCTAATAAATAAATAAATTTTTTAAAAAAAGTGTTCCACTAAGTGCTTTTAAGTTGGATAAAAACTGTTCAGAACAGGGCCAGGAGGTAGTGCACCTGGTTAAGTGCACACATTACAGTGTGCAGGGACCTTGGTTCAAGGCCCTGGTCCTCACCTGCAGGGGGAGAGCTTCATGGATAAAGCAGGGCTGCAAGTGTCTCTTTCCCTCGCAACCCCCTCCCCTATCAATTTCTCTCTGTCTTTATCCAATAATGAATGAAATTTTTTAAATATTTTATTTATTTATTAATGAGAAACATAGGAGGAGAGAGAAAGAGCCAGACATCACTCTGGTACATGTGTTGCCAGGGATTGAACTCAGGACCTCATGCTTGAGAGTCCAATGCTTTATCCACTGTGCTACCTCCCGGACCACATTAATGAATTTTTTTAAAGGATTTAGCACATGGCAAAAAACACAAGGACTGGCTCAAGGATCTCAGTTCAATCCCTGGGATCCCCACCTGCAGAGGAGTCACTTCACGGGCAGTGAAGCAGGTCTGCAGGTGTCTCTCCCCATCTCTGTCTTCCCCTCCTCTCTCGATTTCTCTCTGTCCTATCCAACAACAACAGCTATAACAACAATAACAACTACAACAAGGGCAACAAAATGGGAAAATGGCCTCCAGGAGTAGTGGATTTGTAGTGCAGGCACTGAGCCCCAGCAATAACCTTGATGGCAAAAAATAATAATAATGAGATTTAGTAAACTGTTCAAGAGTTTCCTCTTTAATAGGTAATAATAAAAAACAAAACAAACTCTGAATTTATCACAGTTGTCAAGACTCCAAAACTGAGAGGCAGGTGGTAGCGCAGCGGGTTAAGCACAGGTGGCGCAAAGCACAAGGACCAGCATAAGGATCACAGTTTTGAGTCCCCAGCTCCCCACCTGCAGGGGAGTCGCTTCACAAGTGGTGAAGCAGGTCTCCAGGTGTCTTTTTCTCCCCCTCTGTCTTCTCCTTCTCTCTCCATTTCTCTCTGTCCTATCCAAAAACAATGACATCAATATCAACAATAATAATAACTACAATAAAACAAGGGCAACAAAAAAGGGAATAAATAAATATAAGAAAAAAATTTAAAGACTCCCAAACTGCCAATTTATGTCTATTTATTCATTTATTTATTTATTACTTTGTCATCTCTAGAGTGTCACCACTCTGGTCAACTTTTTCAGATGCGGGGGTATAGGAAACAGGGAAGAGGGAGGTTATGGCACCAAAGCATCCTTCAAATTGCTCCAGGTAACTAACTGTCAGAGAAATGGAAATAAAGACAACACTGAGATACCACCTCACCCCTCTGAGAATGGCATACATCAAAAAGGACAGCAGCAACAAATGCTGGAGAGACTCTGGGAACAAAAAAAAACCCCTTCTGCACTGCTGGTGGGAATGTTAATTGGTCCAACCTCTGTAGAGAGCAGTCTGGAGTACTCTCAAAAGTCTAGACCTTCCATATGATGCAGTAATTCCTCTCCTGGGGATATACCCCAAGGACTCCATAACACCCAACCAAAAAGAAATGTGTACACCTATGTTCATAGCAGCACAATTTATAATAGCTAACACCTGGAAGCAACCCAAGTGCCCAACAACAGATGAGTGGCTGAGAAAGCTGTGGTATATATACACAATGGAATACTATGCAGCTATCAAGAACAATGAACCCTCCTTCTCTGACCCATCTTGGATGGAGCTAGAAGGAATTATGTTAAGTGAGCTAAGTCATAAAGATAAAGATAAGTATGGGATGATCCCACTCATAAACAGAAGTTGAGAAAGAAGAACAGAAAGGAAAACACAAAGCAGGATTTGACTGAATTTGGAGTAGGGCACCAAAGTAAAAACCCTAGGTTGATGGTGAGGGTGGATGTTTGGCTTCACGGGGCAGGGGGTCAGGGGAGGAGGGAAGGATAGGATGGGACACAGTCTTTTGGTGGTGGGAATGGTGTTTATGTACACTCCCATTAATTTGTAATCATGTAAAACACTTTATTTAATATGAGAGGGAAAAATTGATTGAATGTCTCTAACTTTTTAATGCACAGACTGAGTCTTTGATATGTTAACTCTCTTAAAAGACCAGGGAGAATAGAAGCAACCGGTGGCACAGCTATATACAAATACTGTCAAAGGATATAAATTATAGTGACGTTGTGTATGATACAGCAAATCCTAACAAAGGGATATTTCAAAGTTAACCTAATTGCCAAACAATGTGACTATAGCAATAACTATCTACTGCCTTCTTAAACCCTAATACAGCAGGAACCCCCCGCTTCCTCTATAGAGCCTATATTTCCCCCAGTCCTGAACCTCTAGGGTGGGGTTCACTTTCCTGCATGCTTCTCTCAATTCATGCCAAATGATACTGCATCCACCGATCCCAACCTAATCAATGCAAGGAGTACCACCTCAGCATGCTTCATTTCAGACTGTGTCCAGAGACGTCAGATATGGAATGTCAACCCTTCAGTCTCATTACTCGGGTGAGACATTTCCTTTCATAGGATTCTCTAATTCCATTCCAGGGGTTCACTTCCTAACAAAGTCCCAAAACCTAGATATAGACCAGGTCCCGTAAGATAGAGCATATGTTCAAATGTATCCATAAATTAAGGCAAAATATATATATGAAAGCAAAAATGCACAATAGTCTGCAGTGAATCAGTATAAAGTTCATAATGAAATAGTATCTAATTAGACTTAGATACCCTCCTCATCTACTTCCTATTACACTTCCCTCACTCACTCCAAAGGAAGGGCTGCAAAAGCTGAATAAGGGCAAGAGACTGGCATACTTTAACGATGACACTTTAGTCACTATCAGGTCACCCCATCAGCTGGGGCCCTATTTGGGGAGTCCTGAGATTCCCAAACAGACTTGATGGACCTAGACCTCAAATAAATTCCTCTCTCCATTGTTACCAGTCATCTCTATCAGGAACAACACAATAGACCCCTTGTGGGCTCCCAGAGGTCCTTGCCCTCAATGTGGATCAACAACAGTAGAAAATGTTCCATCCTCCGAAGGGAGGATGGACAACATACTCTATACTACACCTGAGGAAGATGGGTCCTGATATTGGGGCAGCTTGGAATGTTCCTACTCATGACCACAGAATGTGAGCTCAGATCTACAGGGATACAGAGGTCACATAGGCTCCTAAGCTGAATATGGGCCCCGGATCACATTAAATTGATGGGGTTTATAGTCAACAATATCAATACACCTTTCCCATATTTGGGACCTACTTTCTTCCCTGATCCAGCTTTCTGGTCCTTTATGCAGCCATGACATCATCTCCCCAGACAATAACTTGGATCCACCTGCATATCAGATTTCAGGCTGGGGTGGGGGGGGAGAACTAGTATAGCCATAGGCCCTTTGGAATATAACTAAAATATGCCTACTAGCTATCTACAAAATGGAGACACCCACCCACCCCCACCCCGCCACTCTTCATCTGCATTATTTCAGCCTTTAGGTTCATGATTAGTCAACAACTTGTTTGGCTTTATATGTTAACTCTCTTTTCAGCCACCAGGTTCCAGGTGCTAGCATGATGCCAAACAGACTTCCCTGTACAGACGACCCCACCAATGTGTCCTGGAGCTATGCTTCCCCAGAGCCCTGCCCCCCTAGGGAAAGAGAGGGGCAGGCTGGGAGTATGGATTGGCCTGCCAACAACCATGTTCAGCGGGGAAGCAATTTCAGAAGCCAGACCTTCCACCTTCTGCACCCCATAATGACCCTGAGTCCCTACTCCCAGAGGGAGAAAGAATAGGAAAGCTATCAGGGGAGGGGATGGGATAGGGAGAGCTGGTGGTGGGAATTGTGTGGAGTTGTACCCCTCTTATCCTATGGTTTTGTCAATGTTTTCTTTTTATAAATAAAAATTTTTTAAAAAAGAAACAGTTTTAGGGTTCTTATTTTGCCTGTTTTAATAAGTCTTCCTGCAATTAGGTTTTTCTCAGAATTGAGATGATAATTATTCCCTCCTAGGACATGGCTATGGTTTTTCTCTGCATCTGTTCCTCTGTCCTTGAAGGGAAAACATGCCGAAGCCACCTACAGGTCCGACATTATACCAGGTAATGGAAGACAGAAGTGACCAAGACACAGGCTAATTGGAAAAGTGTACAGTGATAATGCCCTATGACTGCTGCTATAAAGGAGATGCCAAGAAGTCATGCCAGGTGTGGGGGTAGGAGAAAATCTCAGCCATCTCACTTGGTCCATCACCACACCTCCATGCAAATGAGCTATTTCACCTACCAGGAATGGTATCACTCCCAGAAGCAGGGGCATGAATGGACACCCAGTTCTCTGCTGGGGTGTAGGCTAGCTAGTTCCAGAGTGGCTGAGTCAGATTCTGCATAAGCCAAGAGGACATTACTAGAACTATGATTTGCTAATAAATAAAGGAGAGAAATTAATTAATTAAAAATAAAATACACACTTACATATGTACAGGGGTCAAAAGGTGGCTCAACCAGAAGACCATATGCTTTGCCATTCACAGGACCTGGCTCTAAGTAGTTCCCCATTCAACACACAGGAGTACCATGCAAAAAGGGAAGTGGAGAAGTAGTGCTATGGTGTCCTTCCTTCTCTCACTCACCCTCTCTGTCTCTCACCCTTTATGTGGAGAAGAAAAATAATAATTCACTGGGAGTGGTGCAGGCATGCCAGCATGAAGCTTCAGTTCAATGACAGCTCTGATGGGGGTTGGGGGGTGGCAAAAGCCAGTCCTTCATACACCATAATTCTGCAATTGCAAAAGGTGAGAGCAAACCACCATCCAATAAAATCTACTTTAGTATGAATAATGAAGTGAGGGGGGTGGTACTGATGTCCTTTGACATCCAGGTAACTGAGCATCTCTCACACTCAGCACAGAGTCTTTGAACATAGCGGCTGTGGCAGATGAGGTAGCCCTAGAAAGCTGAAATACCAAAGTCTAGATAACAGATGGCCAGGAAGTGATGAAGCATAAGCTAGTCTTCCCAGAGAGCAGTCACCCTAAACTGACCACTGTCTTTTCCAATCTTTAACAGAGGGGTTGAACTAGATAAAGGTCTTCTCTTTCCCACCTCCCTAATTTTATGGTGCTAAAAAATGAAATCAATTGAGTTCACTCTTAGACCAAATATAACATGTTTCCTTAAGCTAGTCTTCAGAAGTACCCTACCATTTGCAGACAGTGGGAGAGATTATTTTAATTTACAGCCCTCCAAGTTGGTGTTTTGTCCAATTCCAGATCCTAAGGAGATCCTGACCCAGCTCATCAATTGCTAGTTTATCAAAGTCAAGGGTACCAGGAGTCATTAGATAGTGCATTCCTCATTCTTTCCTCTCTGCAGCAACCAGAGCCTGTTTGCTTCACCGCAAATCTGGGCAATTTATGCAGAGACAGCAGAACATCCATTCCAAGAGTCTTCCTTAACGGGAGGGAAATGTTTGAGTCAATGTCTTTCACTTAATTGAAAAAAAAAAAAAAAGCCAGTGGAAAAAAGAAGCCAAACCACATACAGCTACATAGGACTAAAGTGTGATGAATAAGAAGGGCATTAAAAAGGACAAGCTGAAAAGAATTCTTCCACCACGAAATGGATCAGACCTTAAGCTGAAACTACTACTAAGTAGCTCTAAGTACTTTTTTTAAAACACCAACATGTTGGTCTACCTGAGAGCTGGATGAGTGCTGCAGCCTCCCTGCAGTAGTGAGGATCCAGTGGGTGGTGAGCTTTAGAACCACCTCAGTGGCCAGAACACACTCCCAACTACTCTCAGCCTAAGTTCTCTGGCTTGTAAAATGGAAATTACTTCTGCTTTGTGGGATTTACAGAATTCTGATCCCTGTTATTAATCACTATGTGCTAGGCTCTGGAAATAAATAAGTACGTTATCTAGTTATTATAGTACGCTGCACTGCCTGTTCATGTCCATGAGTCTGGCTTTTTTAAATTATTGTTATTTACCTCTTCAATAATTGGAAGGAGTATATGTATCTATCTATGTGTGACTATCTGCATAGTGCCTGACACACAGGAAGTGTTATGGAAAGGAGGCAGGGCAGGCAGGCAGGCAGGCAGACGGGTGAGAGTGGGAGAAAGAGAAAGGAAAAGAGAAAAAAAAAACAAAAGAAAAAAAAAGAAAACTAGTAACAGCTTTTACCATACAAAAAATATCTATGATTGGTTTTATTGTTTTTCTGGTAGTGTTATCTCTGGGGCTCGGTGACTGCACCACGAATCTACTACTCTTGGAGGCCATCTTTTTTTTTCCCCATTGTTATTGTTGTTGCTGCTATTATTGTTGAATAGCACAGAAAAGGGGAAGACAGAGAGGGAAAGAGAAAGATAGACACCTACAGACCTGTTTCACTGTTTGCGAAATGAACTCCCCCCCCCCCCCCCGGTCGCAGGTGGGGAGCCCGGGACTTGAACCGGAATCCTTGAATTTCGCATTATATGTGCTTAACCTTGTGCACTACTGCCTGTCCCCCTTCTTTCCAGTTTTCTAGAGTCACTTTTAGATTCAGAGATGTGTACTGCAGTTATGACTTGCCTTTACTGATAAATGACTGTTCTTTTTTTAAATTAAATATTCATTTATTCCCTTTTGTTGCCCTTGTTTTATTGTTATGATTATTATTGTTGCCATCGTTGTTGGATAGGACAGAGAGAAATGGAGAGAGGAGGGGAAGACAGAGAAGGGGAAAGAAAGATAGATATCTGCAGACCTGCTTCACCACCTGTGAAGTGACTCCCCTGCAGGTGGGAAGCTGGGGGCTCGAACTGGGATCCTTATGCTGGTTCTTGCACTTTGTGCCACGTACACTTAACCCACTGAGCTACCACCCTGTGTTTCCATTTTATAAATAAATATTTAAATAAATAAATACATATTTTTTAAAAAGCAGAAGGAACTTTAAAAATCACCCAAACAATCACATCTTTTTGAAAGAATCACAAAGGGAATTCATACTTTGGAGAGTCACATGGAGTGGTTTTAAAGTCAGGGTGCTGACTTGAGGACTGCTGTTTCATCCCTGACAGGTGGAGCAATGAGTTCCTGTCTCTCATTTCATAGGGTTGCTGGGATGGATAAGATAATGTGTGTGAATGATTGACTGGCGGGACGGGGCACACAGCAAGCACTGAATTAACAGAAATCAGTCTATTCACAAAGATGATTCTGAGCCTTGCACAATGCTAATTTTTGTCCCCCACTGGCAAAATTCAAGCTGCTGCTTCCTAAAGCGGCTTAGGACATTCATTACTTGAGAGCCCCAGTTAGTACAAATTTTGCCTTGGCTTTGCACTGACTTGGGGCTTCCACACACTGCCTTGTACACTGCAGACTGAATTCTAAGTCAACCGTTCAAGTGGTCAGTTGTCAATGTTCTCCACTACTCTTTTTCTCCAGCCTAAACTTAGTACCTTCTTGTTCTCACGTGTCCTGCCTGTCTCTTCTCTGGCCATATTGTGATTCTTTCATCTCCTTTAAAGAGTTCACACACCCAGATCTGTCCCCCTCCCCCCCACCCACCCAAGATTTATGGGACAGTGTGGCTGACAGAGAAGACCTGTTCTATGTCTTATATTATACACAGGACAAAATGTTAAAGGCATGGAGGCCTTGAGCAGCAACCATATAGTGACCTTATCTAGAGCAAGCACTACATCCTTGCCATGAACCCTTGCCAGGCCTTCTCTAACTATGGTCCACCTTGTTACATGCAGATGCGTTGCATCCTGGTTCTGTCTGCAAACCCTCAGCTACCCTGCAGACCTGATAAATATGTCTCAGTTCGGCTCATACTGCAGCCATTGCCGTGACCACCAGCTTCAAGCTGATATAACCTGACAAACACCCTGCCTGGGCCAAGTCACTTTCTCTAGCCTTGGGACACAACAGACAACTTAGCAGGCATGTATGTGCAAACCCGGACACCAGGGCAACCCTTGACTGGGCCAAAAGGAGAGCCAGTGGGCAAACAGCCACCTCATCCATCCCCTCAGAGGATCCCTGTGGGGCTGAGTCCCAGCTACCCACAGCCGTGCCCAGCTTGACAGCCAGTACAGGCTCATGTATATTTTTACTGTTTCTCTCCTCACTGCCCCTCCCACCCACTCCCCCACCCCCAGGATATGCCCAAAATAAACTACCTGCATGCTCACTTGCCCTTGCCTCTGGTTCTGCTTTCTTGAGGATCCCAGCTAAGTCACACATCCACATGAATAATGATGTAGAACATGTGACCCCTGAGGCACATCACCAAAGACCTCCCTTCAGGCTGACAGCAGCCAGAGCCAGGCCTATCCTGTCACAGAAGACAGGAGGCACACTAAAGCCACCCAACTAGATGCTCTCCAGCCCTCATGTCTCCATTCTACTCATCAAGATCTGTCAAAGGCTGTGCTTACACAGAGGTGTAGACTGTCTACCAGAATGCCTGTCATCTGCCTAGGACACAGGAGTTCCTGCACAGCTGTTATCACCAGTCCTTCCCATTTCCCTGTTAAAAGGAAATGGCATTTGTTCTCCATGACCATATCTTTCCATTCTTAGAAAAGTCATGCCATTTCCTCTTTCTTCATCTACATGCTTATTACAAGTCATGTCGCAGACACTTTCCTGGTTTCATGCACAAGATGAGCACTAACTTCACAAATCCCTGCCATGTACAGAACCTTCTTTCACCCTTCGTTTGAAAAATCAAACGGAGACACCGTTATTTCTGACAATCCCTTTGTGACTCATCCAAAATTCAAAAATGGCTTAGTGTTACCATTTTAGTCCCATACTTAAATCACATCTTGAGTACACATCCTCACACAGAGAGAATTTATACAATAAAAGTCAAAATTCTCCATGTATTTATGCTGCACACACCAATACTTGGATCCTACGGACAGAAAAGGATAAGCGGTTTCAGAAATTCCGGTGACTGCACTTTATGGAAGAGCATGGAGGAAGGAGAGAGCTCTCTCATTTGGTCTCTGGAATTAATATTCCTGCCCTTTCCAGCTCAACTTTACAGTCCATAGCATCAGCAAAAACTATGCAAACAAACAAAATCACAAGATAAAATAATAATAATAATCTTTCCCTTAGCCTCATTTTCTATGGGACACTGATCATTAGAATGCCTGGAAGTTCCAGCAGGGCAGGTCCAAAACCTCTGGGAAATGCTACAGCAGAGTACATCTCTGCCTCCTCATACCCCTTCTGTGAGATACAGTTTGAATACCTCTGAAACCACGAAAAGCTCAGAGAGGATCACACTACAGTTCTCAAAAAGTGAGAGTAGGGGAAGTAGAAACACATTTCTCACAAAACTTTCACATGTTTTCATTTGCAGAAAAAAAAATATATATATATATATGATCGACACTTATGAAACTCAAAAGTAAATGCACTAAATACCATGAAGTACCTTTTCCTCTAATAGTTTATGAATATTTTGTATTATCTTTATTAATTAGACAGAGACAGCTAGAAATTGAGAAGGAAGGGGGTGACAGAGAGGGACAGAGACAAGAGAGAAACCTGGAACACTGCTTCAACACTTACAAAGCTTTCCCCCTACAGGGGGGTCTAAAGGCTTGAATCTGGGTCATTGTGAATTGTAGCATGTGTGTTCAACCAGGTGTGCCATCACCCAGCCCCAACTTTCTATTCAATGTTGTGGTTCACAGACCTCAGCAGGAATTTACTAGAACTGCAGGAGTTCAGCACCGTCCACCCACTTATTACACATATGTTCAATCAGCTTTTAGCTTAACCAAACCCTAAAGCAATTTGTATTCACATTAAAATTAATTGGGGGACTGGTCTAAAATGCTTTTATCTTTCCCTGTAAATTATTTTAGATCTTCTTGTTTGACGCACACACAAAAAGTATTCTACTGGAAGGGGCCAAGAGAAACTAAGTCTTAATAGTTTTGTGGATCTTTAATAGGAATGAAAATATTGGGAAAGCAAATGTGCTGTTTTCTTACCTTTAAAATATTAAAAAACAGAGGATGTCTTAGTTTGTTCCTTCTCTCATTAAAAAAAAAAAAAGAAAAGAAAATTGTTCCCCTGATGGTCCACATGTATCCTCCCCCCCTTCCTCCCTCCCTCTCTCTAACATACCCTCATCCTTCAAAGGTTTGGGAAGCCTGCCTCTATTTGGTCTGTACAGGGAATCCCCCTAAATGCAGGATTTCTTCAATGAAACTTGCACTAAAAGTACTAAATCTTTTGAGCCCTACATCAAGTGTTTCAAATATGTTCATTGTAATGGACTTGGTATACTTTTCCTACTCATTACTTCTTAGACTAACCAATCCATCCTGTTTCTTCTCTCCTCTCTTTCTCTTAATCTAGTTTTGTTCTCTCATCAGCACTACAGCATTTAGCAATGGTTTATGGTGTAATTACTATATGTTATATGCATATTTGTTGTATCTCCACAACTCAAGTGTAATAACTATTTGAAAGGAATCATCACACACATTTTCATCTTTTGACACTGTACTAGGGCATTTGGTTATTAACATATACTAAGAAACTTGGTTTCAGTTTCTTACTGGATACCTGTTGCCAGGTACTATTTTTATGGCATCACCTATTATGACTGGAAAAAAAAATTGTTATCACCAGGGCTTCAACACTCCAGGCTGATCTTCTCAGATAGAGAGAAGATGAGAGAGAGAGAGAGAGAGAGAAAGGAAGTGGGGAGAAATAGAGAAAAAGACACCACAGTACCGAAGCTTCCTTGAATGCAGTAGGGGCCAGTTGGAACCTGGGTTGCACATTTGACACAGCAAGCATACTATCCAGCTGAGCTATTTTACTGCCTACCCCTAGTAAATCAGGACAAGAAAAACTGCATCAAATTATTGATACATTTCAACCACCAAGTTGCAGATGCTACCATGATGCCATCTTGACTTCCCTGGGCAGACTACCTCATCAACAAGTCCCAGAACCCCACCTCTCCAGAGCCCTGCCTCACTAGGGTAAAAGACAGAATCCGGCTGAGGGTATGGATCGACCTGCCAATATCCATGTCCATTTGGAGAAGCAATTACAGAAGCCAGGCCTTGCATCTTCTGCACCCCAAAAAGAATTTTGGTCCATACCAGAGAGGGATAAAGAATAGGGAAGCTTCCAATGGAGAGGATGGGACATGGAACTCTGGTGGTGGGAACTGTGTGGAATTGTACCCCTGTTATCTTACAATCTTGTTAGTCATTATTAAATAGCTAATCATTTTTAAATGTTGGTATGTACTTGTAAACCATTATTAGATAACTTGTAAAAATAATACAAAAAATGTTTAATGTTTTAATGTAAAATGGGTGGTCTGGAAGTGAATAAAGCACTGGAATCTCAAGCAGGAGGTCCCAGGTTTGATCCGGCGGCAGGGTGCCTATGATGCTCTGGTTCTCTTTTTCTCTCTCTTCGTATCTTTCATATTAATAAATAAATAATCTCATTAAAAAGTAAAATGGAGACAAAACTCTAGACCTAATTTATGAGTTCCAAAGTGTGACATGCTCCTATATAAAGCAAGCTAAAGGGGTTAGGAAGAGCCCAATTCAAGCCCCTGGTCCCTGCCTGCTGGGGGGAAACTTAACACAGTGAAGCAGTGCTATACCTGTAGGGCATCTCTCTTTCCCTTTCTATCTCCCAGGGGAGGGGGAGAAGGGAAAGAGAAGGGAAGGGGAGGGAGAGGTAAAAGGGAGGGAAGGAGAGGAGGGGAGAGAGAGGGGGGAGGGGGGAAAAGGAGGGAAAGGGGAGGAGAGGAAAGGGAAGGAGAGGAGAGGGAAATGTGGATTGCTTATGCAGGTGCAAAACCTTAACAATAACCCTGGTAGAAAAAAAAACAAGCTAGTGCCCCCAAACTCCAAGCAGACACTTGGGGCACAAGTTTCAGAAGAAGACCCAAGTCTTGACAAGCTCACTGATAGAAAACCTTGCCTCCTGTTTTGAAAGTCCTAATTTCTTTTGGAGATTCTTGCCTCTGGTGGCTTTCACAGAAGCAAAACAGATAGGAAGGGATGTCTAGTTCTATATCTTGATTTAAATCAACTGGATAAACTCAGTAAGGCCTTGGAAGGAATGATTATCAGGGGGAAAAAGAAGGAACAGGTTAAAAAATTTTAAGTAGCCATTTTATAAAGAAAAAATGACTTATGTGAGCAGCTCCATGAATGAAAACTGAGGAACTGAGGTTCTTTTCAGATCAAGGAGGAACAATGTTTTCTATTTTCTAGTCTCTTTAAAATTACATTTCGGGGGTTGGGCGGTGGCGCAGTGGGTTAAGCGCATGTGACGCAAAACGCAAGGACCCGCGTCTTCCCCTCCTCTCTCCATTTCTCTCTGTCCTATCCAACAATGAACAACATCAACAATGGCAATAATAATAACCACAACGAGGCTACAACAACAAGGGCAACAAAAGGGGGGGGGGGAATAGCCTCCAGGAGCGGTGGATTCATGGTGCAGGCACTGAGCCCAGCAATAACCCTGGAGGGGAAAACAATGACATTTCTGGAGATTATACTAGGGAGTTTGTGGTTAGTTCTCTACCATTCTGACTCTCCTTTCAAACTCATTTGTTTATTTAAGCATAAACAAAACAATTTGACTGCTGTTAAATTTATCTGCCTTTTCCTTAATTTGATGAGGCCTGTTTATAACACATACTCAGCTGCTGAAGCTCTTGAGCACCACCACCACCACCACCACCCCAAAAAAAAAAAACCCAACCCTAAATCCAAGTTACTCATAACAAAGAGTAGAAATGTGTATGATCTCACTACCTGCAATCCTGAACCAAGCCAAAGAAAATCAGAACACCCCAAGCAGAAAGTACCGCTAAATAGAAAGTTCCTATGTATTTCATTCAACAAGCTGATTTCTTTGTTTTGCTTTTCTTCTTTTTTTTTGACATTCACCAACTTCAAGGGAAAAGTGCTGACAATTTACTTCGGAAAGTGGGTCAGTGAGGCATTTTTTGTTTGTTTGTTTTGTTTTGTTTTAAGATTCCATATAACAGAGTGGGAAACAAAGCTAAAATGTAGAAAATAGGGAGTAGGGCGGTGGCACAGCGGGTTAAGCAGAAGTGGCGCAAAGTGCAAGGACTGGAGTAAGGATCCCAGTTCCAGCCCCTGGCTCCCCACCTACAGGGGAGTCGATTCACAGGCGGTGATGCAGGTCTGCAGGTGTCTCTCTTTCTCTCCCCCTCTCTGTCTTCCCCATCTCTCTCTATTTCTCTCTGTCCTATCTAGCAACAATATCAATAACTACAACAATAAAAAAACAAGTGCAACAAAAGGCAAAATAAATCAATAAATAATTGTTTAAAAAAAGAAAAGAAAAATGAAGAAAGTGAAGTGTGAAGTGAAATAAAATCCTCTCTTCATAGGGTTCCAAGTCGTCTTCAGTCTTGAGAATCCTTTTATTAAATAATAATAATTTAGCTTTTGGTAGTCGGGCGGTAGCACAGTGGGTTAAGCGCATGTGGCGCAAAGCGCAAGGACCGGCGTAAGGATCCCGGTTCGAGCCCCCAGCTCCCCACCTGCAGGGGAGTTGCTTCACAGGCGGTGATGCAGATCTGCAGGTGTCTATCTTTCTCTCCCCCTCTCTGTCTTCCCCTCATCTCTCCATTTCTCTGTGTCCTATCTAACAACGATGACATCAATAACAACTGTAATAACTGCAACAACAATGAAAAACAACAAGGGCAACAAAAGGGAAAATAAACAAATAAATAAAGTTTAAAAAATAATAATAAATTAGTTTTTATCATTTAAGAAAACTACTACTCTGTTGTAGTCAGAGACTATGTTAATTCCATATCAAACCTGGGAAGCAACTCACTAGTTACTAGTACTCTGGTCCAAAAAGAAAAAGGTTTCTGGGGCTGGGCAGAGGGGCTCTTGGTTGAGCATACATGTTACTATGTATGAGGACTTGGGTTCAAGTCCCCAGTCCCCACCTGCACGGTGAAAGCTTTGATAGCTGAGAAGCAGTGCTACAGTTGTCTCTCTCTCTCTCTCTCTTATCTTCCCCTTCCCTCTGTCTCTATTCAATAAATAAATTGAGAGAAAAATTATGATATGTGAAAATGTTACACATGTACAGACTATTGTATTTTAATGTCAACTGTAAACCTTTAATCCCATAATAGGGAAATATTTTTAAAGGGGTTCTCAAAAAATAAAAAATCAATTAATTAAAAGGAAAATAAAAGGGGTTTCACAAGCTACATTTTGCCATTAAGAAAACTGAAGCTCAGAAACTAATTGACTAGCTAGATCTGGCTAACCTCAGATCCATACTCTACAACATACGCTTTCCCATGGATAAAAATAAACAACCACATGGATAGTGCCGCCTTTTCTTCTCTGTCTTAATCCATCCTACTATCTCAGTGCCTCACCCCAAGATAGCAGTGGGGACAGCAACAAAGACACCAGATGACAAAAATGAAAGCTTTCTGGGTGCCTCAGAATATAACAAACTGCAAAGCTCACTCTCCAAAACCTACACACACTTCATTTTTCTACTTCCTTTTCCTTCCCTTCTCATTCTCAGCATGCCCCTGCCTAGAAGTCCTTATCACCTCTGTAAATGTTGGTATAAATGATATAACTGGTAATCTTGCACACCCATAGGGTTCACCACTCTACACACTTTTAGCCACTCAAAATTCACTACTTCCTATAAACAAACAGGTCTTTCCATAATGCAACATGTCATAAGTGTTGCTCTGTCTGCTTGGAAGACACCTTCCTGCCTAGACCTTACATTTCATTTTACATATTGAACCAACTCCTATACATCCCTCAAAACTTAAGTCAAACATGCCCCTTTGAGAAGTCTTTCCCAATCCCCTCAGGCAACTAACTGGCTGTTAAATTCACAATACTCCCAGAAACCCTGTCCTACATTTTACTCCCATAATGCTTTAGCATTTTGCATACTGCATTAACTTATTAACTGTGAGTTAATAAGTCTTGGTCAGGATCAAGCAGTGGTGCATCTGGCAGAGCACACTTTACTAGGCACAAGGAACCAGATTCAAGCCCGGGTCCCCATCTAAACAGGGTAGCCTCACAAGTAGTGAAGGAGAGCTACAGCCTAAACTTTCTATCAATCAATCTATCTATCTATCTCACCCTCGTCTTTCAATTTCCCTCTGTCCTATCAAACAAAATAGGAAAAAAAAAAAAAGGAAGGAATAGCAGCTGGAAACAGTGGAATATATATATATAGATAGGTAGATAGATATATATAGATATATAGAGATATATATATCTATATATATCTGTTATATATATAATATATATTTATTTTCTCTTTTGTTACTCTTGTCGTTTTTCATTGTTGCTATAGTTATTGTTGTTGTTGATGTCATCATTGTTAGATAGGACAGAGAGAACTGGAGAGAAATGGGGAAGATGGGGGGGAGAAAAACAGACACCTCAAGACCTGTTTCACCACCTGTGAAGTGACTCCCCTGCAGGTGGGGAGCCAGGGGCTCAAACCGAGATCCTTACTCTGGTCCTTGTGCTTTGCACTACCTGCGCTTAACCCGCTGCACTGCCACCCAAATCCTGGAACAGTGAATTCTTTTTTTTTTTTTTTAAGATTTTATTTATTTATTAATGAGGAAGATAGGAGAGAGAAAGAACCTGACAGCACTCTGGCACATGTGCAGCCGGGGATCGAACTCAATACTTCATGCTTGAGAGTCCAAAACTTTATCACTGCACCACTTCCCAGACCACAAGGAACAGTGAATTCTTAATGCCAGCACTGAGCCCAGTGAACTCTGATGGCAATTAAATAAATAAAACATTTTTTTATTTTGCCTCCAGGGTTATTGCTGGGGCTCAGTGCCTACACTCCGAATCCACTGCCCTGGAGGCCATTTTTCCCATTTTGTTGTCCTTGTTGTTATTGTTGTCATTGCTGTTGTTGGGTAGGACAGAGGGAAATCAAGAGCATAGGGGAAGACAGAGAGAGGGAGAAAAAGATAAGACACCTGCAGACCTGCTTCACCGCTTGTGAAGTGACCCCCCCTGCAGGTGGGGTGCCGGGGCTCGAAGTGGGATGTTACGCCTGTCCTTGTGCTTCGTGCCAGGTGTGCTTAACCTAGTGCCCTACCACCTGGCCCCTTAAATTTTTTTTTAATGTTTATTTATTTATTCCCTTTTTGTTGCCCTTGTTGTTTTATTGTTGTAGTTATTATTGATGTTGTTGTTGTTGGATAAGACAGAGAGAAATGGAGAGGAGGGGGAGACAGAGAGGGGCAGAGAATGATAGACACCTGCAGACCTGCTTCACCACTTGTGAAGCGACTCCCCTGCAGGTGGGGAGCTGGGGGCTCGAACTGGGATCTTTATGCAGGTCCTTGCACTTTGCACCACGTGCACTTAACCCGCTGCACCTGACTCCCCCTAAAATGTTTTTTTTTTAATAATACATAAGTCTTGGTGGATTTGTAAATCACCACTTAGTACGCTGTTTCCATTCAAAAATATATTGCCAACTCAACTGATAAAACTATTTGCAAGCTATTTTTCTCTTGAAAATTGCAACTTCCATTTCTGCCATTTGCAGATGCCACCTTTTAGCCCCAGAACTAGTCATCTACAAAGTGAGACTGGTCAGCAATCTCAATGTTAATGGGGCTCTGGCAGAAGAACACTTCCCTAACCTATTAAGGGTTCTGGAAAAAGTCTCTACGGTACACAAAGATCATAAGGTCTAAGGAAAACTTTTTTTTATTCAGCTGACTGTGAATTGGAGGATAAACCTGTGAACCACTAGATTCCCAATAAATGTGAAGTGTGAGAAAATGAAAAGATACATCCCATGAATCTCAAATAAGACCCATTTAATGTGAAGAATTATCTCTCTGCTTCAGGTTAGTCCTAGACAAAACAGTCACGTTCATATTACTGTTACTCTATATTCTTTATAATGATCAAGCTCCAAGTATGAACTTAGTTCATTTATTGAATCTTAAAATGTCTCATCACCAAAAGAAATGTTTCTTGAATTAATGATTATGAAATAAAGTGAGATACAAGTCAATTTGGGTAGAAGAAACCTCAGTCAGCCAATGAATACATCATTCTCCAGTCTAGTTTTCTGAATGGCTAAGAACTTTACACACCAAAACAGCCTTGAGAGTTCATCAAGTGGGGGTAGGTCGGTAGCACAGCGGGTTAAGCACACATGGCGCAAAGCGCAAGGACCAGCAAAAGAATCCCAGTTCATATCTGGAACCAGAAAAGACCTAGAATTGCCAAAACAATCTTGAGAAGAAAGAACAAAACTAGAGGCATCACACTCCCAGATCTCAAATAGTATTATAGGGCCATTGTCATCAAAACTGCTTGGTACTGGAACATGAATAGACACACTGACCAGTGGAATAGAATTGAGAGCCCAGAAGTAAGCCCCCACACCTATGGACATCTAATCTTTGACAAAGGTGCCCAGACTATTCAATGGGAGAAGCAGAGTCTCTTCAACAAATGGTGTTGAAAAAAATGGGTTGAAACATGCAGAAGAATGAAACTGAACCATTATATTTCACCAAATACAAAAGTAAATTCCAAGTAGATCAAGGATTTGAATGTTAGACTACAAACTATCAAATACTTAGAGGAAAATATTGGCAAAACTCTTTTCCGCATAAATTTTAAAGACATCTTCAATGCAACGAATCCAATTACAAAGAAGACAAGCATAAACCTATGGGACTACATAAAATTAAAAAGCTTCTCCACAGCAAAAGAAACCACTACCCAAATCAAGAAACCCCTCACAGAGTGGGAGAAGATCTTTACATGCCATACATCAGACAAGAGGTTAATAACCAGAATATATAAAGAACTTGCAAATCTCAACAAGACAACACATAACCCCATCCAAAAATGGGGGGAGGACATGGACAGAATATTCACCACAGAAGAGATCCAAAAGGCCGAGAAACACATGAAAAAACGCTCCAAGTCTCTGATTGTCAGAGAAATGCAACAGTGACATATCACTTCACTCCTGTGAGAATGTCATACATAAGAAAAGGTAACAGAAGCAAATGCTGGAGAGGTTGTGGGGTCAAAGGAACCCTCCTGCTGGTCCAACCTCTGTGGAGAACAGTCTGAAGAACTCTCAGAAGGTTAGAAATGGACCTACCCTATGATCCTGCAATTCCTCTCCTGGGGTATATCCTAAGGAACCTAACACACCCATCCAAAAAGGTCTGTGTACACATATGTTCTTGGCAGCACAATTTGTAATAGCCAAAACCTGGAAGCAACCCAGGTGTCCAAGAACAGATGAGTGGCTGAGCAAGCTGTGTGTGTATGTATATATATATATATATATATATATATATATATATATATATACACACACACACACACACACATACACAAGGGAATATATATATATATATATATATATATACACACACACACACACACACACACATACACAAGGGAATATTATTCAGCTATTAAAAAAATGGTGACTTCACCGTTTTCAGCCAATCTTGGATGGACCTTGAAAAATTCATGTTAAGTAAAATAAGCCAGAAACAGAAGGATGAATATGGGATGCTCTCACTCTCAGGCAGAAGTTGAAAAACAAGATCAGAAAAGAAAATGCAAGTAGAATCTGAACTGTAATTGGCGTATTGCACCAAAGTAAAAGACTCTGGGGTGGGTGGGTGGGGAGAATACAGATGACAAAGGACCTAGTGGGGGTTGTATTGTTATATGGAAAACTGGGAAATGTTATGCAAGTACAAACTATTGTATTTACTGTTGAATGTAAAACATTAATTTCCCAATAAAGAAATTTAAAAAAATAAAGAATCCCGGTTCAATCCCCCGGCTCCTCACCTGCAGGGGTGTCGCTTCATGAGTGGTGAAGCAGGTCTGCAGGTGTCTATCTTTCTCTCCCCTCTCTGTCTTCCCCTCCTCTCTCCATTTCTGTCTGTCCTATGCAACAACAATGACATCAATAACAACAATACACACAACAATGATAAAACAACAAGGGTAACAAAAGGGGAAAAAATAGCCTCCAGGAGCAGTGGAACTTGGTGCAGGCACCGAGCCCCAGCAATAACCCTGGAGGCAAAAAAAAAAAAAAAAGTTCATTAAGTGTCAAAGTTTCCCAAAGTATAATCAAAGAAAGTATACTTTTGGGACCAGGTGATGGTGTACCTGGTTAAGTACATACATTATAGCATTTGAGGAGGACCCAGGTTCAAGGCCCCGGTCCCCACCTGCAGGAGTAATCTTCACAAACTGTGAAGTAGTGCTGCAGGTGTCTCTCCTACCTTTCCCCTTTTATCTCCCCTTTTCCTCTCAATTTCTGTTTCTATCCCAAGAGAGAGAAAAAGAATAATTACAAAAAAATGTGTCATTTTTTGATACTTCACTTCCATTAATGGCAAAATAGCAATTATGGATTCATGTTCTTACAGAAGAATGCCTACAAGGTCAACACAGTTTTCTTACCCTAACATTCCCAAACCTTCAAAATGTTTGCTTCCAACTGTTGTACCTTAAATTACAACTTGTCTCTTTCCTGTCTAAGGTCACACTCTTCACTGCTTGTTACAACAACTCTCCACCTCTTTCTCAGGGTACAACCCCTACAATGCCACGTACTATTTTTCAAATTAAAGAAAATGTTAAGATTTTGGTCTATAGTAAGAGTACATTTTCAGTGAGTGTCTAGGCCATCCCCCCCCCCACCACCACTACCACTTTTTACTCCATTCTAGTTGCTGATTGGGCAGTTTTGCCCTGTTTCTGGTTCTTGGCTAGGCTCCAGTTTCAAGCTAGGAAAAGAGAAGGACTCTAGACTCAGGTAAGCTATGACAAATCCCAATGTCCTTTATAACACTTGTACTGCAGAAGCAAACCAGACCATCACACCATGTCCCTAATGAACTTCTCTCTGTCCTGGCTTCACAACAAGACAAGAGCAAAGGTTCCTGAGAAAGCAAAAGATCCGGGTAGAAAGATTTATCCAGAAACTGGAACCACCTTACATAATGGTTCTATATTTCATTTATCTACAGAATTCAGCAGCATGAACAGGTAGGCCTTTTATACATTTAAGTATAGCCAAAGATGTTTTTGATGGGGGAGAAAAATCACCAAGTGACTTTTTAAAATTTTTATTTATTTATTCCCTTTCTCTGTCCTTGTTGTTCTATTGTTGTAGTTATTGTTGCTGTTGTTGGATAGGACAGAGAGAAATGGGGAGATGAGGGAAAGACAGAGAGGGGGAGAGAAAGACAGACACCTGCAGACCTGCTTACCACTCATGAAGGAACTCCTCTGCAGGTGGGGAGCGGGGGGGGGGGGGGGGCTTGAACCCAGATCCTTACAGCGGTCCTTGCGCTTTGCATTACCTGCGCTTAACCCACTGTGCTACTACCCAGCTCCCACCAAATCACTTTTTAAAACTCACAGAAAGCTCAGGACCCACCCCCCCCACCTTAGTTTATTAAACTACATGATTTTTTTTTTTGCCTCCAGAGTTATTGCTGGGGCTCAGTGCCTACACTCTAAATCCAGTGCTCCTAGAGGCCATTTTCCCATTTTGTTGCCCTTGTTGTAGTTGTTATTATTATTGTTGTAATAGCTGTTGTTGTTGTTATTAGGTAGGACAGAGAGAAATGGAGAGGGGAGGGGAAGACAGAGCAGGGAGAAGATAGACCCCTGCAGACCTGCTTCACTGTTTGCAAAGTGCCACATCCCTTGCAGGTGGGGAGCTGAGGGCTCGAATTACGGCCCTTGCACTTTGTGCCATGTTCACTTAACCCACTGCCCAGCCCCCTTAAAAATCATAAAAACTATATGATTTTTAAACTAAACTTCTTTATAATTCCAAACACTTCACCTACACTGAGTGCTGCTGTACTAGGAAAAGCTTTCTCCTTTACTCAAAAGTGGGATAGGCTGCTCTAACATGTGAGTGACCTCGAGGTTGGTAATCATAACTTTATAACGTAAATGCAGGGCATCAAGCATTCAAAATCAATTACTGAGCCTTCAAAGTACTTAAATCTTTTGTTTTCTGGAAAGGATATTGCTTAAGTTTATATAACAGTGTTTGTCAGGCCTGAGAAAGCAAGCAGGGGAACCAGGCTAGCCTGTTTCATTAAAGAGGAAAGAGAAGTAGAGTGGGTCATTGGTTATCCTAGTTACATTTCACGACAAGGGCTGGCCTTCAGCTATTTATAAATGTGGAACTGAAGGAAAGGGGGCCCTGAGTACGGAGGTATGGGCAGCCAGGCTCAGGTTGAATCCCAGGCTGAATCTCAGGCCTGCCTGCAGGCTCTCCCTCAGTATGGCCCTTCATACTTGGCAGCACCAGATCCTTTGGGTGCAGTTTTGTCTGGTCAGGAAAAGGAATGTGAGGATTTCCAGCAGTCACTTCCAGCCTGTGATTCTATATATGGAAACATCCCATCCTGGTGCTTTCAGCATCATGAGCACTACCCCAGGGAGGAGTGTGAAAGAGACCAGCTTTGCTTCTCTGCTCCCTGACCAGCACACTCAATACAGTGTCTCCCCTGACCCTGCTGGTCTGGCCTGAGCCCACTATCCAATGACAGCCCAGACCTCTGCTGAGTGTTGCACACTGGTGGCTCTAACATAGAGCAGCTGGAGGAGGACCCTGCATTCTTGTCTCTGTGTAAACACTAGTGGCTCTGTTCACCCTCCTGCTGCAGCACCAGCTCAAGAATTTCCCCTTTCCAAAATTACAACCATCAGACCTTTCCCCCATCCCCTCCCCGCCCCCACCAACCCAGGATATAATTTCAGTCTGTCGCCACCCATGCTGGCAGATAGCAAACTGCTGAACCTGCCGGCTTTGTATGCATTCACTTTCTAGGCGAGGTGAGGCATCTGTCCATGCTAGCTAGCTAGCAGCAGAGTAGGAGGAAACAATTCCTGCTGTATTCAGTAAAGTTTCCTAATAAAAAGCTTTAAGGCCCCTGGTTCATGCCTGCTCTCCAGGACACCCTTTCTAGCATGATCCACATCAATATGGAACACATCCCCATAGCCAAGTACAACCGCGTAGTATACGAACCACAATACATTTTAATAGTCTGTAGCGTCACCTACATTTTATTCCAGCTCTAAAACTGGATGCGGGAGGGAGGGCAAACCACAAAACTGAAGTTTTTGTTGTTGTTGTTGTTTTTGGTATGTATTCCTCATACAATTTATCAAAGCTTGGGTTTCTGAAGGGTAGACCTGGGCTGCTTCGGGTGTTGCCGAAAGCCAAAGAGCCACGTTGACCAAAAGAAGCGGGGAGGGGGCCGGTGGGAAGCCCAGAAAAATCCAGACTCTACGTGACCTGACTTACTTATTTCCCAGGAAACCGCATGAGAGAAAAATCAATCATTCATGCTGCCGTAGTCACCATACAGAACCGACTGGGTCAGACTGCAGTGGGCAAAACCCCCAAAGCGGTCAACTGAGGCAGGTGGACCGCTCGAGTGGATATGGGGGCGAGGACAAGGGGAGGCGGGAACCCGGGGGCCTAGGGTCCACGCACTCAGATCCCAGCAGAGCAGCGGCCGGGTGCAGAGCCCAGGTTAGAGCACGGGAAGCAGGAGCTGGGGCAGAGAGGGGGCCAGTGGCCTGACTTACCCGGGCTGTTGGCCTCTCCTTCCAGAACGTGCAGTTCGGCGCAGTCGGCCAGCGAGTGCTCCAGGCAGAGCTGGAGGAAGCGGGCCTGGGTCTGGCTCACGCGCTTGAGCAACGACAGCAGCGCAACAGTCTGCTCGCACTCGTTCCAGCCCTTAAACCAGCCCGCCAGCACCCCGACCTGGTCGCGAAACATCATGGTTAGGGGGCAGCCCTCAGTCTACAGATCACCCCCTGGGCGCCCCAGTCTTGCCCCGCCCGCCTCCAAAGTTTGGAGCTGCAGCCCCGAGGCCACCGGAGACGCGGTCCCGATTCCAAGGTGGATCTGGTGCCCGGGCGCTTGCAGGTACTGCCTCGGTTCCTGCCTCCCTCGTCTGGTTTCTGTGACGTTCCGGTGGTTCTGGCTGATTTCCCCAGAGATGATGACAGACAGTGGCACCGAAATGTTTCTTTTTTTATAATGATGATGATGATGATGATGATGATGATTTTTTTAAAATTCCCCACAAGACACACAAACTGAATGCAGAAGCTCTTTCCTTTCCCGCCCCTTCTCGCAGCTTCGGGATGGTTATTTCCGGCGTCCAGGGGTCTCTCCCCTGCTGGGCGGCAGCTCGGACCCTTCACACCCGCTTTCCCGAGCTGCGATCACAACTGGAAGGAGAGAAAGGGCTGCAGTGAGACCTCCGCCAGCGAGGGAGCGCGCCCGAGAAACCAGTGCATCATAGGGGGCGGGGGGGGGGGAGGCTAGAGGACGCCCCGCGGAAGGATCGGTCTCCCCCAAATTCCTGCAGCCCACTCCGCACTCGGGATGCGGGAGATGAGCTATTCCTGTTCTGGGAATGACGAGAAGCCTCCTTTCCAGGTTCGGTTTGGAGACCCCACAGCTTCCTGTTGCTGCAGCGGGCGGCGAACGGCTGGTGCTCCCCATAGGCCCCGCCCGGGGTGGCCTCCGGGCTGTGCCTGCAAACCCTTCACCAGCAACAGATCCTCCTCGTGCAGAAAACTTGCTAAGCGGCTGCGAGGGGGGAGCGGGGTGGGGGGTGGGGGGCTAATGCAAAGCAGAGGCGGAGACAACGGCAACGCAAGTTCCTTTCTCCTCCTCCCCCTCCTTCACCACCGCCGACACCACCACCTTCTCCTCTTCCTCCTCCTCCTCCCAGAGAAGCAGCCGAGCGGCTGCAGCTCCATCTACAGCAACAGCCAGCATCTCCACCGCCAGGAGCCCCTCCGGATTTAGGCCGTGAGCAGCCGCGGCAGCAGCTCGAGACAAAAATAAACTCTCCCCCACCCAAAACTCGGCTCCCAGCGGGCGGGGGTGCAGGCAAAGCCCCGGCTCCCCCGCGCCACCCCAGCCCACCCGGGAGGTCTCTGAGGGCCTGCTGCGGCCGGAGCTCGGGAAGTGGGTGCATGTGTGCAAGTGCGTGTGGGGGAGTATGTGTGAACGTGTGTGACTGAGTGTGAGCGTGTGTGTTTGTGTGACTGAGTGTGAACGTGTGTGTGTGTGTGTGTGTGTGTGTGTGTATGAGATCGTGTGTGTCTTCGCGCGTGTAAGCTTCAGGCATTCTACCCCCCACCCCACGCGGCCGCCTACAGGCAGTCAGTCCGGCCCAGCACCTCGCCCGCGCGCCCCCAAACCCAGGCGGCCTGGACCCCGGGGCGCACGCCGCGCGGGGACAGCCCAGACCTCAGCACCGCCGCCCCCGCGAGTAGGGCGGCTCCTCGGGGACTGCGGCTCCGCGCCTCCGGCACACGCCCCCCAATGACAGCCAAAAAGAAAGTTGGGCTGCGGGGGCTCCCCGAATTCCTCTCCCAGCCGGGATGGCGCGGGCGTAGGAGCCGAGTCCGATGGCTCAGCCCTAGACGGGAGCTCCGCTCGCAGCACCCCCGCTTCCCGCCTCCCACAACTTCTCGAGAGAGGGAAGTCCCTCGAGGACAGCCGGGACCCACGACTCTCCCGCCGGCGGTGGAAGGAAGGGGGCGCTCACCTCGGCGCGGCTCATCCCGGCGGCTCGGGGTCCCCCCTTCGGGTCCGGAGCCGCGGCGGCTCTCAGCGAGGCTGGGGGCGCCCGGAGCGCGGGCCGCGGGCCATGCCGTCCGGGCGGGCGGCGCGGGGAGAGTGCGGTGCCGCGAGTCGGGGTGGCCGCCGCCGCCGCTGCTGCTGCCTCCGGTGTCGGCTCGCAGAGGACTAACCGCCCGAGCCGGAGCTCCCCACATGCTACTGATTAACATACACCATTACATCATGGGCTTGGCAGGAGCGCCCGCGCGGGAGGGAGAGGAGCCCGGGCGGCGGCGGAGGCGCGAGGGGGGGAGTCGGGGGAGGATCCCCGGGCCGGGCCGGGCCGGGCCGGCGGCGGGGGCTGGGGCCGGATTCCACCGAGGGGACCGGAGGGGAGGGGGCGCGGAGAGGGAGGAGCCGAGTGGCGCAGAGGGTCGGGCTGCAGGAGCTGCGGGGCAGATGGAAGAAGTTTGGGGAAGGGGCGGGTCCGAGTGCATTCCTCGCCGGCCCGCGTGTCCTGAAGGCCGGGACGTTGGAGCCGGAGCGGCGTCGGTGCTGCCCCCGGCTGCTTGTCCTTGGGAGTGTGGCTCGCGGATCTGGGTGACCCCTCGGTCAGGCTGGGACCTAGGGGTGAGAAAGCGTTTTTGGGAGAATGGCGGAGATGTGGGGCGAAAACGGGTGCCTTGAGTCGTGGGCCTCTAGAACCAAGGGGCGGCCCGCAAATCTGGACACGGATGGCCTCGGGGCTCGGTTCGGTTCTGGTTGGAGGAGCGGGACAAGTAACGCTATAGATCACACCGCAGCTTTGTCAGGCCCTGGGTGCCCTTTGCTCCGGGGCTCGCAGCCCGCCCCTCGCCCCTCTCTGCCCTCGGCGTAACCCCTGGTGCCAAGGTCTGGGGCGGCTGTGAGCTGCGGCCGCTGGCCTGGAGGAAAGAGGCGGCGCCCTGGGCGGCGGGGAGGCCACCCGTCGGTACGTGGTCCGAGTCGCCCGACTGGGCTCGCTTTACTTGGATCTGGATGTGCGAGGCCCAGGCCAAGGCTCGCCGAGTGGGCCCAGGAGGTGCCCCAATCGTACAGAAGGTAGAAGAGGGGGAATTTTTTAAAAATACCCTAAACTCTAAAATTTTTGGCCCTTCTAACAAGACTTGAATGTTGGCAAGTGGACTTGGTCACCTAACACTGAGCCCTCGAACATGCTTTTCCAACTCGAGACTTGGTTTATAAGGTGTGTGCTTCTGAAATATCTGTGAAACACCTTTCGTACACCCAGCCTCTTTCTCTACTCTTGCTAAGACAGCTTTTTTTTTTTTTTTGAAGGTTAGGTATCTGAGAGATTATTCCACTAATTAACACTTTCTTCTTTCAACTTCAGCATATGTCCCTGGAATTGCTGTCCTTTTACCCACCCCTCTGTCCCTAAACCTAGTTTCTGCACCTGTTTAGTTCGTGTCAGACAGATGACAGCACCTAACCATCTGTTGGGGTATTGAGAGGGCGTGCGGAGCTGCAAACGTGGGTGTTGCCATTAAAATAGAGTATGTGAATATTTTCTTAAAGCTCATAATTAACCAGCCGGGAAAATAATCTACATGACTTTGCATTTGCCCTGTTTAGAAAATAGTTCTAGAGTGGTCCGGGAGGTGGTGCAGTGATGAGGCTTTGGACTCTCAAGCATGAGGTCCTGAGTTCGATCCCTGGCAGCACATGTGCCAGAGTGATGTCTGGTTCTTTCTCTCTCCTCCTATCTTCTCATGAATAAATAAAATCTTTAAAAAGAAAGAAAGAAAGGAAGAAAGAAAGAAATAGTTCTAGAGTCAATGTTTTGTTTTATTATAATACAGGTTAAAAGAAAAAAAAAATGCTTGACATGTCATTTTCTCCAAGACAGTACCATCAATTAACAATTCCTTAGTCATAGCTTCTATCAGAAGTATAAATTCCCCACCTGAAGATTTTGGAAAGAAATCAACAGTAACGTTTTTAAGAATGTGAGAGAAACATCATTTTTTTTTTTTAACTTATTTGTCACCTAAAAATGACTAGACTTAAAAACAAAAACAAGCCTTGAGGCAAATCTTCAGATATGCCAAGATTTCTCAACCTGAAAAAATACTGCCATCTACTGGAAGAGTTTAGTCCTTACTGTCATCTGCACTAGAGATAGTAGCAAATTTTTGAGAGTATCTTTAAGGTTAATATTATTATTTTAATATTTTGGGCAGAGCACTGATCAGCATTGACTTATTATGATGCTGGATTTTGAATCTAGAATCTCTGGTATTTGAGGCATGACAGTCTATTGTGTAATCAGCTATGCTATCTCCTCAGCCTGAAGTATTTATGAAATACAAAAATGGGCATAACATAAGTTACCAGTACCCCTTGCTTTTGTGAATTAATAATACTTGTTATTTTCTTTTTCCTCTGTGCCTTTGCCTTGATTGGAAAGGGAATGGAGGGCTGGAGAGACAGGATGAGGGTTATGCAAGAGACTTTTTTTTTCTGCCTCCAGGGTTATCGCTTGGGCTGAGGGCCTGCACTAAGAATCCACTGCTCCTGGAGGCCGTTTTTACCATTTTTTTGCCCTTGTTATTTATTGTTATTATTATTGTTGTTGTTGGATAGGACAGAGAGAAATCAAGAGGGTGGGAAGACAGAGAAGGGGAGAGAAAGACACCTGTAGATCTGCTTTACCGTTTGTGAAGCAACCCCCCTGCAGGTGAGGAGTTGGGGGCTGGAACCAGAATGCTTATGTAGGTCCTTAGGCTTTGTGCCATGTGCACTTAACCCACTGCACTACCGCCCGACCCCCCCAAGAGACTTTTATGCCTGAGGCTCTGATATCGTATAAGTTCAAACCCCCACATCATAAGCCAAGCTGTGAAGTGCTCTATAAAAGAGAGAGAGAAATAAAGGAAGTGAAGATAAAATCATAAAATCAGGAGGTCAGGCGGTAGCACAGCGGGTTAAAGGTACATGTCGCAAAGAGCAAGGATCGGCGTAAGGATCCTGGTTCAAGCCCCTGGCTCCCACCTGCAGGGGAGTCGCTTCACAGGCAGTGAAGCAGGTCTGCAGGTGTCTATCTTTCTCTCCCCTTCTCTGTCTTCCCCTCCTCTCTCCATTTCTCTCTGTCCTATCCAATAACGAATGACATCAACAACAATAATAACCACAACAAGGCTACAACAACAAGGGCAACAAAAGGGGGAAAAATTGGCCTCCAGGAGCAGTGGATTCATGGTGCAGGCACTGAGTCCCAGCAATAACCCTGGAGGCAAAAAGAAAATCATAAAATCATTGCCATTCTGGGAGTATGAATCAGCCTGTTAATGCCCATGTTCGGCTGAGAAGCAATTACAGAAGCCAGACCTTCCACCTTCTGTACCCCATAATGACCCTGGGTCCATACTCCCAGAGGGATAAAGAATAGGAAAGCTATCAGGGGAGGGGATGGGATATGGAGTTCTGGTGGTGGGAATTGTGTGGCATTGTCCCCCTCTTATCCTATGGTCTTGTCAGTATTTCCATTTTATAAATAAAAATTATTTTTTAAAAAATCATTGTCATTGCTTCAGGATCCCTCTCAAAAAGTCCAAACAGGAAGGAAAGTTGATACTCAGCTAAATATGTATGTTCCTATTAAATATGATTTTTTTTGTTTTGCTCTGCAAGCCAGTACCTAATTATGATTTTGGTTTTGGTGATGTTTTGTTTTATACTTATACCTTAGTATACTTTACAGTAATGATGCTTTAACTTCAGTAGGCTAGATTCCTAAAAGTGAGATTACTATCTTAAAGAATATGCTTTGTATAAATACAAGAATACTAATTTAAACATTGTCTTATAATAGCAAAATACTAGAATACCTATCTGTAGAGGAACAAATAAATCATTAACACTACCTGCTATAAATCTTATAAATCTATTTTAAGTAAATTATACTTGGAAAAATATATCAGAAATCTGATGACTTTATGGATGGATAGATGGGTATATAGGTAACTTTATATATGATAAAACAAATATGACAAAATGCTAATTATAGAATCTGGATGGTTCATTGTTCAATTCTTCCAGCTTCTCCATATGTTTGATCTTTATGTTAAATTGTTGGGAATAAAAGAACACAGAGAATTAAAACATGAACTTGAAGAAAAAAAAAAGTAGCCAAACTGTCTCTAAGACTTTGTGAGAACTATGGTGGCCAGGGGAGAGGTGCAGAATTTTGGTAGTGAGTGTGGTATGGAACTATTCCCCTGTAACTTTACAGCCTTGTAAACCATTATTAAATCACCAATAAAAAATTATATTTTAAGCACAGCTATATACAAGATACTGGGTACTGTACAGCAAACCCTAACAAAAGGACTTTTCAAAGTTAACCCAATTACCAAATAATGTGATGATAACATTAACTATCGATTGTCTTTTTGAACCCTAAGACAGCAGGAACCTCACATCTCCACTATAGAGCCTCTACTTCCCCCAGTCCTGGAACCCTTGGATAGGGCCCACTTTCCCGTATGCCTCTCCCAATCTATATAAAATAATATTGCATCTGCCAATCACAACGTAACCAACACAATGATTGCCACCTCAACATGCTTCACTTCAGACTGTGTCCAGAGACTTCACATGTGGAATGACAACCCTTCAGCTTCATTACTCGGGTGAGACCTTTCCTTTCATAGTATACTCTAATTCCATCTCAGGTGGTTCACTTTCTAACAAAGTCCCAAAACCTAGATATACACCAGTTTCTGTGAGAGAGAGCATATGTTCACACGTATCCGTAAACTACTGCAAAATATATATCTGAAAGCAGAAGTCCACTAGAGTTTGCAGTGAGTACCCCCCTAACACTTCCTCTCCACTATTCCAAGCTTTGGGTCCATGATTGCTCAACAATTTGTTTGGCTTCGTATGTTAACTCTCTTTTCAGTCACCAGGTTCCAGATGTCATCAGGATGCTGGCCAGGCTTCCCTAGACTGAAGACCCCACCAATGTGTCCTGGAGCTCCGCTTCCCCAGAGACCCATCCTACTAGGGAAAGAGAGAGGCAGACTGGGAGTATGGACTGATCAGTCAACGCCCATGTTCAGCGGCGAAGCAATTACAGAAGCCAGACCTTCTACCTTCTGCAACCCACAAGGACCCTGGGTCCATGCTCCCAGAGGGATAGAGAATGGGAAAGCTATCAGTGGAGGGGGTGGGATATGGAGATTGGGTGGTGGGAATTGTACCCCTCCTACCCTATGGTTTTGTTAATTAATCCTTTCTTAAATAAAAAATAAAAAAATATATTTTTTAAAAAGATAAGTCAAATGTATAGCGTTACTCTGGAAATGTAATGTTTGTGTTTGTTTTCCCAGAGCACTAATAAGCTCTCGCTTATGGTGGTCCTGAGGATTAAACCTGGGACCTTTCAGAGACACCAGGCTCCAATACTCAGATGAGACCTTACCTAGCTCATGGGATTCCTTAGTTCCCTTTCAAATGGTGCAATTCCTAACAAAGTTACAGAACCTAGATATAGACCAGGGCCCACGAGATAGGGCACATGTGCACAAGTATCCATAAATTGGGGGGGAATATATAAAGCACAAGTATGCAATAGTCTACAGTGGAGCAAGCAAATAGAAAGCCCTAAAAAAACACACCATAAAGTACTCAATCAAATATTTTCTACTTAGACCTATATACTTTCCTCACCTACTTCCCATCTCACTTCCCTCAATCATACTAAGTTTAACCGTGTCAGATAAAATAAGGACTACAGGGAGTCAGGTGGTAGCTCAGCGGGTTAAGCGCACGTGGTGCAAAGCGCAAGGACAGCATGAGGATCCCGGTTCAAGCCCCCGGCTCCCCACCTGCAGGGGAGTCACTTCACAGGAAGTGAAGTAGGTCTGCATGTGTCTATCTTTCTCTCTCTCTGTCTTCCCCATCTCTCTCCATTTCTCTCTGTCCTATCCAACAACAAGGACATCAATAACAACAACAATAATACCTACAACAATAAAAAAAAACAAGGGCAACAAAAGGGAATAAATAAATATTGAAAAAATTTTTTTTAAAAAAAAGGACTACAAAAGCTGAAAAGAACAAGAGACCAGCACACTTTGATGATGATGGCCCTTTTTGGCCACTACCAGGCCACCCCATCATCCAGGGTCCTAGCCAGGGAATCCTGGGATTCCCAAATAGATGCAATGGGCCTAGACCTCTAACAGATCCGTCTCTCCTCCATCACTGGTCATCTCCATCAGGAACAATATCATAAACCCTCTTGTGGACCTCTACAGGATCTTGCCCTCAGTGTGGAACAACAATGGCAGAAACTGCCCTATTCCCAAAGGGAGGCTGGGTCTTCATACTCTGCTACTGGAAGAAGATTGGTCCTGAAATGAGTGCAGCCTAGAATGTTTCTAGCTATGACTATGTAATGTCAATTTAGATCAACAGCGTTGCAGAGGTTATACAGGCTCCTCCATTAAATATGAATAGACATGGGCCCTAGGTCATATTTGTTGGGTAGTTGCCACCTCCCCCTGGCTTCTTCTTATCCATATGCCTATATAGGGATTTACTGATCCAAAGGTTTGGTCTATTTACATAAATCACTTTTACATAAAGCACTCCAGGGCATTGGTGGTTCAGTTATAGGATTCTCGCCTGTTCCGCCCCCTCCTTGTCACACTCTGATTTTCACCAGTCACTTTTCTCTCCACCCTCTCTATATCACATCCTGTTTCCACCCTACTTGGAGAGTATAAAAACAGCTGCTCTTCTGATTAAAGACACTTGGAAATTGCTTTCCGGCTCCGAGAGTTCCAGAGTGTATCTCCTGCGGAAGTTGGTGCAGCACGAGTTCCTGATCCCTCTCCCACACAGCAGCCTAGATCAGCTCCAGTTGAGTTCTCTCCAACCCAGAGAGCACTAGCTCGGGAAGAAGTACCCTCAGGCTATCCCGGCACATATTGATAGGGTTTACTAGTAACGGTATTTATATACTTCTCCCATATTTGGGAGCTACTACTCTCTGCCCTGATTCAGCTTTCTAGTCCTGTTCTCAACTCTGACACCATCTTCCCAGAAAATACTTTTAGCCCACCTGTATGTTAGCTGTCAGGCTCAGGAAAAAATTAGTAAATTCATGGGCACCTTGGAATATACCTAAAATATACTTTCTAGCCTCTTACAACATGAAGACCCAAAATTTCATTTGCTGTATTCTTACCTTTAGGTTTCTGATTATTAAACAATTTGTTCTGCTTTATATCCTGACACTCGGTCTCCAAGTTGCAGGTGCTACCATGATGCCAACCTGATCTCCCTGGACAGACAGCCTCACCACTGTGTCCTGGAACCCCCACCTCCTAGATCCCTACCCCACTAGGGAAAGATAGAAACGGGATGGGGGTATGGATCAACCTGTCAACGCCTATGTTCAACAGAGAAACAATTACAGATGCCAGACCTCCAACTTTCTGTGCCCCATAAAGACCACTGGCCCATACTCCCAGAGGAATAAAGAATAGGGAACCTGGGGGTCGGGCGGTGGTGCAGTGGGTTAAGTGCATGTGGCGCAAAGCACAAGGACCGGCATAAGGATCCCGGTTCGAGACCCCGGCTCCCCACCTGCAGGGGAGTCGCTTCACAGGCAGTGAAGCAGGTCTGCAGGTGTTTATCTTTCTCTGCCCTTCTCTGTCTTCCCTCCTCTCTCCATTTCTCTCTGTCCTATCCAACAATGAACAACATCAACAATGGTAATAACAATAACCACAACAAGGCTACAACAACAAGGGCAACAAAGGGGGGGAAATGGCCTCCAGGAGCGGTGGATTGATGGTGCAGGCACCAAGCCCAGCAATAACCCTGGAGAAAAAAAAAAGAATAGGGAACCTTCCAATGGATGGGATGGGAGATGGCACTCTGGTAGTGGGAATTGTATGGGATTATACCCCTCTTATCCCACAATCTTGTCAATCATTGTTAAATCACAAAAAAAGTAAATTATTCTGCATGTTTATCATTTTTTAATTGTATTATATTTATGTTAGATACAGAAAAATTGAGGGAATTAGGAGATAGAGAGGGAGAGAAAAAGAGATACAGTGGCACTGCTTCACTGCTTGTGAAGCTTCCCCCTGCAAGCTGGGATCTGGGGGCCCAGATCCTTGCACATTGTAATGTACATGTTCTACAAGGTGTGTCACTGCCTAGCTCCTTGGATTGCTTTATTATTATTATTATTATTGATTTAATTATGATTCACAAGTTTGTTGGATAAGAGAGGTACAATTCCACATAATTCCCACTACCAGAGTTCTGCATTCCATCCCCTTTGTTGGAGGCTTTCCTATTTAATCAGTCTGGGAGTATGGACCCAGGATCATTACAGGGTACAAAAGTGGAAGATCTGACTTCTGTAATTGCTTCTTTACTGGGCATGGGTGTTAGCAAGTCGATCCATACTCGCAGCTTGTTTCTATCTTTTCCTAGTGGGGCAGGACCTTGGAGAGGTGGAGTTCCAGGACACACTGGGTGAGGTTGTCTGCCCAGGTCATTTACATTGACATCATGGTAGCATTTGCAACTTGGTGGCTGAAAAGCACTAAGACATATAGCAGAACAAATTGTTTAAAAAAGAAGAAAAGAGCAGATGAGATTTGGGGCCTCCATTTTGAAAATACAAGTCTATCTTTTTATTTATTTGTTTGTTTATTTTGATATTTATTTCCTTTTGTTGCCCTTGTTGTTTCGCTGTTGTAGTTATTGTTGTTGATGTTGTTATTGGATAGGACAGAGAAATGGAGAGAGGAAGGGAAGACAGAGAGAAGGAGAGAAAGATAGAGACACCTGCAGACCTGTTTCACTGCCTGTGAAGCGACTACCCTACAGGTGGGGAGCCGGGGGCTCGAACCAGGATTCTTATGCTGGTCCTTGCGCTTTGCACCACATGTGCTTAACCCGCTGCACTACTGTCTGACTCCCAGAAATCTATTTTTGCTGTATTCCAAGGGGACCATGATTTATTATTTTTATCTGAGCCCAACAGCTAACATGCTGGTAGGTTAAAGGTATTTCTAGGGAGACAGTGTCAAGAGTTGGAAATAAGACTAGAAAGCTGGGTAAGGGCAGAAGTTATCTCCCAAATATGGGAAAAGTATGTAAATAGCATTAACAGTAAACTCCATCTGTCTAATTTGGGGCCTATATTAAGCAAAGGAGCCTGTGTAACCTTGTATCCCTGTAGGTCTGAGCTCACATTCCATGGTCATAACTAGAAACATTCTAGGCTGCACTCATTTCAGGACCAATCTTCTTCCAGTAGCAGAGTATGAAGACTCAGCCTCCCTTTGGGAATAGGGCAGTCCCTATCACTGTTCCACACTGAGGGCAAGGTCCTGTAAAGGCCCATAAGAGAGTTTATGATGTTGTTCCTGATGGAGATGACCAGTGACAGTGGAGAGAGGGACTTGTTAATGGTCTAGTCCCATCACATCTATGTGGGAATCCCAGGATTCCCTGACTAGGACCCCTGATGATGGGTTGGCCTGGTAATGGAGAGACATTATAGAAGTATGGTAGTCTCTACTTTAATGATGATTCTTTATTCACTACCAGGCACCCCATCATCTCGGGCCCTAGTCATGGAGTCCTGGGATTCACACAGAGACATGTTGGGCCTAGACCTCTAACAGATCACTAGTGTCGCTGGCCATCTCCATCAGGAACAACATAATGGACCCCTCTGTGGGCCCTTATTGGGCCTGGCCCTCAATGTGAATCAACAATGGTAGGGAATGTTCCATTCTCCAAAGGGAAGTTGGATAGCATACTCTGCCTATCACCCAAAGAGGATGGGTCCTGAAATTGGCACAGCCTGGAATGTTCCTAGCCATAACCACAGAATGTGAGCTCAGATATACAGGGATGCAGAGGTTACATAGGCTCCTGTACTATGTGCCCCAGATCAGATCAATGGGGTTTACAGGTAATAATATTTATATACGTTTCCCATATTTGGGAGCTACTCTCTTCCCTGATACAGCTTTCTGGTCCTTTTTCCAACTGTGATACCACCACCACCACCACCACCCTCCCCAGACAATAGCTTAGGTCACTGCATATTGGATGTCAGGCACAGGCAAAAACTAGTTGGGTCATGGGCCCCTTGGAATATACCTAAAATAGATCTCTACTAACTTTTTCCAAAATGGAGACACCACATCTCCATCCACAATATTATTGCCTTTAGGTTCATGATTAGTCAACAATTTGCTCTGCTTTCTATCTTAACTCTTTTTCAGCCACCAGGTTCCAATGCTACCATGATGTTAACCAGACTTCCCTGGGCAGACAACCCCACCAATGTGTCCTGGAGCCCCACCTCCCCAGATCCCTGCCCCACTAGGAATAGAGAGAGAGACAAGATGGGAGTATGGATCAATCTGTCAACACCCATGTTCAGCAGAGAAGCAATTACAGAAGCCAGACCTTCCACCTTCTGCACCCCATAATATTCCTGGGTCCATGCTCCCAGAGGGTTAAAGAATAGGAAAGCTATCAGGATAGGAAATGGAGTTCTGGTGACAGGAATTGTGTGGCATTGTCCCCCTCTTATCCTATGGTCTTGTCAGTGTTTCCATTTTATAAATAAAAACTTAGGGAAAAAAAAAGTATACCAGTCTCTTGCCCTTATCCAGCTTTTGTAGCCTTACTTTATCTGACAAGGGCAGCCTTAGAGTGATTGAAGGAAGTGAAATAGGAAATGGGTGAGGAGGGTATCTAGGTCTAAGTAGAAAATATTTGATTAGGTACTTCATAGTGTCGTCTTTTTTTAGGTCTTTCTACTTGCTTGCTGCACTTAGTCTAAATCTACTTAGTGCAGACTATTGCACACTTTCACTTTAAGGTATATATTTTCTCCTAACTTATGGATACTTGTGCACATGTGCCCTATCTCATGGGTCTTGCTCTATACCTAGGTTCTGTGGCTTTGTTAGGAAATGCACCATCTGAGATGGAATTAATAGGAAAGGTCTCACCATAGTAATGAAGCTAGAGGGTTGGCATTTCAGGTCTGGCATCACTGAGCACTGCCCAAAGTGAAACATGTTAAGGTGGCACTGGTTGCATTGGTTTGGTTGGTATCAGCAGATGCAGTATTAAGTAGTATGGGGGGGGGGTGGGCAGTAGTAGCACAGTGGGTTAAGCACACATGGCACAAAGCCCAAGGACTGGGGTAAAGATCCCAGTTTGAGCCCACAGCTCCCCACCTGCACTGGAGTCACTTCATGGGCAGTGAAACAGGTCTGCAGGTGTCTATCTTTCCCTCCCCCTCCTCTAACCATTTCTCTCTGTCCTATATAACAATAATAATAACAACAACAAGGTAACAACAAAGGCAACAAAATGGGAAAAATGGCCTCCAGGAGAAGTATATTCTTAGTGTAGGCACTGAGCCCTAGCAATAACCCTGGAGGCAATATATATGAAGATCAAGTGATATGGATCAAGAGAAGCATGCAGGGAAACAAGCCATAGACCAGGTTCCAGGACTGGGAGATATATGGGTTCTATAGAGAATGGGGAAAGTTCTTGCTGTCTAAGAGTTTAAGAAGGCAATAGTTATTGTTATAACCAAGTTATTTGGAAATTAGGTTTACTTTGAAAATCCCATGGTTAGGATTTACTATACTATACAAGACCCTACCCTAATTTGTGTCATTTACTGCCATTTACAAATAACTTTATAATGATGGCCCTTTTGGTCACTACTAGGCCACCTCATAATCTGGGGCCCTAGTCAGGGAATCCTTGAATTCCCACATAGATGTGATGGACCTAGACCTCTAATAGATCCCTCTCTCCACTATCATTGGGCCCATACAGGACCTTGCCCTCACTGTAAACCAACAATGGTAGAAACTGCCCCCCTCTTTGAAGGGAAGCTGGGTCAACATACTCTGCTACTCTAGGAAGACTGTTCCTGAAACGAGTGCAGCCTAGAATACTCCTAGCTGTGGCCATGGACTGCAAGCTCAGACCAGGGATGCAGAGATCACACAGGCTCCTGTGCTAAGTATGAATAGACATGGGCCCTAGATCAGATCAATGGGGTATACAGTTAACAGTATTTATATACATTATAAATCTGTGACATTTCTGTATTCAAACAAGGAGTTGGAGGAAAGAAAAGTGAAAGATTCCATTTAAAATTTAAACCAAAAAGATAAAATATCTTGAAGGTGAATCTTATGAATGAGGTGAAGAAGGACCTTTACAAAGAAAAATTTAGGGCACTGATAAAAGAAATAGGGGGGTCGGACAGAGAACAGGGGTCCAAATGGATTTCCAGGAGTTCCATTTAAGTAGATGCTTTTTCAGGTGAAGACTTGACAGCTGAAATTCACTTACTTGTCAAACAAAACTTGTAGCAGATTAGAAGTTTACTATAATTGATAACTCCATTATAATTGGAAGTCCTTTCTAGTATGATTTTAAGGTTGTTTAAACAGTTTAAACTCAATAAAATGTGGAAAGGTAAACAGAAGAACCACGGTAGAAGCCTCAGGCATGAGAATAATTAACATAATCATTGCACTATCTGCCCCACCCATAACTCATACCGTTTCAGGATTAAACGTTTCAGATTTATGCCAAGACATAAAAAAGAAATCAAAGGAGGGAAAAAACAATTTTTTGGATTGTTTCTGGATGTCTCTAGAATTCATGGCTGCGTCCAGCATTTTTTTTTTTAAGTCAATGTCAAACAAAAATTCAGTCATTCAAATCACTCTCTTACGAAACACATCTCACCATGTAGTATCATGAGTCTCTGGAGGGCATCCTAGTCCAAAAAGCTCTTCAAAATTCCATTTGGGGTGCTTCTGACTGTTCTTGCTGGATTGCTTCAGGCACCCATTTTTAAAAGTGTCTTCCCATCGAAGAAGGAATCCAATCAGGAGAGTAGAACTAACCACGTATCTCCATTTTGGGGGACTGCCAGGGTACTGGAGAACGCTCCTCAAATTAGAGTAGTCCTTCTCCATGGGAAACATTCAAGAAGAAGTCCAGAAAGTCTCAGTGGAAATCCCCATGCATATCCCAAGGTCTACGATCATGGTCATAAAGAACCAAATTGTGGCCCAGAGCAAAATGTAGTCCTTTTCCTCAGGAAACATGGGAGAGGGAATCCAGAAAGTCCAAGGAGAAATCCCAGTGCATCTCCCAAGTTCTATGATTAGGGTCACAAGAAACCAAAGTTCCCGGTCAGGGAAACAAAGTGTGGCCCAGAGCAAAATGTTCCAGAGACAGAGTAACTGTCTCACGATCAAACAGTAGAGGCTTTGGCAAACCTCTTCTTCATAAGTAGAAGAGAAGACCATAGTGCATAGGTAGGCAAAGTCTTCACTTATCTGGGAGTTGCGCAGGTCCGGTCCCACGTTGTAGGCGCCATTATGTTGTCTTCGACGGGCTGGCTTCACGGGCAGGTAACAGATGACCCGGGACTCATGGCTGGGTTGTACGCAGTATCTCTTTATTCATGCAGGACGCAGCACAATCTATACAATATTACCAAGCTAAGCTAAACTAAAAACTACAAACAATCTTGTCCTTATAAATATACTAGCCCAGTAGGGTGGGAACAGGATGCGACGCAGAGAGGGTGGAGAGAAAAGTGACTGGTGAAAATCAGGGTATGACAAGGAGAGGGGGCAGAGCAAGCGAGAATTCTATCACTGAACCACCAATGCCCTGGAGGGAGGGTGGTGCTTGTTAACAGTGGTTATGTAAATAGAATGCAGTGTTAAGGGGGGGGGGGGATTTAAACCAAATGAAACAGAAAAGGTTTTTAGAAGTAGAATTAGAAACATACCAACAATCTTGGAGGGAGCTAGAAGGAATCATGTTAAGTGAGCTAAGTCAGAAAGATAAAGACGAGTATGGGATGATCCCAATCATAAACAGCAGTTGAGGAAGAAGAACAGAAAGGGAAACTCAAAGCAGGATTTGACTGAGTTTGGAATAGGGCACCAAAGTAAAAACACTGGGTTGAGGGTGAGGCTAGATGTTCGGCTTCACAGGGGTGGGGGAGGGGGGGAGATGAGATGGGACACAGTTTTTTGGTAGTGGGAATGATATTTATGTACACTCCTATTAACTTGTAGTCATATAAATCACTACTTATATTAATATGAGAAGGGAAAAATTGATTGAATATCTCAAACTTTTTAATGCACAGACTAAGTCTTTGATATGTTGACTCTCTTAAAAGCTTAGACCAGGGAAAACAGAAGCAACTGGTGGCATTACTCTATAAGACACAACTACATAAAAATAATGTCAAATGACATAAATTATGGTGATGATGTGTATGATACAGCAAATCCTAACAGAGAGATTTTCTTTCTTTTTTAAAACTTATTATTTACTCCCTTTTGTTGCCCTTGTTGTTTTATTGTTGTTGTTATAATTGTTGTTGTTATTGATGTCATTGTTAGCGAGGAATGTAGAGAGGAGGGGAAGACAGAGACGGGGAGAGAAAGACAGACACCTGCAGACCTGCTTCACCGCTTGTGAAGCGACCCGATGGCAGGTGGGGAGCCGGGGGCTCAAACCAGAATCCTTTAGCCGTCCTTACACTTGGCGCCATGTGCGTTTAATCCACTGCACTACCATCCAACTCTCAACAAAGGGTTTTTCAAATTAACCCAAATGCCGGAATAATTTGATTACAACAATAACTATTGCCTTCTTAAACCCTAAGACAGCAGGAACCTCTTGTTTCCTCTACAAAGCCCATATTTCCCCCTGTCCTGGAACCTCTACGGTGGGGCTCACTTTCCTGCATGCTTCTCTCAATTCATACCAAATGATATTGCATCTGCTGATTCCCAACCTAATCAATGCAACGAGTACCACCTCAGCATGCTTCACTTCAAACTGTGTCCAGAGACGTCACATGTGGAATGTTAACCATTCAGCAGGTTTGAAGGTGTTTGTCTTTCTCTCCACTTGTCTGTCTTCCCCTCCTCTCCTGACTTCTCTCTGTCCTATCCAACAACAACAACAGCAATAAAAATAACAACAACAAGAAGGGCAACAAAAATAAGAAAAATGGCCTCCAGGAGCAGTGGATTCTTACAGCAGGCACTGAGCCCCAGCAATAACCCTGGAGGGGAAAAAAAAAGAAAAATTGACTGTCATAAAAATGCAAATTAAGACATCAATGAGATACCATTTCATTTCTGTGAGAATGTCACATATCTGAAAGTATAGTTTGGGGGTGGTGGAGAGGAACCTCCATTACTGCCAGTCAGCAAACACCTGACAAAAGCAAATAAAGCAAAACTAAACTCAAGTGTCAAGTGCCATCTCTACTACCTAGCAGTTGTGTAATATTGGCTTTAATGTATATAGGTAGGGGAGATAACACAGTAATTATGCAAAAATATTGTCATGCCTGAGGCTTCAAAGTCCTAGCCAGATTCAATCCCCTGTACCATCATTATGCAGAGCTGAATAGTACTTTGGGCTTTTTTTTTTCACAAGTGGTGAAGCAGGTCTGCAGATGTCTCTCTAGTCTCTCTCCTTATCTATCTCCCCACTCCTCAATTTCTTTCTGTCTCTATCCAATAATAAATATATTTAAATAATAAAGTTATACATATATATTTTGTTCTTTCTTTGCTTTTTTTTCTTTCTTTTATGCCCAGGGTTATCATTGGGGCTGAGTGCCTGCACCATGACCCCACTGCTCCTGGGTGCTATCTTTTTTTTCCATTGTTGTTGTTGTCATTGCTGCTGTTGTTGTTGGAGACAACAGAGAGAAATGAGAGAGGAGGTGGAGACAGAGGGGGGAGAGAAAGACAGACACCTGAAGACCTGCCTCACCTCTTATGAAACGACCCTCCTGCAGGTGGGGAGCCAGGACTCGAACTGGGATCCTTGCACTGGTACTTGCACTTTGCAATATGTGCACTTAACCTAGTGTGCTACTGCCCAGCCCCCAAAATATTTTTAAATATATATAAAGGATGGATTTGGAAAGGCAATACAGGCACAAATACCTATATGACAGAAAATTTATGATATGGGGTCAGATGGTGGCACATTCAGTAAAGCACAAACAGTACAAGTGAAAACCCAGGTTCACTCCCTCAGCCCATCTTCAGTAGGGGGCAAGAGGTGTAAGCTTCATGAACAGTAAAACAATGCTGCTGGGTGTCTCTCCTCTCTGTGTCTCATCCTCTGTCAAAAACAAAAGAGGAAAAGAAATGGCTACCAGAAGTAGTGAAATTGTGCACTCAATCTCCAAGCCCCAACAATAAATTAAAATTGGAATTAAAAAAGAAGATATTTGACAGTTATCCTCTTCCTCCTAACAATGGCTAACCAATTCAGTCCTAAATCTAGTGTGGATTTGCCAAATTTCTGTGAAGATGCAATACCTGGAGATTGATTAAGTAAAACAAGCAGGCTTAACATCACATCTCAAACTTAAAATGTCTAAAACTAGGAGACGGGCAGTAGTGCAGCGGGTTAAGCGCATGTGGTGCAAAGTGCAAGGACCGGCATAAGGATCCCGGTTCAAGCCCCAGCTCCCCAACTGCAGGAGTTGCTTCACAAGTGGTGAAGCAGGTCTGCAGGTGTCTGTCTTTCTCTTTCCCTCTCTGTCTTCCCCTCCTCTCTACATTTCTCTCTGTCCTATCTAAAAAAAAAAAAAGTTTAAAACTGAATTTCTAATTCTTCTCCAAATGCATTCCATCTCAGCATTATAAAAGTGCTATTTGTGTGGTCCAGGAGGTGGCGCAGTGGCTAAGGCACTGGACTGTCAAGCATGAGGTCCTGGTTCAATCCCCGGCAGCACATGTACCAGAGTGATGTCAAGTTCTTTCTCTCCTCTCTTTCTCATTAATAAATAATTAAAATCATTTTTAAAATGCTATTTGTAAATTTATACTACATCTTCCTTATCCATTTTTCTGTCTTTGAGCACTTTTTCTCCCCCTAAATCTTGGCCTACTATACATAGTGCTGCCATGATCACAGGTGGGATAAGTGTTTAGTGTTCTTTGGGTAGATATCTAAGACACTATTGGATTTTTTATTTATTTATTTATTTATTTATTTATTCCCTTTTGTTGCCCTTGTTTTATTGTTGTAGTTGTTGTTGATCTCATTGTTGTTGGATAGGACAGAGAGAAATGGAGAGAGGAGGGGAAGACAAAGAAGGGGAGAGAAAGATAGACACCTGCAGTCCTGTTTCACCACTTGTGAAGCGATTCCCCTGCAGGTGGGGAGCCGGGGGCTCGAACCAGGATCCTTACACTGGTCCTTGTGTTAGCGCCACCTGTGCTTAACCCGCTGTGCTACCACCTGACTCCCTGGTTTTTTTTAAATACACTGAGATATCTCCATACTTTCTGCTACAGGAGCTGGACCAATTTACATTGTGTAACTGTGTAAAAAGATCCTTTTTTTTTTTAACCAGAGAAAAAGAACCAGAGATTCTTTTTTTCTTTTTTTAACCTTTTCTCCCAGGTATCTTTTTGTTGTCTGTTTTGTACTTTACTGATGAAAAGTGAAAGTGAGTTTGAATTCTGCTACAATATGGATGAAAGTGGAGGAGATTATGCTCAGTAAAGTAAACCAGAAGAATAAAGTCAAATATATCATGCTCTCAGTCATATGTGGAATTCTAGAAACAAAGTAAAGGAAAAGAAAGAAATGTCAATAAACCCATATTCTAAATCATAATATCTGAGGATATTAATGGGAAGGAGTGTTTTAAAATGAATTTGAGGACACAGTGCCCAGTAGTGGAAGAAGATGGCAAATTGGTGGTAGATAAGGTATGCTGGCATATATTTGGGGGAGGTGTAAAACTATACCTACCCCTAAGACAACAACAGTCCTGTCAAATATGTTCTCAATAAAGAGGAGGACGAAGAGGAGAAGGAGGGGGAGGAGAAAATGTAAAAAAAAAAAAAAAATTAAGGAGGGCTGGAAAGATAGTATAATGGTTATGCAAAAGAACTTTCATGTTTGAGACACCAAAAGTTCAAGGTTCAATCCCTAGCACAACCATAAACCAGAGCTGAGCAGTGCTCTGGAAAAAAAATTTTTTTTTTTTTTTACCTCTAGGGTTATTGCTGGGGCTCAGTGCCTAAACCATGAATCCACTGCTCCTGGAGGCCATTTTTTTCCCGTTTTGTTGCCCTTGTTGTTGTAGCCTTGTTGCAGTTATTATTGTTATTGTTGATGTTGTTATTGTTGGATAGGACAGAGAGAAATGGAGAGAGGAGTGGAAGACAGAGAGGGGGAGAGAAAGACAGACACACCTGCAGACCTCCTTCACCACTTGTGAAGCAACTCCCCTGCAAGTGGGGAGCCAGGGGCTCGAACTGGGATCCCTAGGCTAGTCCTTGCGCTTCACACTACGTGTGCTTAACCCACTATGCTACCACCCGACTCCCTTTTCTTTCTCTTTTATTTGACAAGACAGAGTCAAATTGAGAGAAGGGGGGGGAGAGAGAGAGAGGGAGAGAGACAGACATCTGCAAACCTGCTTCACTATTTGTGGGCAGCATGGACTCAATCCTGGGTCCTTGTGCATGGTGACATGTGCTGATATGTGCACCTAACTAGGCATGCCACCACCCAGCCCCTTTTATTTTAATGACAGAAACAGAGACACACAGAGAGAATAAAAGAGATTAAGCATTGAAGCTACCTCCAATGTGGGGGTTGGGCTTGACCCTGGGTTAAACACATAGCAAAGCAGTGAACAAGTAAGCTTGTTCACTGGCCCTGGAAAGATATTTAGAAGAAGGTGCAGAAGAGTCATATGTCTAGTTTGGGCAACTGTGTGAGAAGAGAGTGGGGGACAGAGGAGGAGAGAGAAAGAGAGACATCTGTAACACAGTTTCACTGCTTCACTTGTGAAGCTTTCTCTTCGCAAGTGGGGCCAGGATCAAGGGGCTTGATCCAGGTCATTGCATATGGTAGTAGTATGTACACTCTCTGAGGTGCACCACCACCTGGCCCCCAACAATAATGTCTTCTTGAGAGTGCTACATTTATGAGAATGAAAATAACATTTTATAGGGAGGCTGGGCGGTAGGTAGCACAGTGGGTTAATCGCACATGGCATGAAGCACAAGGATGGGCTGAAGGATCACGGTTCAAACACCTGGCTCCCCACCTGCAGGGGGGTCACTTCACAAGTGGTGAAGCAGGTCTGCAGGTGTCTGTCTTTCTCTCCCCCTCTCTGTCTTCCCCTCCTCTCTCCATTTCTCTCTGTCCTGTCCATCAACAATAAGGGCAACAACAAGGGCAACAAAATGGAAAAAAATGGCCTCCAGGAGCAATGGATCTGTAGCGCAGGCACAGAGCCCCAGCAAATATATATGGATATTTGCCTATCAGGTTCTTTAACTCTTAAAAGGATATAAAACAGTAAGAACAAAGTAACTTACCATTAATATAAATATGAGGTTTATTATCAATAAAAATACACTAGGAAAAACAGCTATTTGTTTCTTTTAGTGATTTTGGGGGGTTTCCCCCCTTAATTTTGGATGATTTGCTCTGCAAGAGAAAGCCTATGGTAAGGTGTTAAGAGTCTCACCAACCTTCCCTGGCTCATCACATTCTACTAATCTAATCGTATTTGACAGTAGATTTAAATGTCCAGTAGATTTTATTACTCACCTTGTATATATTAGCCTCCTGTAGGTGAGAGCATTTCAGTCTTTGATATATTTAAGAACAGTCGAGAATCGTATCTCTGCCTTGTTTTTATGATTTTAAGAAGCTACCTTTAAAACTGATTTGTACTTATGTGAATATGATTGTAAGGAAAATTAAAAATCAAATGAGATAAAAACTGCTTTTTAAACTACTTCAGGAAAGGACTGAAAATTAGAAGACCATTCTAACTTCCTTATAAAAGGGGGAACATATAATTACTTTAAGAGAATGCAGCCTTTTCCCAATTGCATTCAAGATTATGTCACAGGAAAAATATTCACAAATCTTTTGACATTTACTTCCTTAAATTTTATATTGCTTTTCAGAATTTTTCTGATCAATATTATATTAAACCCTCTACTTGGTTAAAAAAGTTTAGGGGCCAGGTGGTGGCATACCTGGTTGAGTGTACGCTTTAAGGACCCAAGGTTCAAGGACCAAGGTTCAAGCCCTTGGTCTCTATCTGCAAGAGAAAAGCTTACACAAGTCAAGTAGGGCTACAGGTGTCTCTCTTCCTTTCTGTCTCCCCCTTCACTCTCAATTTCTCTGTCTCTACCTGATAATAAATAAATAAAACATTTTTTAAAAGGTTACATTCTTTTCAAGAGTTAAATGAAGTTTTATATATTAACACAGATGGCATACTAGTATTAGGAATAATTAATTTTCATTATTCATATACTGTACAAATATGAATTTAAAATAGAATTACCACTGACAGCCAACAGTGTAGATTCCATATGATTAATTCCAACAATACAAATTTCTGCATCTTCAGTGGACAGTGTACTTTTCAGTTGTAACAACACCATCAAAGAACTCTCAATTTATCTTTATCTTGTTCCTTCTGATTGGAAAGTGCAAAAGATTCCTGAACAAATTGCCTGCACATTGGGCACTGCTGAAAATACCTAACACAGCCATCACATAAGCATGTGTGTCTACAGGGTAAGAGCACCCAGTTCACAGTCCCATTCTGACAAACAACACAGTCCTTGCTAGTCTCCTCTGGTGTCTCCACTTCAGACAATCCAGCCTTTTCTAACAAACTTTGGTCTGTGCCTTGTTCTTCTGGAGAAGAATTGCTGGCAGGAGTGGAGTTATTATTTGCAGACATGAAAAGTTGCTGAAAATCAGAGAGAGAAATTTAAAGATAATTACAAGTGACAAGTACTCTCTAAATCTAGGATCATAAGAGGAGCTCAGAATTTAAGAACTAGCATATTCAATGGAAATAAGAACAACATCTATGGTAACTAACTGAAAAATATTGTTTTCTCTTTATAAAAAGTCATTATTTGAAACTCTACAAACAAAAAGATACAGAGATAAGAGGATAGAGAACTCACCTTAAGATCATGAAATTGACCTTGAGCCAGGAGTAAATATTGGTATAATATTTTGCAGGAAAGTTTATAAGTCTTATCAGGGATATGAATTACTGACACCATGGAAATCTAAAATTTAAAAAAAGAACACTGATCAGTACTTAATCTTTTTTATTTTAATTTTTTAAATTTTTTATATTTATTTATCTTCCCTTTTGTTGCCCTTGTCTTTTATTGTTGTTGTAGTTATTATTGTTGTTATTGATGTCATCATTGTTACATAAAACAGAGAGAAATGGAAAGAGGGGGGAAGACGGGGGGGGGGGGGGGGAGAGAAAGACACCTGCATACCCGCTTCATAGCCTGTGAAGCGACTCCCCTGCAGATGGGGAGTCAGGGGCTAGACCCCGGATCCTTATGCCCGTCCATGCGCTTAACCAGCTACGCTACAGCCCGATTCCCAGTATTTAATCTTTTTATATTATTTCACAGAAAGGCTTCTAAAATAAAAGGCTGCAAATTTAGAAAGCTTATACTGATTTATTTAAACAAGTCACTAAAGAAAAGACAGTAAGTGGGATATTCTTTCCATTTATTTTAATTTGTATTCAAGTGTACACATTTAATGTGACCCCAACAAAAAAATACCATTGAGTTTTTGAACACAACCACGAGATGACTCTTAAATTCCCATTTGGAAAAATGGCATGAAAACAGCTAGGAAAATAATATTAGCTATATAAGGAGAACTGATGCAGTCAAACATTAAAATACACTACAAAACCTCTAATATTAAAACAGTGTAGAACTGCCACATGATGAGAGAGATAGGTGGAATACAATAAACAGCATAGGATGCACAAATAGGCTAACAATTCAAATCATCAAAGAGAATCCTTTTTTAAAAAAAAGGAAAAGGGAGTCGGGCAGTAGCGCAGTTTAAGCTCAGGTGGCGCAAAGTGCAAGGACTGGCATAAAGATCCCGATTTAAGCCACCGGCTCCCCACCTGCAGGGAAGTTGCTTCAAAGGCAGTGAAGCAGGTCTGCAGGTGTCTGTCTCTCCCCCCCCAACCCCCCACCCCCGTCTTCCTCTCCTCTTTCCATTTCTCTCTGTCCTAACCAACAACGACATCAATAATAACTACAACAAGGACAACAAAAGGGAATAAATAAATAAATATTTTTTTAAATAAATAAAAAATAGGGAGTTGGTGGTAGTGCAGTGGGTTAAGCGCACGTGGCACAAAGCGCAAGGACCAGCGTAAGGATCCTGGTTCTAGCCCCGACTCCCAACCTGTAGGGGAGTCGCTTCACAAGTGGTGAGGCAATTCTGTGCGTGTCTGTCTTTCTCTCCCCCTCTCTGCCTTCCCCTCCTCTCTCCATTTCTCTCTGTCCTATCCAACAATGATGACATCAGTAACAGCAACAATAATAATTACAACAATAAAACAAGGGCAACAAAAAGGAATACAAGAAAAAAACTTTTTAAAAATAAATTAAGAACAAAAAAATAGTAGGAAAGAGCTAGATAAGTATTTGTAAAAATTAAAATTACATACAATCCTCACAGCACAAGTAAGAATAAGCCCTGGGTGTATTTTAAAACAAATCTAATTGTAAAAAGAAAAAAAATTGTATAAAACTAGGCTTCCTAGGGAGATGCTCAAAGAGTAGTGGCAGGCATAACCAGGTGGCCCCTACCATTGGGTGTCTAGACTGCACAGTAAGCAGTATGTCTGCAGAAGTGCACCAGGTGGACTCTACATAGGAGCAGAAGGAAATGGAAGTGACTAGGCTGTACATGAATGCAAAATGACCAACACCAAGGCATGTCATTGTAAAATTCTCAAAACTCAATGACAAGGAAGAAAATTTACAGGCTGCTCGGGAAAGGAAAGCAGTTACATACAAAGGCAGATTTAGCAAACCTTCACCAAACTTCTTTTCACAAACCCTAGAGGCAAGGAGAGAATGGGATGACATATTCAAAGTACTAAGAGGGAATTCTAACCATGGATCTTTTATTTTGTAAAATTATCCTTTGAAGGTGAGGGAGAAATAAACGACTTCTCAAATATCCATAAGGTAAAGGAATTTGACATCATCTACCCCACCTTACAAGAAGTACTGAAAGGAGACCCACAAGAAAAGGAGAAACAAAGAAGTACATGTTCTAAGTGAGGTGAACATCAGTATACTAGATCTAAGAACACAATAAAAACAGGAAAGAAAAATAAAACAGGGGAGGGGAGAGAATTAACGTACAAAGCAGTTCTATCAAATGTTAGTTAATCAAGACCAACTTAAGAAAGATTTTTTTGGATACACTGTGTAAGTAATTACACTTATGGTAACCACAAGACAAAACAATAAACAGAGATTTACAGAAAGTACAAGAGAAATCAGTAAGGAACTCATTACAGAAACTCATTCACACAAAATGACAGAAACAAATGAGCAAAGAATTAGCAATTTAAAACAAAAATCAGAATGGACATAATCAATCACATATATCAATAGTCATCCTAAATGTGAATGACTTAAATTCACCTGTCAAAAGACTCAGAGTAGTTAAATGGATTAAATAACAGGATCCATTCATTATATGTCTTCAGGAAAACATACCTCCAAAGGAAAAACAAATGGAAGCTTAATGTAAGAGGCTTGAAAAAGACGTTCCAAGCTAATAATTTAGAAAAAAGGGCAAAGACAGCTATTCTGTTCTCAGATAAAACAGATATTTAGGTAGAGAAAGTAAGCAGACAGAGAGGAACACTACATAATGTACATAGTGGTCAAAGGGTTAATCCAACAAGAAAACATAAGCTATATATGAAACCATAGATAAAATGGACCTAACAGATATGTACAGAACTTTCCATCCTAAAGAAATGAATACACATTCTTCTCAAGTACACATCGAACATTCACAAAGATTGAGTATACGCTGGGTCATAAAGCCAGCCTAGAAACATATGTAAATATTAAAATTATAAAATGGATCTTCTCTGACCATGATGGTATGAAGTTAGAAGTCAACCACAAAAAAGAAATTTCCCCAAAGTCTTGAGACTAAACAACATAGTTCTGAACAATACATGGATCATTGAAGAAATAATAAAAAAAAAAATTGGAGTTGGTGTATTGCACCAAAGTAAAAGACTCTGGTGGAGAGAGTACAGGTCCAAAAAGGATGACAGAGGACCTAGTGAGGGTTGTACTGTTATGTGGAAAACTGAGAAATGTTATGTACAAACTATTGTATTTACTTAGTCAAATGTAAAACATTAATCCCTCAATAAAGAAACTTTAAAAAAATTAAGAATTACCTCGATATAAATGAAAATTAAGAAACCAGCTATCAGACCCTATGAGATGCAGCAAAAGCAGTCCTGAGAGGGTAATTCATAGCAATATAGGCCCACATTAATAAACAGGAGAAATCACTAGTAAACCATCTAAGAACCCACCTCAACCAACTAGAAGTAGAGCAATAAAGAGACCTAACAGTCAGCAGGAAACAGGAAATAGTTTAAAAATCAGAGCAGAAATCAATGAAACAGAAAACAAAAAGACCATTAGGAAGATTAATGAAACCAAGAGCTGGTTCTTTGAAAGGATAAATAAAAACAGATAAACCACTAGCTACACTTACTAAAAGAAAAAGAGAGAAAGAGCTATGGTAAAATCACTCAGAAATGAGAGAGGAGATACTACAACAGATGGGGCAGAGATACAAAGGATCATGTAAGACTGTTATGGAAATAAATTTGACAACTTAGAAGAAATGAACATTCTTAGAGTCATACCAACTGACAACCTTGACATAATATGAGGTGGATAAACTTAAGAGGCCAATCACTAGTAAAGAAACTGAAACAGTAATCAAAAGCCTCCCCAAGAACAAAAGCCCAAGCCCAAATGGCTATACTAATGAATCCTATAAAACATTAAAAGAAGAACACTCATTCTTCTTCTCATCCAAAGAACTAACACTTATCCTCTGAACTAATCTTCAAAGAACACTCATCTTTCAGAAAAAAAGAAGAGGGAACACTCCCAAACATATTTTATGAGGCTAATATCACTCTGATCCCTAAAGCAGAAAAGGACTCCAACCAAAAAAAGAAAACTATAGACCTATATCCCCCCAGTGAACATTGATGCAAAGATCCTCAACAAAATCTTGGCTAATTGAATCCAACAACATATTGAGAGAATAATCCATCAAGACCAAGTGTGATTCATCCCTGAGGAAACAGGGATGGTTTAACATCCACAAGTCAATCAATGTAATCCACCATATCAACAAGAAAATAGATAAAAATCACTTGACTTTATTAATTGACAGAGAAAACATTTGACAAGGTCCAACACCCATTTATGATAAAGGCCCTCAAGATATTGGGAGTAGAAGAAAAATTCCTAAACATAGTAAAATAAACATGACAAATCCATGGCTAACATCATATTCAATGGGGAAAAAGTAAAAGCTTTCCCCCTAAACCAGAAACTAGGCAAGGATGTCCACTTTCACCACTTCTATGCAACAAAGTCCCAAAAGTCATTGCCATTACAGTCAGGCAAGAAAAAGATATCAAAGGAATCCAAACTGACATCAAATTATCACTGTTTACAGATGATATGTTGATATATGTAGAAGACCCTAGAAACTCTGCCAAAAAAAAAAAAAGAATTCAAAGTAGCAGATCAATACCCACAAATCTGTGGCATTTCTCTGCATGAAAAATAGGCCAGAGAAAAAGGAACTGAAGGGAGCAATCCCATTTACAATTGAATCCAAAAAAGATAAAATACCTAGGAATAAATCTAACAAATGAGGGGAAGGACCTTTTCAAGGAAAACCATAAGACATTGTTAAAAGAAATAGAGGTTGATACAAAGAAATGGAAGAACATCCCCATTCATGGATTGAAAGAATATATTAAAATGTAATTCTGCCAAAATCAATCTATAGATTCAATGCAACCCCTATTAAAATCCCAATGACATATTTCAAGGAAATTGAGCAACTTTATTCAAAAATTTGAGTGTAACTATAAAAAAGCACAGATAGCAAAAGTACTCCTGAAGAAAAAGAAGAAAAATGGAGGCATCACAATGCCCAGTTCAGTTTATACTAAAAAGTAACAGTAGTTAAAACAGTATGGTATTAGAACAAAAAATGAACATATGGACCAATAGAACAGGATAGAAAGCTCAGAACTGAGGCCAGTGGTTGTGCCCCTGGTGGAGTATACATGTTATATTGCACAAGGACCTGGGTTCAAGCTCCCAGTCCCCACCTGCAGGGGAAAAGCTTCAAGAGTGGTGAAGCAGGTCTGCAGGTGTCTATCTCTTTCCCCCTCAATGTCCCCCAGTCTCTCAACTTCTGGCTGCCTCTATCTAATAAATAAATAAATATTAAAAATTTTTTTTAAAAAAGCTAAACCCAAAACTGCCCAATGGAGAGAAGAAGGTCTCTTTAACAAATGGTGCTGAGTAAACTGGACAAACACATGCAGAAAAATGAAACTAGACCACAAATTAACACCATACACCAAAATTAGCTCAAAATAGATCAAAGATCTGAATTTTAAACCTGAAAGTATACCATAAATAAAAGAACATATAGGTGAAATAGTTCATGACATCAACACTAAAGAGATTCGACCCCATGAGCAATGGAAACAAAAACAAGACTGAACAAATGGGACTGTATCAAATTAAAGAGCTTCTACACAGTGGAGGGAAATGTGACAATATATGACAACATGGCATGCATTTACTCTGCAACCACTCAAACTCAACACATCTGCACAGATTATTCAGTGCTACACTGTTAGTGCAAAAGAGTGGAAACTATTGGGTGGTCAGAAAAGTCATGATATATTTTTCTACATGTTTCTATGCAAAAATGCATGATGACTTTTCTGACAACTCAATATCTGCATGCCCCAATACAGGAGATAGCTAAGTAACTAGGGCACATGTACAGCCTACACACAATGAAGAGCTATGCTGCTACAAGCATGTGAAGAAAATATCTGTGAACTGACGTAAAGTGGCTTCCAGGGGATACTATAAAATGAAAAACAGCAAGAACGTGTAAAAACCAAACTAAAGTGCAGCATACTTTTTTCTCACCTCTTGTGTGAGAAAAAGGGAAAAATAAGATAAAAATTTAGGTATTGGTATCATAACATTACATTAAGGAACACAGCAAAGATAAATCAAAAACAAAAATTAAAAAAAGAAAAAAAAAGCCCAGAACTAAACCCAAAACTGCTCAATGGGAAGAAGGTCTCTTTAACAAATGATGCTGGGTAAATTGGACAGCCACATGCAGAAAAATGAAACTAGACCACAATTAACACCATACACCAAATTGGTTATCTACAAGGATTAGCATGTGTTGATGGGGATACAGAGAACAAAAGTTAAACATCTCTCTTTCCATAGTTTCTGAACTGGGAGAACTAATCCAAGTAATCATAGACAAAGTGTTTTGTTGCTGAGGACTTATTCTGATGCAGTCTCCGCCCCCAGGTTTTTCTATGCCCCGCTAAATCCTAGAGTGCCCCCTTTCAACCAATCCTGGCTCCGCCCCCAGGTTTTTCTATGCCTCGCTAAATCCTAGAGTGCCCCCTTTCAACCAATCCTGGCCCTACACGGCACCCCTGGTTGTCGCCCAATAAAAAGCCCCCTCACCCCTCCCCTCTCTCTGGAACTCTGGAACTCTCTTACTGGGGAACCCTCTGGCCCTCTCTCTCTTCCTCCCGAACTCAGAAACTCTCGCACTCTCGAACTCGGGAACCCTCGGACTCAGGAACCCTCTCTCGGGGTTCCTTGGGGCGGGGCCAAGCAGGCCCGCGAAATTAACAGGACTGATCCAATTCTCTTGGCGGGGGGAGGGCTAGGACAAACCAATGTAAAGCATACGACAGTGTTTGACTATAAACCCTCAGTCTTGGACCAGGCAGCTAGAGCACCAAAAATAACTATATTCAGTAATGAGTTATAAACCACTTGGGGAAAAAAGGAAATTGTTACATACATATCATTAAAATAAATAAATAAGGGGGAGACTTTCATGCCTGAGGCTCAGAGGTTCCAGATTCAATCCCCAGTACCACCATAAGCCAACGCTGAACAGAGCTCTGGTCTTCTTCTCTCTCTAGACCTTTCATTAAATAAATAAATAAATAAATAAATAAATCACTCTGGGAGCTGGGCAGTAACGCAGCAGGTTAAACACACATGGTGCAAAGCACAAGGACTGGTGTAAGGATCTTGGTTTGAGCCCCCAGGTCCCCACCTGCAGGGGGTCACTTTGCAAGCAGTGAAGCAGATCTGCAGGTGTCTATCTTTCTCTCCTCCTCTCTCCATTTCTCTCTGTCCTATCCAACAATGATGATAACAATAATAACTACAAGGGCAACGAAATGGAGAAAATGGCCTTCAAGAGCAGTGGATTTGTAGTGCAAGCACCAATCCCCAGCAGTAACCTTGGAGGCTAAACAAATAAATAAATAAATAAAACACCCTGTGGTCCGGGAGGTGGCACAGTGATAAAGCTTTGGATTCTCAAGCATGAGGTCCCAAGTTCGATCCCCAGCAGCACATGTGCCAGAGTGATGTCTGGTTCTTTCTCTCTCCTCCTGTCTTTCTTATAAATAAATAAAAACTTTAATAATAATAATAATACACCCTAATAAGCATCATCATCAGTGAAGCCTGCAGGCTGCAAATACATAATTCCAAACTGATTGTGATGAAATAACAAGATATACAAAATGAAGTCAGCTGCATTGTACTGAAAGGATGTATGTATGTGCTATGCTCTTAAAGATGGCCCACATGCCCCCATAGGACCTTGCCCTCAACTTGGATCAACAACGGTAGAGAATATTCCATCCTCCGAAGGGAGGCTGGACAACATACTCTATGCTACACATGAGGAAGATGGGTCGATACTGGGGCAGCATGGAATGTTCCTACTCATGACCACAGAATGTGAGCTCAGATCTAGAGGGATGCAGAGGTCACACAGGCTCCTAAGCTAATTATGGGCCTCAGATCACAACAAATCGATGGGATTTACAGTCAACAATATTTATATCCCTTTCCCATATTGGGGAGCTACTTTCTTCCCTGATCCAGCTTTCTGGTCCTTTTCCCAGCCATGACATCATCTCCCCAGACAATAACTTGGATACACCTGCATATCAGATTTCAGGCTCAGGCAAAAAAAAAAAAAAAAAACACTAGTATAGCCACAGGCCCTTTGGAATATAACTAAAATATGCCTACTAGCTATCTACAAAATGGAGGATCCCCCAAACACTTCATCTATACTATTCCAGCCTTAGGTCCATGTTTGTTCAACAATTTTTTTGGCTTTGTATATTAACTGTCTTTTCAACCATCAGGTTCCAGATGCTGGCAGGATGTGAACAGACTTCCCTGGACAGACAACCTCACCAATGTGTCCTGGAGCTCCGCTTCCCCAGAGCACTTAACCCACTGTGCTACCGCCTAGCTCCTAACACATACGGTTTTATAAGAAATAAGTGAGCTAATATTAGTGAATGTACTTACATATAAAGTGTCATAAGAATTTATCATATCCTTATCAGTGAATATTATGTACTTCCAGAAAGTAGTAAACTGTGTAAAAGGCCATTCTTTCACCATGACACATTTCACCAAAAGTTTATTTCATGTATAAATGTCCACTATACTTAGAGGAAGGTCAGGATTTAGTTCCTCCTAGACTTTTAAAATGTTTTTGTCTTCCTAATAGGGATAAACTACCAGGCTAAAGAAATACTTAAAGGCAGGGGGTAGATAGCATAGTGGTTATGCAATGAGACTCATGTCTGAGGCTCCAAAATCCCAGGTTTAATCCCCTGTACCACCATAAGCCATATCTGAGTAGTGCTCTGGTTTAAAAAAAAAAAAAAAACTTAACATGTAATGAGAAAAGCAGATGATCCCATAAACGATCTTGATCCAGTGGTCCGGGAGGTGGCACAATGGATAAAGCTTTGGATTCTCAACCATGAGATCCTGAGTTCAGTCCCCCGTAGCACATGTGCCAGAGTGGTGTCTGGTTCTTTCTCTCTCTGCCTATCTTTCTCATGACTAAATGAACAAATTCTTAAAAAAAAAAAAAATCTTGATCCATACTCCCAGCAGGGGAAAAGTGAAAGGATGAAGATTAGAGGACTTTGAATCTCTCTTCAACCACCAGGTTCCAGAAGCTAGCATGATGCCAGCCAGACTTCCCTGGACAGACAACCTCACCAATATGTCCTAGAGCTCCGCTTCCCCAGAACCCTTCCCTACTAGGGAAAGAGAGAGGCAGGCTGGGAGTATGGATCGACCTGTCAATGACCATGGGTTCTTACTCCCAGAAGGTTAAAGAATAGGAAAGCTATCAGGGGAGGAGATGGAATACAGAGTTCTGGTGGTAGAAACTGTGTGAAGTTGTACCCCTCTTATCCTATGGTTTAGTCAATGTTTGCTTTTTATAAATTAAAAAAAAATTTTTTTTTAAATAGCACTCTGCACTCCAGCTCCATCAGCACCCAGAGAGAGAGAAGAAAAAGGAGAGGGACATATGGAGATAGCTATGATGCTATGAGAGGCTTAGAGGGACATATGGAGATAGTTATGATGTCATGAGTAGCTTAGAGATGAAGAGAGGATTTAATGAGAAAAAGAAGGGGCAACTATGTATAAATGTGGACAGATAGTTGTAGAGAAGATGGCTGGCCCATGTCTACAACTTTAGGGGAACTGTGGTGGACTGCAGTGGGGAGAGTAAAGATTCAGAACACTGGTGGTGGGAATGGTGTGGATTCAAACCCCTGTTGACATGTAATTCTGTAATAGGAAATAAAATAAATAAATAATAAACTCACTTTACTAAAATATTAAAAAGCAGATGACTGTAATTACTAAAAATATTAGGACTAAACATATATAGGATATAGGTATACTAGAGACTATGACAGAAAAAAGATGACTGCAAAAATGCACAGAAAATGGTGGATTCTTAAAAACTGAACACTTTCAATCATTACAGCGATTATACTAATAAACAGGCTTTTTAACAGATATTTCCTGTATAGCAAAAATGATATGATATGATAATGAAATTAACTCAGCTACAATATGCCTTTTACTTCCTAAAGTCATATTTGTGTAACACATACAGAAAAAAAATCATGCTCAAAAAAAGCTGCTGCTACATGTATGACAATAATACAGGTATACACCCTATGTATTTAATTTTCAAGAAGAAAAGTGTGTTAAGAGTCAGGTGACAGTGCACCCAGTAGAGTGTATGTTGGAGTACACAACCCCCAGTCCCCACCTACAGAGAGGAAAAGTAACAAGCAGTAAAACAGTGCTGCAGGGGCCTCTCACTCTGTCTCTCCCCCCCCCCCACTAGAGTTATTGCTGGGGCTCAGTGACTGCACTATGAATCCACCACTCCTGGAAGCCATTTTTTCTCCTTCTTTCCTTTCTTCCTTTCTTCTCTCTCTTCCTTTCTTTCATTTGATAGGACAGAGAGAAATAGAGAGGGTAAGGAAGGTAGAGGGGGGAGAGAAAGATAAGACACCTGCAGAGCTGCTTCATAGATCATGAAATAGTCCTCCTGCAGGTAGGGATCAGGGGCTTGAACCCTGGTCCTTGTGTACTTAACCAGGTGTGCCACTACCTGCCCCCCTCTCCCCTTCTCTACTTCCCACTTCCATCCCCTCTCATTTTTCTCTTTTTCCAAAACTAAATAATTTTTTTAAAATATTTATTGTTGGGAGTCGGGCGGTGGCGCAGTGGGTTAAGCGCATGTGGCGCAAAGTGCAGGGACCGGCGTTAAGGATCCCAGTTCAAGCCCCCGGCTCCCCACCTGCAGGGGAATCGCTTCACAGGCGGTGAAGCAGGTCTGCAGGTGTCTATCTTTCTCTCCCCTTCTCTGTCTTCCCCTCCTCTCTCCATTTCCCTCTGTCCTATCCAACAACGAATTGCGTCAACAAGGACAATAATAATAACCACAACGAAGCTACAACAAGGGCAACAAAAGGGGGGGAAAAATGGCCTCCAGGAGCAGTGGATTCATGGTGCAGGCACCGAGCCCAGCAATAACCGTGGAGGAGGAAAAGAATAAAAAAAAAATTATTGTTGTAGTTATTATTGTTGTTGTTGATGTTGTCGTTGGATAGGACAAAGAGAAATGGAGGAGAGGAAGACAGAGGGGGAGAGAAAGACAGACACCTGCAGACCTGCTTCACCGCCTGTGAAGCGACTCCCCTGCAGGTGGGGAGCTGGGGGCTCGAACCAGGATCCTTCCGCCGGTCCTTGCACTTTGTGCCATGTGTGCTTAACCCGCTGCACTACCACCTGACTCCCAATAAAATATTTTTTAAAGAATAAAGAATGCCAGTCCCTGTTCAGGGCGCCACTATGCTGGGTTAGCTTCGCTGGCGGGAGAGAGAGAGAGACGACCAGGGACTCATGGCTGAGTGGTACGCAGTTCAGTCTTTATTCATGTGGAATGCAGCGCAATCTAAGCTATCTCTAATCACAAGCCTGTCCTTATATATCCTGAGGCGGAAGTGTCAGGTCCCAAGAGGATGTATGTAGGATAGGGGGTGGGGAGAAGGAAAAAGCATGTAAAACAGTGAGGATTAAACCAATGCGCTGGAGGCAGGTGGTGCTTAGTTAACAGTGGTTATGTAAATAGAATACAGTATTAAGCAGGGGGATTAAACGGGGGGGGGGGTATTAAACCAATGAAACAGAAGGGGTCTTAGAAGCAGAATTTAGAAGCAGACCAACAAAGAAAAAATGTATCCAGGTCAAATGTGCAGCCCCTGAAATTAAAAATAAATATTTTCTATTTCACCAATTAAGATCTATCACTTGAAATCCCTTCAAATGTAAACAGCCAGAAGTTTTTAATTACTTACAATATCATAAATTTCTCGATCATCCTCATCAGCTAAGGTCAACAGTGCTACTAATGGATAGCGTGATCTGGGTACTATACCAAAATCTTCAATTGTATTATCTCTTGGTAACTGGCAATATATCTCTTCTTTGCTGTCCTTTTTAATACTGTTTTAAAAGGTAAAGGTAAATTGTCACTATAACCAAAAAGACTATATCAAAGACAACCCACAGTACCTTAGCAACATTTCATTGTGCCTATGTGTTGATGGCTATTTCAGGTAAAAGGATACAAGTATTGTTCTTGATAGAGATATTCACTATATAGAGCATCTTCCATTGCTTGGGGAGTGCTTATTCGAAAGCAATAAAAGTGCTTCTGCAGAGCTTCATATAATTTTTGAACACTACACCCCCAGTAGCATGTAAGAAGGCTATCTTCAAGGCAATCTGTTGTCAAAGTTATGCCAGCTGTAGAAAACAAATGAGACAAAGAGAAGAAAATTACCTAACATAATTTCTAATACAATTATACACAGAATAAGAAAAGCTTCCCTCTGGATGCTGGCCAGACTGATGGCAGTTAAAGGAACTTATTAAAGGGTATAAAGAGTATGTGCCTATAAATGAAGAGTCTGATCTATTAAAACAAGATATAAAAATCCTCAAATTCTACACTGGTTTTGATAGAATAAAAGTAAATCTTTTCTTATTATATATGCATTTTTGCTTTGACATTATACATTTTTGATGACTTTGAGGCTTTTCCCACACAGACTTTTTTGTTACTGTGTTTTGTTTGTTTTGTTTCCCCTACCAAGGTTATTGGTACCAAGGGGCTCAGTGGAATCACCATGAATCCACCAGTGTTGGCAGTCATTTTACTTCACTTTTTTTTTTCTTTCTATTTTATTTTATAGGACAGAGAGAAATTGAAAGAGCAGGGAGAGACACAGAGGGAGAGAAAAAGATTGACACTGGCAGACCTGCTTCACCACTAGTAAAGCTTCTCCCCTACAATGGAGGGGAGGGGTGTAAGGGCTTGAACACAGTACTCATGCATGGTAACATGTGCACTCAACTGTGTGTGCCACTGCCTGGACCCTAGATTTTTTTTTAATAATTGACTTTTTAATATTTATTTATTTATTCATTCCCTTTTTTGTTGCCCTTCTTGTTTTATTGTTGTAGTTATTAATATTGTTGTTATTGATGTCATTATTGTTGGATAGGATGGAGAGAAATGGAGAAATGAGGGGAAGACAAAGAGAGGGAGAGAAAGACACCTGCAGGCCTGCTTCACCACTTGTGAAGTGACCCCCCCATGCAGGTGGGAAGCCAGGGGCTCAAACCAGAATACTTACGCCAGTCCTTGCACTTTGCACCACCTGCACTTAACCCACTGTACTACCAGCTGACTCCCAGCCCCTAGATTTTTAATGAAATAAAGTTCACTATTGGTAACCTACCATTCTAACGGTGTACATAATCCTCACTACAACAGATAGTAGAGCTGTCTCCAATAGTAGATACAACAAACCCATGGGGTCCACAACATGATCCCCAGAGAAGGAAAAATATTAAAAATAAATTGAGTGGGACCTGGTGGTGGTGTGCCCAGTTTGGCATATATATTACCAAGCTCAAGGACCTGGGTTCTAGCCACAGCTCCCCACCTGCCAGGGGTAAAGGTGAAAATGAAAGGTAAAGCAAGTCTGTAGGTGTCTATCTTTCTCTCACTCTATCTCCCTTCCCCTCTTAACTGCTGTCTTATCTCATAAAAAATAAAAATTAAAAAAAAAGCTGGCAGGAATGATGGATTCATGGTGCTGGCACTAAGCCTAAGTGATAACCCTGGTGGCAAAAAAAAAAAAAAAAAAAAAGCTTTACTGATAGTAATACAAATTGACAACATTAATATTCGCTGTTGTCACACAATTAATGTTCCATGTAATTTGTAAAATGCCATGAGGAGGGGGCCAGGCGGTAGCAGAGCAGGTTAAGCACACCATGGCGCAAAGTTCAAGGACCGGCCTAAGAATCCCAGTTAGAGCCCCCAGCTCCCCACCTGCAGGGGGGTCGCTTCACAAGCAGTGAAGCAGGTCTGCAGGTGTCTATCTTTCTCTCCCCCTCTACACTCGATTTCTCTCTGTCCTATCCAACAACAATGACAGCAATAACAATAATAATAACAAAGGCAACAAAAGGGGAAAAATAGCCTCCAGGAGCAGTGGATTCATAGTGCAGGCACTAAGCCTAATCGAAAACCATGGAGGTAAAAAAAAAATGTCATGTGGAAAGAATAGAGATTCCAGACCATGGAGAGCTTGTATCCACTAATTCACTTGTTTGTCTTTCAGAATACTGAAAAGATATTACAATTTGAATAAACTATATTAAGAAGCTAATATCAATAAATTATACATATTGTAAATGGGCACACAAATCAGTTTTACCTATTCATTTAACAATTACAAAGGACTTACTATATGTCCCCCTACAGTTTTTCCCCGACCTCATAGCAGTAGTAGCAATCTCAAGTTCAAGGGCAGCAATACCCAGTGTCCCACACTGCTTACAGTACAAGTTGCAACATTAGGACTCCCTTTTAATCACTTTTCTTGGCTGAACTGCCTCAGTCTCTGAATCTGGCTGTCTAAACCACTGGCAATTTTGTAAGATACTAAAAATCCTTTTACTAGAGTAATTTCTGTTGCTTACTAATAAGGATAATGATTGCAACATTATATAATTAAGAGATTTTATTTTACTTATTATTATTGTTTTTTTTTCTTTCTTTCTTTTTCTTTTAATCAGAGCACTACTTAGCTCTGGCTTATGGTGGTACAGGAAATTGAATCTGGACCTTGGAGCTTCAAATATGAGAATCTGTTTGCAGTGGTCCAGGAGGTGGCACAGTGAACAAAGCAATGGATTCTCAACCAAGAGGTCCCAAGTTCAGTCCCCGGCAGCACATGTACCAGAGTGATGTCTGGTTCTTTCTTTCATCTGTCTTTCTCATGAATAAATAAATTCTTTAAAAAATGTATTTTAAAAAAAGAAACTACTTGCAAAACCATTATGCTATATCCCCAGCATGTTATAAATTTTTTTTCCTCCAGGGTTATTGCTGGGCTTCAGTGCCTACACTACACAAATCCACTGCTTCTGGAGGGCATTTTTTTCCCATTTTTCTTGCCCTTGTTGTTGTTGGATAGGACAGAGAGAAATCAAGAGCTGAGGGGAAGACAGAGAGGTGGAGAGAAAGACAACTGCAGACCTACTTCACCGCCAGGTGGGGAGCTGGGGACTCAAACCGGGATCCTTGTGCAGGTCCTTGCACTTTGCTATGTACACTTAACCTACTGTGCTACTGCCCAGCCCCCATGTTATACATTTTTAAAATGACTAAAAGGATGGATGTGTTGGAGGAGACATAAAAATAGAATCCGACAGACGGTCTGGTGGTATACTGCACCAAAGCAAAGAACTCTGGGGAAGGAGAAGAAAAGGAGACTGGGGAAAGGGGGGGGGGGGCTTCCACGTCCTGGTAAATGATGATGGACTGAATTTTGGAGTTTCAGTGTTTTGCAGACATCTATCTTGGTGGGATAAGAAAATGTACCCATGTGCCAAGAAATTTACCGTAAACCATTAAACTCATAATAGTAACAACAACAACAATAATAATAAAACAGACAGATGGTCCATAGTACTGAAAATCGATTCTCAGTGTTTGGTGATATATATACAGATATGAGCTTCTGTGTATGTGGAGTAGCACCAACAAATCTGATAAATTAGTTAGAAAGAACTACAGAATTTAAAAGTTCTATTCCCCATGATATTTCGTCTGTTTGCCCATTATACAGACTTTGAGAAAAGTATTGATTTATACTTACTAATGAGTGCAAGGGAGTTGGGCAGTAGCGCAGCGGGTTAAGCGCACATGGCGCAAAGCACAAGGATCTGCGAAGGATCCTGGTTCGAGCCCCCAGCTCCCCACCTGCTGGGGAGACACTTCAAAAGCAGGTCTTTCCCGCTCTCTGTCTTCCCCTCCTCTCTTCATTTCTCTCTGTCCTATCCAACAATGACATCAACAACAATAAGAACTACAACAATAAAACAGTATGGGCAACAAAAGGAAATAAATATTTAAAAAAACATCCCTGCAAAACTACTCTCAATTTTTTCTACTTCTTTCATAACAGTCTCCATTTTCAGTCTCTTAATCTTCTAAAATACAGTGTATACACAATGATATCTTCAATTAATAGTATTAGTAAAATTGGGACAGTCATAAGCCAAAAAATTCAGAATGCAAATTAAGTTAAGCAATCTGAGTGTGATTTCTCTCAACATTTACTTGCCTACCTGGCTACAGCAATCAAATACAGTACAATAAAAGATGACAATAAGAGGTATAATCAAGCGAGCTCTGCCACTGAAAAACAAAAAACAGGGTGGAGGTATAGCATAATGGTTATGCAAAGAGACTTTCATGCCTGAGGCTCTCAAGTCCCAGGTTCAATCCCCCACACTGCCATAAGCCAGGCTGAGCAGTGCTCTGGTAAAAACAAAAACAAAACAAAACAAAAAAAAATGGCACAAACTTCTTTGTAAGAATTCTCGTGAAAGGGAGTCAGGAGGTAGCGCAGCGGGTTAAGCACACATGGCACAAAGCGCAAGGACCCTCATAAGGATCCTCATAAAGATCCCATTTGAGCCCCCAGCTCCCCACCTGCAGGGGAGTCAGGCGGTGAAGCAGCTCTGCAGGTATCTATCTTTCTCTCCCTCTCTCTGTCTTCCCCTCCTCTCTCCATTTCTCTCTGTCCTACCCAACAACAACGATATCAATAACAATACTAATAATAACCACAACAATGATAAAACAAGGGCAACAAAAGGGGAAAATAAATATAAATAAATAAATTTAAAAAAAAAAAGAATTCCCGCCAAAGACTGATATACAAGGGACCATGCATGACAATAATAAAACTTACATTGAGAAGTGAAACTTTCAGGTTGCACAGAGGGAGTCACTTTGCCTACTCCTTTTGGTTTATGTTAGCTCTCATTGAGTTAAGTCAAAAAACAAGAAAGCTGTTTGCAAACAAACAGCAGAATTCCTGAGCCAAACTAGTTCAGCCTAGCCAGTATCCTAAGAACACACAATTTCATTAGACTCTATCTTAAAGAGTATCATAAATCCATATACAGTATCATTATATAACAACAAAATTCCGATTATTCATTCCTAGTGAATAAAACTCAATGACTAAGATTAAAACTGATTTTCTGGCTTTTTGAGAAAATTCGGTGTCCATATGTGCCCTCCTCCCCTTGCCCTACTGCCAGGCACATTGGGTACCATGACTTAAAAAATAAAATAAAATAAATCTGCGTTCTAAAACTCTACATTAGGGGAGTCGGGCAGCGCAGTGGGCTAAGCGTACATGGCCCAAAGCGCAAGGACCAACGTAAGGATCCCGGTTCAAGCCCCTGGCTCCCCACCTGCAGGTGAAGCAGGTCTGCAGGTGTCTACGTTTCTCTTCTCTCTGTCTTCCCCTCCTATCTCCATTTTTCTCTGTCCTATCCAACAAGGACGACATCAATAATAACTACAACAATACAACAAGGGCAACAAAAGGAAATAAGTAAATATTTAAAAAAAAACTGTACATTAGACTGGCGTAAGGATCCTGGTTTGAGCACCCGCTCCCCATCTGCAGGGGAGTCACTTCACAAGAGGTGAAGCAGGTCTGCAGGTGTCTATCTTTCTCTCCCCCTCTGTCGTCCCCTCCTCTCTAGATTTCTCTCTGTCCTATCTAACGATGACATCAATAACAACAACAGTAATAATAACTACAACAACAATAAAAAACAAGGGCAACAGAAGGGAAAATAAGTAAATAAAAAGAAAAAAATGTTTTAAAAACTGTACATCAAATAAAACAACCTTTTAAAATATCACAGTAGGGGGCTGGGCAGTGGCACACCAGGTTAAGTGCACTTAGTACGAAGCACAAGGACCTGTGCAACGATCTGGTTTGAGTCCCCAGCTCCTACCTGGAGGGGTGTTGCTTCACAAGTGGTGAAGCAGGTCTGTAGGTGTCTTTCTCTCTCCCTATCTTCCCCTTCCCTTTCAATATCTCTCTGTCCTGTCCAGTTAAATGAAAAAAATGGCCGCCAGGAGCAATGGCTTCGTAGTGTAGGTACCAAGGCCCAGTGATAACCCTGGAGGCAATAAATAAATAAATAAAGTATCATAATTATTGTTCAAAATACTATTTCAGGGAGTTGGGCAGTAGTGCAGCGGGTTAAGTGCACATGGCACAAAGCGCAAGGACCAGCTTAAGGATCCCGGTTCAAGCCCCTAGCTTCCCACCTTCACAGGCAGTGAAGCAGGTCTGAAGGTGTCTATCTTTCTCTCCCCCTCTCTGTCCTATCCAACAATGACAACATCAATAACAACAACAATAATAACTACAACAATAGAACAAGGGTAACAAAAGGGAATAAAAAAAATTTAAAAATACTATTTCTATGTCCTATTTAGACCCACCATTCCATGTTGTAACAAATGGATTTTATTTTGCTGAGTATAATTCCTACAAGATCCCTCTCCTTATTTCCCAGTAGAAGACAGATAATGAATGACATCTTTAAAAATATACTTCAGTAATGCTACTGTTGGTTAGCACCTAATGTGTTAGGCATAGCTGGCAGGTCTTTTGCTTACTGGATATCTTATTTTCTACTTATTCTTTTTAATAATTCTTCTTGCATAATTTTAAATGTTATTTTGATATTTATTTTTCCTTTTGTTGCCCTTCTTTATTTTATTTGAGACAGAGACACACACACAACAAGAGCACTGCTCAGCTGTTTTATGGTAGCTCTAGGGACTAAACCTGGGACTGCAGAGCTTCAGGCATGAAAGTCTTTTACATAATCATTATAATGTCTCCCCAGCCCCTCATTTACTTCTAACAGTTACTGGAAAGGTTCTATCTGAGGCTATTTCTGCCTGGAAGAAAGAGATAAATTCCCTCATATTGTCTAGCTCAAACTGTTCTGTTTGTTTGCTTACAATGTATTTATTTCTTTTACTTTTTTACTTTTTCCAAGTTTGTAGAACTTTCCAGCAGGAAGGATGGCTTTATACTGGTAGTTTTACTGGCAGCCCAATTCAAGAGCCAGTCCAAGTACATGAGATCATGTACTATAGAGATCAGAGATCATGGAAACACCCCTATTCTTAATCAAGCATGTCTTCTAAACAATCTGGTTTTATCTGGCATATCTTAAAAGTCAACATCCTTAAGTAAAAAAAAAAAAAATGTCAGGATGAACCACTTGTACACCATTAGTGGAAAGAAAAGAAAAAAGATTCGTGGTTTCTTCAATTCAGGAGAATATTCACAGGAAGAATAAGACATTCTGAACTTTTCTCCATAAGTGCAGTGGGTTAAGCACATGCATAAGGATCCCGGTTCAAGCCCCGGCTCCCTACCTACAGGGGAGTTCGCTTCACAGGCAGTGAAGCAGGTCTTCAGGTGTCTATCTTTCTCTCCCTCTCTTTGTCTTCCCCTCCTCTCTCCATTTCTCTCTGTCCTATCCAACAACAACGACATCAATAACAATGATAATAATAACCACAACAATGGTAAAACAACCAGGGTAACAAGAGGGAAAAAAATAGGCTCCAGGAGCAGTGAGTCCTGGCAATAACTGTGGAGGCAAAAAAAAAATTATTTAAGGTTGATAATCCTCACTGACTATGTACATTGACTTTTGGCAAGTGACTCTGTAAATGAGACAGGAAAATGACTAGGCAAGAATGGTAGAGCCCAACCCCCAATGAACTGAAGGTTTCTTTAACTCTCTTTCTCTGCCTCTGTCTCTCTGTTGCTTAAAAAAATGGTAAGAGACAATAGGGGTGTAGGTTCTCACGAAGAAAGACTAGGGTTGGGGAAATCGCACAGCAGTAGCACAAAGGACTTGTATGTGAGCATTCTAGGTGTGATCCCCAGAATCACCAATAGCCAGAGCCAAGTGGTGCTCTGATGAGGAGGAAGAGGTGGTAGGAAAGGAAGGAGGAGGAGGAAGAAGGAAAAAGAAGAGGAAAAGAAGGAGGAAGAGAAGGAGAAAGGAGAAGGAAGAGATGAAGGAAAAAGAAGATGAGGAGGAAAAGGAGTCTGTTAAATACTGTACTGGTAGCACTAACTCAGGCCTAAAAAGAATCCACTGGATCTTATGAATTTTGGAGAATAGAGGTGGGGGAGGGGCCAAAAACTGAGGAGTACTCTGGTGAAGATGGGGTGAGGGAAAAGGAGGAAGAGGAGACAGAGAAAAAGGAGGAGTCAGTATCACTAACAAAAGGATCCATTGGATTTTTTTTTTTTTTTTTGCCTCCAGGGTTATTGCTGGGGTTTGTGCCTGCACTATGAATCCACTGCTCCTGGAGGATATTTTTCTCATTTTCTTGCCCTTGTTGTTGTGCTTGTTGTAGCTATTCTTGTCATAGCTGTTGTTGTTGTTGAATACGGCAGAGAGAAATGGAGACAGGAGGGGAAGACAGAGGAGGAAAGACAGATACCTGCAGACCTGCTTCACCGCTTGTGAAGTGACCTCCTGCAGGTGGGGAACCAGGGGCTCGAACTGGGATCCTTATGTCAGCCCTTGCACTTTGCACCATGTGCACTTAACCCGCTGCACTACCGCCCAACTCCCGATCCACTGGATTTTATGACTACTGGACATTAGAGGTAGGGGAGAGAGGCTGAAATGGTAGTTAGTGACAGTGCTCTGAGGAGTAACGAGGGAGCCAATTAAAAGGAGAAGGTAAAGGAAACTGCTTTTAAAAAGCCTAGATATAAAGATTAGAAGAATAACAGGATAGTAGCCAGACGTAAATAAGCTATTGAAAGAGTTTTAGGCTGTTCTTAAGACACCAGAACAAGTGTAAAGTTAAAACTAAAAGATGATAGAGTCTTGGTCCAGAAATTTTCAGAGTTATCAAATGTATCTAGAATTGCCTATTTATTTCCCCACCAACTTCTTCAAAGTCCAGAAGTTCACACATGAATTCAATACCTTTTTTCCAAAACTTCTTCTTTCTCTTGCATTCCTTATCCAAGTAAAAGGATCTGTCTATGGAGAACAGTGCAACGAATCTAAGTCTTCTAGACCTACTCCCTTAGACCTGCCCACTCTAAATTATCTATAACAAACTACTTATTGTTTCTCTGACATGTTATTCTGTTTCTCTTCTGTTTCTATTTTAGAGCTTCATTAACACTTTAGTCTTAGAATTTCTCACAATCCCAAAAGGAAAACACCTACTTATTTGTCAACCCTGTATTAAAAAAAAAAAAAAATTAAGAAGGAAAAGAAGGTAAAAGAAAGAGGCTTGGGTTCTTTACAAAGCTTTTCCTCAATATGCTTCCCCACTTTAGCACTCCTAAGCTTTTCTTTCCTTCTTCCACTCTACTAGGTTCCTAGATAGTCTGGCAGGCAATTAATTTTTCCAAGCAAATAGATAACTATCACCTATTATCACATAACTGTTATATATAATATAAAGGCTATCCAGAAACAGACAATTAGTTATTGCCATCTACCAAAAAATTCTTTCTTTTTTTTTGCCTCCAGGCTTATCACTGGGGCTCGCAAGTGCCTACACAATTAATCCACTGGTCCTGTGGCCAATTTTTTTATTTTTATTTTTTTGATAGGACAGAGAGAAATTGAGAGGGGATGGGAAGATAGAGAGGGAGAGAGAAAGATAGACACCTGCAGACCTGCTTCACCACTTGTGAAGCAACCCCTCCTATAGGTGGGGAGTTGAGGCTCAAACTGGGACCCTTGTACTATGTGTGCTTAACCTGGTGTGGCAACACTTGCCCTCCTCCCCCCCACAAAATAACACTTTAAGCCAAAATACTATACATTTAGAATAAAAGACAGTATTTTTTTTTTTAGCAAGTTAGCAACTTCTTGCTGTTAGTATAACAGTGCTTATATTTCACTATCCTTACATGTCTCGGTGCACTAAAACCCTATGACAATAGCCATTGGTCTTGTCTTATCAACACTTGTGATACTTTATATTCATATTAACTGCCTCTGTTCACTAATAAGTTTATTGGAAGCAAAGCTTATAAACTACTGACTTTTTAATAAAGATTTTATTTACTTATTAATGAGAAAGATAGGAGAGAGAGAGAAAGAACCAGACATCACTCTGGGACATGTGCTACAGGGGATTGAACTCAGGACCTCATGCTTGAGAGTCTACTGCCTTAGCCACTGTGCCACCTCCCGGACCACAAACTACTAACTTTTATAGCTATCATCTCTAATAAAGCTCTATGCATATTATGTCTAGTGAAGAAAGGTAACAGATCAAGAAAATGAAAGTGCTAAAAGGAGGATATGTAAAGAAAAAAGCTGTAAGATCGTCACCAACTTGTGATTGAAGCTGAAGATGGATTTGTGATCTCTAAGCCAAAAGGATTCTTGACTTGTCTCATTTGCTTTTTGAAAACTGTTGTGTTGAACTGGGTCTCTTCTGAATTTCTCAGAATTACTGGAACATCCCAACCAAACCTGAAGGCAAAAATAAAATAAAACAAAGCATACTTTTAATAATTGTCGAATTTGTTATATTTCATTAGTTACTTCTCTTAACATAAGTATCAGAAAGATATTGCTACTCAATTTATATTAAACTGCAGAATGAATTTAGGATTTAAAAGCCAAGAGGTCAGGAGTCAGGTGGTAAGCACTTGGTAGAGGGTGAACATTACAGTATACAAGGACCCAGGTTCATGTCCCTGGACCCCATCTTCCAAGGGGGGAAGCTTCACAAGAGGTGAAATAGTGTTGCCTCTCTCTCTCTCTCTTCCTCTTCCCCCTCTTTATCTCTCTCTCACTTCCCTCTCAATTTCTCTCTATATATGTCCAAAGTAAATAAATAAGTAAATAAAATGTTTTAAAAAGTGAGAGACAAGAGGTCCCACAGAATGACAGTTCAACTACTTGAATCTAGCTAATTTAGAAAACACAGCTGGGAGAGTGGGGCAGAAGCACAGCGCATTAAACTCACGTGGGGGAAAGCACAAGGACCGGCTTAAGGATCCTGGTTCAAGCCCCTGGCTCCCTACCTGTAGGGGAGTGGCTTCACAAGTGGTCTGCAAGTGTCTCTCTTTCTCTCCCCGTCTTCCCCACCTCTCTTCATTTCTCTCTGACCTATCCAACAACAACATCAATAATAATCACAACAATAAAACAAGGGCAACAAAAGGGAATAAATATTTTTTTAAATCTAAAAAATAAATTAAAAAAAACACGGTTGGGGGGGGGGGTCAGGCGGTAGCGCAGCGGGTTAAGCTCACATAAGCAAAGCGCAAGGACCAGTGTAAGGATCCCAGTTTGCGCCTCTGGCTCCCCACCTGCAGGGGGTCACTTCACCAGCAGTGAAACAGGTCAGTAGGCGACCTGCTTTCCCCCCCTCTCTGTCTTCTCCTCCTCTCTCCATTTCTCTCTGTCCTATCCAAGAATGACAGCTGTAACAATAATAATAACAACAACGATGACTAACAAGGGCAACAAGAGGGAAAAAATGGCCTTCAGGAGCAGTGGATTCGAAATGCAGGCACCGAACCCCAGCACTAACCCTGGAGGCAAAAAAAAAATTTTTTTAATTAAAATAAATTAAAAAATAAAATATTAAGCTCCAGCTAGTAATAGTAGTGCTTTAGTGATTGTGGATGGAAAGTAAAACTTACTTTGAAGCAATCAAGAAATACAATGAACAGATAGGTGACAGAAGAGTAGATGAGTGGACAAATATATAATAAAGACATTATGGGGGCTGAGTGGTGGCGCACCTGGTTGAGAGCACATGTTACAATGTGCAAGGACCTGGGTTTGAGTCCCCGGTCCCCACCTGCAGGGGGAAAGCTTCATGAGTGGTGAAGCAGGTCCACAGGTGTCTCTGTCTCTCCTCCTCTCTATCACCCCTACCCGCTTGATTTCTGGCGATCTAATAAAAATAGATAATACCTAAAAAATATATACATTTAAAAAAAGATATGGGAGCCAGGAGATGGTGCACCCAGTTAAGGGCACAACATACTATGTGCAAGGATCCGTGAAAGGATCTCATCTTTATTAAAAAGAGATCACTTGGGAGTCCGACGGTTAGCGCAGCGGGTTAAGCACAGGTGGCGGTAAAGCTCAAGGACAAGGTGTAAGGATCCCGGTTTGAGCCCCTGGCTCCCCATCTGCAGGAGAGTCGCTTGACAAGTGGTGAAGCAGGTCTGCAGGTGCCTATCTTTCTCTCCTCCCGTCTTCCCCTCCTCTCTCCACTTCTCTCTGTCCTATCTAACAACAACGACATTGATAACAACAATAACTACAACAATAAAACAAGGGCAACAAAAGGGAATAAATAATAAAATATTTTTTTAAAAAAGAGATCACTTCTGAGTCCAAATTTCAGTTCAACAATTCTAAACTAGCACTCCAGAGTCTTGAGAATACAGCTAGGTTAACAAATTTGATCTGATTTAGTGTTACATTCTGTGACACTAGCATTACTTACTAACATCTGACCTAGCATTACTTACTAACCTAGCATACTAGGTGGCCCCTGACCTAGCATTACTTACTAACATCTTCGCATATATTGGCCAATTTCTCACTGATACAAATTGGCAAAACTTTGGGATTATTTTAGAGGCTAGGCTATTTCCAACAGTCAAATGTCCCTTTTTTATGGAGCATGATGAGATCTAGGCCTCTAGGCAAAATATAGTAGTGGGAGGTCTTGAATACAGATAGCCTTTTCAAAACAACTACTAAAGGCGAGTTTCATTATAGGCCCTTCAAACAAGGGGAGGCTACTTTTTTTTCTAACTTTTAAAATTTTGCTTTTTAAAATGACTGCTTTATCTAGCATTTTGTCTATTGTGGGAAATAATGATTTATAGTAAATACAGTTGTTGCTACGTGTGTAAAATTTTCTATACTTCTGCAAAACACTTTCACCATCAGCCTAGGTTATCCTCCTCCACTATCATGCAGCAGAACCTAAAAGCTCCCCACCACCCCAGCCCGTCCCCCCTTCAGAGTCTCCTGCTTTGATGCAATAGATCAAACCCAGTCCAATTTCTACTTTGTGTTTCCCCTTTCTGTTCTTACTTCTCAACTTTCGTCCATGAATGAGATCGTCCCATATTTAGCCTACTCTTTCTGATTTATCTCACTTAACATGTTCTCTATTATACACACATAACTCGATTTATTTTTCAAAATACTTATTCTTAAGAGCCAGCTCAAGTCATTCTCCTAAATGGATTAGTAAAATGGTTTCAAATAGCTGTATGTGTAAGGCTTTTCTAAATGTGATACAATGGCCTCTCCTCAAAAGAGACATTTTAGAATCCCTGGGCTTGAAGAACTGCTCACAGATTACCTAACCCTTCACAGTTTCAAGTAAATTTTCTCTATTACTTACTGTAATATAAATCAAAGTTTCTTTCATCTCTAAAATTATGACTACAGTTCTGTCGACCAAACTATAGCTTCAGAAGGTGCAGGGTACTTGTAGAAACCATTATATTCTGAACTGCAAACAGTTCAGTTGTAAGTTACACTGAAAGATCTGAGACCAAGTGCTCAGTCTGGGTCAGAAGAACAGCAATCAGCCTTGTTTACTGTCCACGTCTGAGCACTGTCCCGCAGTGCCAGATCCACCCGGGGAACACAGTTGCCTCCCAAGGCGGTAAAGAGGTCTTCTGGTCACTCTGTCTCAATACTGAGGCCAGGGTCTTCCTGGCTGCTTTATCAACTTGAAACAAAGCTGAGTAAAATACCTCAGTCCCACACCACCACCCACCTTTTGGGGGCCCACTGTGACGACGACTGCAAGGTGATGCAAGGCAGAGGTGCAAGGTCCTATTTCCTTCTGGAGTCAGTTGGACCGCAACCTGAAGAGTTCAAGCACCCCAGCACCACAGTCCCCCAGCTCCGGTGTCCCCCGCAACTAACCGCGACCCCAACCCCGCGCTGTCCACCCCTTGGTCCCTTGCCACCGGCACCGGAGCACTTACCATCCCAATACCAGGCCGGTGGTCACAACGAAACAGGTAAAGACCACCGCGATGTAAAAAAGCGGCGAATATTCATAGAGCGTTACAAGAAACACCGCAACCATCAGGGTTTCCTAGGCTTGAGCCGGGGACAGCCACCCAGCTCCACCCACCTTACCCACCCCAGCCCGGGTGAAGCCGCTACGGTGCCCCAGAGAGGACAAACAGCAGACAGTTGGGGGTTCTAGTAAGGCTGACACCTCCCGGCGGCTTTACAGACTGCCGGAGCCGAAGGACCAATCACAAGGTCACCTGCAGGCCTCGCCCCTCCCCTCCCTTTCTCGTCCCCTCGTATTGGTTTCCGTGAGGGGAGGAGTTTTGACTGGCACCGCCCCATCGCACCCGATTGGTATCCTGCAAATATCTTCTCGGTAGGTCTGTACCAGCGGTCCTCTCTTTTCTGCCGCAAATTCTAAGTAGAAATTGGGACCGATTCCAACCAACATTAGACTTGGCCTTCAGTGGCCAGAGAGTAGAGGTACAACCCGAAATTCATGTTAAGATCTTAAATTCTGAAACAGCATATTAGATCTGAGGCAAATTTAGGGCGAGGGGGACATTTTGGGTTCTACAAAGTTTTATGGAGAAAACTGGGAGGTAACGCAGTGGATAAAGCATCGGATTCTCAAGCATTAGATCCCGAGTTCAGTCCACCACAGCACATATAGCGGAGTGATGTATGGTTGTTTCTTTCTCTCCCCCCCTCTCCTTTCTCATTAATAAACAAATAAAATCTTTAAAATAATATGTTTGCGGTAGTCAGGCGGTAGCGCAGCGGGTTAAGCGCACTTGGCGCAAAGCGCAAGGACCAGCGTAAGGACCCCAGTTCGAGCCCCTGGCTCCCTACCTTCAGGGGAGTAGCTTCACAGGCGGTGAAGCAGGTCTGCAGGTGTCTGTCTTTCTCTCCCCTCTCTCTCTGTCTTCCCCTCCTCTCTCCATTTCTCTCTGTCCTATCCAACGACGACATCAACAACAATAATAACTACAACAACAATAAAAACAAGGGCAACAAAAAGGAAATAAATATTTAAATATGTATATTTGCTTTAAAAAAAAACCTTCAAATAGATATATTTCAGAATAACCAAAAGGAGTCTCTGTCTCACACACACACAATTTATATGAGCTTTGTTAGCTTTTTCAAATGGGATCTAATAATAGGAAAATGAGCATTTTATATCAAAGATCTCATAGAAAAAAATCAATTCCCAATCAGGAGGTTACATAGTGGATAAAGAAGGGACAACTGCTATGGTGGAGCTGACTGTTGGGGATGGGGTATGAGTGTTAAGTATTCCAAAATGGCCACCGGGAATAGTGGTGGATGGATGCAGTTTTGCTCTTTGAGACTAGAAAGAGAAGACAGAGAACAAGGACAGGAACTTTTAGAGAACTGATCTCTTCCAGGAATATTGTTTCTTTCTTTTTATTAGTGATTCAGTAATGATGAACAAAATTGTAGGAAAAGGGTGCGGTAGATACATAATGGTTATGCAAACAGACTCTCATTCCTGAGGCTCCAAAGTCTTAGGTTCAATCTCCCACACCACCATAAGCCAGAGCTGAGCAGTGCTCTGGTTAAAAAAAAAAAAAAAGAGGGAGCCCATCGGTGGCACAGCCGGTTAAATGCACATGGCACAAAGTGCATGTAAGGGCATCAGGATCCTGGTTGGAGCCCCCGGCTGCCCACCTGCGGGGGAGGGGGGTGCGGGGGGTGTCACTTCACAGATGGTGAAGCAGGTCTGCAGGTGTCTATCTTTCTCTCCCCCTCTCTGTCTTCCTCTCCTCTCTCCATTTCTCTCTGTCCTATCCAACAACAACAATGACGATAAATAACAAGGGCAACAAAAGGGAAAAAAATGAGTAAATAAAGTGTAAAAAAAGAAAGAAAGAAGTAAAGAAAGGAAGGAAGAAGGATTATAGGATAAGAGGGGTACAATTCCTACCACCAGAGTTCCATAACCCACCCCTCCCCATAGGAAGTTTCCCTAGTCTTTATCCCTCTGGGTGTATGGACCAAAATTCTTTTTTTTTTTTTTAATATTTATTTATTTATTCCCTTTTGTTGCCCTTGTTGTTTTATTGTTGTAGTTATTATTGTTGTCGTTGCTGTTGGATGGGACAGAGAGAAATGGAGAGAGATGGGGAGGATAGAGGAGGTAGAGAAAGACAGACACCTGCAGACCTGCTTCACTGCTTGTGAAGCGACTCCCCTGCAAGTGGGGAGCCGGGGCTTGAACCAGGATCCTCATGCCGGTCCTTGCACTCTGTGTCACGTGCGCTTAACCTGCTTTGCTACCACCGTCCGACTCCCCCAAAATTCTTTATGGGGTGCAAAAGATGGCAGGCCTGGCTTCTGTAATTGCTTCTCCACTGGACTTGGGTGTTGACAGGTTGATCCATACACGTGGCCTGTTTCTATCTTTCCTTAGTGGTGTAGATCTCTGGGGAGATGAGGTTCCAGGACACATTGGTGAGGTCCTTTGCCCAGGGAAGTCAGGTTGGCGTCGTGAAAGCATCTGCAACTTGGTGCTGAAAAGCAGAACAAATTGTTTAATAATCAGGAATCTACAGGTAAGAAAAGATCAGATGAGATTTGGGGTTTTCATGTTGTTTCATGTTGTTAAGAAGTCTGTCTGGGAGGTGGCTCAGTGGCTAAGATGCTAGGAAGTCTATTTCAGGTATATTCCAAGGGGCCCATGACTTTACTAATTTTTGCCTGAGCCCAGTAGCTAACATGTAGGTGGGCTAAAATACTGTCTTGGAAGATGGTGTCAGAGTTGAAAATAGGACTAGAAAGCTGGATCAGGGCAGAGAGTAGCTCCCAAATATGGGGAAAATATATTTAAATACTGTTAACTGTAAACCCCATCGATCTGACCTAGGGCCCGTGTCTACTCATATTCAGCACAGGAGCCAGTATAACCTCTGCATTCCTGCTACTCTAAGCTTGCAGTCATAGCTAGGAACATTCTAGGCCACACTCATTTCAGTACCAGTTTTCCTTGAGTGGCAAAGTATGTTGATCCAGCCTCCTTTGGGAGAGTGGGGCAGTTTCTACCATTGTTGTTCTACATTGAGGGCAACATCCTGTAGAGGCCCACAAGAAGGTTTATGATGATGTTCTTGATGAAAGTGGCCAGTGATGGTGGAGAGATCTATTAGAGTTCTAGGCCCATCTCATCTATGTGGGAACCCAAGGACTCCCTGACTAGAGCCCCAGATGATCAGGTGGCCTGGTAGTCCCTACAAGTGGGGAGTTGGGGGCTCGAACCGGGATCCTTTCTGGTCCTTACGCTTGGCTCCACTTGCACTTGACCCACTGCGCTCCTAGGTGGATAGGTTTTATCTGGCTTTTCTGTGGTACCAGGTCGCAACCACTGCTGCGATCTAGGGATTCAGCCATTAACTTCTGGCACGAAAACTCTTAAGCACTATGACGTCTTAGATCCACTAGTTCATCAGACTATTTACCATTTCTAATTTTACTTCCTGAGGATTGTATGACTAGGTAGATTCACCTACATTCCACTTTCGACCACTGGAAACCAGCAAGACACAACTAGGCCACCTCTCCATTAGACACTAGTCCTGTCTTCCCCTCCTCACTGCTCCGGAAGCTTTCTCCCGCAGGTGGGGACCAGGGAGCTTGTACCTGGGTCCTTACACATAGAAACTTTTGTGTTCAACAGGCTGCACACCACCCAGCCCTATGATTTATTTTATTTTAATTAGAGGGGAAGAAAAAGACCAGAACACTGCTTAGCTCTGGTTTATGGTATGCCACTGAATGAATATGGACCTCTAGGTCTCAGACATGAAGATCGTACATTACTGCTCTACTATCTCCCTGGCTCTCTTTCATTTTTTAAAAAAATATTTATTTTTTTACTTATTCCCTTTGTTGCCCTTGTTGTTTTCTTGTTGTAGTTATTATTGTTGTTATTTATGTTGTCATTGTTGGATAGGACAGAGAAATGGAGAGAGAAGGAGAAGACAGAGGGGGAGAGAAAGACACCTAAGACCTGCTTCACTGTAGGCCAGGTCTGCTGCATTGCTTGATGCTGTGGTCTATTTACATAATCACTGTTTTGCCTGAGACCTGCCCTGCCTGCAGGGTATTGGTTTAATCCCATTGGTTAGAGCCTTGCAGCAGCTGTTATGAAAGCTTTCTATGTTCTGGCTCTTTTTTTGCTTCGCCCCTTCTCCTAGCCATTTCCTTTCCCCATTTGCCACTTCCGGTTAAAGAGATTGTATAAAGGATGTTGTATCTGATCAATAAAGGAGAATTGCGTTGGGTCCTGCTCAGCCAGGAGAGTTCCTGGTTCCTCTCCCAACTGAGTAAGCAGCAGCCTAGGTTGGCTCCAGCCGAGTTCTCTCCAACTAAGAGAGCACATGCCTGGGATGAAACACCCTCAGGCTAGCCCAGCAGTGAAGCGACTCCCCTGTAGGTTGGGACCCGGATCCTTACACCAATCCTTGCACTTTGTGCCATGTGCGCTTAACCCGCTGCACTACCACCCGGCACCCTTCTTTCATTCATTTTATACAAACTTTCTCTATTCCACATCATTTCCTGGAAAGAAAAATTATCTCTATTTTGGAGACACCAATAGGAATATAGCAAGTACCCTAACTTTGAGTTTCAAAATTTGAGACAATTACTGTGCAACAGAATAAGTGTGGGGGCTGAGTAGTGACGCACTGGGTTAAGCACATAGTAGGAAGCACAAGGACCCACTCAAGGATCCGGGTTTGAGCCCCCAGCTCCTCACCTGTAGGGGCGCTTCAAAAGCAGTGAAGCAAGTCTGCAGGTGTTTTTCACTCTATCTTCCCCTTCCCTCTCAATTTCTCTCTGTCCTATCCAATAAAAATGGAAAACAAGGGAGTCAGGTGGTAGCGCTGCGGGTTAAGCGCAAAGCTCAAGGACTGGCATAAGGATCCCGATTTGAGCACCGGGCTGCCCACCTTCAGAAGAGTTGCTTCACAGGTGGTGAAGCAGGTCTGCAGATGTCTATCTTTCTCTGTCTTCCCCCTTCTCTCCATTTTTCTCTGTCCTATCTAACAACAACGACATCAATAACAACAACAATAAAAAACAAGGGCAACAAAAGGGAAAATAAGTAAATATTTAAAAAAATTTAAAATTTAAAAAAGGGGAAAAAATGGCCACCAGGAGCAGTGGATTTATAGTGCAGGCGCCAAGCCCCAGAAATAACCCTGGAGATAAATAAATAAATACAGAATACATGTGTAATTTTAGTATAATTCCATAGGTCACAGGAATTGTATGAAAATCCTAAAGTACCTTTAAAGATCTAGCAGCTTAACCCTCTTAATGAAGAAAATCCAGAGCCTCTAGGAGTATTTGTGTCAAGGTTACTCAACTTCAACAATATAGAAATTGGAGTTAGAGAATTCTTTGTGATGAGTAGATTATGCTGTGCCATATAGGGCATCTAGAAGTGTTGATGGCTTCTACCTATTTGATTTCTGTTGCATCTACCATTAAATGAACTTCCAAGTCTCTCTAGTAAAAAGAAAAAAAAAAGAAAGAAAGAAAGAAAAGAAAAATTCATAGTTTTAGATGTTGGGATTCTGATATCTATTCATAATAGCAAAGAACTGACTGAGGCCTGCTCCAACTGAACTGATAAGGGTGATTAACGTGAATCTGTGGTTCAAAGCATCAGAAGTCTATTGAGAACAGCAACTCCCCACCCCAACCTAATTCTACCCTGGCAGGGCATGACCATGTCTAGATACATTTCTAGTTGTCACAACTGGGTAGATGCAACAGAAATCTAATAGGTAGAAGCCATCAACACTTCTAGATGCCCTATACGGCACAGCATAATCTACTCATCACAAAGAATTCTCTAACTCCAATTTCTATATTGTTGAAGTTGAGTAACCTTGACACAAATACTCCTAAAGGCTCTGGATTTTCTTCATTGGTCCAGATGTTGTCTTCATTTGATTAGTACAATAGCTTTCTAAATTTCTAAATTATAATTCTTATTTCTGCTTCCCCCTTCCATAGTATATTCATTTTTTAACATTACTTTAAACTTAATTTATATACACAAACCTTTATCATTTCCAGCGTATAGCTAGCTCTTTGAGATCTAACACCTCTTAAAAGATCATAGAGCTCTCTTCCTCGGCGCTGCCGACGGAGGTGGCGGCCATCTGCTGCTCAGCGTCATGGCGGCCCTCAGACCCCTCGTGAAGCCCAAGATCGTCAAGAAGCGGACCAAGAAGTTCATCCGGCACCAGTCGGACCGCTATGTGAAGATCAAGAGGAACAGGAGGAAGCCCAGGGGCATCGACAACCGCGTGCGGCGCCGCTTCAAGGGCCAGATCCTGATGCCCAACATCGGCTACGGCAGCAGCAGGAAGACCAAGCACATGCTGCCCAGCGGCTCCCGCAAGTTCCTGGTGCACAACGTCAAGGAGCTGGAGGTGCCGCTCATGTGCAACAAGTCCTACTGAGCAGACATCGTCCACAACGTCTCCTCCAAGAACCACAAAGCCATCGTGGAGCGGGCGGCCCAGCTGGCCATCAGGGTCACCAACCCCAACGCCAGGCTGCACAGCCGCCCCCACCCTGAGTCCTGTTAATAAACCACAGACCCACCAAAAAAAAAAAAAAAAAGGGTCATAGAACATGACCACAGTCAAGATATGGAATGGAATGGCAGCTAATGTTCAAAGTCTATACTCTGCTATTTGGTTCTCACCCTCAAGTGACCCCTCTACGATTAATCTGAAAGATGGCAGTGGTTTACACCATAGTTAAGTTCTCAAAGCTTTCATGTTGCTTCTGTGGATGTATTCTACACACATGGAGCTTGGGGTATGTGTTCAGTGTTAGTTCCAGTCTCTTGTTCAAAATTTTCCTCTACATGCTCTGACTCCCAGAGATCCCCTTTCTTTGTTTTTAACATCAGGGTTTTTTTTTTTTTTAGAATAAAAAAAAAAACCTATTTATTTATTTGATAGGACAGAGAGAAATTGAGAGGGAAGAGAGAGATAGAAAGAGGACACCTTCAGTACTGCTTCACTACTCATGAAGCTTCCCCCTTGTAGGTAGGGACTGTGGGATTGCACCCAAGTGCTTGTGGATAGTAATAAGTTTGTCCAACCAGATGCACCACTCTCCAACCCCCGAAAGTACAGCTGACCACTATATCTTAATGGGCTAGCTGTTAACATTGTTGTGCAGTTTTGTGTGACCAGGCCTGTACATTGGGTGAAATTACGAGAGAGAAAAAGTAACTATTTCAATCCTTGCCCAACAGGAGCCCCTCCCCTCTTCAGATTCCTCTGTGCAGAATGATGACTTTTTTTTGTGAAGTTTTAGGTATCTGTATCCCTGCTCTACTGTTCCAGTGTCAAAATGATTGGTGTTGGCTCCAGGCCAGGGCTAGGAGAGAAAAAAAAGAATTAAAAAATAGCAGATATCTCCCAAATTGTCCCAGTGTAGGAAACTTTTTCCTCCAAGTTCTGGTTAAAAGGAAGGGTTTCCTTGGGTGTTTCTCTGTTCCTGCTCACCCTGATCTTACACTAGAGCCAGGCAGTAGAAAGAAAGAAGAACCAGAGAACTCGGCAGCACAATACTAGTCATTCTTCAACTTTGGACTTTTTAAAAATATTTATTTTATTTACTTATTCCCTTTTTTTGCCCTTGTTGAACTTTGGACTTTTAAAAGAACATTGAAGTCAGATTCTGTTAAATGCATAATAGCTGTCAAACACAAGTTCTTTAATATCTTGACTCTAAACGGAAAGGTACTTACTTTTTTTTTTTTACTTATTTATTTTGGATAGAGACAGAGAGAAACTGAGAGGGAATGGGACATAGAAAAGGAAAGAGACTAGAGAGAGACCTTCAGCACTATTTCACCACTCATAAAACCTCCCCCCCCCTGGTGGGAACCAGGGGCTTGAACCCTGGTCCTTATGTACTGTAATGTGTGCACTTAGTCATGTGTACCATCACTTGACCTCTTAATCCCTTTCATGGCCACATGGGATCCAGCCATCTGCTTATTATATGACTCCATCTTCAGCATCCCTAAATTCATCATTGCCATTTGGCTACATTTGTATTCCCTGAAATAAGAGACAAACTGCTGCCTCAGGCACTTATTGGATGTCAGTCTAGAAAGCTACATGGCTAATTCTCAGGACTTCAATTTTTTTGTTCTGGCATGACCTTCCTAGTGAAAACTAAGACAAGTAATCTATTTAAAATCACAAATCCAGACTGGAGAGAGTGGGTGGGGTGCATTCGTGGCCATGCATGACTCAAGGACTCTGTTGCTTGCGTGCTCCACACCCCCAATTAAATGCATACCAGGAGCAGTGAAATAGTACATGTACCACAGCTCCAACAGGTAAATGAGAACAATCACAGATCCTTCATCTTCTGCACTCACAATCGCTTTTGTTCTATTCTTCAGAGGTAACTGATGCTACCAGGTTTTATTTTTTTTATTTTTCATTGTCTCTTTCCATTTTCACAGATATCTTAATATGAAATCTACACTGTCCTAAGATGCCTTCTTCTTTTGCCAATAAGTTTTGCCATAGGGCCAGGAGATCACTCAGTAAAGCATAAACTACCACAAGTGAAAACCCAACTTCAAGCCCCTACCACATAGGACCACCTGCATGGGACTTGGGGGAAGCTTTAGGAGTGGAGCACTATTGTTATGCTATCTATTCTCTCTCTTTCATACATATATATATATATATATATATATATACATATATATATATATGCCAAGAGCAGTGGAATCATGCAAGCAAAGTCCTGGTAATTGCCTTGGGGGAGTGTTTTTCCAGTTGTTCCAATTCAGCACACAGAATGCTTCTCCCTTTCTTTCAGGCAGCATGGTATTGCAGAATATGAAAGTGATGGATTAATAAAAAAAATCTCAGGCTATTTTTAGTCTTTTGTTATGACAATGTGATATTTTCTCAGCAACTATATCTTTATAATAAATTCCTACAAGTGTTAGTGATGGATCAAAAAGTCTGAGAATTTGTCATTGTCAGCTTTATCTATTGAAGACATTTGTACAAATACCAGAGGCTCAAATAGCTTGCAAACCACTTTCCTTGCGCATTCAAAACTAGACTGTACCTTCTACAAGATCTTCATAATAAAGCACGATTTGACAATGACTCATTAGATAAATCATCTAAAGATCAGACTTTAGTAAATAAATGCTACTGAGAAAGGAAACGTACTAGTCAGGTCCTATGCCTAGAGTTGAGGAAGCTCATACTTGGAAGGGAGGCTGCTGTCAAGGCACACATTTACCACTGAACTCACTGACTCAAGCAGAGTCTTCAGGAAATTGCCTCAGAATTTAAGGAAAATCAGAAGGGACCGCATTGGGTCTTCCCTGCACTCCCTCCCAATCGCTTAGAACGACCTCCTCCTCCAGAGGGCGCAGAAACAGGCTGGGGCCGGTACTCTGGCTAAGTTTGAGCCGCGTCTCCTGCCGTCCGCGGTCACGTTGGTCAGTGGGAGTGTCTCTGCCAGGCGCCCGGGCAGGAAGGGAGGCTGTCGAGGTGCCATTCTTAAAGGGACCCCAGGGAAGGCAGGAGGTTGCCGACGGCCGGAAGGAAAATGGTGAGTTGCTGCAGGGAAGGGCGGGGGCCAGAAGGCTAGGCCAGCCCACCGGACTTTCCTGTTTGCCAGGGAGCCCGTGTCCTCGGTGGACTGGGGCCCAGGGTGGGTGGGCACCGCGGCTGCAGGCGGGTGCCCACGGCGGGGACTGGCTCCGCTGCCGCCCCAAGGGCAGCTCCCTCCCGGGGCGGCGGTGGGCACCGCGCGGGCCCTGGGCCCGGGGCGCGGCTCCTGGGGGAAGGTTTTCCTCGCCGGTCCCGGGTCCCCGACCCCCGGAAAGAGGGTTCCAGCTTCGGAGCTGAAGGGCCGGAGTGGCTGGGAGGGCGCCTGCAAACCGGCTTCTCGGCCGGGCAGGGACCAGGCCCGAGGAGCCTGATGGCGTTTGAAGGAAGGACTCGAATTCTGATTGCTTTCTCTAAACCGGCCTTTCTGCCTGTAAGGATCCCCCCCACCCCCAAGATTCTTTTTGTTTTCTTAGAGTTAAAATAGTTGGGAACCTCTAGACCCAAGGCTTTGATGCTTGGCCTTAAAGTGATGGCCAGAAGCGGTGATTTTGCTTGTTCTGGGCCCTGTGACTGCTGTTCACTGATGGGTTGGAGGCCACGCCCGAAAACTAAATGGAGGATATGAATTGCCCAGCAGATCTGGATCTTCCCATTGGGGCTTAAAACTGGCTCGTTTCTTTAATTAGAAACAGACAAATTTGGGGGAGGGATCAAACGCCCCCCCCCCCCTTACAGACACGCGCGCACTTTCCTTCCTTCCTAAAAGTTTTTTTTTTTTTTTTTTTTTTTGAGGATAGAAGGGAGGGGAGAGAGAGGACAGATGCTCGCCTCTGGCATAAGATGGTGCCAGGGTCTGAACTTGTTTTGGGACCTCAGGTACCCAAGTTGGTGCTCTAAGAGGCAGAGCTCCTCCCTATCCTCCCCATTCATTCCGTAGCCTGCTTCCATGAACCTACCTTGGTCACTGAATTGGAGAGCCTTCTTCCTCATCTTCGCTGACCTTTATAGCTGCATTCCCAGGTGCTGACTACTCACTTGGCGTTTGAACCATTCCCTCATACCTCCCCTCTGGCCTTCTGGGATGCAGAACCACAGGCTTTCTTCCTGCTTTTCCGTTGGTCTATCAATTTCCCATATAGGCTGTTCTTTCCTTGACATCACACATGGGAATGTAAGGCTCAGGCCTAATTGTTGTTTTCGCTGGGCTGGCTTCACAGGCGGGTAACAGACAACCCAGGTCTCATGGCTGGGTTGTACGCAGTATCTCTTTATTCATGCAGGACGCAGCTCAATCTATACCAAGCTAAACTAAACTAAAGTACCGTAAAACTCACAATGCTGTCTTTATATGTACTTGCCAAGTAGGGTGGAAACAGGACGTGACATAGAGAGGTTGGAGAGAAAAGTGACTGGTGAAAATCAGAGTGTGACAAGGAGAGGGGGCGGAGCAAAAACATATCATGAACCAGTGGGGATTGAACCAATGCCCTGCAGTGGTTATGTAAATAGAATACAGTAGTTATGTAAATAGAATAGTGTTAATTAAGCATATCAACAATTCCCCCTTTCTTTTTAACTAATGGCCATAGTATCAGGATTGTGGGGTGAACAGAAACCTATATCGTACAGGCGTTTTTCAAAAGAACTGGCATAAGACATGGAAAACAAAATAGGCGAGCAGCAATAACCAGTGTGATGCCAAGGGGAACGTTTCTTGCCTCAAAGGGCAAGGCCTAGCAGGCGAAAGGGCATTTCTTGCCTCTGGGAGCACTTCATGCCTCTGGGGGTATCTCTTGCCTCAAGGGGCGTTTCCTGCCTCTGTGGGCATAACCTAATAAGGAGGAGGAGTTTTCTACCTCTGGGAACAGAGCCTGCAGGCGAGGAGACATGGTCTATAAAGTCTCACGGCAATTGGCTGAAGTTAGTCTTTGAGAAACACAGCAGTGTGTACCAGCAAGTCCGATGGAGGTGTCAGTCCAAAGTAGATGACCACGGAAGAAAATGCCAGGGGATGAAACGCTGCACGTCTGTCTCGATGGGGAATGTCGGCCACCAGAATTTTGCTTTTCTGTAGAGAGTGAGCTTTGGAGTCTGTGAATCTGTTTCTTCAGGTCGTGCCAGGTCACATCATTGGTTTCTGGGGGTGTGTTGTAGTCATTCCATCTTGTGGGCGATGTCAGAGAACAGGGGTCCAAATGGATTTCTGGGAATTCTATTTGAGTAGATGCTTTTTCATGTGAAGACTTGACAGCTGAAATTCACTTACTTGTCAAACAAAACTTGTAGCAGATTAGAAGTTTACTATAATTGATAACTCCATTATAATTGGAAGTCCTTTTTAGTATGATTTTAAGGTTGTTTAAACAGTTTAAACTCAATAAAATGTGGAAAGGTAAACAGAAGAACCACGGTAGAAGCCTCAGGCATGAGAATAATTAACATAATCATTGCACTATCTGCCCCACCCATAACTCATACCGTTTCAGGATTAAACGTTTCAGATTTATGCCAAGACGTAAAAAAGAAATCAAAGGAGGGAAAAAACAATTTTTTGGATTGTTTCTGGATGTCTCTAGAAATCATGGCTGCGTCCAGCATTTTTTTTTTAAGTCAATGTCAAACAAAAATTCAGTCATTCAAATCACTCTCTTACGAAACAGATCTCACCATGTAGCATCAAGAGTCCCCAGAGGGCGTCCTAGTCCAAAAAGCTCCTCGAAATTCCATTTAGGGTGCTTCTGACTGTTCCTGCTGGATTGCTTCAGGCACCCATTTTTAAAAGTGTCTTCCCATCGAAGAAAGAATCCAATCAGGAGAGTAGAACTAACCACGTGTCTCCATTCTTGGGGACTGCCAGGGTACTGGAGAACGCTCCTCAAATTAGAGTAGTCCTTCTCCATGGGAAACATTTGAGAAGAAGTCCAGAAAGTCCCAGGGGAAATCTCCGTACATATCCCAAGGTCTACGATCATGGTCATAAAGAACCAAATTGTGGCCCAGAGCAAAATGTAGACCTTTTCCTCAGGAAACATGAGAGGGAATCCAGAAAGTCCAAGGAGAAATCTCAGTGCATCTCCCAAGCTCTATGATTAGGGTCACAAGAAACCAAAGTTCCCGGTCAGGGAAACAAAGTGTGGCCCAGAGCAAAATGTTCCAGAGACAGAGTAACTATCTCATGATGAAACAGTAGAGGCTTTGGCAAACCTCTTCATAAGTAGAAGAGAAGACCATAGTGCATAGGTAGGCAAAGTCTTCACTTATCTGGGAGTTGCGCAGGTCCGGTCCCACATTGTAGGCGCCATTATGTTGTTTTTGCCGGGCTAGCTTCACGGGCAGGTAACAGACGACCCGGGACTCATGGCTGGGTTGTACTCAGTATCTCTTTATTCATGCAGGACGCAGCTCAATCTATACCAAGCTAAGCTAAACTAAAGTACCGTAAAACTCACAATGCTGTCTTTATATGTACTTGTCAAGTAGGGTGGAAACAGGACGTGACATAGAGAGGTTGGAGAGAAAAGTGGTGAAAATCAGAGTGTGACAAGGAGAGGGGGCGGAGCAAAAACATATTATGAACCAGTGGGGATTGAACCAATGCCCTACAGTGGTTATGTAAATAGAATACAGTAGTTATGTAAATAGAATAGTGTTAAGCATACCAACACCTAATCAGTTGCTTTGCATTTGATATTTTCTCTCCGTCCTTTCTTACACTCATGGCTTCATTTACCATCTCACTATACGCTCAAGACTTTTATATCGTAGATCTTCTGATACCCAGTCTAATGTACATGCTTCACTACTATTATATGTTATTTTGTGTATTCTATATTGACTATATAGTAGTTAACAGCCCCAGGGAAGATTTTCACTTGGGTGTCCCAGAGCCACTTACATTTGCCGAAAATACAATTCATGGTCTTCCCCTCAAACCTGGTGTCCAGTGTTCTTTAACTTAATGCAGGTTACATAAGTGAGAAGCCAGGGTGTCATTTTGATAACTCTTCCCTAACCCACAAATCTCCTCTCAATTCTAATCTGTCGCCACTCCTACAAGAGGAAGTAGTTAAGAGAGCTGACTAGAGGTTAGGTTACCTGGATTAAATTTGTTACTTAATTTTGGAGAAGACACAACCTTTCTGAACTATATAGCCCAATGGGCTTTAGCCCAGTCCCATCTCATGGGATTATTTTGAGAGAATAGAAATCCACAAAAAAAAGACTGCATGATGTTTGTCTCATATGTTTAATAATGTGTTCACTGTTGTTAGCAGTACTTACCTGCTTTGCTTTGTCCTCTTTCAGCCTAAGCTGCTTTGTGTTTCTCACCTGGCCTAGTCTTGCTCTATTCATCCTAACTGCCTGTTTCCTATATGCAAATTTGTTCAGTAACACCAGCAACTTTGCTTACTGCCTTAGTGGCTTCTCTTATAGGACAGAGACCAAAATGCTTAATGTGACCCACTGGGTCCCCTGTGCTCCATATCTTGCCACTATATCCCATTTTGTTCATTCTCTGAGCTTAAGTCATACTGACAGCTATGCTTTCTTTAATCAAAGGGTCTTTGCTCAGGTGTTTTGAACCCTTCAAAATGCTTTTTTTCAGGTAAGCTTCCTGTGCTTTTTTTTCCCCCCTTTTTCCCACCAGGGTTATTGCTGGAGCTCAGTGCTAACAGTATGAATCCACTGCTCCTGCTGTCAGTTTTTCCTTTATTATTATTTTTTCTTTTGCTGTTTTATATAGGACAGAGAGAAATTTAGAGAGGAGGAGGAGATAGAGAGGGAGAGAGAAAGATAAACATCTGTAGATGTGCTTCACCGTTCATGAAGCATACCCTGCAGGTGGGGGGTGGGGGCTTGAACCCAGGTCCTTGTATATGGTAACCTGTGTGCTTGACCAAGTGTGTCACTGCCTAGCCCCCTCATGATTGTTTTGTATACTTAGCATTTAGCATGGTGTTGACATCCACTAAATATTTTTTTAAAATATATATTATTTATTTATTTATTCCCTTTTGTTGCCCTTGTTTTATTGTTGTAGTTATTATTGTTGTTGTCATTGTTGGATAGGACAGAGAGAAATGGAGAGAGGAGGGGAAGACAGAGAGGAGGAGAGAAAGATAGACACCTGCAGACCTGCTTCACCGCCTGTGAAGCAACTCCCCTGCAGGTGGGGAGCGGGGGTTCGAACCGGGATCCTTATGCGGGTCCTTGTGCTTTGCGCCACCTGCGCTTACCCCGCTGCGCTACAGCCCGACTCCCTAAATATTTGTTTTATAGAGAAACCAATAAGTAAAACCCTGATTTCAAGCCTTCATTTAACATTGGGTGTTAAGATTTACTACAGTTGTTTTTTTATTTTATTTTATTATTTTTGCCTAGGGTATTATACACTTTTTTTTTTTGCCTCCAGGCTTATTACTGGGGCTTGGTGCTTGCACTACGAATCCACTGCTCCTGGAGGCCATTTTTTTCCCTTTTGTTGCCCTTGTCTATCGTTGTTAATATTATTGTTGTCGTTGTTGTTGGATAGGACAGAGAGAAATGGAGAGAGGATGGGAAGACAGAGAGGGGAAGAGAAAGACAGACACCTGCAGACCCGCTTCACCGCTTATGAAGCGACTTCCCTGCAGGTGGGGAGCCGGGGGCTCAAACCGGGATCCTTAGCCTGTCCTTGCGCTTTGCGCCACTTGCGCTTAACCCGCTGCGCTACCGCCTGCCCCCCTGTGTTATACACTTTCTTTTCTCCTTTTTTTCTTCTTTATACTAGAGCATTAGTGCTGGGAATTGAACCTGGGGCCTTTGGAACCTCTGGAATGAAAGTCTTTGCGTAACCGCTATGCTGTCTCCCCAACCCATTATAACACATTCTTAAATTATTTTACTAACTGACAACAATTAGAGTTGACTTACCCTGAGGGGTTTTGTTTGCTTGTAGGAAAGGATGTTTAGCCTTATGGTATTGGGAAAGGTGAAAGTAAAGAAAATAAGAAAAGAAAAGGCTACATTAAGCACTGGAGAAATAATAGCTCAACACTAGAGCATAGGACTTGAATGTTTGAGGTCCAAGGTTTAGTCCATAGCATCACCATATGTCAGAGCTGAGAAATGCCCTGCTCTCTCTCTTCCTTATAAAAAGTATTTTTTTAACTGTGCAAATTAAATAACAGCATGTTTTCCACTTAGTTTCTTATGCTTAGAATGTTAGTATTGTGTCCACAACTCTGGGCATACGAGCTAGAAGATAAGACTTTCATGATAAATTGGTTGTTACCTCAATAAAAATTTAAGATATTTATTAGCTTCACTCATGAATTATTCCTCTGGTTGAACAGAGAATGAAAATTCTATTTTTCTGCCTTCTACATCTTGAAAGAAACAAACTAAGGCTAAATACTGACTTCAGCAAGTTCCATGTAATTTAGCCTATCTTTATTGTTGTTGTTGTTGTTCTTATTATTATATTTATTCGATAGAGACAGTCAGAAATTGAGAAGGGAAAGGGTGGTAGAGAAGAAGAGAGACAGAGAGACACCTGCAACACTGCTTCACTACTCACAAAGCTTTCTCCCTGTAGGTAGGGACCCGGGGCTTGAACCTTGGTCCTTGTACATTGTAATATGTGTGCTCAACCAGGTGCACCACCACCCGGCTCCTAGCCTATCTTTCTCTAAAGAGAACTTTTAAAAATATTTATTCCTTTTTGTTGCCCTTATTGTTTTATTGTTGCGGTTATTATTGTTGTTGTTATTGATGTCATTGTTGTTGGATAGGACAGAGAGAAATGGATAGAGGAGGGGAAGACAGAGACGGGGAGAGAAAGACATGAAGCAACCCCCCTGCAGATGGGGAGCCGGGGGCCTCAAGCCGGGATCCTTAACGCTGGTCCTGTGCTTCGCGCCACCTGCGCTTAACCTGCTGTGCAACCACCCGACTCCCTGAAGAGAACTCTTTAAAATCTATAATAACCACCCTGATATTAAAAACCTTATTACAGAGGGTGAAAAGGTCCTCCGGCAACTTTCTAGTCCGCCGTCCAGGACAAAGTCCCCATCCCCATGCCCTTCTGTGATTATTGATCTTGATCCCCCAGTACCCAGTCAAAATAAAAGCCTCCCAGCACCCATTGAAAGTAAAAGCCCTGTTCCCCTCCCTACAGGTTCCACCTCACTGACTAAAGTTCCCTCCATTGACCCTCCTATCGCTAATTCCCATGAGAATGAAACCCAGCATTCTTTCCCCCGCCTCTATCCAGTTTTACAAACCCCCCCCCCCCCCAGCAGGGCGGTGAACAGGGGCTAGGAACCCAATGAGACCTGAAATGATAGGGACAAGAGACACGAAGAACGACAGCAAGTCAAGTTTCTGATCAAGCTGTAAATTTTTATTGAGAATACAGGCATTATAAGGCTTTGGGGAAGGAGAGGGAATGCTGGAGGAGGGGAAGGGGGAGCAAACTTCAAAGCGGAATGTTCCTTGCAACAAATGGCAGGAACCAAACTGTGTGTTGACTCACTTGTGTTGACTCACTTGATTACTGATAAATGGTTTACCTAAGGGGAAATGGCCTGCCCAGGGGGAAATTAACATTTGTCTTGAGGGGTTCCGTTGTCTCAAAGCTTATCATCTATAAAGCAGAGAAATGGCTCCTGGCAGAGAACTTTTTAAAGAAGCGGGGCCAGGCAGTAGTACACTGGGTTAAGCGCACATAGACCGTAGCCCAGGGACCACGCGGAAGGATCCTGGTTCAAATCTCTGATTCCCCACCTGCAGGGGAGTTGCTGAAGCGGTGAAGCAGGTCAGCAGGTGTCTGTCTTTCTCTCCCTCTGTCTTCCACTCCTCTCACAGTTTCTCTCTGACCTATCTAATTAAAAAAAAAAAAGTGAAAAAAATGGTCTGCAGGAGCAGTGGATTCTTAGTGCCAGCACCAAGCCCCAGCGATAACCCTGGAGGCAAAACAAACAAAAATGAACAAACATCCATGACTTCTACAGGAGCCATATTTATTGAATGTAACATATTGGATGTATGTATTTTCTGATTGTATAATTACATGAAACTACCAGTTCTGAATGTTGTTTCATTTTAAAAAATTTTTCTTCTTTGGGTTAACAGTGTTTACAAGCCTGTGTGTGCCTCAGAAGTACATTTTTTACCTCCTCAAAATGTGTTACCCTACCAGATCACCAGTATTCCCCTATTAGAGTCCATTGTACCAATAAACCTTTGTCACCCTCAATTTTGCTGTCCAAATCCATTGTATTCATTAGGGTTTGCTTATTTTTCTGGCTTTGTCCCCCCCCCCCCTCCACACACACAAACACACACCAGGGGTGAAGTCATTGAGTTCTTCCAGTATTTCTTGTAGGACATTTTGGCTGTGATGAATTCCTTTAGCTGTTGCTTATCTAAAAAGCTCTTCATACTTCCTTCAAACTTGATGTATAACCTAGAAGGAAGAAGTATTTTGGGGTAGAAGTACTTTCCACTCAGAACTTTGAATATATTCTGCTTGTCTTTTCTAGCTTGTAGAGTTTCTGTTGAGAAATCAGTTGATTTCCTTTATAGGTGACTGCTTTTCTCTAGCAGCTGCTGAATTATCTCTCTGATCTTTGCCATTTTAACTATTGTATGCTTGGGTGAACTTAGGCTAAGATTCATTTTTTCTTGGAGCTGTCATGCTTCCTGGATGGATGGCAGAGGGGTTATCTTCTTTCATTTGGGAGAAGTTCTTAGTTAAAATTTCCTGAAATATAAATTCTGTCCCTTTCTTTCTCTCTCCTTACACCTCCCTGACACAAATGTTGTTCTTTGGGGGCTGGGTGGTAGCGCAGCAGGTTAAGCACACATGGTGCAAAGTGCAAGGATCCCTGCAAGGACCAGCGCAAGGACTTGTTAAGGGTCCCGGTTCGAGCCTCCAGCTCCCCACATGCAGGGGGGTTGCTTCGCAAGTAGTGAAGCAGGTCTGCAGGTGTCTGTCTTTCCTCTTCTCTGTCTTCACCTCCTCTCTTGATTTCTCTCTGTCCTATCTAACAACAGCTATAATAACAATAGCAACCACAACAAGGGCAACAAAATGGGAAAAATGATAGTGGTGGCACTGAGCCCCAGTGATAACCCTGGAGGCAAAAAAAAAATGTTGTTCCTCTTACTGCTATTCCATAACTCATTCATATTACCTTCATTTGTTTTATTATTAGTTTTTTTTTTTGCAAGGGGGATGATGTCTACCTTATCTTCTTGTTCTCTACTTCGATCTTTGGGGTCTGTCTTCTTGCAGGCATTTTCTGCAGCCCCCCCCCCATCATTACACTTTTTTTATTTCTCTGTTCACTGTTCAGAATTATCTATAAACTTCCCCGTTTCTCTGCATTTATGGCTGTCCTTTTCCATAATTCTTCCCTATTCATTAAGCATGTCTAGGATCATAGCTTTGAGATCCTTGTTGAGAGGTCTATGTAGCTCTGTTGTATTTGGGATTTTCTTCAAGCTGCTGCCTTGGTCCAACATTGTAGGCAAGTTTCTGTTATGTGATTTACTATAGAGGGTGGCAGGAAAGCACAGGGGCCAGCTTAAGGATCCCAGTTCAAGCCCCCGGCTCCCCACCTGCCGGGGGGGGGGGTCACTTCACAAGCGGTGAAATAGGTCTGCAGGTGTCTTTCTCTCCCCCTCTCTGTCTTCCCCTCCTCTCTCCATTTCTCTCTGTCCTATCTATCAATGACGACATCAATAACAATAATAACTACAACAACAATAAAAAACAAGGGCAACAAAAGGGAAAATAAATAAATATTAAAAAAATAGTTCTTTAAAAAGGGTGATGGGTAGATAGCATAATGGTTTAGCAAAGAGACTTTCATGCCTGAGGCTCCAAAGTCCCAGGTTTAATCCCCCTCACTACCATAAGCCAGAGCTGAACAGTGCTCTGGTAAGAAGAAAAAAAAAGAAAGAAAGAGAAGGAAAGTGAGACCTGCACACTGTTTCACTGCTCTTGAAGCTCGCCCCCCCACCTGCAGGTGAACACAAGTCCTTGTACACTCACTGTAACATATACACTTAGCCAGGTGTGCCACTGTTTGTGAGATATTGTTATCCTTATATATTTATTTATTTTTTTAAATATTTATTTATTTACTACCTTTTGTTGCCCTTGTTGTCATTGTTGGATAGGACACAGATAAATGAAGAGAGGAGGGGAAGAAAGCAGGTGAGACCGGGATCCTTATGCTGCTCCTTGCGCTTTGCGCCACCTGTGCTTAACCCACTGTGCTACCGCCCAACTCCCAATCCTTATATTTTTATGGCATATATTGGCATTTTAATGATACTAAAATATTTACAGTTGAAATGATCTTTTACCTTTTTTGTGCGATAGTTCATGGAGGCAATATGTGTTGATGGTTGAAGATGAGTGATAGATGAATAGGGTTTCACAATACTATTGTCAAATTTTGTATGTTTTCACCTGGAAGAAAAAAATTTGTTTTCTTGCTTATAATCAACGATACATATTTTAGTTTTTACACTTATATCCTCCGGTTTTGCTTTTATAATTCTTTAAAATAGAAGGTATACTTTTGTTTATTATATAGTTGTGAGACTAAAAATGAATATATCTTTTTGATTCTAAGTATAAATTATTTCCTGTTCTTTCTGCATAGTAATATTATTATTATTATTACTATTATTGTTGTTATTTTGTCACTAGGATTATTGCTGCATTCAGTGCTGCACAGTTCCACAGCCATTTGTTTTCCCTTTTAGGTAGAAGGTGAAAGAGATAGAGAGGGAAAGAAAAATAGAGATGAGACACCACAGCATCACTCTACCACCTGTGAAAGTTTTCCCCTCAGCTGGTAGTCCCATGTGGTAATCGGAAACTTGAACCCACATCCTCACACATGGTAACATGTACACTTTATCCAGTGAGCTACCTCCAAAATCTTAAAAAATTATTTATTTATATGAGAGAGAGAGAGAGAACGAACACAGACACCAGAGCATCACTTCGGCACATACAGTACTGGGGTTCAAACTTGGAACCTTATGCTTGAGAGTCCAGTGCTTTAGCCACTGAGTCACCTCTTAGGCCGCAAGTATCGTGCTTTTTAGCAGCACTGACCCTTGACTTCCCATATTCCCTTTTATTTTCAGTTTTGATTAAATTACTCACAATGTGCCAAGTTCTTAGAAAGAATTACTAACTGAAGAGAAAATATTTTCTTCATAAAGGCAGGTTGATAAATTTAGAAACTGCTGTGTGTCTAATGCTTTTCTAGATGTCAGTATACCTTTTAAAAGGTATGTTATATAATATGTGCATATGTTAAGGTCATAGCATTTTATGTGATTTTTTTTCTTTTCTAGAGTGAATCTTTGGTGGTTTGTGATGTTGCTGAAGATTTGGTGGAAAAGCTGAGAAAGTTCCGTTTTCGTAGAGAAACAAACAATGCTGCCATTATAAGTAAGCTGAAAGTCATCACCTTAGTTACATGGTTTTAGTTTATCTTTTGACTACATTGAATAAACTGATAGTTTGCTCCCTCCTGTTTTAACCAACCATCCCCCTTTAAAAGTAAGGAGCTGTGTAGAACAGAGGTGAAGTGATCATCCTGGTTACTTCAGTTTCTCAGGGGACTAGAAATAGCTTGGCCATACATTTTTCTAAGAGAAACCTCTACTAAGTGTTATGTAGGTAGTGTTTAACAGGTGGATATGTTGATAGTGATTTAGAAAGGTGAATAAAGGACAAGAGTTTAAAATGTAAAATTGGGGCTTGGTGGTGGCTCACCAGATTGAATGTGCATATTATAATGTGCAAGGGCTACAGGTGTCGCTCTTTCTCTGTTCCTCTCTGTCTCCCCTTCCCTCTTAATATCTGTCTTTATCTGATAAAATAAAATAAAGGTAAAACTATAGCCTGTGATTAATAGATGCATTAGCATATGTGCATTAATGAAGTGGTGATAACTTGTCATGTATTCAAGTTCTATTACAAATAAATTATTACAATGTAAGCATGTAGTTCACATGTATGTACACACACACATATGGAATGGGGACTTTACTAATGTTTGTAACACTAGCCCCTGTCCCTATGTTAGGGGCAGACATCCCCAGTCCCCCACGGTGGCACCAGGGACAGAACCACCGCTCGAACAATTAGCTTCTTCCCCCCCCCCCCCCCCCCCCCCCCCCCCCCGGCATAGCGCCAGCCTCCCCTCCCTCCCATTAGTTTTACAATTAAAACATTCTCTTGTTAAAAAAAAAAAGAGAGAGTAGGGACTGGGGGAATACCATAATGGTTCTGCAAAAGACTTTCAGGCCTGAGGCTCCAAAGTTCTAGATTCAATCCCTAGCACCTCCATAAGCCAGAGCTAAGCAGTGCTCTGGTTTCTCTCTCATTAAAATAAAAAGGACTAGTTTAGAGAGCAAGAGGAAGAGAGAAGAGTCCAAGCATCACTCTAGCACACACAATACTAAGGATCTGACTCAGGACCTCATGTTTGTAATTCATGTTTTCTACCTGATGTGCTGCCTTCTAGGTTACAACTTATTTATTTATTTGCTTTTAATTGCTTATTTAATAGTAATTAACAAGATTATAAGATAACAAGTAAAGTTCCACACGATATCTATCACTGCCTTCCCCCACCACTCTATGATAATCATTATTATAAACATTATTCTATGAAAGTCTTAAGATAGATTGACTTTTTCTTTTTCTTTGCAAGCTCATTTTTTTCCACTTCTTTATATTCTACATTTGAGCAAGACCATCTGGTTTTTCACCTCCTTAGTTAATTCACTAGTTGTAGTTACTTCCAGCTTCATTGTTTTGTCCTGAAGGATACAATATCAACCTTTTAATTTTACAATAGTATTCCATGGAGGACATATCTCATAACTTTTTTTTTCTAAAGACTACAAAGAACTTCATTGCAAGTATGAAAAATGGTGTCTCCTTTTTATTTTTATTTCTTTTCTGATTAATGGTAGGTTATAAGATTGTAAGATTAGTGTATACTTAACACACCCACTACCAAAGTCTATATCCCCACTTTTTTTTTTTACAATTTTATCTATTTATTAATGAGAAAGATAGGAGGAGAGAAAGAACCAGTTATCACTCTGGTACATGTGCTGCTGAGTACCAGACCCAGGACCTTATGCTCGAGAGTCCAGTGCTTTATCCACTGCACACTCTCCTGGACCACTATATCTTCACTTTTCTTTTCTTTTTTAAATTTTATTTATTTATTTTTATTTATTTATTTAGTTATTGTTGTTGTTGTTGATGTCATTGTTAGGACAGAGAGAAATGGAGAGAGGAGGGGAAGACAGAGAGGGGGAGAGAAAGACAGACACCTGCAGATCTGCTTCACCGCCAGTGAAGCGACTCCCCTGCAGGTGGGGAGCCAGGGGCTTGAACCAGGATCCTTACGCTGGTCCTTGTGCTTTGCACCACGTGCGCTTAACCCACTGCACTACCGCCCGACTCCCCACTTTTCTTTTAAATTTTTTATTTATTTCTTTATTTCCCTTTTGTTGCCCTTGTTTTATTGTTGTAGTTTTATTGTTGTTGTTGATGATGTCGTTGTTGTTGGATAGGACAGAGAAATGGAGAGAGATGGGGAAGACGGGGAGAGAAAGACACCTGCAGACCTATTTCACTGCCTGTGAAGCGACTCCCCTGGAGGTGGGGAACTGGGGGCTTGAACCGGGATCCTTGCCCTGGTCCTTGTGCTTTGTGCCACGTGCACTTAACCCGATGCGCCCGATATTTCCACTTTTTCACCTCCCAAAGATTGTTATCTTGTTAGACTTACAAAGAGTTTGCTTTTTTTTTTTTTTAATTCATGCCTATCAGATCTCTAGATTCCACATATGAGTGAAACCATCTGGTCTTTATTTTTTTTACTTATTTTGCAAAGCATAATCACCTCCAGTTTATCCATTTTGTCCCAAAGAACACGTCATCTTTTTTATTGCAAAGTAGTATTCCAGCAAGTATATATCCCATTTATTTTTATTATTATTATTTTTAACCAGAGCACTCACTGTTTAGCTCTGGTTTATGATGGTGTGGGGGATTGAAGCAGGGACTTTACAGCCTCAGGCATGAGAGTCTGTTTCCATAACCATTATGCTATCTACCCTCTGCCCAATATTCCATATTTTTTTACCCAGTCATCTGTTAATGGACATTTAGGTTGCTTCCATAGTTTGGCTATTGTGAATAATGCATCTATTAACATGAATTAGTGCTTTTATATAATTTGGGTAAACAGCATGTTTAGTTCATAAAAGTGATTCAGAGGACCTAGTGGGGGTTGTATGGGAAACTGGGGAATGTTATATAACGCATGTACAAACTGTTGTACTTACTGTTGAATGTAAAACATTAATTCCCTCCAAAAAATAAATAAATAAAAAGAAACCATAAAGTTAAAAAAAAAGTGAAAATGTATGCCAATTCTATTTTACCATAAAAGGCAAAGCTGTCTGAGATTATAGTGGTATCTCATAGGATTTACTATGAACACAGTGTAAAATCTAAAATGGCAGGAGTAGTAGTAAAGAGTAGAGGTATACTGGATTGTCGGAAAAGTCATGATGTGTTCTTCTATGCAAAAATGCACCATGAATTTTCCAACAATCCAATCAACTATCTCAGTATTTAATTTTATTTAGTTTTGGATTATGTTAAATATATTTGAATATATGTATCACTTTAGATACCTAAAAAAGGAACCGAGACTGAAAGAGTTGGAAAGATCAAGGTCATGTTAGAATCACAGTTTTGGGAGTGGGCAGGTTAAGCTCATGTGGCGCAAAGCGCAAGGACTGGCATAAGGATCCCGGTTCGAGCCCCTGGCTCCCCACCTGCAGGGGAGTCAGTCGCTTAACAAGCGGTGAAGCAGGTCTGCAGGTGTCTCTCTTTCTCTCTCCCTCTGTTTTCCCCTCCTTTCTCCATTTCTCTCTGTCCTGTCTAACAACAACGCCATCAACAATAACAATAACTACAACAATAGAAAACTAGCAACAAAAAGGGAAAAATAAATATAAATAAATATAAAAAAATTTAAAAAAATAGAGAATCACAGTTTTACCTGTATTTTTATTTTAGTGAAGATTGATAAGGATAAGCGCCTGGTGGTACTGGATGAAGAGCTTGAGGTTTGTTTGATCAGTTCATTATTGTATAAGCATTTATCATAGCTTCAAAGATATTATAAAGTGACAATGTCCTTAAAATGAATTCTAAACCTTTAAATGCATGCTCATGTCTGCTAATTACTATATAGGTAATTGTCTTGCTAATTTTAATCACCATATTTAAACTTTAATGAACTTCACTCTTAAGTGGTAAAAGTTAAGAGTTCAGTAAAAACTGAGTCAAATTCATAACTCCTAAATTGCTTGGTCATTAATTAAAACGAAAAGCTATCTAATTTGGGCATTTAGTTTGTCAGATTAAGTAACTAATTTAGAGTGAAAGAAAATCACCCCCCACCACCACCTAAGTCAAGACACTGCTGTTTTCGCTGATAGGTTGACTCATCTCAGTATTTTCTCACAACTGAAACATGAGTATAGACCACTCTACCTCTCATCCCCATGTTTAGTTACTAAACAGAGCTGAGAGGGCTTGCATGGGTTTTTATTGGACTGAAGGTTTAGTAACATCTACTTATGTACAAATTAATAAAGTTTTATGTTTTGATATATAGTTACAAACTTATTTTAATAGAATGGGTGCTCTGTATATCTTTTAAGGGACTTTTGAGTAAAAAAATGTTTTAAAGTTTTTTTCTTTATAATATCAGGGTATTTCACCAGATGAACTTAAAGATGAACTACCTGAACGACAACCTCGATATCCTTTTCTTGGTGCCTTCAAAAGATTCATATTTGGTGCAGTGAGTTAGTACATTGGTTAGACTTTAGTGCTTGAGGCTCAGAGGTTCAGTCCCTGGGACCACCATAAGCTGGAGCTGAACAGTATTCTGATATTTTTCTAGTGGTCAGAATTTGATTTATAAAGTTTACTTGTTCAATTTTTTTTTTTTTTTTTTAGTCCTGGCAATAGATCCTAGGACCTCATATGTGCAAGGAATATGTCTCGATACTCACCTACACTGTTCAACTTCTTAAATATATTTTACAAAATTTTCTTCTGTACCATAGTCACACCAAATTCAAATATGCATGCACATATTTGACTAAGCTATGTGGGATGAATTATTTTCTTTTAAAAAATTTCTTTTACCCCATTTACAATAAATACTGAAAAAGACAAATTATTAAATCCATACTTTTAGTACTTATTTTTTGAGGTTTTATTTATTTATTTTTACTTTAGGATTCATGTGTAATTTTGTGGAAAACAATGAATAACAAAGATGTAGGCTAAGTAGATAGGATGTAAGATTATTTACTCACTAACTCCCCAGGTGTATGTTTTCTTTCAGAACTGTGTTGCTAATTACCTATCTCAATTAAAACAGCAGTTTTAGTTTCTTTAACTTGAGAAAAACCTTCATTGTGTATAGTTATAAATATCAGCATGATGATGGAAGAGTTTCATATCCTCTGTGCTTTATTTTCTCCAGTCCTGTTGGTAAGTAAATTTCTTCTTCTTTTCCTTTTTTTTTTTTTTAAAAAAAAACATTTTATTTATTTATTCATGAGAAATGATAGGAGAGAGATAAAGAACCAGACATCACTCTGGTACATGTGATGCTGGGGTTGAACTCAGGACCTCATGCTTGAGAGTCCAATGCCTTATCCAGTGCGCCACCTCCCGGACCACAGTAAGTGAATTTCTTTAAATAGTACATATTTATTTAGCTCTGAATTATTAAATTATGCCAATTTTATGCTTTTTTAAAAAAGATGAAAAGTTTTGAATAATATAAATTGAGGTGGTGTCTGTTCTAGGTTTTTAATATACAAGCAGACTAACTTTCCTTTTCCCACTTCATTAACCTACCACCATCCTTGTCTTTTAGCCATCATAAAGTTGATCTTGATGTTTAATGTAAAAAATTAATAATAAAAGTTTTAAGTCTTTATAAAACTCTAAAAGTCAAGATTTGAGGAGGCATTCTCTTTTTTTTGCCTGACCTATATACTTTTTTTTTGTAATTTAGCTATTTATTTTTGTGCAGTATGCCATGTAAGTCTCAAAATACAGACAATCCACACTTAGGCTGATGTAAGTCTTAAATATGCATTTTTTTTTTAAAGACAGTAATGAAAAGCTTATTGTTTCTTTATAAATCTCTTTTTTCAGGGTGTAAACCTGAACAACAGATGATGTATGCTGGGAGTAAGAATAAACTAGTCCAAACAGCTGAACTAACCAAGGTGGTATTTATATTTCACTTGCTTGTTGAAACAGTATTTTCCTTTAGTGTATAAAACAACTAACCTAAAGTTTTGTCTTTTTTTAATGCAGGTGAAAGATATTTAAAATAGCAGTGAGTTAGCCAAAGCTTTTTCTTAATTGGAAATAGAATGATTGAAGTCTTGAGTCAAAATTGCATTATTTAATGGTGACTATCAGTTGGTTAGAAGAAATCATTTTCAAAATGCATGTCCTTTAGAAAAAGTACTAGGACAGAGGAGTTAGCATAATGATTATAAAACAAATTTTCTGAGGCTCAGTGGTCCCAGGTTCAACCTCCATCACCACCATAAGCCAGAGTTGAGCATTACTCTGGTAAAAACAAACAAAACAATAATAACAAAAAACACTATTTACTTTCTTGAGAGTTCTTTATCTTCTCATAATGTGGTTTATTTTCTTAAAAAATATTTTTCTTATTTGGTAGGACAGATAGAAATTGAGAGGGGAGGGGAGAGTTGGGGGATAAAGAGGGAGAGACACCTACAACACTGCTTGTGAAGCTACCCTCCCTGCAGGTGGGGACCAAGGGCTTGCACCAGGTCCTTGCACATGGTAACCAGAATGCTCAACCTGCCTGGCTCTTCAGTGTAATTTCTAATAGATTAAAAAAGCACCGGAACCTCTTGAACCCATTATTGTAAGCTTAATATGCCACTTTTGGTCCTGAAAGTTCATTTTACACAATTATCTTTGTTGCTTCCAAATATGAAATTAAGTTGCTACAAATATTTATTCATATTAGTTTTATTAAACTGAAAGTTTCTGTCATATATGAGATATTATAAATTTTTACATTTTAATTTTATTTTATGGCTTTGTTTTTTTCCTCCAGGGTTATCACTGGTGCTCAGCGCCAGCACTGCAGATCCACTGCTGGCAGCCATCTTTTTCCATTGTTGTGGTTGTTGTTGCTGTCACCATCATTGGATAGGACAGAAAGAAATTGAGAGAGGAGGGGAAGGCAGAGAGGGGGAGAGAAAGATAGACACCTGAAGACCTGTTTCACCATTTGCGAAGTGACCCCCCTTCAGGTGGGGAGCCTAGGACTCGAACCGGGATCTTTTCACTGTCCTTTCACTTCGCAGTATATGTGCTTAACCCAGTGCACTACTGCCCAGCCCCCATTTTATGGCGTTTTTAAAAGTTAAAGGTACAAGAAAGATGCTTGCTCTTAAACTTTTCTTCCACATATTTAAGTTGAAAGATCATTTAAGGTTTTCAAATAGAATATTATATCCCCTAAAGTATCAGATTGTGAAGAAAAGTCATGACATCTCTCTTTTTTTTTAATTTTTTTTTTCATATTTATTTATTTTTCTTTTGTTGCCCTTGTTGGTTTTTATTGTGGTTGTAGTCATTATTGTTATTGATGTTGTCGTTGTTGGATAGGACAGAGAGAAATGGAGAGAGGAGGGGAAAACAGAGAGGGGGAGAGAAAGATAGACACCTGCAGACCTGCTTCACCGCCTGTGAAGCGACTCCCCTGCAGGTGGGGAGCCAGGGGCTTGAACCGGGATTCTTATGCCGGTCCTTGGGCTTTGCACCACCTGCGCTTAACCCGCTGCGCTACTGCCTGACTCCCATGACATCTCTTTCTATGCAAAAATGTATAATGACTTTTTCGACAACCCAATAGTATTAAACAAGATTTCTTTTCAAGATTTATTTTAAGTACAGTATCAGTGTTTTCTTCTTGTGTATATAATTGTTGATTCAAGGTATAGATATATATCTTGAGTATATATATATATACATTTTATTTTATTTAATTAGTGATTTAATATTGATACAAAATTACAAGATTACATGAGTACAACTCTACCTACCGTTTCTACCACCCATGTTCTGGATCTCTAATTCCTCTGTTGTAAGCTACAATAGTTCTCCCAAGGTTACAGATACAAGTTAACTATTATTTCTACAACTGTCTATCTATATTCATATATATTTGCCCCCCCTTTTCTTAGGGTCCCATCATCTCTTCCTTTTCAACTCACACATACACCTATTACTACATCCATATGTATCTTTCTTTTTCCTATTCCTGATGGAGTTGAAGTTTAAAGCCCTGTGGTCATCATCTCCCTTTCATTTGTCCCCTGATAGGAATATGAGTCAAAATTATTTTGGGGGTGCACAAGGTAGGAGTTCTGGCTTCTGTAATTGCTTCTGTGCTGGGCATGGGCATTTGCAGGTCTATCCATACCCCCAGCCTGTTTTTCTGTCTTTCCCTGGTGGGGTAGGGCTCTGGAGAGGTAAGGTTCCAGGACACATTGGTGAGGTCTTCTGCCCAGGGAAGTCAGGATAGACTCATGATAGCATCTGCAACTTGGTGGCTGAATGGTGGCAAGATAAAAGTCGGGACAAAATGATTAATGAACAGGAAACAAAAAATAGGAATAGAGCAGATGAGAATAGGGATCTTAGGATGTGAAGAAACTAGGAAGTCCATTATAGATATATTCGTAGGGCCCCACTAATATAGTTTCTGCTTGAGTCTGGTAGTTAACATGGAGATGAACAAAATGTTGTTTGAGAAGATAGTGTCAGAGTAGAACAAAGGGCTAGTAATTTGGACTGAGGCAGAGAGTAGCTCTCATTTCTGAAAAAAAATCTGTGAATAAAATTAACTGTTGAGAGTCAGGCAGTAACGCAGTGGGTTAAGTGCATGTGGCGCAAAGCACAAGGACTGGAGTAAGGATCCCGGTTCAAGTCCTGGCTCCCCACCTGCAGGGGAGTCGCTTCATTGGCGGTGAAGCAGGTCTGCAGGTGTCTTTCTCTCCCCCTCTCTGTCTTCCCCTCCTGTCTCCATTTCTCTCTGTCCTATCCAACAATGATGACAACAGTAATAACTATAACAATAAAACAACAAGGGCAACAAAAGGGAGTAAATAAATATTTTTTTAAAAAATTAACTGTTACCCCATCTGCCTGACCCAGGACCCATATATATTTAAGTTTAGCACAGGAGCCTGTGTAGCCTGAGTCCCTGTTGGTCTGAGATCACAGTTTATGGCCACAGCTGGGAACATTGCAGGCTGCACTCATTTCAGGACCAGTCTTCCTCATGTGGCAGGGCAGGATGACCCAGCCTCCCTTCAGAGACTTGGGCAGGCCCTACATTTGCTGCTTTATGGTGAGGGCAAGGTCCTATAGAGGCCCACAAGAGGGCTTATGATAACTTCCTGATGGGAGTAACCATTGATATATCGTGAAAAGGGGTCCATTAGAGGTCTAGGCCTGGCAGTCTTTTCTTTCCTTTCTTTTTTTCTTTTTTCTTTTTTTTAATAGAGACAAAAGGGGGCTAAAAAGAGAGGCATCTGCAGCCTGCAACACTGCTTCACTGCTTGTCAAGCTTCCCCTACCACCCTGCAGATAGGGACCATGGACTTGAATCTAGATCCTTGCACACTGCAACCACTATGCTTCCTGGAACTGTGCATATGTCCATTCTTGCCGGAGATTGTGGACCTCTATGACATCTTTATCAATATGATCTACAGCTTTCATTTCTCCCAACAATCATATGTTTGTCTAGTATAGTTATGTTTACTTAGTGTATCTCTTAGTGGGAAAAATTTCCAAACTATTTTTAGAATATTGGTGGATTTGTGCTGTATGAGGTTTTAGATTTTAGGCTATTTTGACTACTAAATTTTAATAACTGAGTACTTAGAATTTAAAAAATGTAAAGCATCCTCCAAAACATGCATTTTTAATTTACACAGCTTAAGTCATAATTAGTATAAAAGAAAGGAGAATTTAATATTTTACATTCCAGTATATTGTACTTTATTTTTTCAGAATATCAGAATTTAACTTAAGTTTTTGTTTTTGTTTTTTGTTCTCTTAAGGTATTTGAAATAAGAAATACTGAAGACCTAACTGAAGAATGGTTACGTGAGAAACTTGGATTTTTCCACTAATGTGAACTTCTATGCTTCTAAAGTATTTATGTATTAACTTGATCATACTGGAACCAGACATAAATACTTATTTATGCCTAAAAATGTACTGTTACTTACAGTTTGTTTCCTGCAGTAAAGAAAAACAAAAAAAAAACTTTATTTGTTCAGTTTGAACAAAGAGGAAATCATCTTCATAGTAATGAAACTTTGTAAAGTGTTTCCTTATATTTGTAATTGTTAGGTGGACTACTTCTCTCCAGGGACTTTTTGCACTCTTGTGACTAATTTCTATAACTTATGGTTTGGAATTTGTTACTATTTGCAGACAACATTGGAAAGTGGATATATTAGGATGTGATAGGTAACAGTTGCCTCCTTTTGACAAGTACTGGATATTAGCAGTTTATATATAAAAATAGATTATTATTTGTCAAAATCTTTGAAATTTATTTGGGGTAAAATACTTGACCCAGTTTTGAGCCATGACATTACCTACTGTGGGTAACATGCTTTATACACTTTCATCAATTCCACATCTTCTTTGATTTCTTGTGTCTTTTTAATCAAGTCCAGAAACTTTGTTCATTCTTAAAGTGTGGGGGGTTAGTTTTCATAATGAATTTATAACTGTTAGTTTTTTTTCTTTTGGAAAATAGTGTTTTAGTCTTAACATTGATAGGTTGTAACTAATCAAGGGCTTAATTCCTGGTTGTCTCACTTCTAGATAATTTTGAAACTAGGTTAATAATACCTTATTTATAAAACACCTCTTAATGTCCTGTGAACATTACTTATCTTTATGTATTATTACTGTGCCTTTGATTTCTTAGCTTTAAATTTAGTTTCACTTTTACACTGATTGGTTGAAATTAATACTTTTATAAAGGGTCCAAGTAAAACAATTTTCTAATTTGTGTACCTGAAATTTGTAATAAAATTAACTTCATATTTAAAAAAAAATTCCAACTATCTAGTATTGGTGACTATATGGCAACTGAGAATTACAATTTTGGGTAGATTTGGTTTGGGGTAGTTTTGTGCCATAGGATAAAACTACTTATCTTAATAGCTTGGGCATAGTTAATAATATTAACACATCAGTAGAAATCACATTTCTTATACTAAGTGTCAGGTGATAGTTTAGACAGGACCTCTATTCTTGTTAGATGATGGCATGCTTGACATAAAGCAAGGATTCCAATATATAGTGTATTTCAAAAGTAAACATGTAAATAACTTTAACAATCATTTGATAAAAGGTATTGAGAAACTTGGAGAGTGAATTCTTCGTTAAAAAGTATTTCAAGTCATTTCAAAACTAGCAAAGGCATTATTTGTGTTGCTGTATTTTCCATTTATGTGTGCTTTATTTTTCATTTTTTGAGGTTTCTGTGCCAGCTTTAATATAGAGATAAAGATAGTTGGGAATTTTCCTAATACCAAATAGAGTATTTTCTGTTCCCAACACTGTTTCACTTTACTAATCTAGAAAGTAGGAAGAGATAGGAAGTTATTTTGAAATGAGGAAGTGCTAGGATGGGTATTTGTATTTACAAATAGGAAGGGTTCTTTATTCCAGTTTCCAAAGAGAGAAAACTTCGCCAAGAATTTCATAAACAACTATTTTGATATTGGAGAGTAATCATTTTAACTGTAGAAATGCAAATATAATCCAAATTATTTAGAGAGTGTTCTTTTTTTTTTCATGCTTTTGAATGGCACATATGAGATTTTATCTCACCTGGTTTGCAGCAATAAGGGGGGGGGGAAACTAGTGCTACTAGAAGGTATTTTAATAAGGTTCTTTGTCTTGCATGTTTTTGTTTTCTTTTTGAAAATCCTCTGTAACCCAAAATACACAGAACTTTTATTAGTTTCATTGCTTTTTTTTTTTTTTTTAAGGAGCTATGATAGCCTGTGCTTTTCTGAGCTTGTTTGACTCCTTATCAACAATATGCATTTTGTGAGAGAATATGTGGAAGTTAGGATATCAAAACAACCTTTTTTACTCTATCTGTCCTATAGGGAGCTTTATAAATCCCATACTCTACAGTGTTCTGAGACTTTTCTTTAAAATTCTCTGATCTAACCAAATTTTGCATTGTACTTTTCCAATATATTTGATTTCATTTTCTGTCTCTTCTCAAACAGTAGCTTCAGATTTGATAATTCCATATTTTTCTTTCCATATCTTCCTGGTATTTCTACTCCCATTCAACCTTAAGTCTGAATCTTTCCTGTTTGGCAGTCATTACTTCCCTGGGAACCTCCTTCTCTTCTTCTAAGCAAGTCTGCAGTAGTTTTGAAATTGTTCACTTTAAATAAATTCTGCATAGCATCAAATGTGGCCAAAATGGAACCCAAGTAGTAATCACAGTATGTTTTTGGTATGTTTTTTTTGTGGCAACACAAATGACATGGAGAAAACTGTTCTCAGGTTACTATGCTGAAATTCCAAAAGTCAGTTTTTAATAGTGTTCACTTTGTTTTAGTGTTGAAACAATTATGTTAGGAGAAAAGTTGGTTGACTGTTTTTGTTTAATTGACTTCTAAAATAAATGTTCAAATTGTTTATTTCTAAAAAAAAAATTACTAAATGCCTAGTGGAGTTAAACATACTCTTGTTTAAGAGGGTGTTGTTAAATTTTTTATTGCCATTACTAAATAATCTTTATAGCTAGCAAACTGTCTGCTGGCACTCCTCCCTCTCTCTCCCTCTCCCTCTCCCATTTTTTTTGTCTCTCTCCTTTTTTTGTCTCCTATTTTCAGGAGTCAAATGTAGCCATAAATTGTATGTTGGTCTAACACTTTAAAAAATTCCTATTAGAGGAGTTTATTGCCAAATTTAATTTGGCTATCTTTATTCCCTACCCATATATGTAGTAAGGAAGCTATACTTAAAATAACATTTGGACTGCTTTTAAATCCAAGCAATGTCATTAATCCATAATGTGGACTAGTGATGAATAGATATTTTCCTAAGAGTTTAAATGCTGATATTTTGGTGCAAGTAGAGAGTAACTCATAATCTGTCAGTTAAATTGCTTTCCCTGTCTGTTCAGTAAACTGATAATACTGGAAGCTACAAGAATGTGAACATTTACAATGTATGTAAAGAAGTGTCTTGAACATTTCTGGACAAATCTTATTTTGTATTTCTGGAAGAATGTATATCTTTTAGGCTTTTAACATCAGTGGTTCCATGTTGAACATACTTGAGAAATTTGTTTCCTGTTATGCCATTTGACATTTCAAACCAGTGGTCCTGTTCCTGTAATATTTAAAACAGCTACATCAAGAACATAGGAACTGTTTTCTTTTCCGAATGTATGTAGTTCATACACATAATTACTTGAATATTATTTGAGATTACTAACATGCCAGAGCAATTCCCACTGACTTTAATGGTCCAATGTTAGCTCATTTAGGAGGCTTGAAACATTAATGGTTTGGTCTTGTGAATATTAACAATTCTCTGTCATCGTTTGACAAAAATCAACAACTGGCACAACTTTTTAAGCTGTGGTTTCAGTCTCTGCTAGTTCATATTGCATGTTTATTTTGGACAGTCTTCTGTTAAGCATGGTGCTTGTACTGGTTTAAATAAAATGTTAATATGAAAGGACTTCTTGCCTTCCTTTTTAAAAATTTCCTTTTCCCTATCTGACCCAGTCATGGTATTCATGTGAGCCACTGATCCATCAGTTTATCTGGAAAAACACAGGAAAAAGATAAGCAAGAATTATTTGGTAATGTACAATTGAGGAAGATAGAATATAATGAAATTACTAAACAAAAAATTGGTTTTGTTTACCAGAGTTCTGTTCAGTTTTGACTTATGGTGATGCAGGGATTTGAACCTGGTACCCCAGAGTCTTAGGCATGAGTCTTTGCATAATCACTATACTACCCCTCCCTTCCTCTCTGTGCCCCCTCAACACATTAAAATTTCTTAAATCTGGTGGGAATTATACCCCTCTTATCTAATGGACTTGTTAATCATTATTAAATCAATGAAAAACAAACAAACAAAAAAAACCCTCTGTTAAGTGGTAGAGCACAACCCTGACCACAGAAAGAGAACTGAATCCCAAAAGCCACCAGAAATAAAGTAAAAATGTGATCCAAAAAAAACCTTAAATCTTGGGTAATTTTATGAAGGATTAACTTGAGTCATGATTTCCTAGAACAAGAAAAGCTCTCCTGTTAGTTCATAAATACTTTTTATTTATAACAATGGTTATAAGAGAGATGCTCGGGTGGAGCTTATTTATTTATTTATTTATTTATTTTGAAAACAACAGTCAGAATATTCATTTTTAACAGTTTCCTAGTTAACAAATACTATTCTCCTTGTTAGGTAAATGCAAAAAAAATGTTTCCATCTCCATGTGACTGTTGTGTCTAGCACACATTCCTGAGTCATCTCTGACTTGTATTATTGTTGAACTGCTGTGCACTTTGAAAATTGTATAAAATGAAAAATCATGCAAATATATATTTTTATTTCATTATGCATATATTATTTGCATTTATATATTTCTAATCAGCACTGGTTTACGGTGGTGTGGGGGATAGAATTTGGAACTGCAAAGCCTTAGGCATGAGTCTGCATAAACATACCATCTCCCCATACAATGCAAATAATTTTTTTTTCACTTGTCACTGGGATCATTGCTGGGGCTGGGACAAATTCATTGCTTTTGACTGTCATCTTTCCCTTTTTCCTTCTATTTTATTTCATAATAATGGGAAGTGGAGAGGGGAGGCAGAGATAGATACCTGCAGACCTGCTTCACCCTTCAGATGGGGAGTGGGGATTTGAACTGTGTCCATTCATATGGTAATGTGTGTGCTCAGCCTGGTGTGCCACTGCCTGGCCCCTTGCAAATAATTCTTATTCATAGAAATGTAAATCATTTGTCTAGTAGAATTCAATATTGCCTTTTGTATTGGCCTGCTCTGTGTCTATTCATAAGTATTGGGTTATCTGAAAAGTCATGACATATTTTTCTACGTGAAAATGTGTCATGACTTTTCCAGCAACCGGTATATTTCAGATTCTTTATTTGACAAAAAATAAAAAAATTTAAAATAACTTAATTTGGTGGTGAAAGTATTATCTATAGAGACAAAAGTTATTATTTTAACTGATAAAGCCTTGTTTTCAAAGGAAACTAGAAGTTAGAAGGGCTTGTGTAGATTTCTAGGAAATCAAATTGAAGATTCTTATTGAATATAGTATATTACTATTAAACATCCATCAAAGACACATTTTGCCTTTATTCTATATGTGTATCACTGATAACTACTAAATGAATATGAACGCCTAATACTTGACATTTTTAGTTTTTCATATACGCCTTATACTGAATGTGTTTTAGTATATAGCAACTTTTCTTCCCTCAAAATCTCAATTTATCAATGAGAGAATTTGAACATGACTTGTGTTGGGGATCCAACTGGGGACCTTATGCTTGCAATACCACTGCGTGTACACACACACACCGACATATACACCTCACTCTACGTTGTTTTTTATTAGTGATTTAATAATGATTAATAAGATTGTGGGATAAGGGGTACAATTCCTACCACCAGAGTTCCACATCCCCTCCCCTCCATTGGAAGTTTAACTATTCTTTATCCCTCTGGGAGTATGGACCAAAGATCTTTATGGGGTACAGAAAGTGGGAGGTCTGGCTTCTGTAATTGCTTCTCCACTAGACATGGGCATTTATAGGTGGATCTACACCCCTAGCCTGTTTCTATCATTCCCTAGTGGGGTAGGGCTCTGGGGAGGTGTCCAGGACACATTGGTGAGGTTGTCTGCCCAGGGAAGTCAGATTGACATATTAGCAACTGCAACTTTGCGATAAAAGCATTGTCTGGGAAGGTGGTGTCAGACTTGAGAATAGGACTAGAAAGCTGGATCAGGGGAAGCACAGGTGGCACAAAGTGCAAGGACCGCTGTAAAGATCATGGTTCGAGCCCCCGGCTCCCCACCTCTAGGGGAGTCACTTCACAAGCAGTGAAGCAGGTCTGTAGGCATCTGTCTTTCTCTCCCCATCTCTTGTCTTTCCCTCCTCTCTTCATGTCTCTCTGTCCTATGCAACAACAATAAAACAATAAGGGCAACAAAATGGAATGAATAAATAAATATTTATATAAATATAAATGAATATAATATTAAATATAATTAATGTTAAATAATATTTAATATATTTTAATAATTTGATATTGAATATAAATAAATATATAACTATAAATGAATTAGTAAATAAAAACAAGGGCAACAAAAGGGAATAAGTAAATAAATATTTTTTTTAAAGCTGGATCAGGGCAGAATAGCTCCCAAATATGGGGAAAATATATATAAATACTGTTAACTGTAAGCCCCATCAATTTGACCTTAAATGCTGTTAACTGTAAACCCCGTCAATCTGACGTAGGGCCCATGTCTGTTCATAGTTAGCACAGGAGTCAGTAACCTCTGCATCCCTGTCAGTCTGAGCTCGCATTCTTGCCTGGGAATATTCTAGGCTGCACTCATTTCAGGACCAGTCTTCCTCTACTGGCAGGATATGTTGATCCAGCCTTTGGGAGAGTGGGGCAGTTTCTAGCATTGTTCTACATTGAGAACCTGTACAGAATTTTTTAATTTCTTTATTGGGGGATTAATGTTTTACAGTTGATAGTAAAATACAATAGTTTGTACATATGTAACATTTCCCAGTTTTCCTCATAACAATTCAGCCCCCACCAGTTCTTCCTCAGCCATCATGTTCCAGGACCTGACCCCTCCCCCCACCATAGAGGCTTTTACTTTGGTGCAATTTCTTCTTCTTCTAGCATTTGCCCTTCTTCCGTAGCCAGTCAACAGCATCAGGTTGAGCCTGATGTAAAGTTTCGAGACCTCCTTTGAATCTGGAGAGGTGGCAGTCGTTGACTATGTGGGTCATAGTCTGTCTGTAGCCGCAGGGGCAGTTCGGGTCGTCTCTGGCTCCCCAGCGATGGAACATAGCGGCGCACCGGCCATGGCCTGTTCGATAGCGATTGAGGAGGGCCCAATCATAACGTGCTAGGTCAAAGCCGGGTTGACGCTTGCAGGGGTCTATGATGAGGTGTTTGTTCTTGACCTCAGCTGACTGCCAACTGTTTCCAAGAGCCTGGAACAGAGAAGTTAAGTGTAGGCATAGGGGACCAGATTGGGTGACGAGACGTCAAGCGTTGGACAGGGTGGGCGAAGATATCCGCGTATATTGGCAGGTCCGGTCGAGTGTAGACATGGGAAATGAACTTAGATGATGCCGCATCCCGACGAATATCTGGCGGGGCGATGTTGCTAAGAACTGGCAGCCATGGAACCGGGGTGGAACGGATGGTTCCAGAAATTATCCTCATGGAGGAATATAATTTGGAATCGACCAAGTGGACATGGGGGCTACGGAACCATACTGGGGCACAGTATTCTGCAGTGGAATAGCATAATGCCAGAGATGATGATCGTAGTGTGGAAGCGCTCGCGCCCCATGAGGAGCTGGCCAGTCTTGCAATGATGTTATTCCTCGCGCCCACCTTTGCTGCAGTTTTTATGAGATGTTTGTGAAATGACAGAGTGCGATTGAGAGTAACGCCAAGATAGACTGGCTGGGCTTCATGCCGGATTCTCGTATCGCCAAGCTGAACATTAAGCTCACGAGAGGCCGAGGCATGGTGTAGATGGAAAACAGATGATACTGTTTTTGCAGTGCTAGGGATTAGTCGCCATTTTTTACAGTAATCAGATATCAGAAACATGTCTTTCGTGTTTCCTCAAGGATGTCGAGCTTGGATGCCTGAGTTGCACAGCAGATGTCATCGGCATAGGTGAACTTCCTTGAAGAAGTTTCTGGGAGGTCATTGATGTAAATATTAAATAGCGTAGGAGCCAGAACAGAGCCCTGGGGGAGGCCACTTGAGACAAGTCTCCATCTGCTAGACTTGTCACCCAGATGCACCCAGAATCTTCTGTTTTGGAGAAGAAACGATATAGTGTTGGCCACCCATGGAGGCAGGCATCTTGAGATCTTGACTAGGAGACCACGGTGCCAGACCGTGTCATAGGCTGCTGTGAGATCAACAAAGACAGCACCCGTCTTTAAATTCTTCTGGAATCCATTTTCAATGTAAGTTGAGAGGGCCAGGGCTTGTTCGCAGGTAGATCTTCCTGGGCGGAAACTAGCTTGGGCGGGTGATAGGAATTTCTCTGTAAGATGAGAAATACGTGACAGAAGCAGCCTTTCAAGGAGTTTGTAACACACGGAAAGGAGAGAAATTGGTCTATAGCTGGCGGCCAGTGTTGGGTCTTTCTTTGGTTTCAAAACCGCTATTATCTTCGCACGACGCCAAACTTTGGGCATAGACTTAGATTCCAAGATGTGGGACAGGAATGAAGCGAGCCACTTCTTTGCCACAGGACCCAGGTTAAGAGTGAGTTCTGGGGTGATGTTATCATAGCCCGCAGCTGTTCCCGGTTTAACCCTCTTCAAAGCGTCTTCCAGTTCAGACAGTGTAAAGGGAGAGAGTTTTGGAGATGGACAAGATAACCGGAAGTGGGATGACCACTCATGGGAAATTTCTCTTTTCCAGACTGGGTCGATCTTAGCACGTCCAATTTGAGTTAGGTGACTGGCCACTGAGTTTGGAGATACAGGAGGATGGGATGGGTTGGCTACCGGCACCCAGTCTGTGAAGAAGCTTCCAGGCCTTCCTACTTGAGTGGGTGAAGTTCAGACTTTCCGTGAGTTGTTGCCAGCGGGCTTGGTGTGCTGCATCCAGGGAGGCAATGAGATGGTCAGCCACATCTGGGTCGCCCGACTCATCATACTGCTTTAGTAGTTGCTCGCATTCAGCATCAAGACAAGGCGTATAGTTAGCACGTCTCCCACGAGGAATGGCTTGGGAAGCTGCTTTGAAGATGGCTTGGCGGAAGCGCCTGTAGGAATCTTCAGAGGGGATAGAGTTAATTGGAATTGCAGGAATAGATTTGTTGGTAAGATCACTGAACAGACACCAGTTTGCTTTCCGAAAGTTCCATCTTAGTTTCTTCGAGCACAGAATCAGTGGGAGCTGGAGACCAATGTGGATGATAGCTGGGCGGTGATGACTGTGCGGGAAGATCTTGAGAACTTGTCTCGTAACGGGAAAGGCTTGGCCGTTGACTGTGCTAATCCAGCACAGGTTGGGTGACGAGTCTTTATTCCATCTAGCACTGTGAAAAGAGCCTGGCTGTTTGGGATCGTATAATAGGGAGAGGTCATTCGCTGAAGCCCAGTCGGCTAAGATAGAGCCGTCAGCACGAGTGGAGGAATATCCCCAGTCTTGGTGATGACTATTAAAGTCTCCAACGTAAACGGCTGGGTGATTCGGGCTAGGCAGGACCTCATTATCCCATGAGGCACTGGGAGGCTTATATACGTTGACGAGCTGAATAGTTCCAATAGTAATGGAGTCGTAGAAGGTCGAAGAGGCCGTATGGTAAACGTCCGCAAGACACGATTTGGCGTAGATGGCTCGGCCGTGTTTAGGATGGAGATTATAGCATATTAAATTGAATCCACTGATGGTGAATCGAGCAGCTTCATCGACTGCTATATGTGTTTCTTGTAGGCAGATAACATCTGCCTGATGCTGTATCGCCAATTGACCAATAAGAACGCATTTGGCAAAGGACAGCCCCTCAACATTAAGTTGGAGGACTCGAAGAGCAGGACCAACAGCTTGAAAGCTGTCAGGAGCTGCTTGTTGCTGGCTTTGAAAGTGACTGGGATCCATGTGGATTCAGTCGGCTAGGAAGGATCATCAGTTTCCCCAATGAATGGGTACTCACGAGATGCACCACGGGAAGGTCGATCCAATGCACCCTTTGGTGCAATACACCAACTCCAGTCCAAGTTCTGCTTATTGTTTTCCCTTATGATCTCTCTACAGTATTTTTAAAAGATCTATTTAATGAGTAAGAGACCAGAGCTCTGCTTCATGATATGCAATGCCAGAGGTCAAAATAGGGTCTCAGCTTTTCTTTGAATCATGAAGCAAATACATGTAGTAAAAGTTAAGGTTAACTTAGACCACACTAAAACCCTAGGCCTATTTCCGCCCTAACTTGAGGCCAGACCCCATTAACCTAATACCAGATTGGATACAACAAATGACATTCAATGTTTCAACAACTAGGAAAAAGTCTAGGCTTTTCAGATAAAGAAAGGCCTACAAAAGCTGGATAAGAGCAAGCTTATCCACATAATAATGGCCTTATTGCTCAGTAATAGGCCACCCCATCATCTGGGGCCCTAGTCAGGAAATCCTTGGATTCCCTCGTAGACAGTATGGGCCAGGATCTCCAACAGATCCATCTTTCCACTATCACTAGTCACTTCCATCAGGAACGTCAACATAAGCCCTCTTGTGGGCCTCTCAAGAACCTTACCCTCACTATAAGTTAGCTAATTTTCTGAAGAGAGGCTGGGCCATCCTACTCTATTGCTTGAGGAAGACAAGTCCTGAAATGAATTCAGCCTAGTTTCCAGCTGTGACCTGGGACTGTGAGCTCAGATTGACAGGGTCTCAGAGGTTAGACAGGGTCCTGTGCTAAATGTGAATATACATGGGCCCTGGGTGAGATCAATAGGTAAGATCAATAGGTAAACAGTTAATTGTCTTTTTTTTCAATTTATTTATTCCCTTTTGTTGCCCTTTGTTGTTTTACTGCTGTAGTTATTATTGTTGTTGTTACTGATTGTTAGATAGGACAGAGAGAAACAGAAAAAGGAGGGGAAGACAGAGAGGGGGAGAGACAGACACCTGCAGACCTGCCTGTGAAGCGACTTCCCTGCAGGTGGGGAGCCGGGGGCTCAAACCGGAATCTTTATGCCGGTCCTTGCACTTTGCGCCACCTGCACTTAACCCGCTGCACTACTGCCCAACTCCCGACAGTTAATTTTCGTTAGATACTTCACTCAAGTTTGGGAGCTACTCTCTACGCTAACCCAGCTTTCTAGTTCTATTCTAAATTCTGACACCATCTTCCTAGAAAATCTCTTTTAGTCCACCTGCATATTAACTATCAAGCTTAGGCAAAAACTATTAAAGTCATGAGTCCCTTGGAACATAACTAAAATAGACTTCTTAGCTTCTTTCCACCCCAAGATCCTTAATGTCATCTGCTCTATTCCTTTTTTTTTGGTTCCTGTTTATTAAACACTTTGTCTTGCATTATATCTTACTGCTTTTCAGCCACCAAGGTTCAGATGCTAATATGAATCCATCCTGTCTTCCCTGGGCAGAAGACCTCACCAATGTGTCCCTAAAGCTCATCTCTCCAGAGCCCTACCCCATTCAGGAAAGGTAGAAACATGGTAGGGGTATGGCTCAACCTGCCAATGCCCATGTACAGCAGGGAAGTAATTATAGAAGCCAGAACTTCCACCTTCTGAACCCCAAAAAGAATTTTGGTTCATACTCTCAGAGGGGAAGAAATGTTAGGGGAAGATGACCAGAGCCATCATCATCAGGACCTGGAGAGAGAAGAGGTAAAAAGGACATTTGGAAGTGGCAATGGGTATAGGTTTGACTTGGAGGGAAGGAGAAGGCAGGGCTGTGAAAGAAAATGGCAAATATATATAATTACGGACAGATAGTTATAGAAACAATAGTCAACCCATGTCTGTGACCTTGGGAAGGCTACTGCATTTTCCATGGAGGGAATGAAGACTGAACTCTGGTGGTGGGAATTGTGTGGAGTTATACCCCTGTTGCCCCATAATTTTGTAAACCAATATTAAGTCACTAATACCAAAAAAAAAAAAAAGTGAAAAAATAAGGTCTCATACATGCAGAACATTGAAGCACCTCCCTGTAAAATAAATAGTTTATCTACAGAAATCTCATAAGGAGAACTGGCCAAATGTGGAAACATATTTTCCCTCAAATTTGAAGACTGAGCTATTTAAATAGCTAGGTCCTAAAAAAACTTCCAGTGTTACTGCCTTTCTGTCTTAAACTTTTGCAGCAAGCATTTGCAACCAGTTACGATCCCATCATTAGACATTTACACCCTGAGTGGATAGTATATCTTTGTACAGTATATTTTTAGCTATATTGGAGAACAAATTAGATTATAAAGATCTTATACTGAGCATCAGGGAGTTTTCACATAGTTCTGTTATCCTTGACATCTGCTTCTATGCTACATGAAAGCTTGCTGCTAAGGTAACTTGCTCATCTGCCTGCCTCCCTTTCCTTCCTTCCTTCTTTTCCTCCTTCATATTTTGGAAATGTTTAATGACATTTAATTTTTCTAAGCTTTCTGGCTCCATATCAGTGAGCTAAATCAATAATATAATTGTAGCAATTAATAATGGTGATGCTGATGATTTCTCATAATTTGCTGTCACACAATTTTTTTTATCATTTTATAGGTACAATTTCTCATCTCATGATAAGTGTATGCAAAACAGTCTAACCTTGAACTTAGGTTCCCTCCAAAATCATGCACCAGGACTCAAAAGCCCCCCTCCTACAAACCCCTCTCTCCCTTTTCTCCCATTACCTACTCAAGTGTGGATTCTCTCAAGACTTCTGAGTTTCAGATCATTCACATATCTTAGCTCATATTTAGCCATTACCTCTGGTGTACAGCCAAGACTAAATATGTCTCAGTCCTTAGATTCCCTGGCTCCATGCCGAAGGGTCAGCCTTTTAGTCTGCTGTGATTTCTTCCACATGACTGTTCCTGCCACCTTGGTCCTCTACCTACTCTCAACACATACAAGGTCTTCTCCATCCTCAATGAGCCCAAGGACATCCAGTCAGAATGATACTGTATGAATGATACCAAACAATGAGTTGGACTTGTCTATAAGCCTGTACAGTTTAATGCCTGACATTGATGAAATGGTCCTATTCTCCTGAATGAGGTACTTAGCACTGGGTACTGACCTGGGAAGAAAGTCTTCAGATGGAGAAGAGACCATGTGCAAACTGTAGAGCAGAGGGAAGGAAGAAGCCTGCTGGGATAGGCATACAGAGATTAAGCAAATCATGTAAAGATGGACCCCAAATTGAAGAGCCACACTCCTTGTCTTTTAGCTTCTTAGAGCTTGCTCTGATCCAGAGTCATGCTTCTGTCTCCTTTCTGAAGCCTGGTTGGTCAGCTTCTTCTGAGTTCTTCTGCATGTCGGTCCTTTTCAGAAACCCCCATTACTAAATTAAATGGATGTGTCTGCTTACTTGCAGATAAAAGTGCCTAAACCTTGTGCTACCTCTGGCTTCATCTGCTGTTATTCTTTTTAAATTTATTTTTGTTATGGAAGAGTATTCAGAGCACTATTTGCCATACAGTGCTGGGGACAGAACCAGAGATTTCATGCATGCAAGTCCTGCGTTCCCATGTGTTGAGCCAACTTCCAATCCCTGTTATTTCTGCATTTACTTAACTCCAGTCAAACTAAATAGCCTTTTCTTTTTTAAAATATTTATTTATTTATTCTCTTTTGTTGCCCTTGTTGTTTTATTGTTGTAGTTATTATTGTTGTCATTGTTGGATAGGACAGAGAGAAATAGAGAGAGGAGGGGAAGACAGAGAGGGGGAGAGAAAAAGATAGACACCTGCAGACCTGCTTCACAGCCTGTGAAGTGACACCCCTGCAGGTAGGGAGCTGGGGGATTGAACTGGGATCCTTACGCAGGTCCTTGTGCTTTGCGCCACCTGCACTTAACCCACTGTGCTACCACCTGACTTCCAATAGCCTTTTCTATACAGGTATCCCTGGGCCTCGTCCACCATCAAAAGAAACACCTCCTTATACTGCTACTACCTACCTAAATCAACAAGCTTCACAGCTGATTTCAAATTCCATCTAAACCATGAAGTTTGTTGAACCAAATATAACTAAGTAAACAACAACAACAACACACACACACACAAACTTTTGTTGGAAAAATGGAAAAATAGCTCAATTCGAACAGCATCAGACTTGCATCCTTTGGGAGCCCCAGTTCAATCCCTGGCACTGCATGTGTCAGAGTGGTACTCTGACATCTTTCCCACTCTTTCCCTCTCTAGCTCCCCCCATCCAGCCCCTTTTATGTAAAACTATTGTCTCTCAGGTATAAAAAACATTTTTTAAAACTTTGATTAAACATCTAATAACATTAGAAATTATAAATAGTGGAGACTAGGGAGACAGCATAATGGTTATGCAAATGACCTTTGTGTCCAAGGCTCTGAGCTTCCAAGGTCAATCCCCAGCACTACCATAAGCCAGAGCTGAGCAGTGCTCTAGTAAACAAATAAACAAATAACAAAACCAACCAAACAAACCCACTAAAAAATAAAGGGAAGAGAAATTATAAACAGTGGCATTGGAAGTGATACAGTGGCTAGAATTTTGGATTTAAAAGCATGATGTTTTCTATCATGCCAATAAATTATAGATCTTTATAAAAATTATAAATAAGGACCCAGAAGGTGGCACAGTGAGTAAGACAATGAACTGGGAAGCACAAGGTCCTAAATTCAATCCCTTGCGTCCTATGTGTCAGAGCCATGCTCTGGTTCTCTCTCTCCCTCTCTATCTTGTGTTAATAAATTCAGTCTTTTAAAAATTATAACCAAAAAAACTGATCATTAGTTTTCAGTGCTTTTACTGCTATTTAGTTCCCAAATGCCCCCAGAAGTTCTGTCAGATGCCTTGCAAATGTGCCAAACACTTCACATTCAGCCCGTTCCTTTGTCCTCAGAGGCTTCCTTCCCACCTCCTATCCTCTCTCAAAAATCTATTGGACCTGTTTGAGTGCCCTGCAACTTTCCTTACTTGTTTTTCTTACTTGGGCCTCCTTGGCTGAATCTCATATGTTCTCTATCTTGTTCATTCCTTTTGCTGGGACTCATGGCATATGGAAAACTTTGGTCTTTCTGAAAATGATTTTTTAAAATTTTATTTAAGAAAGGATTAACAAAACCATAGGGTCGAAGGGGTACAATTCCACACAATTCCCACCACCCAATCTCCATATCCCACCCCCTCCCCTGATAGCTTTCCCATTCTCTATCCCTCTGGGAGCATGGACCCAGGGTCCTTGTGGGTTGCAGAAGGTAGAAGGTCTGGCTTCTGTAATTGCTTCCCCCCTGAACATGGGCGTTGACTGGTCGGTCCATACTCCCAGTCTGCCTCTCTCTTTCCCTAGTAGGGTGGGTCTCTGGGGAAGCAGAGCTCCAGGACACATTGGTGGGGTCTTCAGTCCAGGGAAGCCTGGCCGGCATCCTGATGACATCTGGAACCTGGTGACTGAAAAGAGAGTTAACATGCGAAGCCAAACAAATTATTGAGCAATCATGGACCCAAAGCTTGGAATAGTGGAGAGGAAGTGTTAGGAGGGTACTCACTGCAAACTCTAGTGGACTTCTACTTTCAGGTATATATTTTGCAGTAGTTTATGGATACGTGTCAACATATGCTCTCTCTCACAGAAACTGGTGTATATCTAGGTTTTGGGACTTTGTTAGAAAGTGAACCACCTGAGATGGAATTAGAGTATACTATGAAAGGAAAGGTCTCACCCGAGTAATGAAGCTGAAGGGTTGTCATTCGACACGTGAAGTCTGGACACAGTCTGAAGTGAAGCATGTTGAGATGGCAATCGTTGTGTTGGTTAGGTTGTGATCGGCAGATGCAATATTATTTTATATGGATTGGGAGATGCATACGGGAAAGTGGGCCCTATCCAAGGGTTCCAGGACTGGGGGAAGTAGAGGCTGTATAGTGGAGATGTGAGTTTCCTGCTGTCTTAGGGTTCAAAAAGACAATCGATAGTTAATGTTATCATCACATTATTTGGTAATTGGTTTAACTTTGAAAAGTCCTTTTGTTAGGGTTTGCTGTATAGTACCCAGTATCTTGTATATAGCTGTGCTATTGGTTGCTTCTTGAAAATGTTTTTTAATTCATGTCAATTGATTGGTGTTTAGACTGGAATGTCAGAAATCTTCACTTTCCTTCTCTGGAGAAGAATCACTCTCCATCCTCCTCCCCTAGGATCTCTGCTCCCACCCCTACATAGGCTGACCTTTATTTATTTTATCAACTGATTCCTTACCTTCTAATTTCTGCTTGAGTTCAACCAACTTCTAGGGAAGATGGAGAGCAAAGAGGGGGAATTTAATCTCACAATCACTCTGTTATGGTTTTCTTTGAAGACAAAGCCCTCCAGCGTTCCAGACTGCACTCACTGTACCTGCTCCTGCTGAATCCTGGTAGTCAGTCCATCTCCTTCCTTGAGTTTAGTGATGGCAGGAGTCACATTTTGAGGACTACAGTATCTCTTTTCAGTCTGTAGTAAAAGCTAACTTGAGTGTGCCATCTTTCTTCTATTTAAGTATCAAGACAGATATCTTTTTCTCTCAGAAAGTGAAGGGCATCGCTTCTTCCCTGTCTAGCTTCAGAGTGTTGCTAAGAAATGTGATGTATGGGGGCTGGGGGACTGAGGAGCTGGACGGTGGTGCAGCAGGTTAAGCACACATGGCGCAAAGCACAAGGACCAGCGTAAGGATCCCGTGGGATTAGAGCCTCCAGCTCCCCACCTGCAGGGGCGCAGACAGTGAATGAAGCAGGTCTGCAGGTGTCTATCTTTCCTCCTCTCTGTCTTCTTCTCCTCTCTCCATTTCTCTCTGTCCTATCCAACAATGATGGTGGCAATTACAACAATAATAAGATAAACAACAAAAGGAAAACAATAGCCTCCAGTAGCAATGGATTCTGGCATCGAGGCCCCGCGATATAACCTTGGAGGAGAAAAAAAAGTGATATATGGTGGTCCGAGAGATGGCGCAGTGGTTAAACCACTGGACTCTCAAGTATGAGGTCCTGAGTTCAAGCCCCAGCAGCACATATACCAGAGTGATGTCTGGTTCTTTCTCTCCTATCTTTCTCATTAATAAATAAATAAATAATTTTTTAAAAAAATGTAATGTATGTTTGACTCCTTTTTATTTTCATTTTTTTAACTGTGACTAATAGTGGGTTGTGATTCTGATCCTTTTAGAAGTGACATTTTCCTCCTTTCTATAAGCTTTGGGATTTTCTCCTTGTTTCTGATATTATGAAATGTCTCCATAAGGGGTGAGGAGATTTACCAAGTGTGAGAATCCAGACTGGAGCCTCCTGCCATCACATGGAAGCACTATGTAAAGGGGAAACTTCATGAGTGGTGGAGTAGTCCTGCAGTGCCTCTCTTTCAGCGTCTCTCCTCTATGTCTCTGTCTTCCTGTCTCTCACCCTCTTTTTTATTAACTATTTTCCAAATTTCTCACATTTTATTTATTCTTTGATAGAGACAAAGAAATTGAGAAGGGAGGGGGAGGTAGGGAGAGAGACAGACAGAGAGACACCTGCTGTTCTACTTCACTACTTGTGAAGATTTTCCCCTGCAGGTGGGGAGCAGGGGCTTGAACATGGGTCCCGCCCACTGTAATGTGTGTGCTTAATCACCACTGCCTGGCCTCTTCACCCTCTATTTGAAGGGGGGAAAGTTCACTCTCAGCAATGGAAATCACACAGGCCCAAAGCCCTGGTAGGAAAAAAAAAGTGTATGATTAGACTAGGTGTGGAAATGGTTTCACTCAGTGTGCTAGATATATTCATCAGCTCAAGAGAAAAGTTTTCCATTATTTACCTGATATGCTTCAGGGCTTTGCTCTCTCAAACTAAGAGTTAGTCATAGTCTGTCTATCTTTTTTTTTAAGGTGTTTTTTAAAAAAATTTTAAAAGATATTTATTTTCTTATTCCCTTTTGTTGCCCTTGTTGTTTTATTGTTATAGTTATTATTGTTGGATAGGACAAAGAGAAATGGAGATAGGAGGAGAAGACAGGGGGAGAGAAAGACACCTGCAGACCTGCTACACCGCTTGTGAAGCGGCTCCCCTGCAGGTGGGGAGCCCGGTGCTCAAACCGGGATCCATACACTGGTCCTAGTGCTTTGTGCCACCTGCGCTTAGCCTGCTGCACTACTGCCTGACTCCCCCAATTTTTTTATTATCTTTATTTTATTGGATAGAGACAGCCAGAAATCTAGAGGGAAGGCGGGTAATAGAGAGGGTGAGACAGAGAGACACCTACAACATTGCTTCACCACTCATAAAGCTTTCCTCCTGCAGGTGGGGACTGAGGGCTCAAATCTGGGTCCTTCTGCATTGTCACATGTGTGCTCAACCAGGTGCGCCACCACCTGGTCCCCCATACCTGTCTGTCTGTGTCTGTCTGTCTGTTCCATCTATCTCCTTCGAGAGGTAGAGCCTCATCCATGCACAGTCTCACACTCTGAGCTACTTTTCACTTAGAGAGGCAGAGAAAGGGAGAGATACCACAGTACCAGAACTTCATCCAGTACCATAACACCTTCCACAAAGTGCTGGGTGTCAAACCTGGGCCACAAAAATGGCAAAGCAAAAATCCTACCTAATAAATGATCTTTCCAGTCCTTTTCCTGCAAGTCTTTGTGGTTTGAATGTTGGACCTTTTCCTTTGATTTTCTACTTTTCTAACCTTTTCTACTCATCTTTGTTTTTATTTTGGAGTCTTACCACAACTTTTCTTTCAGCTCACTTACTGATTTATTAAAGAAAGATACACACTGCCAGGCAGTACATACTTAGTAGAGCAGACATATTACAGTGTGCAAGGACCCAGGCTCAGGTCACTGGTCCTCATCTGTAGGAGGAAAGGAAATAAAGGAAAAATATAAATAAATAAAAGAAAAATGTTATTTTTTTAATTTATAAAAAGGAAATATTGACTAACCATAGGATAAGAGGGGTACAACTTCACACAATTCCCACCACCAGAACTCCGTATCCCATCCCCTGCCCTAATAGCTTTTCTTTTTTTAATTAATTAATTTATTTAAGACAGGAGACATTAACAAAATCATAGGATGGGGGGGTACAACTCCACACAATTCCCGCCACCCAATCTCCATATCCCATCCCCTCCCCAATAGCTTTCCCATTCTCTATCCCTCTGGGAGCATGGACCCAGGGTCCTTGTGGGTTGCAGAAGGTGGGAGGTCTGGCTTCTGTAATTGCTTCCCCGATGAATATGGGCATTGACTGGTTGGTCCATACTCCCAGTCTGCCTCTCTCTTTCCCTAGAAGGGTGAGTCTCTGGGGAAGCTGAGCTCCAGGAAGCATTGGTGGGGTCTTCAGTCCAGGGAAGCCTGGCCAGCATCCTGATGGCATCTGGAACCTGGTGGCTGAAAAGAGAGTTAACATACGAAGCCAAACAAATTGTTGAACCTAACAGCTTTTCTGTACTTTTTTTTTTTGGATTTTTTTTCCTATTTTCTTTCTTTATTTCCTTTTGTTGCCCTTGTTGTTTTATTGTTGTAGTTATTATTGATGATGTTGTTGTTGTTGGATAGGACAGAGAGAAATGGAGAGAGGAGGGGAAGACAGAGAGGGGGAGAGAAAGATAGACACCTGCAGACCTGCTTCACTTCTTTATTGGGGAATTAATGTTAATGTTTTACATTCAACAGTACATGCAATAGTTTGTACATGTATACATTTCCCAGTTTCCCATATAACAATACAACCCCCACTAGGTCCTCTGTCATCCTGCATGGACCTGTATTCTCCCCACCCACCCACCCCAGAGTCTTTTACTTTGGTGCAACACGCCAATTTCAGTTCAGCTTCCACTTGTGTTTTCTCTTCTGATCTTGTTTTTCAACTTCTGCCTGAGAGTGAGATCATTCCATATTCATCCTTCTGTTTCTGACTTATTTCACTTAACATGAATTTTTCAAGGTCCATCCAAGATCCGCTGAAAATGCTGAAGTCACCATTTTTTACAGCTGAGTAGTATTCCATTGTGTATATATACCACAACTTGCTCAGCCACTCATCTGTTGTTGGACACCTGGCTTTCTTCCAGGTTTTGGCTATTACAAATTGTGCTGCTAAGAACATATGTGTACACAGAACTTTTTGGATGGGTGTTTTAGGTTCCTTAGGATATATCCCCAGGAGAGGAATTGCAGGATCATAGGTTAGGTACATTTCTAGCTTTCTGAGAGTTCTCCAGACTGTTCTCCACAAAGGTTGGACCCATTGACATTCCCACCAGCAGTGCAGGAGTGTTCCTTTGACCCCACAACCTCTCCAGCATTTTCTGCTGTTACCTTTTCTGATGTATGACATTCTCACAGGAGTGAAGTGGTATCTCATTGTTGTCTTTTTTTTGCATTTCTCTGACAATCAGAGACTTGGAGCAGTTTTTCATGTGTTTCTTGGCCTTTTGCATCTCTTCTGTGGTGAATATTCTGTCCAATCCTCCCCCCGTTTTTAGATGGGGTTATTTGTTTTCTTGTTGTTGAGTTTGGCAAGCTCTTTATATATTCTGGTTATTAGCCTCTTGTCTGATGTATGGCATGTAAAGATCTTCTCCCATTCTGTGAGAGGTCTCTTGGTTTGGGTAGTGGTTTCTTATGCTGTGCAGAAGCTTTTTAATTTGATGTAGTCCCATAGGTTTTTTTTTTAACTTTATTTATTTATTTATTCCCTTTTGTTGCCTTGTTTTATTGTTGTAGTTATTATTGTTGTTTTATTGATGTCGTCCTTGTTGGATAGGATGGAAAGAAATGGAGAGAGGAAGGAGTCAGGCGGTAGCGCAGCGGGTTAAGCGCATGTGGCGCAAAGCACAAGGACCAGAGTAAGGATCCCGGTTCAAGCCCCTGATTCCCCACCTTCAGGGGAGTCGCTCCACAGGCGGTGAAGCAGGTCTGCAGGTGTCTATCTTTCTCTCCCCCTCTCTGTCTTCCCCTCCTCTCTCCATTTCTCTCTGTCCTATGTAACAACGACAGCATCAATAACAACAATAATAACTGCAACAACAATAAGGCAACAAGGGCAACAAAAAGGGAAAATAAATAAATAAAATAAAAAAAAATGGAGAGAGGAGGGGAAGACAGAGGGGGAGAGAAAGACACCTGCAATCCTGATTCACTGCTTTTGAAGCAAAAGCCCCCCCCCCCCCCGCAGGTGGGGAGCCAGGGGCTAGATCCCGGATCCTTCTGCCTGTCCTTACGCTTTGCGCCATGTGTGCTTAACCCGCTGCGCTACCGCTCGACTCACAGGTTTGTTTGTTTTTTCCCTTTTGTTGCCTTTTTTTTTTATTGTTGCGGTAGTTATTGTTGTTGTTATAGTCGTTGTTGGATAGGACAGAGAGAAATAGTGAGAGGAGGGGAAGACAGAGAAGGGGAGAGAAAGATAGACACCTGCAGACCTGCTACACCCCTTGTGAAGTGGTTCCCCTGTAGGTAGGGAGCCTGGGCCTCGAGTCAGGATTTTACACTGGTCCTTGCACTTCATGCCACGTGCGCTTAACCCACTGAGCTACTGCCTGACTCCCAGTCCCATAGGTTTATGCTTGCCTTATTCTTCTTTGTAATTCAATTCGTTTCATTGAAGATGTCTTTAAAATTGATGCAGAAAAGGTTTCTGCCAATATTTCCCTCTTAAGTATCTGATGGTTTCTGGTCTAACATCCAAGTCCTTGATCCACCTGGAATTTACTTCTGCATGTTTCAACCCATTTTTTCCAACACTGTTTGTTGAAGAAAGTCTGCTTTACCCATTCAACAGTCTGGGCACCTTTGTCAAAGATTAGATGCCCATAGGTCTAGGGGCTTACTTCTGGGCTCTCAATTCTATTCCACTGGTCAGTGTGCCTATTCATGTTCCAGTTTTGATGACAACGGACCTATAACACAATTTGAGATCTGGGAGTGTGATGCCTCCAGTTCTATTCTTTCTTTCTTTTTTTTAATTAATTAATTATTTATTTATTTTCCCTTTTGTTGCCCTTGTTGTCTTTTTTAATTGTTGTTGTAGTTATTATTGTTGTTGTTGTTATTGATGTGGTTGTTATTGGATAGGACAGAGAGAAATGGAGAGAGGAGGGGAAGACAGAGGGGGGAGAGAAAGATAGATACCTGCAGACCTGCTTCACCGCCTGTGAAGCGACTCCCCTGCAGGTGGGGAGCTGGGGACTAGAACCCGGATCCTTACGCCGGTCCTTGCGCTTTGCGCCACCTGCGCTTAACCCACTGCGCTACCGCCCGACTCCCCAGTTCTATTCTTTCTTAAGATTGTTTTGGAAATTCTAGGTTTTCTCTGGTTCCAGATAAACATTGGTAGCATTTGTTCTATTCCCCTAAAAAATGTGCTTGGGATCTTGATGGGGATAGCATTAAATCTGTATATGGCTCTGGGTAGTATATTCATTTTGATGATGTTAATTCTTCCAACCCATGAACAGGAAATATCTTTCCACTTCTTCATGTCTTTTTCAATTTCCTTGAGTAGTGACTAATAATTTTCAGTATCCAAGTCTTTCACTTCTTTGGTTAGGCTTATTCCTAGATATTTGAATGTATTTGTTGCTATAGTAAAAGAAATTGATCTCTGGATTTCAACTTTTTCTAACTTAGTCTTTGCATAGAGGAATGCCACTGATGTTTAATATTAATTTTGTAGCCTGACACCTAATTGTATTGCCTGATAATTTCAAAAAGCTTCTGACTGGATTCCTTACGTTATTATATGTATACTATCATGTCATCTGCAAATAGGTAGAGTTTGACTTCTTCTCTTCCAATCTGTATCCCTTTAATTCCTTGCTCCTGCCTAATTGCTATGGCAAGAACTTCCAACACTATGTTGAATAATAATGGTGATAGTGGGCAGCCCTGTCTAGTATCTGATCTGAGGGGAAATGTTTCCAGTTTTTCACCATTGAGTATGACATTGGCTGTAGGTTTGCTATATATAGACTCCACTATCTTGAGGAATTTTCCATCTATTCCCATTTTTTGTAGTGTTTTGATCACAAAGGGATGTTGTATTTTGTCAAAGGTTTTCTCTGCATGTATTGATTTGAACATGTGGTTTTTGGTCTTGCTTTTATTGATGTGGTTGATCACGCTGATTGATTTATGTATATTAAATCAACCTTGAATCTCTGGTATAAACCCCACTTGGTCATGATGAACAATCTTTTTAATAGACTGCTGTTCTAGTTGGCTAGAACTTTGTTCAATATTTTCACATCTATGTTCATCAGAGATATTGGTCTATAGTTTTCTTTTTTGGTTGTGTCCCTGTCTGCTTTTGGTACCAAAGTGATGCTGGCTTTATAGAAGCTGGAAGGGAGTATTCTAGTGTCTTCAATCTTCTGGAAGACTTTTAAAAGCAGAGGTATTAGTTCTTCTTTTAAAGTTTTGTAGAATTCATTTGTAAAACCATATTTTAACACCATTCTTGTAGCTTTTTAGAGTGTTCTGACCTATGGCATATTTATGGTGGTCTGCCTGTTTATAGGAGACCTTTCAGAACTTCTTTCATGGCAGGCTTGTTGATAATTGATTCTTTGAACTGTTGCTTGCCTGAGAAGGTTTTTATGCCTCCATCTAGTCTGAACAAGAATCTAGCAGGAAACAGTAGTCTTGGTTGAAAGTCTTTCTCATTGAGCACTCAATAGATATCTTGCCATTCTCTTCTGGCCTGTAGTGTTTGTGTGGAGAAGTCTGCTGCTAAACTTATGGGTTTTCCTCTGTAGTTGTCTCTTTGTTTTTCTCTTGCAGCCTTCAGGATCTTTTCTTTATCCTTATTCCTTTCCATTCTAAATAGGATGTGTCTTGGTGTCTTTAAATCTGGGCTAATTCTTTTTTTTTTTTTTAATGTTTTATATTTATTTATTTTCTCTTTTGTTGCCCTTCTTGTTTTTTATTGTTGTTGTAGTTATTATTGGTGTTGTTATTGATGCTGTCATTGTTAAGCAGGACAGAGAGAAATTGAGAGAGGAAGGAAAGACAGAGGGGGAGATAAAGCTAGAAACCTGCAGAGCTGTTTCACCGCCTATGAAGTGACTCCCTTGCAGGTGGGTGCTGGGAAATTGTGCAGATGCATTCACATCTGCCATGTTTTCCCCTCAGGCTACTAGTTCCCATGAGAGTTGGGACATTCTTGGAGTGCCTGTTCTGCCATGTTATGCCCTCAGGATATTGTCTATATCCCCACGATATTTTGAGTGCTTTGGTTACTCTTCCCCCCTCCCATTCTCACGAGAGTTATCATCCTATCCTGGAGTGCTATGGTTACTTCTCCCCCTTCCCATTCTCGTGAAAGGTACTCCTATAAAAACCCTTCGTTTTCCGCACCTTGCTCTCTTGCCAGCGCTTCACTCCAGTGTTCAGACGCAGGAAAGGTTACTGTGTGAGGCAGCCATTTTCGCTACCTCCACATGGCCCAACCTGCTTCTCTAGCACCCAACTCTGAGGTGCCAGCGCAAATATTTGTGTTTCCTCTTCGTTCAGGACCCCTCCTCTCTCTCTTCTCCGCGGCCCGCACTCATCAACATCTGATACTCAACGTGTCCCGCATTCACGCCCAGCCTGAGGTCCAGAAAAGCCGCCCAGACACATGTAAGTGGCATCCGCCCACCTCTGTGGCCCTGCATTTCCCTCCACCATGGGATTTTTTCCGTTTTATGAGGAGGTGTCCCAGACATTCTATCCTTCTCTCCTGGGACAGGCTTTCGATCTCAGAGACGCTTTAATTTTTGCTACACCATGGGTTCTCATGGCTATATTTACTATTTTCAGGATATGTACAAGGCCTCCTGCCAAAAGGTTAAGTGACCTTGAGGCTGTTAAAGGATATTTGCTTAAGACTTAAACACCCTAAGCAATCTGCAGTCAGCCCCAAAACCACTGCCTCCAGAGACATGTGTTAGGTTTCTCCTGCTGTAGCTTCCGTTTCCACGACCCCTCCCCCCACTGCCCCTGGAGACACGTGTCTGCTTTCTTCTGCAGTGGCTTCTGCTTCCATGACCCCTCCCCCCACTGCCCCTGCAGACACGTGTTTGGCCGCACTTTTGACCCCTCCCCCAGCTGTCCCCACAGACACGGGTTCGGTTTCTCTTGCTGCGGCTTCCACTTCTTTGACTCCTCCCCCTGCTAATACCTCATCATTAAGAGACCCTATGGCTTCCTCTCCTTCGACTCCTCCCCCTGCTGACACCTCATCATTAAGAGACCTTGTGGCTGAGATACGAGAGTTAAAGGATATTTTTTCAGCATTTAAGGACCTTAAACCATTTGCAGTCCACCCCAAGAGCTCCATCCCCATAGATACGTGTTCAGTTTCCCCTGCCACTACAGCAGTTGCCATGGCACCTTCCACTTACGTAGATCTCTCCCCAGTGTCATCGAACCAAATCCACACCTTCCCGGTGAACGTGGCCCCTTCTAAACAAAACCCTCAGCCGTGGCAGCCATACTCCTCTAAAAATATTGGAGCACTCAGGCAAGCGGTCAGGGAGGATGAAATGCACGCACCATGGACCAAGTCCGTTTTAAAGAGTTTTTACCACCATCTTAACACGCCCCAGGATTGGAAGGACCTGGCTCGTGCTGCACTCCCAGACCCCCTCTACCTACAGTAGATGGCATGCTTCCACGATGAGTGCTCTAGACAGTCGCAGGAAAATAGTAACAAACAGGTAGAATGGGATTCTGATGCTTTGTTTGGAGAAGGAGCTTATGAATCTGGAGCTCAGCAGGCAGAAGCCAGGTTTCCAACCGGTTATTTTGAACAGGTACGCATCTGTGCAACACAAGCATGGGAAAGGGTAACCCCACCCAATGTAGATTCGTCAGTTCCCATTAACTCTTTTCACCAAGGCACTGATGAATCATTAGCGAGCTTCATCTCAAGGGTGAAGACAAGCTTAGAGAGAAAGGTTTATAATCCTGACGTCCGCTCACTACTCCTGCGCTCTATTGTCTGGGAAGGCATGATACCACAATTCCGTCAGGCATGCCTTAATCTTAAACACCTACACCCAGATAATTGGATTTTAGTGACACAGGAACTTACATCAGGTAATTATGGGGCACCCGCTATGACACAGGTTTATGCAGTTACCCCACGTAATCACAACGGGGCCTGCTTTCAGTGCGGTCACCAAGGACATTGGCGTAACCAACGTCCTGATAAGCTGCGACCACGCCTCCAGTCAGGGAAACCCCGCCTCCAGTTAGAGCGACCACGCCTCCAGTCATAGCAACCCCACTTTCAGTCAGGGAGCCAGAGGCCACGTATTGTTTGTCCAAGATGTCATAAGGGGTTTCATTGGAAGAGAGATTGTTGGTCCCAATTTCATAAAGATGGTTCGCCCCTGAATGGTACAAATTCGGGGCCTGAGATTTTGTGGACCACCCCTGTTTTAGAACGTGGTCACCCTTCTATGACAATAAAGATTGACAATATTCCTTTCAAATTTTTTATTGACACGGGGGCAGCAAAGACGGTTTTAAGGCACGAAGAGGTTCCCCAAGATTGGGAACTCATCCCTGGACCCAGTATACATGGAGTAGGAGGGGTGACCCAATCATTTTGCACACGAGATTCACTTGTGTGGGAAGACCCGGAAGGTTCTACTGGGCACTTCCGCCCTTTGGTAGCTAATATTAGCACCAACCTATTGGGCAGGGATCTTCTAGAATGTCTTGATGTTAGGATATCCACAGATGCCTCTGCAGAGTGTAACACCTGCTCCCGCGAGACCAGGTCCAATCAGCACCCCAATACTAAATGCCACTGTTCGTAGCCAAACACCCCACTTAAGCTGGCTTTCTAATGAGCCTGTCTGGGTGGAACAGTGGCCTTTACCTAGGGATAAGCTAGAAATTTTAAAAGAGCTCGTCCGAGAGCAGTTGTCCTTGGGACACATTCGCCATTCTTGAAGCCCATGGAATACTCCTGTCTTTGTGATTAAAAAGCGCTTGGGAAAATGGCACCTCCTCCAAGATCTCCATGCAGTTAATAAAACCATACAGGTCTGGGACTCCCCCCAAAGGGGTTTGCCTCTTGCTTCTGCAATTCCCACAGGAATTCCAGTCATAGCTATTGATATACAAGATTGTTTTTTCTCTATTCCCTTGCATCTGCAAGATTGTAAGCGTTTTGCCTTCTCTGTTCCTTCTATTAATAACGCCAGCCCTGCTGATAGATTTGAATGGGTGGTGCTGCCCCAGGGTATGGCCAATAGTCCTACTATTTGTCAGGAGGCTGTTAAATCTGCCCTTGTCCCATATATTCATAAGGGCCTTAATATTTTTCATTATACAAATGATATTTTAATATGGGGAAAATCAGATACAGATCTCTATGCCTTACGTGATTTTCTCATTCCTGCATTAAAGAAAAGCGGCCTTAATGTAGCCCCTGAGAAGATACAGCTAATCCCTCCAATATCCTTCCTAGGTTCAGAGATTTCTCTAACGCAAATTTGTCCCTTAAAACCTAATGTTACCTTCCCTTCTAACCTTACTCTTGCTTCTTTACAAAGTTTTCTAGGAAATTTAAATTGGCTTAGGTAGTATCTCTATCTGCCCACAAGCTGCCTCCAACCACTGTTTGACCTGTTGAAAGGAAACAAACAGCCCTCCTCAAAACGAAAGTTAACTCCCGAGGCCTCCTTGGCACTGGAAAGGGTTAAGCAGGCCCTCCAGGACATGCACCTTGTTCGATTCTCCCCCTCCTCTCCAGTAAACCTTCTAATCTTTAACTCCACCCCCACAGTAGTAGGGGCATTGTGGCAAGACCATGGGGTTCTTGAGTGGCTTCACACGCCAGTAGGAGGAACTCCAAGACTCCTCACTGGATAGACGCGTTAGCATTCATGGTTCGCCAAGGGAGAAATAGGTCTGTGCAGGTCTTAGGGAAAGAACCGGATTTAATTATTCTGCCCTTTTCTCTCACAGATACAGAGTGGCTCATATGCCATCATTCCTGCTTTGCTATAAGCTTCATGGGGTTTCCAGGACAAATAGATAACCATTTTCCTTCCAATAAATTGATAGCTTCTTTACCTCTTTTGCCTCTACTAGCACCTAAACTTTTCTCTCGAGATCCCATTCCTTCTGCTCCTACAGTCTTCACTGATGGTGGAAAAGCCCTTATATATTACCCAGACAAACAATCTCCTAAACCTCTCTTTACTGAGCTTCCTGAGCATTCCCCTCAGTACAAAGAACTTTATGCTGTTTTCCTTGCATTAAAAGCTGTACCAGAATCCTTCAACCTTTTTTCTGACAGTGTGTATACTGTTAACTTACTTCCATGGCTTGCTCGTTCCTATGTGAAAATTGACGACAACCCACTTTCCCCTCTTTTGATTCAAATCGCCTCTATGCTCTCTTCTCAAACCCAACCACTATATATTCAGCACCTTCGTTCCCACAGGCCTCTTCCTGGTTCCCTGTCCGAAGGGAATGCTGCAGCTGACCACCTTGCCTCCACAGGAGCTCTCCTAGTCTCTGTCCCTGATCCTGCTGACTTTCATTCCCTAACCCATGTTAATCTTAAAGGCCTTCGAGCTCGATTTCCTGATGTTCCTTTACCACAGTTAAAACATATCCTAGCTACATGCTCTTCCTGTGCAAGTCTTATAAAAACACCTGCTATTCAGAGTCTTGGTGTTGACCCCTGAGGCTTAAAAGCTAATGCTATTTGTCAAGTTGATGTCACCCACATACCAAACTTTGGCAAACAAAAATATGTGTTTGTCTCAATTGATACCTTTTCTAAATTTATGTGGGCAACAGCTCAGACAGGAGAAAGCTCTAAAAAGCTTATAAGCCATATGCTCTCCTGTTTTGCTGTGATGGGCTTACTGAAAACTGAAAACTGACAATGGACCTGCATTTACCAGCAAACAATTTAAAGATTTTTGTTCCCTCTGGAACATTACTCATACCACAGGCATTCCCTATAACCCACATGGACAAGGCATTGTCGAGAGGGCCCATCAAACCCTTAAGGCTCAATTAAATAAAGATAAAGGAGGAATGTACCCCCCAATATCCAGCTAGCAAAAGCCTTAACTACGTTAAATCTCTTTAATATTTACAATAACTTGGACTTACCTCCTATTATTCTTCACTGGCAAACACCATCTACTCTCCCATCTATTAAAGTCAAATGGAAAGACCTACTTGATAAAATTTGGAAAGGGCCTGACCCTCTATTGACCATGGGAAGAGGTTTTGCATGCATTTTCCCACATAATTACTCTAAACCTGTCTGGGTTCCTGCCCGCCATGTCTGACAATACCCTCATGATGGCACTGTTATCCCTGAAGAACAAGAAATACAAGAGGACTAGCCACAGGATACATCCCAGGATCCATAATATGACATGGCAGAACCTACAAAAGTTGGCTCACAGAGCCCTCTCTTCTACCCCTCCCCTGAATGTCTTATTTTATGACTGGCCAGTTGTGTTTTGTGAGTGAGTGTTTTGAATGACCAAAAATTTTTGTATGACCCATCTGCTCAGAGTACTCTAAATGTTAAAACCGTTGTCACTAACATGCGTTAACTCTCTAAGTAACCTGAGTCTGTTTATATTCCAAAGTAAAAATGGTTAAAAATCAATATATATATTTTAACTATGATTGGTCTAAAGATCCTGCTGTAGAGACTGCTACAGGAGGTTACATTAGATGACCTTTTAACAAAATCATAAAGATTTTCAAACCAATTATAATCATCGAGGTATCAATTATAGTAAACTTCTAACTTGTTACAAGTTTTTTTTTCCACAAGTAAGTGATTACAGCTATTAAGCCTTCATATGAAGAATCATCTGTTCACATGGTAAGGTATTAAACTGTAAGAAGTTCCTCCATATCCAAACTATGTGAATTAACAACATTCACATATTCTTGTACACTTAACTGGTGTATCTTGTCTTGCCACCATAGGCCTGCCTTTGTCAGCCAACAATTTAAAGATGTTTCCCTTTATAGCATCACCCATGCCATGGACATCCTTTACTACTCCCAAAGACAAATGGCTGTTCCCCTAGACATCACATCCACTGACTGCTTCCCTTAGACTTGAGATATGATCCTACATCTTCATACCAATGGATACACTCCCCCTTCCTTACCTGTCTACCCTTAGTTGTGGGACTCTAGCTTGTTTTACTTCTTCTGCTCACAATAGGTCCTATAATTCTTTTTTTTAAACATTTTAATTTATTTATTAATGAGAAAGAGAGGAGGAGAGAGAAAGAACCAGATGTCTTTCTGGTACACATGCTGCCAGGGATCGAACTTGGGACCTCACGCTGGAGAGTCTAACGCCTTATCCACTGCGACACCTCCCAGACCACGGTCCTATAATTTTTAATTAGCTCATGGCCTTTTTGCAACAACAGATTGATGCCATAAAGATACAACCTATACAAACTCACTATCATAGGCTGGACATGGCAGAATATTGAGTTGCTGTGGAGGATTTGCCCCCCTCCATCAGAATGTCTACCATATAGAGTACTGGCTAGCCAATGACGGGTAAAAGGGAAACTAGCACTATCCAATCAACCTAAGACAGGGCACCTGGTACTACTGGGCAAAAATGATCAGGTGTTCCAATGATGGGTAAGACGGAAGGCTGATCCCCAGTCTAAGACAGGCACAGTTCTCCCTGCCACAAAACAAAGTCTGCCAAACATCAAAACATGTGCCCTCAAGGTTGCTATTGGCATGGCCATAGAGTTTATGTTAAAAGATCATTCCTGGGAATCGGGCGGTGGCGCAGCGGGATTAGCACATGTGGCGCTAAGTGCAAGAACTGGCTTAAGGATCCCAGTTTGAGCCCCTGGCTCCTCACCTGCAGGGGAATCGCTTCACAGGGAATCGCTTCTCTGTCTTCCCCTCCTCTCTCCATTTCTCTCTGTCCTATCCAACAACCACAATATCAGTAATAACAACAATATAATTACAACAATAAAACAACTAGGGCAACAAAAGGCAAAATACCAAAAAAAAAAAAAAAAAAAGATCCCGCTTCCCTACACCTTAGAGTCCTTGTTAAAAGATAAGTTCTTTTTCCCCATGAATCACCCAGGACCTTCCAGATAACAGCTGACTATCATGACAAATAATATAAATAATAATATAAATGAATAGGAAAGATACATCCCCCAATACTCAGTTGGCTAAGGCACCAAACCTCTTTTTCTATAAAGCATTCAAATCAGATGCCCTGCTAACCACGAGAAGCAGATTGTTTGTGTTTCTTCCACAGGAATCCCGGAAAAAAAACATTTGGACCCCTGCACACCCTGACATCACCCACTAGATGGCACGACTACAGTGGCACACCCCCCCGAAACCCTAGATGTCACCTGGTGCAATCTGAAGAACCTGATTCACAGACTCCAAGGACAGAACTTTTTTACTGCCTGTCTGCCTTTCCTGCTTCTGCTTTGTCTGTCACCTTTTGGCGGTTCCAGCTCACTATCTACAGAAAAGCGGAATTTCAGAGGCTGACCTTCCTCATGCAGCGTTTCATCCCCTGCCATTTCTCCTCCTAGTCGCCTACTTTGGACTGAGACTTTTATCGGACTTGCTGGTATACCCTTTGAACACTTTAGACAATTTTATAGCAGCTTCCTTCCCTTCACATTGCTGGTTTTTCATAGACTGACCCTGAGTAGTTCATAGACTTTACACACTGTTGCCCTGGGCATTAGATAAAAGGAAAGGGGGAGATGCTGGGAAATTGTGCATATGCAGCCACATCTGCCATGTTGCCCCCACAGGCTACTGTTAGTTCCCGCGAGAGTTGGGACATTCTCGGAGTGCCTGTATCGCCATGTTGTGCCCTCAGGGCATTGTCTATTTCCCCTCGATATTTGGAGTGCTTTGGTCACTCCTCCCCCCTCCCATTCTCACGAGAGTTATTATCCTATCCTGGAGTGCTATGGTTACTCCTCCCCCTTCCCATTCTCATGAATGATACTCCTATAAAATCCCTTCTTCTTCTGCACCTTGTTTTCTTGCCAGCACTCCACTTTGGTGTTCAGACGCAGGAAAGGTTACTGCGCAAGGCGGCCATTTTCGCTACCCCCATGTGGCCCAACCTGCTTCTCTAGCACCCAACTCTGAGGTGCCAGCGCAAAAAAAATATTTGTGTTCCCTCTTCTCTCTGGACCTCCTCTCTCTCTTCTCTGTGGTGCACAACAACATCTTAGGTCCTTATACATAGTACTATGTGCACTTAACCAGGTTTACCACTGGCCACTCCCCCAATATATTTTTTCCCCTTTTGTTGCCCTTGTGTTCTTCATTGTTGTTGTAGTTATTATTGTCACTTAGATAGGACAAGAGAAATGGGGAGAGGACGACAGAGAAGGGAAGAGAAAGACAGACACCTGCAGACCTGCTTCACTGCCTGTGAAGGGACTCCCCCGCAGGTGGGGAGCTGGGAGCTGGAACCAGGATCCTTTCACGGGTCCTTGTGCTTTGCGCAGCGTGGGCTTAACCTGCTGCGCTACCGCCCGACTCCCCCCAATATCTAATTAAAATAAAAAAATATTTCCCTTTTGTTGCACTTTTTAAAATTATTGCTGTAGTTATTTTTGTTGTTATTGATGTTGTTGTTAGGACAGAGAGAAATGGAGAGAGAGGAGGGGAAGACAGAGAGGGGGAGAGAAAGACAGACACTTACAGACCTGCTTCACCGCCTGTGAAACGACTTCCCTGGAAGTGGGGAGCCAGGGGCTCGAATCCAGTTCTTTATGCCGGTCCTTTTGCTTTGCGCCAGGTGCGCTTAACTCGCTGTGCTACCACCCGACTTCCCCAAAATATAATTTTTAAAGCATACAATTTAAAGATCAACTACAGGGTGGGGGAGATAGCATAATGGTTATGCAAACTGACTCTTCTGCCTGAAGCCCTGAGGTCTCAAGTTCAATCACCTGTACCATCATAAGCCAGAGCTATGCCATCCTCTGGCTAAAAATAGCCAGTATATGTATATGTGTATTCTATATACATATTTATCTAAATACATACATATAATAAAGATCACCTACAGAATTATATAAAATTCAAAGCAGAGACCCATACACTCATTATCTAGTCTATTTTTCACTACTGAGGTACTCAGAATGGTGCTCAGTATTAGCTGAATGGAAGCATGTACCAGGACTTCCCTTGTCTTTTGCAGATGCAAAAGTTTATTGCTTTAAAAAATTTTTTTCCCTTTTGTTGCCCTAGTTGTTTATCATCATGGTTATTATTATTGTTGTTATTGCTGTCGTTGTTGGATAAGACATAGAGAAATGAAGAGAGGAGGGGAAGACAGAGGGGGAGAGAAAGACAGACACCTGCAGATCTGCTTCACCATCTGTGAAATGAACTCCCTGCAGGTGGGGAGCCCAGAGCTCTAATTGGGATCCTGATGCCAGGCTGTGCACTTTCCACCATGTGAGCTTAACCTGCAGCACCACTGCCCGGCTCCCTATTGCTTTTTTATTTTCCCCTTTTATATTTTCTGAGTTGATGTTCCCCTCATTAAGTTCTGGGATGTATCTAGGTCTAATGTTATTGAGCTAGGATGATAGAAATAGGAGAGCAAGTAGCAGATAAGCCATGAACATAATGAACTTTTGATTGTTTCTGATATTAGATAAACTACCATTATTGTTTAGGGAGCTAAACAGGCACCTATAGGGGAAGGGTCTACTTCTGCTTAAGCACAGTTTTGATTTATTCACAAAATGTTGTTTATTTAATATTTTACTTACTTATTCCCCCTTCAGGGGGGACTAAAGGGGTTGAACTCAGGCCCTTGCATATTGTAACATGTGCTCTATTGGGTCCACCATTGTCAGGCCCCAACATGTGTTATTCAAGGCTTCATTTTACTCTGGGATTCTGGTTACTCAGTTCTGTTGACTGTTTTCTTCCTAGTGTTTCTCCACTTGCGGTACCTTTCCCTCAGTTACTAAGTGTCCTAGTATCCGTCACAAGCAAACTACCAAAAGATGAAGAGTCTGTGCTAGCATGGCCCTCTCCTCAGTACTCTGCCCATCTGCTTCTCAGTCTGTTTGAATGACAAATGTCCTCAAGCCAGTGCAGGCTGGCCATGCCTTTATTCCTGGTTACCCCAGTGACTCTGGATAACTGACTCATAAGTCAGATTGGTAAAGTACTCAACAAAGGAAATTTTTAGAAGTATTTTTAATATTTATTTATTTTATATTTGTTTATTTTATTTTTATATTTATTTATTTTATTTTTATATTTATTTATTTTTTATATTTATTTATTTTATATTTGTTTATTTTATTTTTATATTTATTTATTTTTTATATTTATTTATTTTCCCTTGTTTTATTGTTGTAGTTATAACTATTGTTGTTGTTACGATGTCGTTATTGTTGGATAGGACAGAGAAATGGAAAGAGGAGGGGAAGACAGAGAAGGGGAGAGAAAGATAGACACCCACAGACCTGCTTCACCACTTGTGAATCGACTTCCCTGCAGGTGGAGAGCTGGGGGTTTGAACTGGGATCCTTAGGCCGGTCCTTGCGCTTTGTGCCATATGCACTTAACCCACTCTGCTACCACTTGACTCCCAACAAAGGAAATTTGAGAGTAATGTGTCTATAGAAAAAGTGAGACATAAAGGTTCAGATGTCAGATAATCAAATGTGCAAAACTATCATGAAGAAGATGAAGCCCTAACATTAGCTTAAATAGCTAAAACAATTCTTAACAATAATTATCGGTGTTTTTTTTCTCTCTCTAATGTATGCATCTCTCCCTCTATAAAATGAAGGTGTCTAAGTCATTTAGACTTCTCTGCCTTAGAAGTTTTTGCAGGTGGAACAGAAAGAAGAAACAAAACAAAATAACAGTAAAGAAAAAAAAAACTCTTCTTGCCTTCTGTGAAAGCCCTAATTGCACTGAAGAGACTCTGTGAGGTGTCCCTGAGGGAGGCTGGTAGAGGTGAAGAAAGGCTTTTTGGGCATTCAGAAGAGAAAGAAAAGAGAGAAGATAGTCTCCTAAACTGAAAAGGGAACAGAAGTCTGTAGGTGCTGCAGGCACTGAGGCCCTTTGCCCTCCTTTGTGGGCCCTAGGGAGGTAGTGACATAATAGGGAGCAAAAAGCTGTCAAAAGATTCATTTCACTGGAGAGGTCATGATGGCAGAATAAAGGCTACCTCTGAGACAAGACTTCTCTTGGGTAGAACCTGGTCTGTGGAGAGAGTGGAGTTAAGTTTTCACTTTTTCTTTTAGAGAGAGACAACCCAGCAGTAGAACTTCCTTTGTACCAAGCCACCTTCTGTTAATTACTGGAGGCTCAAGCATGGTCTTCACACATGCCAAGGCCACATCCTACTAGGTCAGCTGTCTTTCTGGCTCTCTATTTACTTTTCTTTTCTCATTCTTCTTCATGCTTGTTTAATGGATTGTCCAGCCTTGTAGAACTCAGAGATTTACTGGATGATTTTTTTTTTCACAACCAAGAAGGTTGTTACCACATGGTACCTGGAGGGACCAGTTATTTTCAACCTGACAATGATTATGAGTCTTACCAACTTTGCTGTAGGTAACCAGAGCTCTAGTGTAGTTTGGGGAGAGGAATCTCCAACATTTTAAAAAATATTTATTTATTTATTCCCTTTTGTTGCCCTTGTTACTTTTTATTTTTGTCACTATTATTGTTGTTGTTATTGCTGTCATTGTTTTTGGATAGGACAGAGAGTAATGGAGAAAAGAGGGGAAGACAGAGAGGGGGAGAGAAAGATAGACACCTGCAGACCTGCTTCATCGCCTATGAAGCGACTCCTCTGCAGGTGGGATTTTACATAGAATCTTTCAGTTCTTCTTCTTCTAGCGTTTGCCCTTCTTCCGTAGCAAGTCAACAGCATCAGGTTGAGCCTGATGTAAAGTTTCGAGACCTCCTTTGAATCTGGAGAGGTGGCAGTCGTTGACTATGTGGGTCATAGTCTGTCTGTAGCCGCAGGGGCAGTTCGGGTCGTCTCTGGCTCCCCAGCGATGGAACATAGCGGCGCACTGGCCATGGCGATTGAGGAGGGCCCAATCATAACATGCTAGGTCAAAGCCAGGTTGACGCTTGCAGGGGTCTGCGATGAGGTGTTTGTTGTTTACCTCAGCTGACTGCCAACTCTGTTTCCAAGAGTCTGGAACAGAAAGTTCAGTGTAGGCGTAGGGGACCAGATTGGATGACGAGACATCAAGCGTTGGACAGGGTGGGCGAAGATATCTGCGTATATTGGCAGGTCCGGTCGAGCGTAGACGTGGGAAATGAACTTAGATGATGCTGCATCCCGACGGATATCTGGTGGGGCGATGTTGCTAAGAAATGGCAGCCATGGAACTGGGGTGGAATGGATGGTTCCAGAAATTATCCTCATGGAGGAATATAATTTGGAATAGACCAAGTGGACATGGGGGCTACGGAACCATACTGGGGCACAGTATTCTGCAGTGGAATAGCATAATGCCAGAGATGATGATCATAGTGTGGAAGCGCTCGCACCCCATGAGGAGCTGGCCAGTCTTGCAATGATGTTATTCCTCGTGCCCACCTTTGCTGCAGTTTTTATGAGATGTTTGTGAAATGACAGAGTGCGATCGAGAGTAACGCCAAGATAGGCTGGCTGGGCTTCATGCCGGATTCTCGTATCGCCAAGCTGCACATTAAGCTCATTGAGGCCGAGGCATGGTGTAGATGGAAAACAGATGATACCGTTTTAGCAGTGCTAGGAATTAGTCGCCATTTTTTACAGTAATCAGATATCAGAGACATGTCTTTCGTGAGTGTTTCCTCGAGGATGTCGAACTTGGATGCCTGAGTTGCACAGCAGATGTCATCGGCATAGGTGAACTTCCTTGAAGAAGTTTCTGGGAGGTCATTGATGTAAATATTAAATAGCGTAGGAGCCAGAACAGAGCCCTGGGGGAGGCCACTTGAGACAAGTCTCCATCTGCTAGACTTGTCACCCAGATGTACCCGGAATCTTCTGTTTTGGAGAAGAAACGATATAGTGTTGGCCACCCATGGAGGCAGGCATCTTGAGATTTTGACCAGGAGACCACGGTGCCAGACCGTGTCATAGGCTGCTGTGAGATCAACAAAGACAGCACCTGTCTTTAAATTCTTCTGGAATCCATTTTCAATGTAAGTTGAGAGGGCCAGGGCTTGTTCGCAGGTAGATCTTCCTGGGCGGAAACCAGCCTGGGCGGGTGATAGGAATTTCTCTGTAAGATGAGAAATACGTGACAATAATCTTGTGGAAGAGCTACTGGAGTTGGAGTCATGTGACTTAGATAAAGGACTGTGCACCTTATTTAGGACCGAGGAATTTCACTCATAAATTTTAGGTAGGAGAAGTAAATGTATGAGTTCCAAAAAGAAAAAAAGCTTGGATAAGAATGTATATATTGGATTTGTCCTGAATAGCCTTATATTACAACCAGGAAATAACTCAGTTGTCCTTGAATAAGAGATTGAATAAACAAATTATGATAGATTTAAAATGAAATAAATCAGAGTAATACTAGGGAATGAAGTATTAATATAAGAGCAACTTGGATACAGATTAGAAACATTCTGAAAGAATCCAGACATAAGAATATATATGAGCTAGAAAGATAGCTTACCTGGATAGTGAGCTTGCTTTAACTTGTACATAACCCAGGCTCAAGCCGAGCCCCCACTACACTGAAGGGCGCTTCAGTGCTGTTGTTTCTCTATTTATGTCTTTATGTCTCTCTGTCTTCATATCTTGCCAGGGGCCAGCCCCAGCAGTTATTAGGGTTAGCATGGAGGAGGAGGGGCGTCGGTGAAGCATGAAGAATGAAGAATGAGTGAGTTGATGCTGAATCAAGCTCAAGCAGACATCAGTGTCTTACTTAAGCAGAACTTTATTTTTATAGTCTCATAAGGCTTAGATCATTAAAAAAAATCACCAAGGTATTGATTATTAAAATAAAAATCACCAAATAAGAACAGCACAGTTAGGGAACACCTCCTGCTTTGTGGAACATTTATATTCCAGGGGCACTTTCCTCCCTAGAGATCATATCACAGTTTCTGTGTCTATTCTTTTTCCTGTACCTATGTGCTAGGCAAATGTCCTATTGATTAAGATTAATATTCTACCTTTTTATGCCATTCTCTTGGCCCTATGCATCAGAAGACAATGATTCATAGAAAGTTCAAGCTTGTTATGTTTCTAGGGGCCTTAAACAAATTGAGCTGCCCATTCTTCATAAAATCTGTTCCATTGTTTGATCAAGGAGTTTTGTTTTGTTCTGTTCCTTACTGAGAAGGCACCAAGGTGGTGCTGACCTGGCCAGCCTCTCCATGAAGTTAAAACTTTCTAGCTGGAATCCATCTTCTGTGTATGCTCACTATGTGACCTAGGTTCTTGTGTACTATTCCTGCATAAGGAGGTGGGAGCATAGTGGTGGATGGTAGATTAAAAGGCCCATTGTATCTAGGCAGGTACCATAACTTTCCATTAACTAATTATGCTATGTAAGGTGGCCCCTCCACTGTGGGAACCACCAGTCTTTCTCTATATTTTAGGGGGATACTAAAGGAAGTGGTGTAGATAAAGGGGAAAACATTTTTTCCTATTGGGGCCTCCTGAAAAATTCTGCATTACTGATATTGCTTGTTCCATTATGATCAGTCTTACAGAGTGCAGTTGCAGGTTTTGTCATTATTTTTGTCACTTGGTCAGGCTCTGAGCCTGGCCATAGGTAAATATTATTTAGACCACACAGAGCTTAATCATGGCAAAAGGCGAGATGGTTTCAGTTTGGCCTGGAGATTCCAGCCGTGCTGAACTTCCTGCGAAGCTGGTACCATGTCAAGCAGCTCGCATGGCAGTGCCTGCACCAATATCTCTCTCTCCCTGAAAAAAGTTGGCTTGGAGTAATGAAGCACCAACAATAACAAAAAAAATTTAAATAACATATTCTATGTAAATTTAGTGATGATACTCTGCAAAAGATAAATTTAATTTGTAATGGCACAAAAGAGATCAGCGAGGGTGGGGTGTAAGAAGAAGCATAGAAGGGGGCCAGGTGGTGGTGAGCCTGATTGAATGCACACGTTCGCTAGGTTCCTCCGGCTGCCGGGGGAAAACTTCATGAGTAGTGAACCTGGTCTAAAGGCCTCTCTTTTTCTCTCTTTGTCTCTCCTACCCCTTTCACTTTCTCTCTGTCATAACAAATAAAATAGGGAAAAAAAAGTAAAAAAAAAGTTCATTGGGAGCAGTGGATTTATTTATTTTTATTTTATTTATAAAAAGGAAACATTGACAAAACCATAGGATAAGAGGGGTACAAATCCACACAATTCCCACCACCAAAAGTCCGTATCCCATCCCCTCCCCTGATAGCTTTCCTATTCTCTAACCTTCTGGGAGTATGGACCCAAGGTCATTATGGGTGCAGAAGATGGAAGGTCTGGAGCTTCTGTAATTGCTTCTGCACTGAACATGGGTGTTGACAGGTTGATCCATACTCCCAGCCTGTCTCTCTCTTTCCCTAGTGGGGGGGGGCTCTGGACAAATTGGTGGGGTTGTCTATCGAGGGAAGTCTGGTCGGCATCATGCTAGCATCTGGAACCTGGTGGTTGAAAAGAGAATTAACATACAAAGCCAAACAAATTGTTGAACAGTCATGGACCTAAAGGCTGGAATAGTGCAGATAAAGAGTTGGGGGAGGGGGCGTCTCCGTTTTGTAGGTAGCTAGTAGGCCTATTTTATATTCCAAAGGGCCTGTGGCTATACTAGTTTTTTTTTTTTTTCCTTGAGCCTGAAGTCTGAAATGCAGGTGGATCCAAATTATTGTCTCAGGAGATGATGTCATGGCTGGAGAAAGGACCAGAGAGCTGGATCAGGGAAGAGAGTAGCTCCCAAATATGGGAAAGGTGTATAGATATTGTTGACTGTAAACCCCACTGATTTGATCTGATCCGGGGGCCCATATTCAAGTTAGGAGCCTATGTGACTTCTGCATCCCTGTAGATCTGAGCTCACATTCTGTGGTCATGAGTAGGAACATTCCAAGTTGCCCCAATATCAGGATCCATCTTCCTCAGGTGTAGCATAAAGTATGTTGTTCAGCCTCCCTTCGGAGGATAGAACATTCTTTACCATTGTTGATCCAAGTTGAGGGCAAGGTCCTATGGGGATCTATTTTGTTGTTCCTGAGAGATGACTGGTAACAATGGAGAGAGGGATTTATTCGAGGTCTAGGCCCATCATGTCTGTTTGGGAATCTCAGGACTCCCTGATTAGTGCCCCAGCTGATGGGGTGGCCTGATAGTGACTAAAGAGTCATCGTTAAAGTATGCCAGTCTCTTGCCCTTATTTAGCTTTTGCAGTCCTTGATTTGATGAGGTTAGCTTTGGAGTGAGATAAGGGAAGTGTATGTAATAGGAAGTAGGTGAGGAGGGTATCTAAGTCTAAGTAGATACTATTTCATTATGAACTTTATACTGACTCACTGCAGACTATTATGTAATTTTGCTTTCAGGTATATATTTTGCCCTAATTAAAAAAAATTTTTTCCCTTTTTTCTTTATTTCCTTTTGTTGCCCTCATTGTTTTATTGTTGTAGTTATTATTGATGTTGTTGTTGGATAGGACAGAGAGAAATGGAGAGAGGAGGGGAAGACAGAGAGTGGGAGAGAAAGATAGACACCTACAGACCTGCTTCACCACCTGTGAAGCAACTCCCCTGCAGGTGGGGAGCTGGGGGCTCGAACCAGGATCCTTCCACTGGTCCTTACGCTTTGCGCCACATGGGCTTAACCCCTGTGCTACCGCCTGACTCCCATATTTTGCCCTAATTTATGGATACATTTGAATATATGTTCTATCTTACAGGACCTGGTCTATATCTAGGTTTTGGGACTTTGTTAGGAAGTGAACCACCTGGAATGGAATTAGAGAATCCTATGAAAGGAAATGTCTCACCTGAATAATGAGGCTGAATGGTTGACATTCCATGTCTGACATTTCTGGACACAGTCTGAAGTGAAGCATGCTGAGGTGGTACTCCTTGCATTGATTAGGTTGGGATCAGCGGATGCAATATCATTTGGTATGAATTGAGAGAAGCATGCAGGAAAGTGAGCCCCACCCTAGAGGTTCCAGGACTGGGGGAAATATAGGCTATAGATGAAGTGGGAGGTTCCTGCTGTCTTAGGGTTTAAGAAGACAATAGATAATTATTGCTATAATCACATTATTTGGCAATTGGGTTAACTTTGAAATACCCTTTGTTAGGATTTGCTGTATCATACACAACATCACCATAATTTATGTCCTTTGACATTATTTGTATATAGCTGTGCCACTGGTTGCTTCTGTTCTCCCTGGTCTAAGTTTTAAGACAGTCACCATATCAAAGACTCAGCCTGCAGTCTGTGCATTAAAAAGCTAGAGACATTCAATCAATTTTTCCTCTCTCATATTAATTAAATAGTGATTTATATGACTACAAATTAATAGGAGTGTACATAAACATAATTCCCGCCACCAAAAGACTGTGTTCCATCCCATCCTCCCCACTTCCTCATCCCCTGCCCCATGCAGCCAAACATCCACCCTCACCCTCAACCCAGGGTTTTTACTTTGGTGCCCTACTCCAAATTCAGTCAAATCCTGCTTTGAGTTTTCCTTTCTGTTCTTTCTCAAACTTCTGTTTATGATTGGAGTCATCCCATACTTGTCTTTATCTTTCTGACTTAGATTACTTAACATAATTCCTTCTAGCTCCATCCAAGATGGGTCAGAGAAGGTGGGTTCATTGTTCTTTATAGCTGTGTAGTATTCCATTGTTTATATATACCACAGTTTTCTCAGCTACTCATCTGTTTTGGGGCACCTGGGTTGCTTCCAGGTTTTAGCTATTACAAATTGTGCTGCTATGAACATAGGTGTACACATTTCTTTTTGGTTGGGTGTTATGTAGTCCTTGGGGTATATCCCTAGAGAGGAATTACTAGGTGATATGGAAGGTCCATGTCTAGCTTTGTGAGAGTTCTCCAGACTTCTCTCCACAGAGGTTGGACCAATTTACATTCCCACAAGCAGTGCAGAAGGGTTTTGTTTGTTTGTTTGTTTCTTTGTTCCCAGAGTCTCTCCAGCATTTGTTGCTGCTGTCCTTTTTGATGTATGCCATTCTCAGAGGGGTGAGGTGGTATCTCAATATTGTCTTTGTTTGCATTTATTTGACAATCAGCGACCTGGAGCAATTTTTCATCTGTTTGTTAGCCTTTTGGGCCTCTTCTGTAGTGAATGTTCTATTCATATCCTGTGCTCATTTTTGGATGGGGTCATTTGCTTTTTTGTTGCTAAGTTTGCTGAGTTCTTTGTATATTTTGGTTATTAGTCTCTTGCCTGATGTATGGCATGTGAAGATCTTCTCCCATTCTGTGAGGGGTCTCTTTGTGGGATGGTTTCGTTGGCTGTGCAGAAGCATTTCAATTTGATATAGGGGAGCCTTGGATTTGTACTGCCAGCATTGAGTCTCAATGATAACCCTGGTGGCAAAAATAAAAATAAATAAATAAATAAGAAAATACATAGTGGAATTAATTCAGGGCTTCCACATAGTAAGACATACACTTTACCCTGTGACTCTTCTCCTGGACCATTTTATGATGTAAATATAGAACATATTGATTTGGGTAGTTACCTGAATGTATAATCTTATCTAAACTCACTGATTGTGAACTTAAAATGGGTACATTTTATGTAAACCATATGTTAATAAAGTTGACTTAAAAATGAATAACCAGGAGCCAGGAAGTGGCACAGCAGGTTAAGCGCAGGTAGCGTGAAGTGCAAGGACTGGTAAGGATCCCAGTTCGAGCCCCTGGCTCCCCACCTGCAGGGGTGGGGGTCACTTCACAGGTGGTGAAGCAGGTCTGCAGGTGTCTATCTTTCTCTCCTCTTCTGTCTTCCCCACCTCTCTCCATTTCTCTCTGTCCTATCCAATAACAATGACATCAATAACAACAACAATAATAACAACGACGATGATAAAGAACAAGGGCAACAAAAGGGAAAAAAATTTTAAAAATGAATAACCTACTGAGGCATGCATCAATGTGGAAGAATCTCAAAAACAAAGCCCTGGGGACGCAGCAGGTTAAGCGCACATGGCACGAAGCACACAACAATAAAACAAGGGCAACAGAAGGGGAAAAAACAGCCTCCAGGACCATGGATTCCTCGTGCAGGCACCAAGCCCCAGTGATAACCCTGGAGCCAAAAACAAAACAAAACAAAACCCTAATCTTTTGGCTCAAATTCATTCAATAAGGTTCATTAGCAGTTAAAATTAATCTGTAGGATTAGGGAACAGAAAATGCCTATGAAGAAGTGTTGTAAGGGAATTTTTGTGAGATGATGGCAATGTTCTCTCTTTTTTAAAAAAATGTTTATTTATTCCCTTTTGTTGCCCTTGTTGTTTTATTGTTGTAGTTATTATTGGATAGGACAGAGAGAAATGGAGGGAGGAGAGGAAGACAGAGGGGGAGAGAAAGATAGACACCTACAGATCTGCTTCACCACTTGTGAAGCAACCATCCTGCAGGTGGGGAGCCAGGGGCTCGAACCGGGATCCTTATGCTGGTCCTTGTGCTTTGTGTCACCTGCGCTTAACCCACTCTGCTACAGGCCAAATCCCAGCAATGCTCTCTTATCTCACTTGAAAGTGGTTGTTATGTGAGTATATACATTATTCAAACTCCTCTTTCACTTAGAACCTATGCTTTCTACTATCTTTAAATTCTCCCCCTCCCAATATTCCTTTTGTAAAAATGTACACATATCAAAAAAAGATGTGTAACCCTCTTTTTCTTGATAGGACAGAAAGAAATTGTGAGGAGACAGAAAGGGAGAGAATCAGAGAGACACTTGCAGAGGTGCTTCACTGTTTGTGAAGCTTCTCACCTGCAGGTATGGATCAGGAGCTTGAACCTAGGTTCTCTCTCATGGAAACACATGCAGTCAACACGGTGTGCTACCCCTCACCACCCCACTCCACCCCCACCCCCTCTGACCAGAGCACTGCACATCCCTGACTTATGGTGGTGCAAGGGATTGAATCTAAGACTTCAGGTGCTCAGGCATGAAAGTCTGTTTTGCACAACCATTATGCTATCTCCCCAGTGTAATTAATTTATTTCGTAATGATTGTGAAACAGGTACTCATAGAGCAAAGGGCAAGGTAGATGGCACATCCACCAATATTGAGAAACCACCTCCTGCTGGACATCCCAGAGCTCCTACTTGCACGCAGCCCTAACCTAGTGTTTTAGAAAGGTGAACAGAAAATAACAAGATCAGTCACCATCAGTCACATACAGAGGGCTGCTGGGAATCAGATACCATTCTTGAAGGGCAGGAGTTCCTTTTCCCCCAGAACCTTGGACTGGGGGAGAGGCTTCTTCTTTGGGCACATAGCATGAGAGCCAAGAATCCTTGAACAATCTCTGAACTCTGCTAATAAGAAAGTAAAATGACTTTGGAGGCAAAGTTTTGCAACACTTCCCATTCTTCTCAGTGACATAATCTGTTTTTTTTTTTTTTTTTTCCCCTCCAGGGTTATCGCTGGGGCTCGGTACCTACACTACAGATGCATTGCGCCTGGAGGCCATCTTTTTTCCATTGTTGCTGCTGCTGTTGTTGGATAGGACAGAGAGAAGGGGAAAACAAACAGGAAGAAAGACACCTGCAGATCGGTTTCACTGCTTGTAAAGCCACGCCCCCCGCAGGTGGGGAAAGGGCACTTATAGTGGAGAGCAGGTCCTTGTGCTTCCACTATGTGCACTTAACCCGGTGCACTACCACTTGGCCCCTATAACTAAGTATTTTTAAAAACTCTACTTATTTACTAGTGGGAGAGAGAGAGAGAGAGAGAGAGATCCAGAGCATCACCCTGGCACATGTGATGCCAGGGACTGAACTTGGGACCCCATGTTTGAGAATCCAATGCTTTATACACTCTGCCACATCTCGAGCTATGATTTAGTTCAATCTTCCCTAGGACTATGTTTCAGTCACATGTTTAGCTTCATGAAACACTGGTCCATAACCATCAGGTACAACTTCCTTCCCTCAAACATCCATATAGTTTTCATCTCAGTGAGGTTCTTTTCTCATTATTCAAGGCAAGGGTCCAAGTCCTCCCAAAGCACCATGAATTCTATCCATATGGTGTAACTGGGATGGTGTGTCTCCCATCTTGTTTGGTATCTATGGGAGACCTCTAGTTGGGTGAAAGAAAATTTGCAGTAGTTCAAGGACTTTCTCTTTAAGTTTTTTTTTTTTTTTTTTTTTTTGCCTCCAGGGGCTCTGTGACTGTACTGTTCCTGGAGGTCACTTTTTCCAATTTTTGTTGCCCTTGTTGTTATTGTTATTGCTGTTACTGTTACTGTTGTGGATAAGATGGACAAAAATTGAGAGGAGGTGAAGACAGAGTGGGGGAGAGAAAGATAGACACTTGCAGATCTGCTTCACAGATTGTGAAAGCCATCCCCTTGCAGGTGAAGAGCCGGGAGAGGTCGGGTGCCAAACCTGGATCCTTACGCTGGTCCTTGCACTTCGCACCATGTGTACTTAATCTTCAGAGCTACCGAAATAATTTAAAAAAAATGTTTATTGTGGAGCTGGGTGGTGGTATGCCTGGTTGAGTACACTTGTTACAGAGAGCAAGGACCCGGGTTTGAGCCCTCGGTCCCCGCTTGCAGGGGGAAAGCTTCACGAGTGGTGAAGCAGAGCTGCAGGTAACTGTCTCTCTTCCTCTCTGTCACTCCCTTCCTTCTCAATTTCTTTTTTTTTAATTTATTCATTGGGGAATTAATGTTTTACATTCGACAGTAAATACAATAGTTTGTACATGCATAACATTTCCTAGTTTTCCATATAAAATACAAGCCTCACTAGGTCCTCTGTCATCCTTCTTGGATCTGTATTCTCCCCACCCACCCACCCCAGAGTCTTTTACTTTGGTGCAATACGCCAATTCCAGTTCAGGTTCTACTTGTGTTTTCTCTTCTGATCTTGTTTTCCAAATTCTGCCTGAGAGTGAGATCATCCCATCCTCAGTTTCTGGCTGTCTCTATGCAAAATAATAAATAAAGATAATAAGAAAAATGTTTATTGCCATCAGGGTTATTGCTGGAGCTCAGTTCCTGTTCCTGGGTGTCATCCACTCCCCCTTTCCCTTTTTTTCTTTGATAAAACATAAAAGAAGTTAAGAGGGGAGGAGAAGATATAGATAGAGAGAGACATCTATAGTCCTGTTTCACTACCTGGGAAGCTTCTGCTCCATACCCCTCCTGCCGGTGGGGGATTTAGGGCTTGAGCCTGGATACTCTCATGAACTGTTCAAACAGGTTCATTGCCTCCTGGGCTTCTCCTTTTTTTTTTTTTAACGTTTTCTCTTTTTAAAAAATATTTATTTATTATCTTTTGTTGCCCTTCTTGTTTTATTGTAGTTATTATTGATGTCATTGTTGTTGGATAGGACAGAGAGAAATAGAGGAGGGGAAGAGAAAGACACTTGCAGACCTTCACCACCTGTGAAGCGACTTCCCTGCAGGTGGGGAGCCCAGGCTCCAATCGGAATCCTTACGCAGGTCCTTGTGCTTTCCGCCAACTGCGCTTAACCCACTATGCAACCGCCCGACTCTCCTAGGCTTTCCCTTTTGTATTACCACCAAGATTGAACTCCTTGTGACAAAGGTGTAGTGTTGTTTTTTTTTTTAATTTTTTATTTAAGAAAGGATTAATGAACAAAAACATAAGGTAGGAGGGGTACAACTCCACACAATTCCCACCACCCAATCCCCATAACCCACCCCCTCCCATGGTAGCTTTCCCATTCTCTATCCCTCTGGGAGCATGGACCCAGGGTCGTTGAGGGTTGCAGAAGGTAGAAGGTCTGGCCCCTGCAATCACTTCCCCGCTGAACATGGGCGTTGACTGGTCGGTCCATACTCAGCCTGCCTCTCTCTTTCCCTAGTAAGGTGTGTCTCTGGGGAAGCTGAGCTCCAGGACACATTGGTGGGGTCATCAATCCAGGGAAGCCTGGCCAGCATCCTGGTGGCATCTGGAACTTGGTGATTGAAAAGAGAGTTAATATATGAAGCCAAACAAATTGTTGAGCAATGATGGATCCCAAGCTTGGAATAGTGGAGAGGAAGTGTTAGGGAGGTACTCACTGCAAACTCCAGTGTACTTCTGCTTTCAGGTATATATTTTGCAGTAGTTCATGGACACGTGTGCACATAAGCTCTCTCTCACAGAAACTGGTGTATATCTAGGTTATGGGACTTTGTTAGAAAGTGAACTACCTGAGATGAAATTAGAGTGTACTATAAAAGGAAAGGTCTCACCCGAGTAGTGAAGCTGAAGGGTTGTCATTCCACACGTGAAGTCTCTGGATACAGTCTGAGGTGAAGCATGTTGAGGTGGCAATTGTTGTGTTGGTTAAGTTGTGATCGGCGGATGCAATATTATTTGGTTTGGATTGGGAGATGCATACGGGAAAGTGGGCCCTATCCAAGGGTTCCAGGACTGGGGGAAGTAGGGACTCTATAGTGGAGATGTGAGGTTCCTGCTGTCTTAGGGTTCAAAAAGACAATCGATAGTTAATGTTATCATCACATTATTTGTTAATTGGGTTAACTTTGAAAAGTCCCTTTGTTATGGTTTGCTGTACAGTATCCAGTATCTTGTATACAGCTGTGCTATTGGATGCTTCTAATCTACTTGGTCTAGGCTTTTGAGAGAGTCCGCATATCAAATACATAGCCTATATATTAAAAAGATTCAGTTTGTCTTTTGAGAAACTTTGAGACATACAATTGATTTTCTCCTCTCATATTAATTAACTACTGATTTATATGTCTACATTTTGCTAGGAGTGTACATAAACACCATTCCCACCACCAAAGGACTGTGACCCATCCCTCCCGCCCACTCCCACCCCCCACTGGCCCAGAAAGCTGCATGTCTACCCCTCACCACAGGGTTTTTACTTTGGTGCCCTACTTACAATTTGATCAGGTCCTGCCTTTAGTTTCCCCTTCAGATACTCTTAGTCAGCTTCTTTTGATGAGTGGGATCATCCCATACTCATCTTTATCTTTCTGACTTAGCTCACTTAACATAATTCCTTCTAGCTCTGTCCAAGATGGGTCAGAGAAGGTGGGTTCATTGTTTTTGATAGCTGCATAGTATTCCATTGTGTATATATACCACAGCTTTCTCAGCCACTCATCTGTTGTTGGGCACCTGGGTTGCTTCCAGGTTTTAGCTATTATGAATTGTGCTGCTATGAACATAGGAGTACACACCTCTTTTTGGTTGGGTGTTATGGAGTCCTTGGGGTATAACCCAGGAGAGGAATTACTGGATCATATGGAAGGTCCATGTCTAGCCTTCTGAGAGTTTTCCAGATTGCTCTCTACAGAGGCTGTACCAATTTACATTCCCACCAGCAATGTAAAAGGGTTCCTCTGTCCCCACATCCTCTCCAGCATTTGTTGCTGCTGTCCTTTTTAATGTATGCCATTCTTACAGGAGTGAGGTGGTATCTTAGTGTTGTCTTAATTTGCATTTCTCTGACAATCAGTGACCTAGAGCAGTTTTTCATGTTTGTTAGCCTTTTGGATCTCCTCTGAGGTGAATGTTTTGTTCATATCCTCTGCCCATTTTTAGATGGGGTCATTTGCTTTTTTGGTGCTAAGTTTGCTGAGCTCTTTATATATTTTGGTGATTAGTTTCTTGTCTGATGTCTGGCATGTGAAGATCTTCTCCCATTCTGTGAGGGGTCTCTCTGTTTGTTTAATAGTTTCTTTGGATGTGCAGAAGCTTTTCAATTTGATGTAGTCCCATTGGTTTGTTTCTGCTTTAGTCTTCCTTGCAATTGGGTTTGATTCATCAAAGATGTCCTTGAGGTGTATGTGGGAAAGTGTTTTACCAATGTTTTCCTCTAAGTATTTGATTGTTTCTGGTCTGACATCTAGGTCTTTGATCCATTTGGAGTTGATTTTTGTTTCTGGTGAGATAAAGTGGTTCAATTTCATTCTTCTGCATGTTTCAACCCAGTTTTCCCAGCACCATTTATTGAAGAGAGCCTCCTTTTCCTTTTAATCCTTTGGGCTCCCTTATCAATGATTAGATTCCCATAGGTGTTGGGATTTACTTCTGGGCTTTCAATTTTGTTCCACTGGTCTGTGTGCCTATTTTTGTTCCAGTACCATGCTGTTTTGATGATGATGCTTTATAATATAGTTTAAGGTCTGGGAGTGTGATGCCTCCATTTCTGTTTCTTTTCCTTAGGATGGTTTTGACAATTCCAGGTGTTTTCAGGTTCCAGATAAATGATTGTAGTGTTTGTTCTATTCTCTTAAAGAAGCTTGGTGGAACTTAGATGGTTATTGCATTAAATTTGTATATGGCTCTGGGGAGAATATTCATTTTGATGATATTTATTCTTCCAATCCATGAGCATGGGATATCTTTCCATTTCTTGGTATCAGTTTCTATCTCCTTGAGTAGCGACTCATAGTTTTCAGCATACAAGTCTTTCACTTCTTTGGTCAACTTTATTCCGAGGTATTTGATTGATTTTGCTGAAACAGTAAACAGGAGTGATTTCTGGATGTCGTCTTCTTCAGATTTAGTGTTTGCATAAAGAAATGCCACTGATTTTTGTACATTGATTTTGTACCCTGATACCTTGCTATATTGCCTAATAACTTCCAGTAATTTTCTACTGGATTCTTTAGGTCTTTCTATGTATACTATCATATCATCTGCAAATAGTGAGAGCTTGACTTCTTCCCTTCCAATCTGTATCCCTTTGATTTATTTCTCTTGCCTGATTGCTATGGCAAGAACTTCCAATACTATGTTGAAGAGTAACGGTGACAGTGGACAGCCCTGTCTAGTCCCCGATCTGAGGGGGAATGCTTTCAGCTTCTGTCCATTGAGTATGATGTTGGCTGTAGGTTTGCTATATATAGACTCCACTATCTTGAGAAATTTCCCATCTATTCCCATTTTTTGTAGAGTTTTGAGCATGAACGGGTGTTGGATTTTGTCAAAGGCTTTCTCTGCATCTATTGAGATAATCATGTGGTTTTTGGCCTTGCTTTTATTGATGTGGTGAATGACATTGATTGACTTACGGATGTTGAACCAGCCTTGCATTCCTGGGATGAATCCCACTTGGTCATGATGAACAATCTTTTTGATGTGTTGCTGTATCCGGTTGGCCAAGATCTTGTTTAATATTTTGTCATCTATGTTCATCAGAGATATTGGTCTGTAGTTTTCCTTCTTTGTTCTGTCCCTATCTGCTTTTGGTATCAGGGTGATGTTGGCGTCATAGAAGGTGGAAGGGAGTATTCCTGTTTCTTCAATCTTATGGAATAGCTTAAGAAGTATGGGTATTAACTGTTTCCTGAAAGTTTTGTAGAATTTGTTTGTGAAGCCATCTGGTCCAAGACTTTTGTTGTTGGGGAGATTCTTAATAAGGGTTTCAATTTCTTTGTCTGTGATTGGTGCATTTAGATTTTGTAGTTCTTCTTGGTTCAGTTTTGGAAGTGCATAGGTTTCTAGGAATTGTTCCATTTCTTCCAGATTCTCTAGCTTGGTGGCATATAGTTCTTTATAGAAGTTTTGCAGGATTCTCTGGATTTCTGTGGTGTCAGTTTTGATATCTCCTGCATCGTTTACAATTCTATTAGTTTGAGTCTTCTCTCTTTTTTGTTTGGTGAGTCTGGTTAGGGGTTTGTCAATTTTGTTTAGTCTTTCAAAGAACCAACATTTGGCTTCACTGATCTTTTGTATGGTTCTTTTATTTTCGATGTTGTTTATTTCTGCTCTAACTTTAGTGATTTCTGTCCTTCTGGTTGCTTTAGGGTTCCTTTGTTCCTCTTCCTCTAAGTCCTTGAGGTGTGCAGTAAGGTCGTTCATTTGGGCTTCTTCTTGGTGTTTAACATGTGATTGTATGGCTATACGTTTCCCTCTCAGTACTGCTTTAGCTGTGTCCCAAATATTTTGATAGGTTGTGTCTTCATTTTCATTAGTTTCCAGGAACATCTGAATTTCCTGTTTGAGTGAGTCTCTGACCCAGTGGTTCTTAAGGAGCATGTTGTTTAGTTTCCAAATTCTGTGTCTTTTAATAATTTTCCGTTTGTTGTTAAATGTTAGTTTTACTCCACTGTGGTCTGAGAAGATACTTGGGATGATTTCAATGCTCTTGAATTTATTGATGCTGTCTTTGTGGCCTAACATGTGGTCTATCCTTGAGTATGTGTTATGTGGATTTGAAAAGAAGGTGTATTCCAGTTTTTTGGGGTGGAGGGGTCTGAAAATGTCCAAGAGGTCTAGTCTGTCAATCTCTTCATTCAGTTCTCTTGTATCTTATTGGTTCTCTGCTTTGTTGATCTGTCTAAGTGTGATTGTGGGGTATTGAAGTCTCCCACTATTATTGTATTACTATTGATGTATTTTTGAAATTCTTTCAGTAGATGCTTAATGTATTTAGATGGTCCCTCATTGGGTGCATAGATGTTAATAATTGTTAAGTCTTCTTGGCTGATTGATCCTCTACTCATTATGTAATGTCCTTGCCTATCTTTTATTACTTTATTTAATTTAAAATATATTGTGTCTGAGATGAGAATGGCTGTTCCTGCCCTTTTTTGTGGACCATTAGCCTGTATGATAGTTTTCCATCCTTTCACTTTAAGTCTGTGTTTATCTTGTTGTGACAGATGGGATTCTTGCAAGCAGCATATGGTTGGGTTATGTTTTCTGATCTATCCCCCCACCCCGTGCCTTTTGATGGTTGAGTTTAAGCCATTGACATTTATTGATATTATGGATTTAATGTATTGTAGTGCCATTGTTCTAAAAAAATTTGTTTACTCTGATATATTGCAAGTATTATAGTGATGTTCTTGTTTATAAGAGGTCTTTTAGTACCTCTTTCAGGGCCGGCTTGGTGATGGTTGCCTCCTTTAACTGTTGTTTATCTAAGAAGGTTTTGATCCCTCTATATAGTTTGAATGAAAGTCTAGCAGGATACATTATCCTTGGTTGAAACCCTTTTTCATTCAGGGCTCGATAGATATCTTGCCACTCCCTTCTGGCTTTTAGAGTTTGAGTGGAGAAGTCTGCAGATAATCTTATGGGTTTTCCCTTGTATGTGACTTTTTGTTTCTCTCTTGCAGCCTTTAGGATCCTTTCTTGATCCTTACTTCTTCTCATTGTGACTATGATGTGTCTTGGTGTCTTCAGGTCTGGGTTGATTCTGTTTGGTACTCTCTGGGCCTCTTGAACCTTGATATCCTTTCTGTTATTCAGGGCTGGGAAGTTTTCTTGTATTATTTCCTCTAGAATGTTTGCTTCCCCTTCCTCTCTTTCTTCCTCTGGCAGGCCAATTATGCGAATGTTACTTCTTTTGAGAACATCCCATATGTCTCTGTTGTTGTTTTCAGTGCCTCTCAATCTCTTTTTAAGCTCTTTCACCTCTTTCTTTGTTTTTTCTAACTCATCCTCTGTCTGACTAATTCTGTTTTCTGCTTCTGTTAGTCTGCTTTCTCTTGCCTCAGCTTCTTTCTTCATTACAGCTATTTCAGCTTTCAGTTCTCTAATTGCCTCAAGATAATCAGTATTTTCCTTGGGGGGTCTCAGCTGTTGCTTCCCTAATACTGCCATTCCTTTCCTCCAATGTTGTTTTCATTTCTGTGATTAATAAGTTTATTATTGCTTGCATACTTTTCTTATCTATGGTTACTTCTGGCTGATTTGTAGTTTCTTCTGGGCTCTTGTCTTCATTCATTGGAGTAGCAGTTTTATTTGTTTTTAATCTACCCATTTTTTTAATTTATGTGTTTCTCTTTTTTTATGCTCTGTTGTTCCTCAGTTGTTGTGTCTTGAGTACAAGTAACACTGTACTAAATACCTTTATGACAATTGCACTCACCAACCTCCGGAATTACAGTAGCAACTGAAGTAAGTATTGAAGTAGTTTAATCGTAACCAGTTAGCCAAACAATTTCTCCAGTCTGTGAAAAAATAGTAACCAAATCCCAGTGAAGAAAGAGAAGAGAAAGAGAGGATAGCAAGAATAGGCAGTTATGCAAATCTACTATCCACTGTATATTCTAGGGGTAACAAGAGGGGAAAGGGAACTAGAGCAGAGATACAGACATAGAGAGTCCACTCCGAGTCAGATTTCTTCCCCAAAGTAATTCACAAATTCAGAAAGGCAAAGAAGAAAGAAGAAGTGTATGAGAAGATTTAAAAAGAGAGAGAGAGAGAGAGACAAGAGAGAGAAAAGGGAGAAGATAAGAAAAAGAGTTGTAATTAAAGAGCAGTGCAAGGAACTTCCCAAATGTGTATCAGTGAATTCAAAAAAAACACCCTGTTTGGTGATATGGGGTATCCTGCTAGGAGCTGGTCCCCAGGGACTGCTTATGGGGCGGGGGGCGGGAAGGATGTATGCTTGAAAATTAAAAGGAAGAAAAAAGAATTTTTTCCCCTACTCTAATTCTTAACCCAAATTAAGTTACAGTCACCTCTTTGTCACCGCTATGTCCCCTTATTGGCTGGCCTGCTAAAGGCAGAAAATCCTATTGTTTCCAGGGAATGTGTTTGGAGCTCAGCGGCTAGCAGCTTCTCTGTCCGCCATCTTCCGGGAAACCCCCCCCTCCAGACTTTTTTAAAGGATTTCTCGAAAATGAAAACTAGCTCCAAGTCCTTTGATCCAATGAGAGCTATACTCAAGAAGTCTTTGGATCCGCCCTCAGGGTCGCGGTGGTCCCTGGAGACTCCCAAGAGAAAGCCCCCGAGCTAAAGTGCTCTCTCCGGGTCCTCTGCCGGCCGCCTAGCAGCGCTCTGCAACTGGCTGGTGGAGGAGCCACTTTCCCGGGCGGAGGACAATGCGCGGCGCACCCGCCTTGCCCTTTGCTGCTTGGAAAGTCTGGAGCAGCCCGCCCGCTAGTCCGTGCCACCTTTACTCTAATTCTTAACCCAAATTAAATTATAATCACCTCTTTGGTGTCACCCCTTATTGACTGGCCTGCTAAAGGCAGAAAATCCTACCGTTTCCAGAAGATGTGATCAGAGCACACGCTGTTAGCAGCTTCCCCCTCCCCCCAAAGGTGTAGTGTTTTATTGGAGTCTCTGAAGCTAAAGAGTGAGGACTATTTATTTACTCAGTGTGGACTGGATGGGGTACTGTGTCACACAGTGAATAAATATCTAAGAGTGGTATTGCTGGGTCATAAGGTAATTCCATTTTTATTTGTTTAAGGACTCTCCATAAGCCTGTTTTTTCCTTGTCAACTACTTAGTTTATGCTTGACTGACCTGCTTACCCTTTGCCCTCATTAATGGATGTGTTCCCTGATTACAGTTGTATAATATTGTTTAAAGCAGTGCTGTCTGATAGAGCTTTCTGTGACAATGGACATATTCTGTAATTATGCTGTCCATTGTTAGCCACCAATCACTGAACCATAGAAATGAAATATCATGGGAGTCGGGCTGTAGTGCAGCGGGTTAAGCGCAGGTGGCGCTAAGCACAAGGACCCGCATAAGGATCCTGGTTCAAGCCCTGGCTCCCCATCTGCAGGGGTGTTGCTTCACAAGCGGTGAAACAGGTCTGCAGGTGTCTATCTTTCTCTCCCTCTCTCTGTCTTCCCCCTCCCCTCTCCATTTCTCTCTGTCCTATCCAACAACAATGACAACAATAATAACTACAACAATAAAACAACAAGGGCAACAAAAGGGAATAAATAAATAAAAAGAAATATAAAAAAAAGAAATGAAATATCATGTGTGGCTGAGAAATTGAATTCTTACTTTTGTTACCAATGGGTCAAAGAGGACTCTTCAAATTCTTGTCTGGCTAGAACTAGGTCAAGGAAAGTAAACATTGAATAAGTATTTCAGGAGCATTATTGTGGATCACACAGTAAGATAGGCGGTGTAAGATGTAACACTTTGTGAAAAAAAGAGTAGGTATTTATTAGAAATGGATCAGGGCAGGGAAACGGGTGGGCTTATGCAAAACCAGAGCAGGTGAATCTCTGGTTCAGGGAAATGCTGCCATCTTCTTTCTATATCTGGTTCAGTCCTGACTGGGTTGGATATGGATTTAAGCAACATGACATGCAGCAGAGCAGAGACTACTGTTATAATGACTAGTATAATGAGGATAGGTTACTTCTGAGTTCTTGGTCATCATTACCACCCACGCTCAGAGAATCTGTGTGAGAGTGGGCTGGAGTCTGCCCTGCAATTAAGACTGTAACTAAGAATATTAAATCATCTTGCTGATAGGAACAAACTGTCTGATGAATGTGCCTTGAGGGCTTCCAATGGAATTATCCCACAGGGTCATTTATTTTTTATTTTTTTATTTCATTTATTTATTTTTTTAGGTTTTATTTATTCTCTTTTGTTACCTTTGTTGTTTTATTGTTGTAAGTTATTACTGATGCCACTGTTGTTGGATAGGACAGAGATAAATGGAGAGAGGAGGGGAAGACAGAGAGGGGGAGAGAAAGACAGACACTTGTGGAATTGCCTCACCGCCTGTGAAGTGACTCCCCTGCAGGTGGGGAGCCGGGGCTCGAACCCAGATTCTTATGCCGGTCCTTGCGCTTTGCGCCACGTGTGCTTAACCTGCTGTGCTAGGTAGCCCAACTCCTAACAAGGTTATTTAATTTTAATCAATTTAAGTGTAAATAGCCCTGTGCTAGAGAACATAGATATGTTTACTGGTAATATATGAAGAGAACTTTATACTGTCAAAGCTTCAGGGTAAATCAGTCAACATACTTGTTGACTGATTTACATACATCATACATCAGTCAAATCAGGAAACATACACTTTGTTGAACTACCTAAAATGCTATCCTTGATTAAATTGGATGGACTTGATTTTTATGTAATAGCATGTGTGTAGTAGGCACAGAACAGATTTATTCTTGCTAAATCTCTCCACCTACTCAGGTGAAATGGAATGTAAGTTGCTCCTTCTAAGACAAAAGGTAGGTCTTTAGGAGATAGTTCTATTTTGTGACATAAGGTGCTAAACGTAGTTGCCACGAAGAAGCAGCATACATTTCAAGTAAAGCTGGAAAATAGCTTGATGTCAAAAGCTAGGACCTTTAGTTTTATGGTGACAAAAGAGCACTTCCTAAGGTGTACATTAAATCCTTTTGTAAGAGGGAAATTTGAATCCTAAAAAACTGCATCTGCCTCTCATTAGATTGTGAGTTCTCCTGGACAAACACTGTCCAGTACTCTCAGTGGATGCCTGAAATAGTGAACAGTACTGAATGTTACAAATACTATTTGCTTTCCTATATATATATATACATACCTGTGATCAAGCTTAATGTATAAATTAAACATAGTAAGAGATGATCAATAACAGTAAAGAAGAACAGTTATATTGATAGACTAATACAAATTAAGTGGAATATATATATATTAATTAGATTCACAGCAACTTTGCCTGGATCATTGTTATGGGCTTCCAGTCTGATATTTCTCTAATCAGAGTGACTATGCATAGTGGGAAATTTGTATACCATACTCAGGTGGCTGGCCAATGTGGTCCGTAGAGCTGGAGATTAGTTTTTTTTTTTTAATTTTATTTATTTATTAATGAGAAAGATAGGAAGAGAAAGAACCAGATATCACTCTGACACATGTGCTGTTGGGGATCGAACTCAGGACCTCATGCTTGAAGAGTCCAAAGCTTTATCACTACACTACCTCCTGGACTACTGGAGATGAGTTTTTATCCCTATGCATTCCTGTGAACTTCTGCCTATCTGGAGAGCATGTCTTTATAATTTTAAAAAATATTTATTTACTTATTCCCTTTTGTTGCCCTTGTTGTTTTTTATTTTTGTAGTTATTGTGGTTGTTGTTACTGATGTGGATAGGACAGAGAGAAATGGAGACAGGAGGGGAAGACAGAGAAGGGGAGAGAAATATAGACACCTGCAGACCTGCTTCACTGCCTGTGAAGTGACTCCCCTACAGGTGGGGGGGCGGGGACTCGAACCGGCATCCTTACACTGGTCCTTGCGCTTTGCGCCACCTGCGCTTAACCCGCTGTGCTACCGCATGACTCCCGTCTGTATAATTTTTATAAATCTTCTATAAATCTTGGTGGCAAAGTTCTGCATTCTTCAGTACAGTAACCACTAAGCACATTTAAATTTTTATTATGTAATGACTATTTTTTAAAAACTTCCCAGTACATATTTTATTGAATCTTAGAAAGGTTGATTTATAAGAAACTAGTAAGCAGGGTGTCAGGTGGTTGGACAGTGATGCATTGGTTGAGCACACAAGTTCCCAAACACAAGGACCTGAGTTCAACCCCTGGCTCCACACCTGTAGGGGATGGGGGTGGGGCTAACAAACAGTTCTGCAACTGCCTCTTTATCTTAATTTCTTTTTTTAAAATTTTTACTTATAAAATGGAAATATTGACAAGACCATAGGATAAGAGGGATACAATTCCCATCCGTATCCCATCCCCTCCTTTGAAAGTTTTCCTAGTCTTTATCTCTCTGGGAGTATGGACCCAGGATCACTATGGGATGAAGGAGGTGGAAGTTCTGGCTTCTGTAACTATAGCACCTGGAACTTGGTGGCTGAAAAAGACTTAAGATATAAACCAGAGGGCAGAGCCAAGATGGAGGTGTGGAGACAACACCTGGTGTGAGCTCTGCAAGTAAGCTGCTTTTAACCTGGGAATCTCGGCCACCAGGTTCCAGATGCTACCATGATGCCAACCGGACTTCCTTGGGCAGATGACCCCACCATGGTCTTAGAACCCTGATTCCCCAGAGCCCTGCCCCACTAGGGAAAGAGAGAGACAGGCTGGGAGTATGGATCGACCTATCAATGACCATGTTCAGTGGGGAAGCAATTACAGAGGCCAGACCTTCCACCTTCTGCACCTCATAATGATCCATACTCCCAGAGAGATAAAGAATAGGGAAGCTATCAAGAGAAGGGATTGAATATGGAGCTCTGGGGGGGTGGGTGGGCATTTTATCCTATAGTCTTATCAATATGTCCATTTTATAAATAAAAACTTTAAAAAAAGATATAAAGCAGAACAAATTGTTAACTCATCATGAATCTAAAGGCAAGAATATTGCAGATGAAGATTTGGGGTCTCCATTTTGGGAAAAGCTAGCAGGTCTATTTTAGGTATATTTCAAGGGGCCCATGACTTTACTAGTTTTTGCCTGGGTCCAAATGTAAAATTCATTATTATTATTCTTTAATCAGAACACTGTTTAGCTCTGGCTTACAGTGGTGCTGGGAATTGAACCTGAGACCTTTAGTGCCTCGGGTTGTGCTATCATTGGTGCTATCTCCCTAGCCTAAAACTCAAAGTTTAATTCCTTAGTCTTTCTAGTTACATTGCAAATGCTCAGTGGTTATTGTACTAGACAGTGCAGACAGAGGAAACTTCCACCATTGCAGAAAATTCTTTGGATAACATTGGGTAGACTCTGCTCTTCCACATCTATTGCAATTTGCTAATGTGAACACTTTAATGCAAATCTAATCATTTTCCTCTTTTGCTTAAAGTCACTTTTATCAGGGGCAGAGTTCAATTGTGTGTGTCTGGCACTGCTAACTCCTTCCTCACACAAAATGCAGATTTGTTAAATTCCTCTAATTTAGATCTCTTAGCGGTCTCATGTTAAGACACCAACCTCTTTATTCTTTTCCTTTCATTCATCTCTGTGCATTTGCTCAAACCTCTCCTTAGATTTCTGTTTTCTCTTTGTAGGACTTCTCTCATCAGGCAAACCTCAGCTTAAGAAACAAACTCCAGGAATCCTGCTCTCAAAGTTGCAGGCAGGCTGGGTGTCCTTCTCTGACCTTTCTTAACAAGCCACAGACACCCGTTTTCAGGGTTATAATGCTGTAAAGCTTTTTTAGAAGTGTTCACTTAAGGCACTACGCTGAGTTCTTTCCTCTCAAGTCATATTTTAGTCATCTTTTCTTCTGAAAGAAATATACTATGACGCGTCCTACAAATACTTGTTGAAACAATAAAAGTAGAAACCATCAATCAATCCGCCATGCGGTTAACATAAATGCAACACACACTCCGGTCTGTAGAAGGCGCGGCTGAGGTGGCGCGCAGGCGCGCTGGGGGTGCTGGCGCCCCGTAGCAGCTGGGGGCGGGGGCGGCGGCGGCGGCGGCGGCGGCGGCGGCGGTCGTGCCTGCGGTCCGGGGAAGTGAATGGTTTTACCCAGAGGGCCCTGCGCCTCCTTTCTCCGCTGGCACCGGCGCTGCTGCGCGCTCCTCCTCCCTGGCCATGGCGTTCACGTTCGCGGCCTTCTGCTATATGCTGGCACTGCTGCTCACCGCGGCGCTGATCTTCTTCGCCATCTGGCACGTGAGTAGCCGGGGCCGGGGGGAAAGGAAGGGGTGATGGCGGTTCAGCCTCGTCTCGCTCCCGGGCCCGCGGTGGGGGCGGCCCCGGCCCTGGGAGGTGCTCCGGGAGATGGGCCGGGTGCGGCGGGCCGTGCGGAGCAGGGTTTGCGCGTCCTGAGCCCGCGGGCCGGGGGCTGCGGGCGGTGACGGAGCAGAGGCGCGAGGCAGCGGGATAGATGCGCGCGCCGAGTCCTGTTCCAGGCCGCGCCGCTACCCCGCGCCGCTGGGTGGGGCGGCCGCCGTCCCTGCTGCGCAGCCCGGGACCCGCCGTAGGTGGGGCCCCCACATCCCCCAGAGGACGCCGCTGGCCTGCTAGGTTCTTAGCGGGCAGGAAGTTTCCCGAATTATTATGGTTTAACGTAAGGTGTCTGTCTTTGCACATACCAGCATGATTATGGCCAGAAAATGAGATTTACATCCTACTTGAGACGCATTTCCAACTCTTCAAGTAGATCGCTTTCCTCCCAGTTTTTTTTTTTCCTTGGGGGGGGGTGGCGGGGGTTGGGAAGTTCTTGTTTCTTGGTGAACTTTGATGCAAATTGGATTATTTGCTGAAGGCATCCTTGAACTTCCTTCTCCTTAAGTCTTACTTTGCTAGAGTGTCTTAAGAAGCGGCCTTCCTTTTTATCCGTATATTCAGCATGACTTAGTGGAGTTGTTTTTAAAAAATACATTGTGAAAGTGCTCGAAAAACTTAGAAGCTTCTTTAGGACATTATTGCTTTCTTTTACATCAACAAGTAAGTTCCCTCTGACAGTCCTGCCTACAGGAACTAACTAACAGCAACTAACTTGCGAGCTTTCTGGAAGTCATTCATTAAGCATGTATTTCATATTTGCCTCTCTTCTCTATTCAACTATATTCTGGCATATTCTTAATTTGCCTGATTTCACGTGTTCACACTAATGCCAACTTCAAATTAGGTTTCATCAGGCCCCAACAAAAGATTTGCTGGGGACAGAGGGAAAAGGAATTTAGATGGCAGCAGTGTTTTGTTGAAAACTGTGTAAGGTAGAATGGTATTACAAATCTGTTACCTTTTACCAAAGAATGTGATTACATTTATAATTATTTAAGAACCCAGCTAGGTGTGTTGTAATGGGGAATGGTTATGTGGACTGCTGTATCAGAAGTAACTGCACTCTCAAAATGTTTAAGATAATGTGAATAGTATTCTGGGCCCTTTGATGGAAGACAGGATATTTTAGGATGTCAACTTGCCTTAGTAAGCCTCTAATGAAACTGAAGTGTGTGGTTCTCTTCCTGCTTTAGATATGCATTTAAGTTTTCTTTTTGCTTAATGGTTCTTTATTTTTTGTGATAGAGATTCTTAGAAGAGAGTGGTGGGATAATGGCTTTGTTCACATTTTTACATTTTCAAACCAACTTATATTTGCCTTAAGGAAAACCTGGACTACACTTCTATAAATGAGTAATTTAGCTTAAGCTCCCAGATGAAGGTATTTAATAAAGTAGGTAATTTAAGTTATTATAGACTTAATTTTTTTATTTGTACTGCACAGATTAGTGGAAAGCACTTATGCATAGAGGCTTTTTGATAGTGCCGAGGATTACTGACGGCATCCTTTCAGAGATAATTATAAATAAATATACAGGTTTTTTCTGTTAACTACATCATTTCCTTATTTTCCTAGGTAGTATCTGTACCTGGGAATTTTGAGTAGAAATAAAAAAAAAAAACCTCTCCACATTATTCCCATTTTGGAGGATGGCATTATGGATAGAAAATGTAGAAACCATTCAGTAATGGTGTACATAAAATTTGAAGGTATCTGCAAGGACCGGTGTAAGGATCTGGGTTCGAGCCCCCTGCTCCCCACCTGCAGGGGAGTCGCTTCACAAGTGGTGAAGCAGGTCTGCAGGTGACTGTCTTTCTTTCCCCCTCTCTGTCTTCCCCTCCTCTCTCCCATTTCTCTCTGTCCTATCCAACAACAATGAAGTCAGTAACAACAACAATAATAAATACAAGAATAAAACAAGGGCAACAAAAGGGAATAAATAAAATTTAAAAAATTGACAGTATCTTGAACTGTGTGATTTGGCACTTGTAGGGATTTTCCTGTTTTATTTATATATATATATATTTGCCTCCAGGGTTATCACTGGGCCTTGGTGCTAGTACTATAAATCCACCGCTTCTGGTGGCCATTTTTTTCCATTTTTATTTGATAGGACAGAGAAATTAAGAGGGAAAGAGAGATAGGGAGAGAGAAAGATAGACACCTGTAGACTTGCTTTGCTGCTAGAGAGGCATCTCCCCTGCAGGTGGGGAGCCAGGGGCTTGAAAACCTGGATTCTTTTTTTTTTATTAATAATTATTTATTCCCTTTTGTTGCCCTTGTTGTTTTATTGTTGTAGTTATTATTACTCATGTTATTGATGTCGTCATTGTTAGATAGGACAGAGAAATGGAGAGAGGAGGGGAAGACGGGGAGAGAAAGACTCCTGCAGACCTGCTTCACCGCTTGTGAAGCGACTCCCCTGTAGATGGGGAGCCAGGGGCTCGAACTGAGATCCTTAGGCCAGTCCTTGCGCTTTGTAAAACCTGTCTTTACATGTCCTTGTGCTTAGTACTGTGTGCACTTAACCAGGTGCCCCACAGCCTGTCCCTCCCTCCCCTATTTGGGATTTGTCTTTTCTATTCTAATTTTTTAAAATTATCTTTATTTATTGGATAGAGATAGCCAGAAATCAAGAGGGAAAGGGGTGATAGGGAGAGAGACAGAGAGACACTTGCAGCCCTGCTTCACCAGTCATGAAGCTTTCTCCTGAAGGTAGGGACTGGGGTCTCAAACCGGGCCCTTGAGCATTGTAATATGTGCGCTCAACCAGGTGCGCCACCACCCGGCCCCAAGATTTGCCTTTATTACTTTCATGCTTCTTTGGGAAATTTTGTGAACGACTTTGTACAGATGCACAGCTGAAAAGAAATTGAAAACTACTAGATTGAAATTTTTTTCAGGAGGTTTGAAAACTCTTATACTCAAACAGAAACTCACCCATTCAACAGCATGCTCATTAAAAAATAAAATGTCCTGGGAGTCGGGCAGTTGCACAACGGGTTATGCGCAGGTGGCACAAAGCGCAAGGACTGCAGTAAGGATCCCTGTTCGAGCTGTCTGTTCCCTACCTGCATGGGAGTCGCTTCACAAGCGGTGAAGCAGGTCTGCAAATCTCTGTCTTTCCTTCCCCCTCTCTGCCTTCCCCTCCTGTCTCCATTTTTCTCTGTCCTGCCCAACAATCACATCAATAACAGCAACAATAATAACAACAATAAGACAATAAGGGCAACAAAAGGGAAAATAAATAACTATTGAAAAAAAAAGTAAAAATGTCCAAGTAAGAAAAAGGTAATTTAAAAATAGATAAATTTTGTACTCAGATTCTTTTATAGGCAAATGTATTTGTGATCCTTGTTTTGTACTTTATTACTAAATTGTATTGGGAATATGTCACAATTAATATCAGGTAACTAATATTGATACTATCCAGAATTATTCAGAAAGTAATGTCTTCTAATTTCATATTTATATTTTTAACATTAATGTGTTAGGGGTCGTTAGCAAAAGAAAATGACAAGGGAGAGGCATGCATGATTAATGATTAAAAACATTTCACCTTGAGCAGGAAGACACAAACCTATATTCCACTGGGAGAAATGCAATATTGGCAACATTATAAAACTCTTGTGTTATGTGGAATTTAGACAGGTATACAAAATTATTTCTGCCCAATGGAGTCAGAGATTACCTGCTAAGGAGTTGACATAGGAAGAGGTTATGTGTTTGGTTTTTTTTTTTTTTTTTGATAAAGAGAATTTTGGATAGATCATGGTGGTCATTTTAAGTAGATAAAGCATGTTGAACCAGATACATTGAAAATTGAAGGTTTTCATTACAGTGGTAGATTAATGATAATCTGATTCTAGTTACTTAGTAACACATTTTAAGTTTACTATGTGTTGGTACATTTAATACTGGTATATGTTTGCTTTTGTTAAGTTTATTCAGTTATTAATTGACAATCAGATGGGTTTTCTTTTCTGCTTTTTATGTAAACAGAAAGTCCTAACTGTTTTAATTTTATTTTAGATTATAGCATTTGATGAACTGAAGACTGATTACAAGAATCCTATAGACCAGTGTAATACCCTGAATCCTGTAAGTTACAACTTAGAATTTTTCAGACCTGTTTGCTTTTAACTTCATATAAAAATATTATTTTTCCTGTTATACTTGACTATTCTATTATTAATCTAATTATTAATCTACCAGTGATCTTGTCAGCTTTCATACTAACATTCTCCCAATCTGCTTTTTACATTGTCGGCCAAAGACAGTTGAAAAGGTCAAAAAGATTAAGAGAGTCAAAATTGCATTAAAGGTGTGTACTGTTTGTAGTTTAATGTTACATTCGTTTCATGGGGAGGGTTAGGGCATTTGTAATGTTCTGTTCAGTGTTTTGTCACCTGCCTGTTGAGGTTTATGATTTTGTGACATCTCATATTTTATGCGAACATTTGCTTGCTGGTCAAGTCATGTAGGGAAAGCTGTTAAATGCTAATGCATTTAAAATTATTAATAGCCATAGGCACTTCTATAAAATTATTTGGTGCATTGTTTGAAAGTGGGTTAACAAATAATTTGGAATTATACCTTTTTTAAAATTTTATTTTTATTTTTTAATTTTTTGTGGAATTGTGACTTATGTGAGGTCGTATACAAGTGAAATCTTATGTTCTTACCTAGTTTGTCTCGTCTTTATTCTAGTCTTATCTTTGATTATGCCTATTCTGGAATTAATTTATTTTAGTGATACTTACTCAGAGCCTTTTAGGTGGATAGCACTGTTACTTAGATTCTGAAATATTGTAGTAATGCAGATTTGTTATGTGGTTAGAATATTGTAGATAAGAGTTTGTGTACAAATGTTATTTCTAATATCTAAAACAGAGCTGTTATGCATTAACTAGCATTGATGATTTAGTTATAATATGGCTTCATTTTTGTTTCTCTTTATTTCTTCCTTCTATTCTTGTTAGAGGAAACGGAAGAGAAACACCAGAGCATCATATTGCCACAGATAATGCTTTGAATTGAACTTAGTGCCTCATGTTTGAGAGTCCAGTATCTACTGCCCCACCTTCCAGATTGCTCACTTTTGCTCACTTAGGAAGGTTGTTTAGTCTATTGGTTTTATTTTGCCAGAAACTGGAAATTTTTGTGAAAGTACAGTGAGTATATTCTTAAAGCTTAAGAAGATAATGTATTAGCATACTAGAAGGATTTTATTTAGTAAAGGATCTGTAAAGTTAGCTACTTTGTTTTTCCTAGGTAAATATGCTGGGATAGATTTATAGATTGTCTTTAAGGAACTACTGTTGTAAGACTTGATGTAGGTACAATTAAAAGTATTAACTTACTGTCTTTCAATTAAAAGTATTAACTTACTATCTTTCTCTGCTCTTATGAAACAAAATAATATGAACTGACTCTGCCTTTCATTGGGAAATAATGTTATTCTAAAACAATTTACTGTTGAAAGTAATTTTTTGCCATGCTATTAGGAAGCTGAAATTTCTCCTTTTTAACAACTGTATTATTAGTGTTCTATTGCTTTTGTTTTTTGTTACTTTAAATAGTCAAATGGTGATGAGGATGATAGTTGAAATCAGATGAGAGTTTTCCTGGGTGCCAGTTTCTTTCTGTGCTTTGTAAGCATCTTTACATGCAATTCTTCATTCATTTCTCATAATTCTAAGAGGTAGGATTTGGTTCTTCTTATGAATAGCGAACTGAAGCTTAGTGTGGTTAAAGCACGTTATTGCCCAAGGTCACCCAGCTATGGTAGAGCCAGAATTTGAATCCAGAAAGCCTGATTTTTAAATTCAAACTCTTGTAGTTTCCTTACTGTGTGTTCAAAAGGGACTAATTTTACATAAAGCATGTGATAATTTGGTTTTTCTTGATGATGGAAAAGAAATCTCACTTGGAAAAGACACATCCTTGGGACACTGTTAATGCTGTAGTAGATTGTAGGGAATTGCTTATACTAACACAAGCTGCATTTTGGATAGTGTGCCGATAATTGGCTTAGCAATGCATCTGACAGTTTTCCCTGTTTAAAATTTGTTTTGACAATTCTGCCAAAGTATGGGGGAAGACATGTTTTTTAAAATACGAAACTTATCTAGAGAACATTATGATTTGAATGTTTAGACACTATCATTTCAGCTATATTTGCATAAGTTATTTTTTTCTGGATACTAGTTTTTGTAATATTGTTTCCTAAATGGAATAATTTGTGTTACTTAGGGTGATATTTCTTTATTAAGAGTGATTAGAGAGGATTGGTTTTTATGAGTGATACCTAATAAAGGGTTTATTTCTTTGTTTTTTGAGGAGGGAGGAAATGTACTTATTTCATATTAGCACTAGTGAAATTGCGATTTTTTATTTAACCACTTATTAAAGTATATTATTTAAAAGCATTGAAGATTATTTGACTAATATAATTTTCTCCCCATGCCTTAGTCTATATGTGTAGGATTAAAATTTGAATGATAATGTGTGTTATTATTATATTTATTATTAAATATTAGTTAGCTTTTAGAGGGTTGAAATAGACTTATAATTTAAAGAAAAATGCTGTAATTTAAACTGGTATCAGCAGAAGCTCCAATGAAATTCCAAATACGTAATTTTCTTTTTGTTTTGATTGTAGTCATTGAATTTTAAAGATTTTTTTTTTTTTTAAACCAGAGCACTGCTCAGCTCTGGCTTATGTTGGTGTGGGAGATTGAACCTGGGACTTTAGAGTTTCAGGCATAGCCTCAGAGAATCTTTGCATAACCATTATGCTGTCCCTGCCCTTAAGGATTTTTTTTTTAATGGACACTTGTTTAGAGATTGTAGATGCTGAACTTTAATACTAAATAACTGCTGACTTAAAAGTTTGTTATTTGCAAGTTTATATATTACATGTGAAGAGTTTAATTTTTATTATATTGCTTATGTTTATAGGAAAGTGCTGATTAGTGTTATAGATGATCTTACTGGATTTTTTAAAGATAGATTCATTAGACTGGAAAAGCAATTTTGGAGTATTAAAAATAGACTTGAATATGTGGCATATTATTTTTACAGCTATGGTTTCTCCTCAGGAAAGATATGATGCTGAGTGGTTCATGAATTTAATTTATTATGGTAGAGACTCTCAAGAAACTGACATATATAAGGAATTCTCTGGCTGCAACTTACTGGGAAAGGTTGTTTGTTGTGTTTTTATTTAGCCAAGTTGTTAGGCTGAACTCTTTAGCATGAGAAAGATGATTTAAAATAATTGACTGCATCATTTTATAAAAAGCATTTTGCTTGAATTAATTTTTCTTCACTTAATACTGTCCTCCATCAGAATACTTATTGTGCTTTTGAGCTCCTCTGCTGGTCTGCTGTGTCCATTGTATATCATTAGAAAGCAGATTTAAAGAAACAGAGGCTATGTAAGCGTAGAGCTCAGAAACTGAGCAACTTCCAATTTCATGGTTTAGGACTCAGTCTTTTCCCTCTTACATTGCAGAAAACACACCCTTTGCATCTGTGCTTATAAGTGTTTTCTCTCCTTGACTGTGCTGAGGTTATTGGCTGTTGGCTTGCCATCAGAAAATTTCTTTTGTGGTACTGTGATGTGATTTGCTAACTATTGTATATGTAGCATTACGGGTTTCTGTTAAAGACTTATAAAACACCAGTGTATATAAACTGATAAAGGGGAGTTTTGTTTTTGTGTGTTTATTTTTTATATCATGTTGCATGTGATTGGATAAATCATTTTTGTATTTTTATCATTATTGGATGATGGGTGGAAAAAGATGCTGAGTGATTAGTACGTAACTGAATGGTCTGGGTGGTATAATTTAAGATTTTTAAAATTAGTTTGATTAATTTAAGAATTATAAATTAGTTTTAAATTTAAGTTAAGTCATTTTTTTGAACTCTTTTTTTATTCTTTAAAATGTATCCATCTCTTTATTCCCTTGTCCTTGTTTTATTGTTGTAGTTATTATTATTGTCATCATTGGTGGGTAGGACAGAGAGAAATGGAGAGAGGAGGGGAAGACAGAGAGGGAGAGAGAAAGATAGACACCTGCAGATCTGCTTCACCACCTGTGCAGGTGGGGAGCCAGGGGCTTGAACCAGGACCCTTATGCCGGTCCTTGCACTTTGCGCCATGTGCACTTAACCTGCTGCGCTACCGCCTGACTCCCTTAAGTTAAATCTTATTCTTTTAGTGCGAGCTAGATCCCCCGATCATTTAATTTAGCTTTTTGTAAAAAAATACTTTATTTCATTTTATTTATACACTTATTTTTATTGCTACCAGGGCTATCCCTGGGACTTGGTGCTTGTATGATGAATCCACTGCTCCATTTCTTTTTTCATTTGATAGATTCAGAGAAATTGAGAAGGAAGAGAATATATATATATATATATATATATATATATAGAGAGAGAGAGAGAGAGAGAGAGAGAGAGAGAGAGACAAACACACCTGCAGCACTGCTTCATTACTTATGAAGCTCCTCCCTCCCTGTAGGTGGGGCCTGGGGGTTGAACATAGGTCTGTTGCACATGGTAATATGTCATCTCTGATTAAGTTGACTTAATGCCAAAGTATTTTGATAACTGACTTGTATTTTTCTTCCAGCTTGTACTTCCAGAGTACCTCATCCATGCGTTCTTCTGTGTCATGTTTCTTTGTGCAGCAGAGTGGCTCACACTGGCTCTCAATATGCCTCTCTTGGCATATCATGTTTGGAGGTAATATGTAGATGTGTTTTCTACTACTATTATTAATTAAGTTTTAATTGTATTACAGTTGGTAGGATTGATTATCTACTTGCTAGTTAGCCCAATTAAAACTGAAAGTTAGTGGACATTTATTTAAAAAATCAAGTTGATTAATTGTTGTTTTCTCTGGGCTGGCTTCACAGGCGGGAGACAGAGACCAGGGACACACGGCTGAGCAGAGAAGCAGTATTTCCCTTTTCACGAGCAAACGGTTCAAAAAACTAATCTAATCACCACACAAATCTGTCCTGCATCTTTCTCCTCAGGTGGCAGCGTCAAGAACTCAGGAAGTATCTAGGATAGGGGGCGGGGAGAAGCAAGAAGCTCTAAAAGGCCAGGGCTAAACCAAAATCTCCTGGAGGGAGGGGGAGTGAGACCAAATCAATGTAACAGAATGACCATGCAAATAGACCACAATGTCAAGCAATGTAACAGAAGAGATCCCAGAAGCAGAACTAGAAACATACCAGTAATTCCCCCTTTTCTTTTTAACTAATTGACCATAGTATCAGGAGTGTGGGGTGAACAGAAACCTATATTGTACACGCATTTTCAAAAAAGAAACTGGCACAAACATGGAGGGACAAGTAAGCGAGTAACAAGAACCAGTGTGCTGCCAAGGGAAGGCCTGAGGGGGCTGTTTCTTGCCTTTGTGGGCAAGGCTTATCAGCTAAAGAACATTTCCTGCCTCTGGGCTTCTCTTGCCTCCACGGGCGTTTCCTGCCTCTGTGGACATTACCTAGCATGGAGGGAGGGTGTTGCCTATAGAGTCCCAAGGCAGCTGGCTGCAGTCAGTCTGAGAAACCTAGCAGCATAACTGGAAGCTGCTGTAGGGTTGTGTACCAGTAAGTCCGGTAGGAGTGCCAGTTCAAAGCAGATGTCCACTGAGGAATTGCCGGGGGGTGAATTGTTGCATGAGGAAGTGAGCCGCTGGAATTCTGCTTTTCTGTAGAGAACGTGACAGCTGCAATTCACTTACTTATGAAACAAAACTTGTAGCAGGTTAGAAGTTTACCACAATTGATAACTCGATGATTATAATTGGTTTAAGTATCTTTATAAATTTGGAAGGTCTTACTCATTTCATTTTAAGGCTCCTAACCTATCTAAGCGCAATAAAATGTGGTAAGGCAAAGAACCACTGCTAGAGCCTCAGGCATGAGAATCATTAGCATAACCATTGTGCAATCCACCATTTCTAATTGAGAAGGTATTTGAGAGCTTCACATATCAATAACGTCTTATTTAACCTTTTGTTACACCCATTCAAGATGGAGACACACCCTAGGTGTGTGCAGGTTTTTTAGACCAAGTTAGTTAAAATATATTGATTTTTAACTAATTTTTACCTCAGACTTTAAATGTAAGTTAATTATACCTTTATGAGAATTATGTTGAAAACCTTTTTCATTTAACTTTGCCTGGTAAGAATGTAGCCTTAAAGTTACATTTCTAACCTTAAAGTTAATGTTTACCAAACTTCAAACACACATAAACATGGTCTTCAATACACAAGGAGAAAAAATTTCGTTATGAAGGCATGTCATTTAAACACGAATCCAGATCTGCACTGTCCCAGCCATTCGGGGGGTGTGCCATCTGGAGGTGGCCTCCCGTGCAGCTCCACTTCCCGGAATTGCAGGTTGCCATCACTGCATGAATCTCTGCGTATTCTAGCTCCTCTGCCTTCAGAGCTGAGCTGGGGATCTCGGCCAGGGGGCCCAGTCTCAGCAGGGAGCCCGCGGTCTCTGGGTGGTCTGGGATCTGCCCAGACTTCATAGCAGGAGACCAAACCAATGTAACAAAATGACCATGCAAATAGACCTCAACGTCAATCAATGTAACAGAAGAGATCCCAGAAGCAGAACTAGAAACATACCAACAATTAATAATTACTGTTCTAATACCTCTTGTGAGCTTACATTATCGTTTTTTAGGGTTTTATTTTTTTGGCCACAGAATACTGATTTGTTTAGAGAAAAGGCACCTGCTAAAGGTGGAGTGTGAGCTTGACCTGGGGAAATGAGAAAAAAATCTGACTCCAAGATCTACAAGCTGTATAAAATTTAGTTAAGGAAAGAAAAAAAATAGTAAGGCCTTGACTCAGAGTTGGGAAAGCATTAGCTATGTAATAAAAACAAATGGATGACACCATTAAGAAAGGAAGGGCAGGCGGGCGGTAGGTTTGCGTTAAAGGCTGCTTTAAGAAAAATAAGTTCTAACATATCTAGTTCTATGTGTAGGCCTGAAGTGTACATATGCTTACATCTATGAAACTATCGTCTAGACAGACAAAAGTTCCAAGTCCCCCTACTCTTCTGAAGATTGCCTACTATCCTGTCCTAGTCAGTTACTCTCACATCTCTAAAGGAAAACCACTGACTTCTGTCAACCTAAGATTAGTTTTAACGCTTTGAACTTTATGTAAATAAAAAAATGCACATTAGAACAGGTAAAATATGAAAGAATGGCAGTATCAAGTGCTGGCAAGGACTTAATAACCAAGACTCTTATAAAATGACATTGGAAATGGAAAATTGCACCATCACATTATTAAAAGCCTATTTGACCTATTTGTTTTTTTTTTTTTTTTTTTTTTTTTACCAGAGCACTGCTCAGAGCCTCAGCCATGAGTATCTGTTGGCATATAGCCATTATGGTATCAACCTCACTCATTATTTCTTAAAATGATAAAAAATACTTCTGTGCAGTCTAGCTATATTAGTCCTAAGAATTTATCAACAAGTATACACAGGGACCAACAGGCGGCTCACCTGGTAGAGCACATTTGTGGCCATGTGAAAGGACCTGAGTTTGAGCCTCAGACCACCACATAGGACTGCTGGCAGAGGGAAAGCATCACAGCCAGTGGAGCAATGTTGCAGCTCTCTCCCTACTTGGATCTGTTTGTCCCACACTTTATATAGAGGGAAGAAAAATAGTGACCACCAGGAGTGGTAGTCATGCGTGTACGAAACCCCACTGATAACCCTGGTGGCAGCAAAACAACAAAGAAATGTATACACAATTCTTCATAACATCCTTATTAGTCTAAAGATTGGGATGAACTCAAACACACTGATTGAGTAAATAAAATATATGCTAACAGTGGAAGAAAATTTAGTTTTAAAAAGGAGATCTCTAAAATCATAATCTCAGAATCAATATGTTGAGTGAAAGAAATTAAATACTAGGGTTAATATTGTGTTATTCCCATTATATGAAAATCTTTAAAATGGAAACTAATAATAAAGACAGAAGAGCAATTGGTATTAAGAGAGTGGGGAATGTATTGCTCTGAGACCTGTGAAACTTTTGGAACTCATCAAATTATATACTTTAAATGTAAGCATCTTGTAACTAAATCAGTTTAACTAAATAAAGTTGATACTGTTATAAAAAAAATATGGGGGTCGGGCGGTGGCGCAGTGGGTTAAGCGCATGTGGCGCAAAGCCCAGGGACTTTGTATCTGAAACAAAACCAAACCCATCTTCTGCTCTAACAGTTAACTTCTGCTCCCCTTTAACAGAATTTTGATAAAAATAAACAATAAAAAGGACTATAGGGGGAGTTGGGCGGTAGCGCAGCTGGTTAAGCGCAAGCGCAAGGACTGGAGTAAGGATCCAGTTTGAGCCCCCGGCTCCCCACCTGCAGGGGAGTCGCTTTACAGGTGGTGAAGCAGGTCTGCAGGTGTCTATCTTTCTCTCCCCCTCTCTGTCTTCCCCTCCTCTCTCCATTTCTCTCTGTCCTATCCAACAACGAATTGCGTCAACAAGGGCAATAATAATAACCACAACGAAGCTACAACAAGGGCAACAAAAGGGGGAAAAAAATGGCCTCCAGGAGCGGTGGATTCATGGTGTAGGCACCGAGCCCAGCAATAACCCTGGAGGAGGGAAAAAAAAAATACACAGGACTGTGGCCTAACTTTTTTCTTTGTGTTCACCTGTGATTTTAAACTTGATTATTTACAAAAGATGTTCACATTTTATATATCCTAAAAGATATCTGATTTATTTTAGTTTAGTTTAGTTTATTTTTTGTTTCCAACGTTATTGCTGGGGCTCGGTGCCTGCACTATGAACACACTGCTCCTGGAGGCCATCTTTTCACTTTTGTTGCCCTTGTTTATTACTGTTGTTGTAGGGGAAGATTGAGAGCGGGAGAGAAAGATAGACACCTGCAGCCCTGTTTCACTGCTTGTGAAGTGACCCCCCTGCAGGTGGGGAGCCAGGGGCTCAAACCAGGATCCTTAACTCTGGTCCTTGCACTTTGCACCATGTGTGCTTAACCTGCTGTGCTACTGCTTGGCCTCCAATATCTGATTTATATAGCTGTAGTTTTGTTTTGTTTTTTAGTAGGCATAACAGCCTTCTATCTCAATTTTAGGGAATATGCACTGAGGAAAATTTTAGATGAATTGTTTTTGCATATTTCTATAAGTCTAAAATTATGTCAAAATCAAAAATTAAAAGAAAAAAATCTCCTTTTATAGTCATTCCTATTTTTCTAGTATTTCTGAAAATATAGAGATCAGTTGCACTTGTTTTTTAATAATATTTTAATATTTTATTTTTCCCTTTTGTTGCCCTTTATTATTGTTGTAGTTATTGTTGTCATTGATGTCGTCATTGTTGGATAGGACAGGGAGAAATGGAGAGAGGAGGGGAAGACAGAGGGGGGGAGAAAGATAGACACCTGCAGACCTGCTTCACCGCCTGTGAAGCGACTTCCCTGCAGATGGGGAGCTGGGGGCTCGAACCAACATCCTTACGCCGGTGCTTGCACTTTGCGCATGTGCGCTTAACTTGCTGTGCTGCTGCCCGACTCCCCAGTTGTGCTTGTTTAGCTGTCCTGTTAGACTTATTTTGGGGCTGCAGTTTTAACATTAAGGTGGTAAAAGGAAAGAAATACATGCTCCTCAGGTAGACTACCTCTCATTGTAACAAATATAACTTGGGGGGTGGGGAGGACTCTGCTTCATATCCATGATGTTTGCTTCCCTTTTGGAGTGGCTAATAGACTGTTTATTACAGGTATATGAGTAGACCGGTGATGAGTGGACCAGGACTTTATGACCCTACAACCATCATGAATGCAGATATCCTAGCATATTGTCAGAAAGAAGGATGGTGCAAATTAGCTTTTTATCTTTTAGCATTTTTTTACTACCTATACGGGTAAGTTTAAAAAATACAATGAAAACATTATTTCATTTTGCTGTCTAAAATGTTTGTAGGCATTATGGTCTCAACAACTTAAACTCTACTTGAATAACTTGGTATCTTGAATGGTGGTGACTGGTAATGTTCAGTGTACACCAGTACATTCATGTACTTTGAATATAAATACACTGGTATTTTTTAAGGTAGACAGCTTGACAGAGGCAGAAAGTTTAGCCAGGGATACTGCTTCCTAAGTTTTTGACAGTTTGGTTGGTGAAGGACAATCCTTTTTCTCTATAACAAAGCCACAACATTTGGAGGATATGGTTGGGTGGGTTTACAGAAATGTTTTTGCTTGACTACAGTGGCTATCTCCAGATTATATTTAGTGTTTTTTTTTTTCTTTTTCTTTTTTCTTTTTTTTTTTTTTTTTAAAGCCAGAGCACTATACAGCTCTGGCTTATAGTGGTGCTGGGGGCCTTGGAACATGGAAGTCTTGCATAACCATTATGCTGTCTCTGAGCCTGTTTAATTTAAAAAAAAAACATTCTTTACGAACTGTTTATGGTAGGATGTTTAGCAGTATCCCTGACCTTTCCCCATTAGATGACTGTAGCACCTTCACGCTTAGAGGTAGCCATCAAAATAGCCTTCCCGCTTAGAGGTAGCCTTCACGCTTAGAAGTAGCCTTCACGCTTAGAGGTAGCCATCAAAAATAACTGGATCCTTGGGGGGTGGGTGGTTGGGTGGGTGGGAAGGGCATAAAATAGACCCTCATTGAGAACTATAGTTCTAGATATACTATAAATAGAATAAAATGACTTATTAAAATTAGAAACAAACACGCAAGGACTTACACTTTTTTTTTAAAACTAGATTTATTTATCTGTGGGAGAGAGGGAGGGAGGAAGTCAGAGCATCACTCGAACATGCGATGCCAGGAATTAAACTAGGGACCTCATGCTTGGAATCCAACACTGTGCTACTTCCCAGGCTGCTGGACTATATAATTAACCAACCTGTCTTCCTCCCATCTATCCCTCCCTCCCTCCCTCCCTCCCTCCCTCCCTCCCTTCCTTCCTTCCTTCCTTCCTTCCTTCCTTCCTTCCTTCCTTCCTTCCAAAAACTTTATTATTGGATAGAGACAGAGAAATTGAGAGGGAGAAAGGAGAGAGACAGGGAGACACCTGCAGCCCTGCTTCACTACTCATGAAGCTTTCTTCCTGCAGATGGGGACCAGGGGCTTGAAGCTGAGTCCTTGCCCACTATAATGTGAGCACTTAACCAGGTGCTCCACCACTGGGCCCCTGGACTATTAACTTTTCTTTAAGGTATACTAAACTACTTAAGTGTACGTATCTATTGATACATATTCAATTAGAGAAAACTTTCCACCTGACTTAGACAAAATGTGAGGACAGTGAGCTATGTAAGATGAACATGTGTGTACAGACACCTACTCACTGTCCTCACACATGTAAAACTTGTATATAAACCTCCATTGCCCTCTTCTTTTTATTGCTTGATACCCTGCTAAGTATTATGGTAGGCTTACATTCATATTTATCTTAATATTATATAGGCTTGCATGATAAAAATAAAAAAGGTGAATGATAATTATGTGGGTAGCTCAGTGGTATAACACAGGGTTTGCATATGTGAGGTCCTGAGTATAACCCCCAGCACCACATATATACCACAGTGATGCTCTGGTTTTCATTAAGCAAATTTTTTAAAAATTATTTATTTATTGGATAAAGACAGCCAGAAATTGAGAGGGTAGGGGAGATAGAAGGAAAGAGACAGAAACACCTGCAGCCCTGCTTCACCATTTGCAAAGCTTTCCCCCTTCCAGGTGTGGACCCAGGGCTTGAACCTGGGTCCTTGAGCATTGTAACGTGTGCTCAACCAGGTGCGTCACCACCTGGCTTCATTAAACAAAGCTTTTACAAAGGTAAGAATACATGTATCATTCTAATTTTCTATTAAATTAAAAAAATTTATTTATAGAATAGAAATATTGACAAGACTATAAGATAAGAGGGGTACGTTTCCACACAATTCCCACCACCATTAAAAAAAATTTCTTTTTTCTTTGATAGGATAGAGAAGAGAGGGGAGGGGGAAGAAAGATAGAGAAAGATACCTACAGTACTGCTTCACTGTTTATCAAGCTTCCCTCTGCAGATGAAGATCAGGGCTTGAATTCAGGCCCTTGTGCATGGTAACATGTGTAACCTATGTGCCCACTGCCTGGCTCCTAATTTTCATTTGTAATGTTGGGTAGCAAAGATCTGAAGCAGTGCTGGTACATTGTTGGAACTTTATAAACATTTGTTGAAAGAAATGAATAAATGATAAAGGATGTATAGTTGTGAGGAAATGTTTATAAAAATAGCAATAGTGTGTTCATTTGTTTTATATTGTCTTGAAGTTGTTCACCTCTTTGCTTTGTATTTTTAGAGATAAATGCTTTTGAGCTATGCCTTTGCCATATTATTCTTTCTATAGAATTGCCTAGGCAGTTTTTAAGTTTAAATTAAATGGCCACTGTTCTCTAAAAATTTTATTAGGGAAATAGTGATTTACACTGGTTGTCATATGGATAATTTATCCCCCTTCCATGACAGGTATCTGCAGATTATGCTTACCCCTAACTTTTAAGTCCTCCTCCCCTATGTCTCTAAGCTCTCAACCCCTTTTTGCCTTCCCTATCCACTGGGTTTTTATGTTTGTTTTTTCTTTTTCTTGTTTCTCCTCTGCCTCCCTTTATCTTCACCTCTCCTCTCCTTCTTTAGCCTTTCTCTCTTAGGAAGGTTCCTTAATTGACCATTCCTGTTGTAAAATGGTGATAATAATGCTACCCACATCCTCTGATTAGTTAGGGGATTCAGTGCGGATATATATATACATATATATATATATATCAACAGAGCTTGGCATGACTTAAGCCCTCCTGAGATGTTCCCTCCTATTATTAGATACAATTCCAGAGCAGGAGGCTGTTTTGAATTGCTACTTCAAGCTTCAATTCCCCATAAGCTTCAATTCCCCATAAGCTTTCAGCTGTGCTGGTCATTCTGATAAAACAGGAAAAGAACTAGGGGACAGATATATGTACCGAACCAAGTTCTACCTTAGACTAAAGTCCATATGTGCAAACTAAGATCATATTGTGCATTTGCCATTGTTTTTTCCTTATTAAGCTACTTTGCTGAGTAAAGCAGACTTTACATTTTGGTATTCTTAGCTTTTTTTATAATTAGGACTTTGGCTAATCAGCTTTTTTCTTCTTTTCAGCATGATCTATGTTTTGGTGAGCTCTTAGAACTACATACAGAAGAAGTGGTCCAGTTAAGTGCATGCAAAAAGCCACCAAATGAAGGGATTCTATCCAGCAAGATCCTGCTTCCAAGAGTAGCCTTTGGAATCAGTTACTTTAAAAAAATCAGTTACTTTAAAAAAATGACTCCTTATTTTTAAAATGTTTCCACATTTTTTTGCTTGTGGAAAGACTGTTTTCATATGTTATACTCAGCTACAGAATTTAATGGAATTACGTATAAATTAATATAAAATGATTACCTCTGGTGTTGACAGGTTTGAATTTGCACTCCTTAAGGAACAGCCATAATCCCTTGAATGATTGCATTAATTGTTGACTGTCCTTAGTCCATTGGAAGCTTTTGTTTATAGGAATTTGTTATAGGGCTCATTTTGGTTTTATTGAAATGCCATCTAATTAAAAATTAGCTGTAGATAATCAGGTGCTTCTGATGCACTGAAAAAATATGTATCTGAATTGTGGGAAATTTCATGGGTTTCCCCATGTATCATGTAGATGAATTGTATATATACATATATACACAAAAAAAAGAGTGGGATTTTTTTCCCTCTGACATGAATATTATCTCAGTATATTGCATGAATGAGAGATTTCCCATATTCCCATCAGAGTAATATATCAGTACTTGTTTTAATTCTTAAGTAGAAGTGAACATGAAATGAGTATATACTGAATTTTCTGTGAAGAATGCATTTAAAATTATTTTAAATGTGTATTATATTTAATGGTTCTAATCTGGTGGTAAAGGTATTCTTAAGAATTTGCAAGTACTTTTAGATTTTCAAAAACGAATGAGAGAGAACTTTGTATAACCATCTTGCTGTTCCTTTAGTGCAATACAATAAAACTCTGAAATTAAGATTTTTTTTGTGCATTGTTTTTAAAACAAATATCTGTTTCTTAAACTTGCTTAATCCGTAATAAAGGCATTTTACTGTCAGTTTTTCAAAAAGACATTGGACTGTTATACTGTGGTATTTTTTTTTTTTTTTTAATGCCATGCTTGGATCTGAAAAGGAAACTTTTTCTTTAGTGGCTAAGTACACATCATCCTCTGTTGTTCTGAATATTAATGATACAGCATCATTTTTATTTCCAATTAAACTACTATAGCACTTAAAATGTTGGATTTCTTTTCTTTTGAAAACAGTGGGATTTTAAGATAACATTTTAAGGCAGATAATTTATTGGCTTCATGTTTTGTAAGCATTCTTGTGTTTTGTTTGGGGTAAGGAAGTTAAAGCATTTGAGCAAAGGATCAAACAATATATATATAGTGATCAAGGGAAAGCGTTGATACATTTGTGGAAATTTTACTCTAAAAATTCCTGGAATTAGGTGCTGTTTTAGTTTCTGCTAGTAAAAATAATTTATTTCCTCCTTTAGGAGAATAGCTATTTTGACCCTAACCCTTATAATTTACAGTTTGGAGAATTATTTCAGCAATAGGTTTGTCAGGTTTTTTTTAAAAGGTTTACTTTTTTAATCTTTATTTATTGATTGGATAGAGACAGCCAGAAATTGAGAGGGAAGGGGGTGATAAGAGAGAGAGAGAGAGAGAGAGAGAGACAAGAGAGAGATACCTGCAGTCCTGCTTTACCACTCGCAAAGCTTTCCCCTTGCAGGTGGGGACTGGGAGCTTGAACCCAGGTCCTTGTGCACTATAACATGTACGCTCAACCAGGTACGCCACCACCTGGCCCTGGTTTGTCAGTTTTTGCATTATACTCATTGCTGAGCACTTGATACTTGGAAAAAAAAGGGGGGGATTGAAGGGGAGTCATCACCAGTACTTTGCTGCTTGTGGTTTACTTTTTCAGATACAGGGATAGACGGTGAGACACTACAGCATCAAGGTTTCCTCCAGTGTGGTAGGAACCAGGCTTGAGCCTGGCAAAATAGGTGCACTATCCAGGTAAACTATCTTGTCTTCCCTTGGCACTGAAAACATATACTGTGAGTCTGTGCTAAAGCAGTTTGCACCTAATCTTCATTTTTCTTCCTGGTTTGCAAGTACTCTTGATTGTGAGAGGCCTATTCAAATCTTCTATGCAACAGGTTTTTGGGGCTATTCTAGTATTTTCTTCAAAGTATTTTCTTGAGCTTTTTCTAAATTTAGATAAATATCTTTTAATAGGATATTCTAGGGTCAAAAGAAATAATCTAGAGGTAGAGCACATACCTTGCATGTGAAAGAACTTGGTTTTGACCATCAAAACCACATTTAAAAAAAGGCAGAGAGCAGTCCCTTCATCTCTTGCTTTCATAAAAAAAAAAATGTGTTGGGAGTCGGGCGGTAACGCATGTGGTGCGAAGCCTAAGGACCAGCCTAAGGATCCCAGTTCCAGCCCCCGGCTCCCTTCACAGATGGTGAAGCAGGTCTGCAGGTGTCTATCTTTCTCTCCCCCTCTGTCTTCCTCTCCTCTCTCCATTTCTCACTGTCCTAGCTAACAACATCAATAACAACAATAATAACAACAATAAAAAAACAAGGGCAACAAAAGGGGAAATAAATTAAAAAATACGTGTTGCAGAATATTCTCTAGGATTAATACAGTGTTGACTAGTTGCAATTTGTGAAAGCCATCTTCTCATGTTTCTAAATTCAGTATGGTGTCTGTAGCTGAGATGATTAGTTACGTTACTCAGTGGTACGTTACTGGTTTGTTGGTATGTAATGAGAAAATTGAGTTGTTGCAAGATCTCATACATCTTTTTCCTTCTCCAGTGTTTGTGAAATCAAGTCATTTATAAAGAGAAAACAGGCTGGGGGTAGATAGCATAATGGTTATGCAAAGAGACTCTTCTGCCTGAGGCTCCGAAGTCCCAGGTTCAGTCCCCTGCACTACCATAAACCAGAGCTGAGTAGTGCTGTGGTAAATAAATAAAGAGAAAACAAAAAGTACTTGGGTTTGATAATATCTCAGTGACTTTTTCCCTTGTTCTTAGTTTGATTCCTCTGCAGATCTTCCCCCCCTTTCCCTATTACCCGGTTTAGGGCAGCCTAGCCTTCCTGCAGATCCAACTGAGACAGTCTGGGCTTGTAATCCTTTTTAGTTTCCATCATTACTGCTCTCTGTGTAGCATCAGCTGTTTACGCTGCACTCCCATCTCATTAAAACTTATTTGTACAACTTTGCCATACTTAAATATATCTGCTGTAAGTCATTGTTGGTCAGGGAAAAGAGCAGGTTGGTTACACACACTTTTATTTAGAGGCCAATCCACCACTCACTTATGCAGGATGAATGGGCTGACAGTCCAGAGGGTATGAGAGCTGAACACAATTCATTGGGGATCAACCCTAGTCCTTGTCCCTTGCCACTGCCCTTGCATGCTGGGACTTTAGAGTGGCTAGCACTGGTGTGAAGGAGGAAAGTACTGTAGTTTTTCACGAAGTAACATAGTACATGGTAATTTGAAGTATTTGATTTGTTTGGTATGTTTTGACTTGAGGATCACTCATGTTAATAGCACTCAGAACTCATTTCTGCTTCTGTATATAAGCTCTAGTAAGACTTACCTCTGCTCCCAAATCAACATATTTTCAAAATATGTCAGCAGTTTGCATAGAAAGATAGTTATGCATGTACAAACTATTTACTGTCAAATGTAAAACATTAACCCCCCAATAAAGGAAAAAATAAAATAAGAAACAAAAGAAAAATATAAGTAGTTATTTTTGGAAATTAGCAACAATATGTATTTGTAAACTATATATTTCATTTGCTAGAACAGAGAAATTGAGAGGGAGGGGTAGAGAGAGAGAGAGACCTTCAGCACTGCTTCACTCATGAAGCTTTCATCCTGCAGATGAGGACCAGGGGTTTAAACCTGGGTCCTTATGCATGGTAATGAGAAAATATTTTCCTTGATGCAGAGCATCTTTTTCCTTCCAATTATCTGCTTTCTAATAGTCTTCACAGAATATTAACATTGTGCAAATATAACTTCTGCATATTTTTTAAATCCTGGGGTGAACTTTCAGGTGTGGTTACATCAAAGCTATATGAAACATCAAGCTCATTCAAATAAGCATCTGTATTTAAAAGTATACATCTAGGAAACCAGGTCACCTGGTGGGGCATGTGTCTTGCCATGAGCAGGATACAGATTCAAGCTCCCACACCACTTGGAAGGTCCATGTAACAGGGAAGCTAGTGCTGTGGTGTCTGTCTACTGAAACAATGAAAATACTTGAGAGAGCCTAACACTACCAATCTAGTTTACTTGTAGCATTTAACACTCAGAACTGTGTTGTTTGTTTGTTTGTTTTGCTTTTGTTTTTTACCGGAGCACTGTTTAGCTCTGGTTTATGGTGGTGTGGGGGATTAAACCTGGGACTTTGGAGCCTCAGGCATGAGTCTGTTTGCATAACCATTACACTGTTTACCCACCACTCAGGACTGTGCATTCAGTAGTCAGTTATATAGTATAATGGTGACTCAGAATTTTCCTTCATAGCAAAGAGAACTCATGATTATAATCAAGATGAGCCTATAAAAACATACATTGTAAAATGAATGTATTTTAAAATGCTAGGAAGATAGGCTGCTCTGGCATCCTGGGATGACTGGGTGACTGGCAGCTTCAGCTGCTGACTGACTGGTATAAATAACTCCTTTAGTGCTGAGATCAAACCTTTCTCTGGGTGCTGTCGGTATGAGCTCCTTGTGTGACACAGATCTATCTATTCTTGGTCATAGAATTATCTAAGTGATGTCTTTAATTCACACTGAGACTCTTCCTAACCCATATTCTTGTCTTCTTGCTAGTAAGAGACCTGTATTATAGTCTGAGGACTTCCCCTGACTACCCTGTTTTTTGTTTTGTTTTGTTTTGTTTTGCTTCCTCTGGTAAGTCAGATGTTTTGACAGTAAAAATAAAACCACTCTTCTGAGTGGAAAGACTATATTGTTGCTTTGTCTCTAACATTATTCATAAAATCGAGTTCATCTCATGGGACCGGTTTGTTGGTAGCACAGAGGGTTAAGTTCCTATGGTGCAAAGCGCAGGGACTTGCGTAAGGATCCGGGTTCGAGCCCCTGGCTCCCCACTGGCAAGAGGGCTCGCTTCATGGACAGTGAAGCAGGTCTGCAGGTGTTTATCTTTCTCTGTCAGTCTTCCCCTCTCTTGATTTCTCTTTGTCCTATTCAACAACAGCAGCAGCTGCAGCAATGGCAACAAAAGGGAAAAAATAGCCACTAGGAGTAGTGGATTCGTAGTGCAGGCACCAAGCCCCAGCAATAACCCTGAAGACAAAAATAATAAATAAATAAAATAGAATAAATAAATTATTCATCTCACATGATCTAGTTCTTTTGCTCAAATCATTCAGTCTGGTCAAACTAGCATGTAAGTCTCTGGTCCTATTATACCAGAGAAGATAATTAGGTTTTTTTTTTTTTTTCAAATTTATTTAGATAGAACAGAAATTGAGACAGGTGGGGAGGATAGGGAGAGAGAAAGATAAACACCTGCAGACCTGCTTCACCGCTTGTGAGGCAACCCCTGCTGGTGGGGAGCCGGGGGCTTGAACTGGGATCCTTGCAAGGGTCCTTGTGCTTTGCACTATATGTGCTTAAGCCTGTGCACTACTGCCCAGCCTCAAGATAATTAGTTTTGAACTAACACTCTTGGGTGGTGTCGAGAGAATATATGTTGCTATTTTTCTATATGCTGAATAGTTTTCTTAGAACAATTTTCACTTGATTAAGAGCTCTAAAACTAGATTCATTAAAAAAAAAATTTTACTAGTGACTATTTTGATTTACAAAACTATGATGACAGAGGCATAGTTCCACACTGTTCACACCACCAGAGTTCTGAACCCTCATTCCCTCCACTGAAAACTTCAGTAGTTCTCCCAAGATATGGGTTGACTATTGTATATTTACCCATTTTTTCTATGGTCCTGCCTTTTCTTCCCTTCTAAGTCACACCTAAACTTATTACTATTTTAGTGTCCTTCCTTTTTTCCTCTTATCTCTCCCAGTCCTGATGGAATTGGAGGACAGAGCCCTCTAGTCATCTTCCTCTAACTGTTTTCCTCCTCTGGGGGAGTATGCACCAAAATTCTTTATGGGGTACAGAAGGTGGGAATTTTGGCTTCTATAATTGCTTCTCTGTCGGACATGCATATTGTAGGTCTATCCATACTCCTAGTCTGTAAAACTAGTTTAAAAGTAAATTATTTTACTATTCAGCTATTAGGAATAATGAATCCACCTTCTTTGACCCATCTTGGATTGAGCTAGAAGGAATTATAAAGTGAGATAAATCAGAAAGAGAAAGACAAGTATGGGATGATTCCACTCATAAACAGAAGTTGAGAAAAAAGAACAGAAAGGGAAACAGCAGAATTTGACCTCACCATTATGTCCTGGAGTCTCTAGGGAAAGATAGGCTGTGGATGGTCTGGATGGTCTGTGAAAGCCCATGTTCAACAGAGAAGCAATTACAGAAGCCAGAATTTCTACCTTCTGCTCCCCATAAAGATCTTTGGTCCATACTCCCAATGGAGGGGAGGGGATATGGAACTCTGGTGGGGGGTAATTGTATGGAATTAGACCCTTCTTATACCACAATCTTGTTGATCATTATTGCATCATTAATAAAAAATATAAAAAGAATTCCTTTTTTCCACATTATTGCCAACATTTATTGGTCCCAGTCTTTTTGATATAGACAGTTTTAACCTATTTTATTTTAATGTAGTTTTGATTTGTACTTCCCTAATAATAAGTGAAGGTAAGCTTTTTTTGTTATGGTTTGCTGTACAGTACCCAGTATCTTGTATATAGCTGTGCTATTGGAAGCTTCTAATCTACTTGGTCTAGGCTTTTGAGAGAGTCCGCATATCAAATACGTAGCCTATCTATTAAAAAGATTCAGTTTGTCTTTTGAGAACCTTTGAGACATACAATTGATTTCCCCCTCTCATATTAACTACTGATTTATATGTCTACATTTTGCTAGGAGTGTACATAAACACCATTCCCATCACCAAAGGACCGTGACCCATCCCTCCCGCCCACTCCCACCCCCCACTGGCCCAGGAAGCTACATGTCTACCCCTCACCACTGGGTTTTTACTTTGGTGCCCTACTTACAATTTGATCAGGTCCTGCTTTTAGTTTCCCTTTCAGATCTTCTAAGTCAGCTTCTGTTGATGAGTGGGATCATCCCATACTCATCTTTAACTTTCTGACTTAGTTCACTTAACATAATTCCTTCTAGCTCTGTCCAAGATGGGTCAGAGAAGGTGGGTTCATTGTTCTTGATAGCTGCATAGTATTCCATTGTGTATATATACCACAGCTTTCTCAGCCATTCATCTGTTGTTGGGCACCTGGGTTGCTTCCAGGTTTTAGCTATTATGAATTGTGCTGCTATGAACATAGGAGTACACACCTCTTTTTGGTGGGGTGTTATGGAGTCCTTGGGGTATAACCCCAGGAGAGGAATTATTGGGTCATATGGAAGGTCTATGTCTAGCCTTCTTAGAGTTTTCCAGACTGCTCTCCACAGAAGCTGTACCAATTTACATTCCCACCAGCAATGTAAAAGGGTTCCTCTGTCCCCACATCCTCTCCAGCATTTGTTGCTGCTGTCCTTTTTGATGTATGCCATTCTTACAGGAGTGAGGTGGTATCTTAGTGTTGTCTTAATTTGCATTTCTCTGACAATCAGTGACCTGGAGCAGTTTTTCATATGTTTGTTAGCCTTTTGGATCTCCTCTGTAGTGAATGTTTTGTTCATATCCTCTGCCCATTTTTGGATGGGGTCATTTGCTTTTTTGGTGCTAAGTTTGCTGAGCTCTTTATATATTTTGGTGATTAGTTTCTTGTCTGATGTATGGCATGTGAAGATCTTCTCCCATTCTGTGAGGGGTCTCTCTGTTTGTTTAATAGTTTCTTTGGATGTGCAGAAGCTTTTCAATTTGATGTAGTCCCATTGGTTTGTTTCTGCTTTGGTCTTCCTTGCAATTGGGTTTGATTCATCAAAGATGTCCTTGAGGTGTAGATGGGAAAGTGTTTTACCAATGTTTTCCTCTAAGTATTTGATTGTTTCTGGTCTGACATCTAGGTCTTTGATCCATTTGGAGTTGATTTTTGTTTCTGGTGAGATAAAGTGGTTCAATTTCATTCTTCTGCATGTTTCAACCCAGTTTTCCCAGCACCATTTATTGAAGAGAGTCTCCTTTTTCCATTTAATCCTTTGGGCCCCCTTATCAAAGATTAGATGCCCATAGGTGTTGGGGAAGGTAAGCTTTTTTTGTTTTTATTTCCTTGAGGCATTTGTATGTCTTTGGAGAAATTTTTAGGTCTTTTGCCTACTTTCCGATTGGATTGTGTTTTTAAACTTTTTGGATATCAACCCCTTACTGTATATATGGTATCCCAATGTCTTCTCTCAATTAGTAGACTGCCTTTAAGTTCTATTGTTGGAGTTGTAAATGGGATTGTAAGTTATGTTTTTATATAGGGAGAAAGTAAACATAAGATTTGGCAATGCCAGGAGCTGGGTGGTGCTGCGCCTGGTTTAGTGCACACACGATAGTGTGTAAGGACCTGGATACAAAACCCTGGTACTAGCAGGGAGGGAGCTTCACAAGCAGTGAAGCAGTGCTGCAGGTGTTACTCTTTCTCTCTTCCAATCTTTCTCTGTTTCTCTCTGCTTTTACCCAAAATTGATAAACTAAAAAAAAAAAAGATATGGTAAAGTCAATTTCAATGACATTAGAGCTTCAAGCTTCCTAAAGTTTGGATTACTGTGATTTCAGAATGTATTTTGTTATAATACAAAGGAACATGAACATCACTCTATTTCTTTTTTTTCTTTTATTTTCCCTTTTGTTGCTGTTGTTTCATTGTTGTAGTTATTGTTTTTGTTATTAATGTCATTGTTAGGACAGAGAGAAATGGAGAGAGGAGGGGAAGACAGAGAGGGGGAGAGAAAGACACCTGCAGAACTGCTTCACCGCCTGTGAAGCAACGACCCTGCAGGTAGGGAGCTGGGGGCTTGAACCGGAATCCTTAAGCCAGCTCTGCGATTTGTGCCATGTGCACTTAACTGCTACTGTCTGACTCCCCATCACTCCATTTCTAAAGCTAATACTTAAAACATTTTTTTCTTGCTATAACTTTTAGCCTTTACTATGTTTGATAAGAAATCTGATAGGGCCAGGGAAATAGTGGTTATGAAGAAGAGATTATTATTGATTATTATTAAGTGGCTCACTTAATAATGGCTTTTTTGGTTGATATCACACTACCCCATTTGAGGCCCTAGTCAGGGAATCCTTGGACTCCCACACAGATATGATGGGCCTAAACTTATTTTTTATTTTTTTAAAATTTTTTATTTATAAAAAGGAAACTGACTCAACAATAGGATAAGAGGGGTACAACTCCACACAATTTCCACCACCAGAACTCCGTATCCCATCCTCTCCCCTGATAGCTTTCCTATTCTTTATCCCTCTGGGAGTATGGACCCAAGATCTTTGTGGGATGCAGAAGGTTGAAGGTCTGGCTTCTTTAATTGCTTCCCCACTGAACATGGGTGTTGATAGGTCAATCCATACTCCCAGCCTGTCTTTCTCTTTCCCTAGTGGGGAAGGGCTCTGGGGAAGCAGAGCTCCAGGACACATTGGTGGGATTGTCTGTCCAGGGAAGTCTGGTTGGCATCTTGCTAGCATCTGGAACCTGGTGGTTGAAAAGAGAGTTAACATACAAAGCCAAACAAATTGTTGAACAATCATGGACCTAAAGGCTGGAATAGTGCAGGTGAACAGTTTGCGGGGGGTCTCTGTTTTGTACATAGCTAGTAGGCATATTTTAGTTATATTCAAAGGGCCTGTGGCTATACTAGTATTTTTTTTTTTTTTTGACTGAGCCTGATAGAGATGACCGGTAACAATGGAAAGGGATTTATTCAAGGTCTAGGACCATCATGTCTGTTTGGGAATCTCAGGACTCCCCGATTAGTGCCCAGCTGATGGGGTGGCCTGATAGTGACTAAAGAGTCATGGTTAAAGTATGCCAGTCTCTTGCCCTTAGCTTTTGCAGACCTTGCTTTGATAAGGTTAGCTTTGGAATGAGTGAGAGAATTGTAATAGGAAGTAGGTGAGGAGAGGGCCTAAACTTCTAATGAATCCTTTCTACCATCAATGGTCATTTCCATCAGGAATGTCATCATAAGCCCTGTTGCTGGCCTTTACAGGACCTTGCCCTCATCATAAAGCAGAAAAGGTACAGATTGCCCCAGTCTCCAAAGGATGGCTGGGTCATCCTGCCACTCGATGAAGACTGGTTTTGAAATTAGTGCAGCCTGAAATGTTGACTCAATCTTCTTCTAGCGTTTGCCCCTCTTCTGTAGCCAGTCAACAGCGTCAGGTTGAGCCTGATGTAAAGTTTTGAGACCTCCTTTGAATCTGGAGAGGTGGCAGTCGTTGACTATGTGGTCATAGCCGCAGGGGCAGTTCGGATCGTCTCTGGATAAAGACTGGTCTTTAAATTAGTGTAGCCTGAAATGTCCCCAGCTGTGTCTATGAACTATGAGCTCAGATCAATAGACATGGGCATTGGCAGGTTGATCTATACTCTCAGCTTATTTCTCTCCTTTCTTTCATCTTTCTTCCTTTCTTTTTTATTATCTTTATTTACTTGTTGGATAAAGACAATCAGAAACAAGGGGGAGATAGGGAAAGAGACAGACACCTGCAGCCCTGCTTTACGGCTTGCAAAGTTTCCCCCCTACAGGTGGGGGCAGGGGGCTCAAACCTAGGTCCTTGTGCATTATAACACATGCACTCGACCAAGGTGTCCCAAGTCCAGTGGAGAAGCAATTAGAGAAAACAGACCTCCTACCTTCTGTATCCCCCAAATAATTTTGATCTATACTACCAGTGGGGAAGAAATGAGAGGAGGAAGAGGATAAGAGAGCTCTGAACTCCAATTCCATCAGGACCTGGAGAGAGAAGAGGAAAGAGAGACATTTGGATGTAGTAATAGGGTTATGTGTAGTTTAGGAAGGAAGAGAAAATGGAACCTTTAAAAACAAAACAAAACAAATAAACAAATCCTGGCAATTATATACAAACATAGACAGTTGTAGAAATACTAGTTAACTTGTATTTGTAATCTTAGGAAAACTGCTGTAGCTTACAATAGAGGAATTGGGATTCAGAACTCTGGTGGTGGGAATGGTATGGAATTATACCCTGTTGATATGTAACGTTTTGTAAATTAATATTAAATCTCTAAAAAAATGAGGAGCTGGGTGGTGGGACACCTGGTTGAGCAGCACATTACAGTGCACAAGAACTGGGGTTTGAGCCCTCGATCCCCACCTGCTGGGGGAAAGCCTTGCCAGTGGAGAACTAGTGTTCCAGGTGTTTCTCTGTTTCTCTCCCTATCACACCCTTCCCTCTCAATTTCTGGATGTTCCTATCCAATAAATAAAGATAATTTAAAAAAACAAAAGAGACTTTCATGCCTGAAGCTCCTGGCTCTCAGGTTTAATATCTGGCACCGTCAAAAGCTAGAGCTGAGCAGCACTGGTGTAATACACAATCCTCCCATGTCTTTTTAAAATTTTTTATAAAAAGGAAGTACTGACAAAACCATAGGATAAGAGGGGTACAACTCCACACAATTCCCACCATCAGAACTCCATATCCCATCCTCTCCCCTGATAGCATTCCTATTCTTTATCCCTCTGGGAGTATGGACCCAAGGTCATTATGGGGTGCAGAAAGTGGAAGGTCTGGCCTCTGTAATCGCTTCCCCGCTGAACATGGATGTTGACAGGTTGATCCATTCTCCCAGCCTGTCTCTTTCTTTCCCTAGTGGGGCAGGGCTCTGGGGAATCGGGGCTCCAAGACACATTGGTGGGGTTGTCTGTCCAGGGAAGTCTGGTTGGCATCATGGTAGCATCTGGAGCCTGGTGGCTGAGAAGAGAGTTAACATATAAAGCCAAACAAGTTGATTAATCATGAACCTAAAGGCTGGAATAGCGTAGATGAAGAGTTGGGGGAGGGAGTGTCTCTGTTTTGTAGATAGCTAGTAGGCCTATTTTAGTTATAGTCCAAAGGGCCCATGACTATACTAGTTTCTCTTTGTTTTTTTCCCCCCCGAGCCTGAAATTGATATGCAGGTGGATCCAAGTTACTGTCTGGGGAGATGATGTCATGGCTGGAAAAAGGACCAGAAAGCTGCATCAGGTAAAAGAGTAGCTCCCAAATATGGGAAAGATGCATAAATATTGTTGACTATAAACCCCATCGATTTGATCTGATCTGGGGCCCATATTCAGCATCTCTGCATACTCTGCATCCCTGTAGATCTGAGCTCACATTCTGTGGTTATGAGTAGGAATGTTCTAAGCTGCTCCAATTTCAGTATCCATCTTCCTCAGGTGGAGCATAGAGTATATTATCCAGCCTCCCTTCAGAGGATGGGACATTCTCTACTGTTGTTGATCCACATTGAGGGCAAGGTCCTATGGGGGCCCATAAAGGGGTCTATTTTGTTGTTCCTGATAGATATGACCGGTAGCATTGGAGAGGGATTTATTTGAGGTCTAGGACCATCATGTCTGTTTGGGAATCTCAGGACTCCCCGACTAGGGCTCCAACTGATGGGGTGGCCTGATAGTGACTAAAGAGTCTTTATTAAAGTATGCCAGTCTCTTGCCCTTATTCAGCTTTTGCAGTCCTTGCTTTGATGAGGTTAGCTTTGGAGTGAGGGAAGTGTAACAGGAAGTAGGCAAGGAGGGTATCTCTTTTCAGCCACCAGGTTCCAGATGCTAGCAGGATGCCAACCAGACTTCCCTGGACAGACAATCCCACCAATGTGCCCTGGAGCCCCGATTCCCCAGAGCCCTGCCCCACTTGGGAAAGAGAGAGACAGGCTGGGAGTATGGATCGACCTGCCAATGGCTATGTTCAGTGGGGAAGCAATTACAGAAGCCAGACCCTCCACCTTCTGCATCGTACAATGACTTGGGTCCATACTCCCAGAGGGATAAAGAATAGGAAAGCTATCAGGGGAGGGGATGGGATTCTGATGGTGGGAATTGTTTGGAGTTGTACCCCTCTTATCCTGTTTTCTCAGTGTTTCCTTTTTATAAATAAAAAATTTCAAAAAGTGTAGTAAGAAGACTGAAAAGTATTAAGATTTTTGTTAATTATGTGATTATTTTAAAACTACTTATTGATGTGGAAGTACCTATGAGCTGTTAAACTGGTGGTAATACTGAAGTGAGTATTAGTTTATAATTACCAGTAATTTAAGAGAGTCAGGGACTACTACATCACTGATGTCTATTAAGACAAATAGCTCTGACTAATTGTATGATCCTTGTCTACAGCCTAAATCACTGTTCTTGGTAGTTTTTTGGTTGAGTTTAAAGACAAATTGACATGTTCAGTGCTATGGGGTAAAGGAGTGAGAATTGGAGATTGCTAATCTGTAGATAAATGCTTTATAAAATAAGCATGAATGAAAGATTAATTTCATGTGTGTAGTTCCTATGGTGACAATGTGAATGTTCTGAAAACAACAGCTGTCTGAACCAGTGAATTCCTTGACTCTGGAAATGTTCCAGCAAATGCTGGAATAACAACTGCTGAGGTAATTCTCAGTTTTCTTTACTTGTGAAGTAGAGAAAAGTTATGGAAAATTTTGGAAAGCAGAATAAAAGTGAAGGGTATGGGAGTCGGGCAGTAGTGCAGCAGGTTAAGTGCAGGCGATGCAAAGCACAAGGACCAGTGTAAGGATCCTGGTTCCCCAGCTCCCCACCTGCAGGAAGGTTGCTTCACAAGTGGTGAAGCAGGTCTGGAAGTGTCTTTCTTTCCCCCTCTTTGTTTTCCCCTCCTCTCTCCATTTCTCTCTGTCCTATCCAATAACAATGACAATAATAACTATAACAATAAATAAAAAAAAGTGAAGGGTATTTAAATAATTTTAGCTGTGCTACTAGTACCTTTTTTTGTACTTCAGGACTATGTCATATGCCATTTAGCAGTTGCAGACGATAAATCAAAATAGAAGTGACAAATAATAGTATTGTGCAATAAAATTTTTTTCCACAGCTTTTTTCAGCATTACCTTTAGGTAAAATAGACCAGACCAGACAAACCAGTGAATTTCTAGAAATAAAACTGTATAGCAGTTTTTTCTCTCATATAAACAGATACAAAACTTCATAAAAACCAGGAATCTGCACATATACATTTACATCCAATTTGATAATCTTAGTTATTTCACTGTATTTCTGGTTATGTTAGAGAGCTCTTAAAGTTTAGATATGATCATACATATATTATTCAAAGTTGTTCTTTCTTTTTTTCTTTATCTGGATACAGATCTTGATAGTGACTCTCTTGATGATAGATGTGCAGCTAGTTCGTCCCGGAACTCATGAAGATAATTATATTGCTGAAAAAAGTAAAGATATGTTTAAATACACTGTGGAAAACTAGTTACTAGAGTAAGCTTATACTAGTAGAAATCATGAATAAAAACACTAAGAACAACAAGGGCAACAAAATAAATAAATTAATTAAAAAAAAAGAAAAAAAACACTAAGAAAAGGTTTATATCCTTTTGGGTAAAGAAGTGTTTATAAGGAAGTTTTATCTTTCAATAAAATGGCATACAGTGTGAAAAATTGCTTTTAAAATCTCTTAAAGTCAGAAAATCAGATTAACTATATATAGGTCAACATTTTATAAATCTAAAATCTATGTTCTTTTTACTGGAAGGAGCAAGTAAGATAAAAATGGTACTGAAGGGGTGTTGGTATGTTCCCTTCCCCCCGACCTCTGAGAAGAATTGGTTTGCCCCTTGCTAGTTTCACGCCCCGCTTTCTCCCCACCCCCTATGCTAAGGACGGGCAGAGTCCCAGCAGCAGCGGCGGAGAGAGGATGATGGAAAAAAGCACATGGTGTGGTGATTTGCCCGTTCATGAATAAAGATTAAACTGCAGCTTCTCAGCCCAGCCATGTGTCCCCAAGTCTCTGTCTCTGTCTACCGCCGCGATGCTAGCCCGGCCTGCTGGAGCCCCCGAACCTTAACAACAAATGGCGCTCACGTGGACCTGACCTGCGCATCTCTCAGATAAGTGAAGACAATTTGGCTACCTGTGTACTATGGCCTTCTCTTCTGCTTGTGAAGAGATCTCTAAAGGCCTCTGCCCTTTCTTCACGAGACTGTTTCTCTGTTTCTGGAACATTTATCTCTGGACCACTCTGGTTTCCGCCCAATGCCAGCCCGCAAGAGCCCAACGCCAGCCCGCATGAGCCGGCTTTCTGCCTCGTGGCGCAGGGCATTGGGTGCGGGCTCCCTCCACGCTGCTCAGCCGCTGGGAGCAGGGCAGCAGACATGGCAGGGCCATGGGGCAGGGCCTCGGCGGCCTATCCTGGCCGCCACCCTGGGGCACCTCGGCCCCTTCTGCACGGCTGGACCGCCCGCCCTTGTGCTATGAAGTCTGGACAGATCTCGGACCACCTGGAGACCGTGGGCTCCCTGCCGAAACTGGGCCCCCTGGCCGAGATCTCCAGCTTGGGTCTAAAGGCAGACAAGCTAAAATATGCAGAGATTCATCCAGAGATCGCAACCTGCAATTCCTAGAAGTGAAGCTGCCCAAGAGGCCACCGCTGGACAACGCACTCCCAGAACGGCTAAGACAGTATAGATCTAAATTCGTGTTTAAAATGACGTCTTCGTAACAAAAGTTTCTCTCCTTGTATATTGAAGACCATGTGTATGTGTGTGTTTAAAGTTTGGTAACATTAACTTTAAGGTTAAAAATATAACTTTAAGGCTAAATTTTTACCAGGCAAAGTTAAATGAAAAAGGTTTTCAACGTAATTCTCATAAAGATAAAATTAACTTATATTTAAAGTCTGAGGTAAAAATTAGTTAACAATCAATATATTTTAACTAAGTTGGTCTAAAAAAAACCTGTGCACACCTAGGGTGTGTCTCCATCTTAAATGGGTGTAACAAAAGGTTAAATAGACTTGTTGATATGTAAAACTCTCGATTACCTTCCCTATTAGAAATGGTAGATTACACAATGGCTATGCTAATGATACTCATGCCTGAGGTTTTCTTTCCTTGATTCTCATGTTTACCTTTTCACATTCTATTGTTTAAACTTTAACCAACCTTAAAATCATTCTAAAAAAGACTTCTAATTGTAATAGTTATCAATTGTGATAAACTTCTAACCTACTACAAGTTTGTTTCATAGTAAGTAAATTGCAGCTGTCAAGTTCTCTACAGAAAAGCAGAATTCCGGCAGCGGACCTTCCTCATACAATGCTCCACCCCCTGGCATTCTTCCATGGACATCTGCTTTCGACTGGCACTCCTATTGGACTCATGGGTACACCCTTAGACACTTTGCACAAAAGTGCAAAAGTGCTGCTATATTTCTCAAACACTGACTGCAGCCAGCTGCCTTTGGGACTCTAGGCTGTTCCCCGCCCCCATGCTATAAAATGCCCGTTGAGGCAAGTACGCCCCCCTGAGGCAGGAAATGTTTTTTTTTTAAGCTGATAAAGTTTTGCTCACAGAGGCAAAAAAATGGCCCCATCAGGCCCTCCCTTGGCAGCACACTGGTTCTTGTTACTTGCTTACATGTTTCTCCATGTTTGTGCCAGTTTCTTTTTTGAAAATGCCTGTACGATATAGGTTTCTGTTCACCCCACACCCCTGATACTGTGGTCATTTAGTTAAAAACAGAAGGGGGAATTGTTGGTATGTTCCCTTCCCCCCGACCTCTGAGAAGAATTGGTTTGCCCCTTGCTAGTTTCGCGCCCCACTTTCTCCCCGCCCCCTATGCTAAGGATGGGCAGAGTCCCAGCAGCAGCGGCGGAGAGAGGATGATGGAGAAAAGCACATGGTGTGGTGATTTGCCCATTCGTGAATAAAGATTAAACTGCGTTCTCAGCCCAGCCGTGTGTCTCTGGTCGTCTCTGTTACCCATCCGTGAAGCCAGCCTGGATAAAACAACAAAGGGGAGTCGGGCGGTAGCTCAGCGGGTTAAGCGCACATGGCACAAAGTGCAAGGACCAGCGTAAGGATCCTGGTTTAAGCCCCCAGCTCTCCACCTGCAGGGGATTCGCTTCACAGGTGGTGAAGCAGGTCTGCAGGTGTCTATCTTTCTCTCCCCCTCTCTGTCTTTCCCTCCTTTGTCCATTTCTCTCTGTCCTATCCAACAACAATGACATCAATAACAACAATAATAACTACAACAATAAAATAGAAGGGCAACAAAAGGCAATAAATAAATATATGAATATTAAAAAAAATTCCTTAAAAAATGATACTGAAGGCCACCCCATCAGCTGGGGCCCTATTTGGGGAGTCCTGGGATTCCCAAGCAGACATGATGGTCCTAGACCTCAAATAAATCCCTCTCTCCAATGTTACCAGTCATCTCTATCAGGAATAACACGATAGACTCCTTTATGGGCCCTGATAGGAACTTGCCCTCAATGTGGATCAACAACGGTAGAGAATGTTCCATCCTCTGAAGGGAGGTTGGATAATATACTCTGTGCTCCACCTGAGGAAGATGGGTCCTGAAAATGGAGCAGCTTGGAACATTCTTACTCATGACCACAGAATGTGAGCTCAGATCTACAGGGATGCAGAGTATGCAGAGATGCTGAATATGGGCCCCAGATCAGATCAAATCGATGGGGTTTACAGTCAACAATATTTATACATCTTTCCCATATTTGGGAGCTACTCTTTTCCCTGATGCAGCTTTCTAGTCCTTTTTCCAGCCATGATATCATCTCCCCAAACAATAACTTGGATTCACCTACATATTAGATTTCAGGCTCAGGGAAAAACAAAAAAAGCAAAAAACAAAACACAAAATTAGTATAGTCACAGGCCCTTTGGAATATAACTAAAATAGGCCTACTAGCTATCTACGAAACTGAGACCCCCAACTCTTCATCTGCACTATTGCGACATTTAAGTTCATGATTAGTCAACAATTTGTTTGGGAGTATAGATTAACCTGTCAACACCCATGTTCAGCGGGGAAGCGATTACAGAAGCCAGACCTTCCACCTTCTGTACCCCATAATGACCCTGGGTCCATACTCCCAGAGGGATAAAGAATAGGAAAGCTATCAGGGAAGGGGATGGAATACAGACTTCTGGTGGTGGGAATGTGTGGCATTGTACCCCTCTTATCCTATGGTTTTGTCAGTGTTTCCTTTTTATAAATAATAAAAAAAAAAATGGTACTGAAGATACTCTTTTTGCTAATGTATTATTCCCCAGGAGAGTAAGTAGGGGATGACGGACACTTTTTGTAGCAATTAACGGTGGTATTCAAGAAAGTCTGTTTCTTAATTTGTAGCAGCTCTAGTTTTCTACTTTTTATGACTTAATCCACCAGAATGATTTTCATAGTAGACAACAGTAAATACATTCTGCTAACCTTAACATATAAGCAAATTTTGAAAAACAGCTTTTATTTGAAACTTTAGTAGCTTCCTATATGGTACTTTAAAATTTACGATGCTGATGATGGTGAGAGTAAGAAAAAGGAGGACAGGGAGAGAACCAGAGCCTCACATGTCATGCTGGGGTCAAACTTGGGACCTTATGCTTGACAGTTCAATGCTCTGTCTATTACACCATAACTTGGGCTGCACTAGAACGTACTCTTCACTCTGTCAAGAAATTCATTTAATGTTTCTTGAAAAGTTGAATTGCACACTAACAACATGAACACAGAGACAGATAAAACCTGAAGCCAGGTAGTGGTGCACTGGGCTAAGCACACAGAGTATGAAGTGCAAGGATCCTGGTTCCAGGCTGCGGTTCTCCACTTGCATGAGGGTAGCTTCATGAGCCATGAAGCAGCTCTGCAGGTGTTTTTCTCCCCCTCTATCTCCTGCTCCCCTCTCAATTTCTCTCTGTCCTATTCAATTAAAAATAAGGAAAAGAGCAAAAGGAAAAGATGGCCACCAGGAACAGTGGATTTGTAGTGCTAGCATGGAGCCCAAGTGATAACCCTGGAGGAGGAAAAAAAAAAAGATGGATAAAGCCTGTTTGCCATGGAAAGCTGAGGTGATAAACTGACAGCTCATTATATTAAAATGTGGTTTTTTAAAAAATTCTATTACTAAAAATGTGAAACTTGTGAAGATGTGTGTGTACACACGTTTGACCATCTTATTGAGACTTCAGAACATCTTGAATTTGAAGCATCATTCAATTTTAACAGATATCATGGGAAGTTGTTTTCAGAATCTGTACAATGTAGTAATTTAAAAAAAAATATTTTATTTATTCCCTTTTGTTGCCCTTGTTGTTTTATTGTTGTAGTTATTATTGTTGTTGTCGTCGTCGTTGTTGGATAGGACAGAGAGAAACGGAGAGAGGAGGGGAAGACAGAGAGGGGGAGAGAAAGATAGACACCTGCAGACCTGCTTCACCACCTGTGAAGCGACTCCCCTGCAGGTGGGGAGCCGGGGTTCGAACCGGGATCCTTATGCCGGTCCTTGTGCTTTGTGCCACCTGCGCTTAACCTGCTGCGCTACAGCCCGACTCCCACAATGAAGTAATTTTTAGTTAATTTTTCTGAGGAACTTTATGTCAGCCTGTGGAACAGATTGCTTGAGACATTGATCAGTTATACTACTTCACAAACACAACCTTTGGCTAGAGCCTAACTCAAATAAGATGGATTATTCTTGCTCATCTGACTTAGTCCTAAAGCTGAGACTAGGTCCTTGGGAAAGGGATGAAAGTTGGCTTTACAGGTATATAAATAAAGTGAAAATGGCAGAATCTTTTCAGTAGCATGGTATCTACCTACCTACCTTTAGGATATTGCTATTACAATGCTCTTGAAGTAATAAAGGGAAAGTTAAGTGTAAAAGGTGCCACTTTGATCACCCATGGCAAAAGATGGATAGCATTGCTTTATATTTTTTGTATTAGTCATTCACATATTGATTAAATGTTTTGGTGATAGAAAAGCTCCATTAGATTTTTTTTTTTTTTTTTACTAAAAATCTACCCCAGAAACTATTAGGTTTATAGTAGCCACTATTTTTCCAAGAGAGAAGACCCATTCCCAGATCTAAATGGACAGAAACTAAAACTATAAAAGTGAGTTGGGAAAAGTTCAAATTTGTCCATTATTTTGTTTGAAATGCTGTAAACCTTTGTTTGACAACCAGGTTACATAGTTGAATATATATATATATATATATATATATATATATATATATATATATATATATATATACTGGTGAATATATGTAGATAAATGAGTAATATATAGAAAAATATGTAGACAGTGAATAATAGAATGCTTTGGATTGTCATTGCTCCTATGGTGTCATGCTATGTTGTAGCAGGCCCCTAACCACAACCACAACAAAATAGTCACCCTCCTTACCTTGATGGTCTGTATTGCCCCAGATCCTCTTAAGTCTCTCAGGCTGTCTATGGCTTGTTGTGGTGAAACTGTGTCAGACAGGTATAGCAGAAGACAAGCAGCTACTATTAGAATATAATAGAAAATAGCATGTTACTAAATAGTGATAGGGTAGAGTATTTTTCTATTTAGTCTCACTTCTGGTGGTGTAGAAGACTAAGTAATTGTTATTGTTCCAAATTAACCAAAAGACTGAAGTCTGTTAGCAGGAGGCTTTTATAGTTAAATTGTGATTGTTAAGTGACTGTGGCTGAATTAGTGTTTACCATTGACTTCATTCTTTTCAAAAACAGTTTTCTGGAATTATTCTTATGCCACACACTTCATTTAAAGTACACAAAACTCAGTAGAATACAGTGTATTCAAAGATACATGTAGCTACCACCAATTTTAATATATATATATATATATATATATATATATATATTTAAGATTTTATTTATTTACTAATGAGAAAGATAGGAGAGAAAGAACCAGACATCACTTAGGTATATGTGCTGCTGGGGATTGAACTTAGGACCTCATGCTTGAGAGTTCAGTGCTTTATCCACTGCACCACCTCCTGGACCACAAGAAATGGTGTATTCTTGTTGCATGGAATCACCATTCATCCATCCAGCCTCACTTAAAGCAATCACTAATCTATTTCTGTCTCATGGATTTTCCTATTGTAGATATTTCACAGAATGGAATCACACTCAGTGTTGTGCTTTGTGGTTGTCTTCTTTCAGCATAAGGTGTTCAGGATTCACGCCTTTTAGTATGTATTAGTATTTCATTCCTTTTTATAGATGAACAGTATTTTAGAATATGAATACATATTTTGTTTATGCACTTGTTAATTTGGTGGACATTTGGGCTGATTCCATCATTTCATTATTCTGAGTAATTCTGCTCTAAATGCTTATGAGTAAATAACATGTTTTCATATTTTTATTACCTTTATTTATTGGCTAGAGACAGAAACCAAGAGGGAAGGGCGAGATAGAGACACCTGCAATACTACTTTACCACTAACAAGGCTTTTCCCCTGCAGATGAAGACTGGGGGCTCTAACCTGGGTCTGCACATTGTAACGTGTGTTCAACCAGGTGCTCCACCACCCATTATTTTTTATAATAAATATAAAAAATTTTTAAAATAAATATAAAAATATAAATATAAAAAATAATGGTGCTCCACCATTATTTTTTATAATAAATATAAAATTTTTTAAAAATATTTATTTATTCCCTTTTGTGGTCCTTGTTATTTTATTGTTGTAGTTATTATTGATGTCGTCATTGTTGGATAGAACAGAGAGAAATGGAGAGAGGAGGGGAAGACAGATAGACACCTGCAGACCTGCTTCACCGCCTGTGAAGTGACTCCTCTGCAGGTGGGGAGCTGGGGGCTGGAACTGGGATCCTTACGTGGGTCCTTGCGCTTTGTGCCACTTGTGCTAAACCCGCTGCACTACTGCCTGACCCCTCTTTTTTTTTTTTTTTAAGATTTGTTATTAACACAAGATGGAGGGAGGGAAGAGAGAGAGAGAGAGAGAGACAGAGACAGAGTACAGGAGGAGGAGGAGAACTAGGAAGAGGAGGAGGAGGAGGAGGAAGCCAGAACATCACTCTGGCACACGAGATGCTGGGGATTGAACTCAAGATGCCTCGCTTCCACATTCAGCACCCCACTCACTGTGCCACTTCCTGACCCCCTGACACACCATTTTATACCACTTCCATCAGCAATGTATAAGGTTGTAATTTAACTATATCTTTGTCTAACTTTTTTTCTTTTCTCTCCTTTCTCTCCTTTTTTTTCTTTCATAAAGTGTGCATTATACCAGGTGAGCTATATCCCTGTCCTTTCATTTTGTTGTTTTATTTTACTTTTTAATATTTATTCCTTTTTGTTGTCCTTGTTGTTTTATTTTGTAGTTATTAGTGATGTCATTGTTGTTGGACAGGACAGAGAGAAATGGAGAGAGGAGGGGAAGACAGAGAGGAGGAGAGAAAGATAAGACACCTGCAGACCTGCTTCACTGCTTGTGAAGCGACTCCCCTGCAGGTGGGGAGCCAGGGGCTTCAACCAGGATCCTTATGCCAGTCCTTGTGCTTTGCGCTTAACCTGCTGTGCTACTGCCAGACTCCCTATTTTATTTTTGCCTCCAGGGTTATTGCTGGGGCTCTCTGCACTACGAATCCATTGCTCCTGTGGCCATTTTTTTTTTTTTTTTATAAGACAGAAATTGAGAAGGGAGGGGGAGACACAGAAGGAGAGAGAAAGACACCTGCTGACTCACTTCCCTGCAGGTGGAGAGCTGGGGCCTCAAACTTGGATCCTCACTTGGGGCCTTGTGCTTCCTATTATGTGTGCTGTGTGCCACTACCTGCCCCTGTTTTTTTTAATAGTAGTCATTCTAATAGGTAGTAAGTGATATCTCATTGTGCTTTTGGTTTCTAATTCCTTGATTAATGGTGTTGAACATGTTTTCATGTATTATTGGGTCATTTGTTTACACTAAGTTCTCACTTAAGACCTCCCACTCCTCTCCAAACTTTCTAGGGAATATGAAAATAGGGCCTGAAATGATTCTTTGGGCATTAGTAGATTTATATAGAGTGAACTTATGGCCCAGAAACAGGATTGTGCCTGCTTTTATGTTTTAAGAACATTTTATTTATTTATCTGAGACAGAGAGCATGAGAACCAGAGCACGCATGACCAGAGATCTGCTTAGCTCTGGCTTATGGTGGTGCTGGGGATTGAAACTGGGACCTTTGCTGCTTTAGGCATAAAAATCTTTTTGCATAGCCATTATGCTATCTCCCCAGACCTTATTTGATGTTATAGAAAATAACAAACAATGAAAAAATATGTCTTACCAAGACAAGATCTCCCAAGTCCTCCATAACAGCTGAAAGGGAAGTACAGTTTTGAAGTTCATTTCATCCCAACAATTATAAGTTCATCTGCCTTCTATTGTTAACTCCAAAGCCCAGCACAATGCCTTGTTTGTGGAGGTTAATAAAGACTTTTAAATTAATAGAGGGAAATGTGGACTTATTTTTGTTGGCAGGTATTCTGAACACCTCTAGGGGTCAAGGGAAGCAAGACCCTTACATTGATTTCTTTAAACTCTTGGATTCATATCTGAGAATTGAAAGATGCTATAAATAGGTAGAAATCAGATTATTTTATCAACTGTCACTTTGATTATTGTCTTCTGTAAAAAACAAAACAAAACAAAACAAATCAGTATTGGGCTGTTAGAAAAGTTAATTTTTTTCTTTTTTAAAAATTATCTTTATTTATTGGATAGAGACAGTCAGAAATTGAGAGGGAAGGGGAGATAGAGAAGGAGAGAGACAGAGAGACACCTGCAGCCCTGCTTCACCACTCATAAAGCTTTCCCCCTGCAGGTGGGGACTTGGGGGCTCAAACTCTGGTTCTTGTGCGCAACCAGGTGTGCCACCACTTGGCCTCTGACATTTTTTCTATGTAAAAAAAATCATAACTTTTCTAACAACCCAATAGTTACAGGAAAGGTGTTGCACATATAATTCTTCATTTATCTAAAAATACAGAGGGAACATATCCGACAGTTTTTTTTTTTTTTCTTCACCAGAGCATTGCTCAGCTCTGGCTTATGGTGTTGCTAGGGATTGAACCTGGGACCTTTAGTGCCTCAGGCATGAAAGTTTTTTTTTTTTTTTTTCATAGCCATTATGCTATTTCCCCAGCCCCAACAAAAGTTTAAAGCATGGGCTCTTAAAGCCCCACCACCTGGGTGGAACCCTGTGTGGAAAATGTGCCATTTATTAGACGTATGGATCTAAACACGTTATTTCACCTCTCTGGGTCTCGGTCTTTTTGCCTATAAGGTGGTCATAGTCATAGCACCTACACCACAGTGAACACTGAATGAGATTTCATTGGTAAATAAATGATTGAGATCTTGGCACAGACTAGGTTAACCACCATTATTCTAGCATTGTGAAGAAATGATCAGTTTTACATACCTGGATTTTTCTAGAAAAATATTAGTCTTCAAAGCAACAAAACCTTTTTAATGTCAAAGATCCCAAATAACACATTACACAGTCCTTCTTAGAAGGCATACTGAACCTAACTTTGTGCTGATGGCTTACTGTGAACATCTGCTACTGTAGTATGCAGTAGGTGAAGCTGCAGACACTTGTAACAGGATGTGGAACAGGTACTGACCCTCAAATATTCATGAACTTGCTTTCTACAAAGTGTCCCAGATGTGGGCTTCTCCCAGAGAGATAAGGATCTCCCATATTAAAAAAAATACCCTCCAATTATCAACATAGCTTGTAAGTAAAATAAGACTCACACAGGTGTGAGTGTGAGGTAGCATACAAGACCACTGGTTTCTGTGGGGACACAAAGATGCAAAAAAAATAAAAAAGACAGTTGAGCTGGGCTTTGAATTAGGATCAAGTGGGAGGAAAGGTAAAGCTAGCAAGATGTGCAGTGTTAAATTTGCAGGAAGTCATTGGGATGTTCTGTTGGGTTGTTGGAAAAGTGACACTTTTTTTTTTTTTTGCATAGAAAAACAGAGAAACATCATGATTTCCAACATCCCAATACCTCTATATTTTTATGGTAGATCTTCATTTTTTCTGAAACAGCTTCATCTACTGTAGTCGACTGTAGTAATAGATATTCAAGATAAGTTATCAGCATTAATGTTAAATCAGCTCATTGTCCTTGCTTTTAAAAAGTAATAATGGGAGAGTTCCCAGAAGATGGCGGACTGAGAAGCTGCTAGTGGCTTGAGCTCTGACCACACCTTCTGGAAATGGTAGGATTTTCTGCCTTTAGTAGGCCAGTCAATAAGGGGTCCTAGCAGTGACACCAAGGAGGTGACTATAACTTAATTTGGGTTAAGAAAAGAGTAGAAAAAAAGGGTGGAATTTTTTCCCCATTTAATTATAAAGCACACCTCCTCCCCCTCCCCACCCCCCCCCATAACCAGTCCCTGGGGACCAGCTCCTAGCAGGCTCCCTTGCTGAGCTTCTGTCTTTACCAAATTCCTGTCCCACCAGGGAGTATCATTCATTCTAAGTCTATACCCTTCTGAAACCTCTGGCCTTTTTTTTCTTTCTAAGTAGCCAACCCCCCCACACCTCACCCCACATAGCTAATTAAATAATTAAAAATAAATAAATAAATAATCTTTCCTTTCACCGCTCTTTTATGACTGTTCTTTTTCTTATCTTTTTCTTTTCCCTCTACCTTTTTTTTCTTCTTTTTCTCATTCTTGTCATCCTTTCTTCCTTAATCCTACAGCTTCCAAAGCCACAGGCCCCAGCCCCCACACCTCCAAACAGTGTGCTTTTTTGAATTCACTGATACACATTTGGGAATTATTTTGGGGAAGAATTCTGACTCAGTGTGGATTCTCACTGCGAGTGTCTCTGCTCAACTTCCCTTCCTCCTTTAGCCACCCCTAGAATATACAGTGGATAGTAGATTTGCATAACTGTCTATTTCAGCCATCCTTGTCTAGTCCTGAGGTTTTTTTTCTTTTCACTGCTCTTTAATTACTGCTCTTTTTCTTCTCTTTTCCCTTTTCTCTCACTTGTCTCTTTTCTCTTTTTTTTCTTTTTCTTCTCTCTCTCTCTTTTTTTTTATCTTGTCATACACTTCTTCCTTCCTTCTTCTTTGCCTTTCTGAATTTGTGAATTATTTTGGGGAAGAAATCTGACTCAGAGTGGACTCCTATGTGTGTATCTCTGCTCTAGTTCCCTTTCCCCTCTTGTTACCCCTAGAATATACAGTGGATAGTAGATTTGCATAACTGTCTATTCTTACTATCCCTTCTTTCTTTTCTCTTTCTTCTTCACTGGGATTTGGTTACTATTTTTTCATGGACTGGAGAAATTGTTTGGCTAACTGATAGTGATTAAACTGCTTCAATACTTGCTTCAGTTGCTACTGTAATTCCTGAGGTTGGTGAGTACAATTGTCATAAAGGTATTTAGTATAGTGTTGCTTGTGCTCAAAACACAACAACTGAGGAACAACAGAGCATAAAAAAAGAAACACATAAATCAAAAAATGAGTAGATCAAAAACAAATAAAACTGCTACTCCAATGAATGAAGACAAGAGCCCAGGAGAAACTACAAATCAGCCAGAAGTAACCATAGATAAGAAAAGTATGCAAGCAATAATAAACTTATTAATCACAGAAATGAAAACAACATTGGAGGAAAGGAATGGCAGTATTAGGGAAACAACAGTTGAGACCCCCAAGGAAAATACTGATTATCTTGAGGCAATTAGAGAACTGAAAGCTGAAATAGCTGTAATGAAGAAAGAAGCTGAGGCAAGGGAAAGCAGACTAACAGAAACAGAAAACAGAATTAGTCAGACAGATGATGAGTAAGAGAAAATGAAGAAAGAGATTGAAGAGACACTGAAAACAACAACAGAGACATATAGGATGATCTCAAAAGAAGTAACATTCGCATAATTGGCCTGCCAGAGGAAGAAAGAGAGGAAGGGGAAGCAAACATTCTAGAGGAAATAATACAAGAAAACTTCCCATCCCTGAATAACAGAAAGGAATCAAGATTCAAGAGGCCCAGAGAGTACCAAACAGAATCAACACAGACCTGAAGACACCAAGACACATCACAGTCACAATGAGAAGCAGTAAGGATTAAGAAAGGATCCTAAAGGCTGCAAGAGAGAAACAAAAAGTCACATACAAGGGAAAACCCATAAGACTATCTGCAGATTTCTCCACTCAAACTCTAAAAGCTAGAAGAGAATGGCAAGATATCTATTGAGCCCTGAATGAAAAAGGGTTTCAACCAAGGATAATCTATCCTGCTAGACTTTCATTCAAACTAGATGGAGGGATCAAAACCTTCTTAGACAAACAACAGTTAAAGGAGGCAACCATCACCAAACCGGCCCTGAAAGAGGTTCTAAAAGACCTCTTATAAACAAGAACATCCCTACAATACTGGCAATATATCAGAGCAAACAAAAAAATTTTTTTTTCAACAATGGCACTACAATACATTAAATCTATAATATCAATAAATGTCAATGGCTTAAACTCACCCATCAAAAGGCAAAGAGTGGGGGGATGGATCAGAAAACATAATCCAACCATATTCTGCTTGCAAGAATCCCATCTGTCACAACAAGATAAACACAGACTTAAAGTGAAAGGATGGAAAACTATCATACAGGCTAACGGACCACAAAAAAGGGCAGGAACAGCCATTCTCATCTCAGACACAATAGATTTTAAATTAAATAAAGTAATAAAAGATAGGCAAGGACCCTACATAATGATTAGAGGATCAATCAGCCAAGAAGACTTAACAATCATTAACATCTATGCACCCAATGAGGGACCATCTAAATACATCAAGCACTTACTGAAAGAATTTCAAAAATACATCAATAGTAATACAATAGTGGGAGACTTCAATATCCTACTCTCACACTTAGATCAACAAAGCAGAGAACCAACAAAGATACAAGAGAATTGAATGAAGAGATTGACAGACAGATTGTACCCCTCCTACCCTATGGTTTTGTTAATTAATCCTTTCTTAAATTAAAAAAAAAGTAATAATGGCCAGTATCTGAGTGTTTCCTCTGTATGGGTATTAGGTTGATAACTTCCATGCATCACCTCCCTGTAGTCCTTATAGTAAATTAGATGGTAAGTAGTAAGTGACTAAGGATGCAACAATTCAAAACCCTTTTTTTTTGCTGGAATATTTCTCATGTAACAATGGAGAAAATGAGAACATACTGTATTAAAGTTTTCCGATTATTTTTAAGGCAGATTGCAAGTTCCTCCATCATTTTGCAGCATCTGGCTATGTCGGGAGTCCCGCCATCTGGTATTGGATGATGATGAGTGATAATTCCGTACTGTTGGTAAAGGTCCAATAGGTTTGGGACTCTATATTTTGATAGTTCCCCTCTGGTGCAGAAAACAAATATGTCTTGTATACCATAGCTCTTTAGTTCTTCTGCCAACAGATCAAAATACACACAGACACACATGTACAAAATATTAGAAGTTTAAATATGGTGAAGAGGGAGGATATGGCCTTATTTTTCTTAAGCCAAATAAGTAACAAGTGATATAGCCTATAAAACTGAAAAGCTTACTGTTAATTTAAAACAATATTCACCTGGAGTCAGGTAGAATACACAAGTTACCATACAAAAGGACCTGGGTTCAAGGACCCAGTCTCCTTCTCTATCGCCCCCTTCTCTTTCAATTTATCTCTGCCTATTAAAAAACAGAAAGGGGGGAGGAAGGAAAAATGGCTGCTGTATGATTTGTCATTCAGGAACTGAGCCCTAGCAATAACACTGATGGCAAAAATAAATAAACCAACTATATTGATCTGTCCTCCAACTGGGGTAAAAGTGAAGTTACTAAACACAAAATTGGATTTAGAAACAACAGATGATTAAAAATAGGGATAGGGAGATAGAGAAGCAGAGTGCACAGGTCTTGTGTGTGACAGGTCTCAGTTTCAGTTTCAGGCCACGGCACCAGAGCTGAGTCAAGCTCTGGTTAAGAAAGAGAAAAGGATTAAAATTAAATCTGGCTTTGTGATCAGGAGATAGCTTTCCTGGTAGAGCACAAACTTTAGCATGCACAAAGGCCTGGTTTCTAACTCCTCGCTAACAAAGTAAATGAGAAGTTATGAGTGGTAGGTCTCTCTCTCTCCCTCCCTCCCTCTCTTTCTTTTTTGAAGCTTCCCACTTTCAAGTGGGGCTTTAAATTTTTATTTTTTTTTTTTTACTGCAGGGCTTTAAATATTTACTTTACAAAGGAAATACTATTTTAGAGGATAGTGTTGTCTCAGGGATACCATTCTGTTAGTTCTGAGCCCTTCTTATTCTCTACCTCCTAAGTCTAGGAACTATTTATTTAAGTTCAAAGAGCCTTTATCATGAATCTCAAGACTGCACTTGTAATGTGACTAGTTTATTATTTTTAAAAATATTTATTCCCTTTTGTTGCCCTTGTTGTATTGTAGTTATTGTTGTTGTTATTGATGTCGTTGTTGTTGGCTAGGACAGAGAGAAATGGAGAGAGGAGGGGAAGACAGGGAGGTGGAGAGAAAGATAAACACCTGCAGACTTGCTTCACCGCCTGTGAAGTGACTCCCCTGCAGGAGGGGGAGCGAGGGGCTTGAACTGGGATCCTTGTGCTTTGCACCACCTGCACTTAACCTGCTGTGCTATTGCCTGACTCCCAATGTGACTAGTTTAAACTGAGATATATTCTATGTGTAAAATACATAAAACAAATTTTAAATGCCATGTCATTTGTCTTATATAACATTAAGTTAAACAATATATTATTTAAGTTTTGCTTGCTTTTACTTATTTAATGTGACATGAAAATGCAAAGTCACATCTATGGTTTCTGTTTGTGACTCCCATCATTTCTTTATTGAACAATGATATCCCAAATAATACTATTATATTGTGGTTACAATGGATTCAACCTGTAGTAACTATACATAGTCATTTTTGAAGATGAGGTAACTTTCTATTTACCTCTTGTATACTCTGAGTCATTCCCATTATTAGTAGATTTCAAATTTTCCTAGTAACACTGAAGAGAAACCACAGAAACAGATATGGAGGAGATTCTAGGTTTCCTCATCAAACATTGTCCTCTGTTTAATATACTGTTTCATTTAAGACCTCTTTGAAAGAAGAAAAGGTTTGGTAAAAACACAAAATCCTTTTTAGGGAAGAAATTGTATGAACTGGCTTTTCTAAAATGTTCAGTTTGGTTCTTGGAACATTGATTTAAATTACATTCTGTTCATGACTTAAACATAACCCAAATGAAAATTTTCTTTCTTGCTAGGTGTCCATAAAGCAGAAAATATTCACAAATACTGAAGCTAACTATTAAACTTTTAAAAACTTGCTTGATAGGGTTTTGTGCCAATGTAATTCCCCTGCTACTTTTTCCTTTCTATCAATTCTAGGTACAGACAAAGAGCGAGAGAGATAGCGGTAGTGAGAGAGAGAAAGTAGAGACTCAGCACTGCTCCACTACTCATGAAGTTTCCCCTGCTGCTATACATGGAGTTTCCACGTGATGTGGGTCCTGGAACCTGGGTCCACACACATGGTGAAGTGTGTACTCTACTGGGTGAGCAAACTCCCAACCTTTAATACCAACTTTTTTTTTTTTTGCCTGCACCATGAATCCACTGCTTCTGGAAGCCATTTGTTCCCCTTTTGTTGCAGCCTTGTTGTGGTTATTATTATTGTTGTTGTTGATGTCATTTGTTGTTGGATAGGACCGAGAGAAATGGAGAGAGGAGGGGAAAACAGAGAGGGAGAGAGACCTGCTTCATCATCTGTGAAGTGACTCTCTTGCAGGGGGAGTTGGGGGCTGGAACTGGGATCCTTACACTGGTCCTTGTGCTTTGTGCCACGTGCACTTAACCTGCTGTGCTACCGCCTGACCCTCTTAATACCAACTTTTAAAAGTATTTTTGGCTACTGAGGAATACATTAGAAAGGATGCACACAGATAATTTAGAACAGCCAGGGGAAAAATTCCTTTCTTTTTATTGTTAGGAAAGAGAGAAACTGAGATGGGAAGGAAGGATAGAGAGGGAGTGAGAAAGAGACACACCTGCAGCACTGCTTCACCATTTGTGAGACTTCCCCCCTGCAGGTGGGGATGGTAGAGGGGGTGGGGGCTTGAATCTGAGTCCTTGCAGATGGTAATGTTTGTGCTCAACTGGGTGCACCACCTCTCAGTCCCCCCAAGGAAAATATTTTAAGATAAAAAGATCAGAATCTAGGGGAGAGAGAGAGTTATAAATATGTTGGTAGGACTATTAAACTTGGAGATACTCCAGGGCTAGCAGAATAGAATGTTTCAAAAATCCAAATTTGTTAGTATCTTATTTAAATTGCAAACTAGCATGGATTATCAGGATATTTGTGGGCATTTTAGACTTTAGGCTGTAGTAGCAGAGCCCTTATGGGCAGGCAAGGATCAAATCTCATTCTATCTTTGCCGCCTAGATGCTATCTCTCTACATATTCTACACAGTACGGACAATTACACTGCTACTTCTGGGTTCCCAGCTCAGGTTATCATTGTAGTAATGTCTGTGAAGAATATGTCCAAAAATCTAGGCAATGAAATCTCAGTTTTCTATTGATATACTTTTCTCCTATCAACATATTCATTCTAGCCTCAAAAGCAGTCTCTTTGAACTACTTCCTGTTTCGCTTTCCTCAATCACTCTAAGGCTAACTTTGTCATATATTTTTGCCTCCAGAGCTATTTCTGAGGCTTGGTGCCTGCAATACGAATCCACTGCTCCTGGAGGCCACTTTTTCCCTTTTGTTGCCCTTGCTGTTTATTGGTGTTGTTGTTACTATTATTGTTGTCATTGTTGTTGGATAGGCAATTTTTTTTCCCTTTTGTTGCCCTTGTTGTTCTATCATTGTTGTGGTTATATTATTGTTGTTATTGATGTCGTCATTGTTGTCTAGGACAGAGAGAAATGGAGAGAGGAGGGGAAGACAGAGAGGAGAGAAAGATAGACACCTGCAGACCTACTTCACCAACTGTGAAGCGACTCCCCTGCAAGTGGGGAGCCGGGGGCTTCAACCGGGATCTTTCTGCCCCTTGCGCCTTGCGCCACCTGCACTTAACCCGCAGTGCTACCCCCTGCCCCTGAGACCGGAATATTTTAATGATGGTTCTTTTGGTCACTACCAGACCACTCCCAGGCCACTCCATCATTCAGGGCCCTAGTCAGACAGTCCTGGGATTCCCACATGCACATGATGGGCCTCGACCTCTAGCAAATCCCTCTCTCCACTGTCACTGGTCATCTCTATCAGGAACAACATAATGGATCCTCTTGTGGGCTTCTACAGGACCCTGCCCTCAATGTGGGTCAACATTGGTAGGGACAGCCCCATTCTCTAAAGGGATGTTGGGTCAACATACTCTACTACTCAAGTAAGACAGGTCCTGCAGTGAGTGCAGCCTAGAATGTTCCTAGTTATGATTACAGAATTTGTGCTCAGACCTACAGGGATGCAGAGGTTACACAGGCTCCTGTGCTGAATATGGGCCCCAGATCAAATCAATGGGGCTTACAGTTAACAATATTTATATCCTTTCCCCATATTTGGGAGGTATTCTCTTCCCTGATCCAGCTTTCTAGTCCTTTTTACAACTATGACACCATCTCCCCAGACAATACCTTTTGCTCACCTGCATGTTAGCTGTTGGGCTCAGGCAAAAATCAGTAAAGTCATGGCACCTTAGAATATACCTAAAATAGACCTACTAGCCTTTTCCAAAATGGAGACCCCAAATCTCATCTGCTATAGTCTTACCTTTAGATTCTTGATTATTAAACAATTTATTCTTCTTTATATCTTAATGCTTTTTCAGCCACCAGGTTCCAGATGCTATCATTACGCCAACGTTACTTCATTGGACAGATGACCTCACCAACGTATCCTGGAACCCCACCTCCCTAGAGCCCTTCTCCACTAGGGAAAGACAAAAACAGACTGGGAGTCTGGATCAACCTGCCAACGCCCATATGCAGCAGAGAAGTAATTACAGAAGCCAGACCTCCCACCTTTTGCACCCCATAATGGTCCTGGGCCCATGTTCCCAGAGGGATAAAAAAATAGGAAAGCTTCCAATGGAGGGGAAGGAATATGTAACTCTGGTGGTAGGAATAGTGTGGAACTGTACCCCTCTTATCCTACTATCTTGTCCATCACTATTAAAAAAAAAAAGCCAAGCAGTCTCTTTGTATAATATAACTATGACTATCAGTGACTAACATCATTTATTAAATAATCATTTTTGTGAATGTTTAGTAAATGGATGTGAATTTCAGGTATCTCTCCCATAGATAGTTTGAAACTATGAAATACTGAACATTTATTCGATACATTGGGAAAAGACTACAGTTTTGACAAAGAGATTTTCAGTGCTACTTTACAAAAAAAAACCCCTGCTAATGTTTTTTTCATACTCACCTGTATCTTTTTGGATATTTCTTCTGACATCTTTAAATTTACACCCTGTATGTAGTGATAAGGGAGATAAAAAGGTCAATTTGGGGTTATATAAAACAAGTATATTTAAACACATTACTGCTACTTCAGCAAGTCATTCTACATGACCATATGTTTCAATTCCAGTTTAGATGTGATGGTTCACAACCCAGGGATTCATAGACTCCCAGTTAAAGGAAAGATTATTTATCCAAGGATTATTATTATTTTTTGATCCAAGGAGTCTTTATTTCATGTTATTTTGTAACAAGTACTTGGCTGTAGTCCTAAACATTGTGCCTTGTGGGTTATACATTTTAATAATGTTGGTAAATCAGACATGTAGGACTATAAATGTGGATCCCAAATGACTATAGAGAATGAACCCACATTCCTTCATCTATAGTCCATAATGAGGGCTTCCAAAGGTTAGTTCCCTGGTGCTGATGGTCTGTTAAATTCTCCTATTTCTCAGTATGGACAGACTGATAGAAATTATTTAAAATATATCAATAGGAAGCCAATTATAGTGTTCCCTACCTGGAAGAGCAGATAAGCCAAGGAACTGAGAACAATTCACTTGTGACAGAGGTAGCCTGGAAAGAAGAAAAGTTATCAAGTTAAGCAGTTTATTTTTTAAAGTTATAGATAGAAATTCCATTTAGCCAACATTTGTGCTTCATATTGAGCATGGATATTTTAAAGTTGTAGATTAGACATTAAACAAAAGTGTATAGTTAAATATCAATGTGATGGTCACAAAAATGCCTAGAAAGACTGGTAGTTTTAAAAGAGGAACTTGGGGGTTGGGCGGTAGCGCAGTGGGTTAAGCGCACATGGCGCAAAGTGCAAAGACCAACTTAAGGATCCTGGTTTGAGCCCCTGGGTCCCCACCTGCAGGGAGTCCCTTCACAGGTGGTGAAGCAAGTCTGTAGGTATCTAACTTTCTCTCCCCCTCTCTGTCTTCCCCTCCTTTCTCCATTTCTCTCTGTCTATCTAAACGATGACATCAACTAAAACAACAAGGGCAACAAAAGGGAAAATAAATAATAAAAAAAATTTAAAAGAGGAACTTACCATTTCCTTGTCCTTATTTAAGTCTTAAAAATGATAAGTTAATTTATACTTACTTTAAAGATAATAATGCCTGTACTGTTGGTTACTTTGAACTGTAATTCAGTTTTCCAGTGATATTTTTACAGAAAAATATTTTACCTGAGACATTTTACATTACTAACTTTAGGCAGATAAGTTGGAAAAAATGACCATCTGACAATTTAATTCCTAGGATTCATTCTACATTGCTATTTTAAGATTTTGTTATTGGGCTTTCTTAAACAAATTTCAAATGATAAAAATGATATAACACCCCATTCTCTGTTGTAATAGACTATGTTAAAATGCAATAATTTCACAAAATTATATTGCTAGTTAGTAGTACTTAGAGACAAAGGGAGCAGAGACTCAGCTAGTTTGTAAGACAGAAAATAAACTTGGAGGAAAACAAGAAGTTCACATAAGTTCCACCTGCCTTTGAGAACCAGATGAGTCTTGAGTTTAAAAATGGGTGGGGAAATAAAATGTAATTGATTTTTTTATGGCAGGGAAAACTTTAGGGACGGCACTATATAATCTTTTTCTACCTTTCTACATTAAGGGATAGTATTTTTATTTTAATTTTATTTTGTGCCTCCAGGGTTACTGCTGGGACTTGGTGCCTGCACCACGAATCCACTGCTCCAGGAGGCTATTTTTTCTCTTTTGTTGCCCTTGTTTTTTATCATTGTTGTTGTTATTATTGCTGTCATTGTTGTTGGACAGGACAGAGAGAAATGGAGAGAGGAAGGGAAGACAGAGAGGGGGAGAGAAAGATAGACACCTGCAGACCTGCTTCACCACCTGTGAAGTGACTCCCCTGCAGGTGGGGAGCCGGGGGCTTGAACTGGGATCCTTATGTTGGTCCTTGTGCTTTGCACCACATGCGCTTAACCCATTGCACTACCGCCCGACTCCTGTTTTTGTTATTTCTATAGTGTTGTGGCTTTTATCGTACATAGGGTCTGCTATTAGATACATTACTATGGCAATAATTATAGAATTTGACATATGATAAATGATTAAATATCCTATGTTTGCTATGTTATTATTATCTTATTGTATAAGAATAAGTACATTTTGATATCAAATGGGAGCTCATTCAAGTCTTATCTGCACTCTATGTACTCATTTCTATTGTGGTTTCTCAATTAAAAAAAAAATGGATTCCCCCTCTCTCAAAAAGTTACAAGATCTCCTAAAGATAATGATTACTATGTAATCAACAGAAGAGATTAAACACTTTCAATATGTGAATTACTTTCTACATTATGATATGCATATCAACTATCATAACTGATCAGAAATGTTTAACATACCATGATATTTGAATTGGAGTCTGCTCATCTTCAATAGGCTCTTCATCTGATGAGTCAAACTCACTTGTCTGTAATGAACTAGGCTTCAAAGAAATCAGTTATGTTAAATAACTGTAAAAAGGAATATTTACATACATGCTTAATATAAATGATTCTTAAATGCAGTGAGAGCAGACTGATAATTTACCCAATTTGTGGAGATAAGTAATATACATTCTTAATTACTGCTACTCACCACACTACTAATAATAGCACTATGTAGTAGAGAGAGAGTTGGATTGGGAGCCAAGAAGCCTGACTTCTGGTCATGGTTCTACCACTAACTATATAATCTTGGAGAAGCCACTTTGGCTCATTAGTGATCATAGTTTTCACCAAATATGATGTGAGGAGACTTAATTCATTCACAAAAATATCTTGGACATCTTCATTTGCCAAGCTCTGGAGATACAAATATTGGTTTTTCAGTATAGTGGAGAGAGTGTATATAGATCACTTAGGAGACTGGAGAAAGCATCACAGAGATACACCAGCAAGGTATATATATACATATATATATATATATAAAATTTATTTTCCCTTTTGTTGCCCTTGTTTTTCATTGTTGTTGTAGTTAGTATTGTTGTTGTAATTGATGTCATTGTTGTTGGATAGGACAGAGAGAAATTAAGAGAGGAGGGGAAGACAGAGAGGGGGAGAGAAAGAGATACCTGCAGACCTACTTCACCACCTGTGAAGGGACTCCCCTGCAGGTGGGGAGCTGGGGGCTTGAACCGGGATCCATATGCCGGTCCTTGCGCTTTGCGCCACGTGTGCTTAACCCGCTGCGCTACCGCCCGACTCCTGTTTTTTTTTTTTAAATAAGCAGTAAGTTTTTTTGCATATCAAGAAGCAATTTATGCAAATGGTGTATTCAGCAACTGTAATATTAGAGTAGAGGAGAAAAAGAGAAGTTATTTTCATGTATGCTATTTCTCAAAAAATTAGTTTCCATATAGTCTAGTAGAGGTAGGAGATAGGTAGAATAAGCCCCAATTTTGTGAACAGTGTACTAGAGAGAATAATATTGGCTTTAGTACTGATTAAATGAGTTGGAACTATCTGTTATCAGTATTTCCAAGTGGAACAATTATTTTTTTAAAGATTAATTTTTATAAGAACAATAAAAACGCATTCTTCTACTCCCTAGCTGGAACCAACTGAGAAGACACTGGAGCGGCAAATGGAAATCAAGTTGCTAGTTTTATTACTGAATGTTAACTGAAGAATGTGACTTCAAAACTGGCCAAGTAGACTTGCCAGGTCTTCAGCCCAGAATTAAATTTATCCACCCAGTCACAGGCAGCAAATAACAACTCAGGGCTCTCAATAGTCAGAGAGCACCCCCAAAAGCACTTGCTGCAGAGAGACGGGGTTGGGGGGTGCGGGGGTTTGAATCACTTGAATTCTTGAATTCAGTTCTGCCCAAACTTGGGAATCAGATCGCTTCCCCTTCTAGGGACAAATGGAGAAAGGCCAGCTGATGCTCCTCCGCATGGAAGCATGAGGGTTATCAAACGTAACCACCTACTGTCTTTTCGAGCGCTAATGTTATATCCTATCAATATAATGGTCATGCGGTTGCCGATCACCTTACAGAACCAAATTAGGCTATGAATCTGAGTTGTTTTGTATTTATTTGTTGTATAATTATAGAGTCAAAACAAATGACCCTTCAGTAGGCTGTCAACCTCAGAGGTAGGTGCTTTCAATCTGGCGGGAGATTTGACTACTTAACACCCCATTTTAACTTTCTTTCTTTTTAAGACAGTTTTGATGGCTCCTAAATTTTCAATTTGTGTGGTCTAGTCAATCAGGTTCTCCCAAACAGGATTACAGATCCTAACAGACTTGGAAATTTCCGTTCACGGAGGTCAAGTGACTCTCAATTTGGAGGTGGGGAGGAGGGACCTAGTGCCAGGTGCCCCTCCCCTAAGCCCCAGGGATGATGACAACGGTGACGTGCCCATAAACGGGAATTGGCAGCTGTGTTTCAGAAGTTTCCTTTTTTTGAGGTGTGGAGTGCAGGGCAGTCTCGGACATCCTTTAGGGATAAGGTATTAGACCTACAGATACATACTTCATTGCCCACAACCAGCGACCAGTCAATGTCTGTCTGCCCACCCTGCTCCATCACAGCTAGCTACCGCTCTCGCGCTTCCAGGGAAGCTCCACCTCCCCAACCCAGAACGGTTACTGCGCGATTTGGAACCAGATTTGGGCTGTCCTCAGGTCCTCGGGTCGCCCCAACCCTTGGGGCTCAAACGTTCCTTTAAGCCCAACCCAACTCACCGGCTTCATCGCTGGCCGCCCCAATGCGCAAGCCTCGGCTGTCTCCTTGACGCAGTAGCCGAGTCTGACTCGCCACCCAGTACACAGCCTGTTTCCCTCCTCAACTCATTGGTACATCCTCTGTGAGGTGTGTCTTCTAGCAGCCAATCAGAGTTCCTTCTCGGTTTATGACTCCGCCCCCGGATACCCACACTTGGTCTCTAACACTTCATTGGTTCCGGTAGACCTTTGAAAGACGCGCGGGAGGAGGGTCTTGCTGTGCGTTGATTGGCTGAGAGGGCACTTCTCCCGCCAGTTGGGAGCGTGGAGCGAACTGAAGGCGGTGTGGCGTGGGAAAGCACTTTGGAAGTGTAGAAGGCGCCTGGTAGGAAATTTGTTAGTCTTTTTTTTTGTTTGTTTGTTTCTTTTAAGGGAATGGGAGTGGATAGAGAGTGTTGTCCTGAAGTGTCTTAAGAAAATGCCTTGTTGGGGCCATATGGTGGCACAGAGTTTTAAACACATATTACACTGCATGAGGATCCAGGTTCAAGCCCCTGATCCCCACTTGCTGGGCTACAAGTGTCTCTCCCTCCCTCTTCCTTCCCTCTCAATTTCTCTGTCTCTATCCAATAATAAATACATAAATAGGGAGTCGGCTGTAGCGCAGCGGGGTAAGTGAACGTGGCGCAAAGCGTAAGGACCGGCATAAGGATCCCGGTTCAAGCCCCGGCTCCCCACCTGCAGGGGAGTCCCTTCACAGGCGGTGAAGCAGATCTGCAGGTGTCTATCTTCCTCTCCTCCTCTCTGTCTTTCCCTCCTCTCTCCATTTCTCTCTGTCCTATCCAACAATGACGACAACAATAATAACTACAACAATAAAACAACAAGGGCAACAAAAGGAAATAAATATAAAAAAGAAAATGTATATGTATAAATATACATATACATATGTATAAATACATAAATAATTTTTTAAAAGTCCAATAGAACAAGAAAATGTCCTGTATTCTATGGACTATATATGGCCCTATTTAGTCATATGAACACAATGGAGGCAGCTAAAAATCCAGAATATTAGCAAACCTGGAATATTTGATATTCTTGGTTCTTCACCATTCCACGATCTAGACAGGTTCAGATGTAGACCAACCTTACTGTTCACTACACAAAAATGTAGTAATATTTGAAAGGAAGATTAATGCCCCCTCGTGGATCTGCATGTCACTCACGTTTGTTTCTGTCTGGATTTTACTCATCACTCACAGTCCCAGAAGCATGTTGGTGGTGGAGATTGTGTCCTTTCTATCTGACCAAGCCACTTATGCCATTTATTGCCTCATAACTCTTAATTCCTCCTATTTCAACTCTTACATTTAGAAACCTGTAATTACTATTACATTATAAAATTTCTACACATTTAAGTACAGTATATACTCTTCCAATAATATAATAATTATTATTCTTGCCTACTCTTCTGTCTCCGTTTAGCTGACAGTGGGGAAAGAAGTCACCTGGAGAATAATAGTTGCAAATTTGAGAAAATGTATGTAAAGATTTCAGTTCCTTGATGTGTTGTGAAGGCTTGTGGGTGTAGAGGTATTAGGAAGGATTCCCTAGTAAAGAAGAGTGCATATTTTGTCTTGTAGACTACATTAGTTGGTGTTTTCATGAAAAACACATTTTTTGATATTTATTTATTCCTTTTTGTTGCCCTTATTGTTTTATTGGTGTAGTTATTATTGTTGTTATTGATGTCGTCGTTGTTGGGGACAGAGAGAAATGGAGAGAGGAGGGGAAGACAGAGAGGGGGAGAGAAAGATAGACACCTGCAGACCTGCTTCACCACCTGTGAAACGACTCCCCTGCAGGTGGGGAGCCGGGCGCTCGAACCGAGATCCTTATGCAGATCCTTGCTTTGGGCCACCTGCCCTTAACCCACTGCACTACCACCCGACTTCCACCCCCCCTTTTTTTTTTGCTTCCAGGGTTATCATTGGGGCTCGGTGCCTGCGCTATGAATCCACTGCTCCTGTAGGCTCCCACTTTTGTTGCCCTAGTTTATCATTGCTTTTGTTACTATTTGTTATTAGTATTATTGCTGTCATTGTTGTTTGATAGGACAGAGAGAAGTGAAGAGAGGAGGGGAAGACAGAGACGGGGAGAGAAAGACACCTGTAGACCAGCTTCGCTGCGTGTGAAGCGACTCCCCTACAGGTGGGGAGCCGGGGCTGGAACCGGGATCATCACACGACTACTTTGCGCTATCTGCGCTTAACCTGCTGCGCCACTGCCCGGTGCCTGAAAACACAATTTATAGGAAAATAAATTAAGGAATTGGCTCATAAATTGTGAAGGCGTAGCAAGTTCAAAGTCTGATAGGGGAGTCTCGAGGCTAGAATGAATTGCAGTTATTATGTTCAAAGTGTACTGTAGAATCAGGAAAAACCAATGTTGAAGATAAAGCCTGAAGATGTTTTGCTGTAAAATTCTCTTTAGTTTTCAGATCTTCAACTAATTAGATGGTGCCCACTGTCATTATAGAGAGGACTATGTTTTATGCAATGACCACTGATTTAAATATAAATATAATCCAAATACTCCCTCAGAGAAGTATCCAGAATAATGTTTGATTAAAATATCTGAACAGTGGGAGTCTGGTAAGGATCTCGGTTCAAGCCCACAGCTCCCCACCTTCAGGGGAGTTGCTTCACAAACATTGAAGCAGATCTGCAGGTGTCTGTCTTTCTCTCCCCCTCCGTCTTCCCCTCCTCTCTCCATTTCTCTCTGTCCTACCCAACAACAATGACATTAATAAAAACAGTAATAACCACAACAATGTTAAACAACAAGGGCAAAAAAAGGGAAAATAAATAAATATAAAAAATATCTGAACAGTGTGGCTCAGGCAAGTTGATATGATAATATTAACCAACACCAAGACCCATTGGAATTTTCTAGTCAGAAAATTCCTTTAGATCTGTGCTGCCCAGTATAGTGACCATACTGAATGAACATCCCAATACTAAAAAGTAAAATTAGAAATAGTTTTTAAAAAAATAACCCAAACATTACTTAGGAAACCTTTCCTTCTCTCTCTTTTTTCTTCTTTCTCTCTCCCTTCTATTTTATTTTATTTTATTTTATTTTATTTTAATTTTTTGCCTCCAGGGTTATTGCTGGGGCTTGGTGCTTGCACTATGAATCCACTGCTCCTGGAGGCCATTTTCCCCCATTTGGTGCCCTTGTTGTTGCCCTTGTTGTCATTATTGCTATTGTCACCCATAGATGATGTTGTTGTTGGATTGGACAGAGAGAAATGGAGAGAGGAGGGGAGGCAGAAAGGGAGAGACAAAGATAGACACCTGCAAACCTGCTTCACCACTTGTGAAGAAACCCCCCTGTAGGGAGCTGCGGGCTCAAACCAGGATATTTACACTGGTCCTTGTGCTTTGTGCCATGTGCACTTAACCCCCTGCACTACCACCTGCCCCCTCTCCCTTTCTTCTTTCTGTCTTTCTCTCTCCCTTCCTTTCTTCTTTTTATTTACTTATTTATTTTTCTTTTTTAAATAAAGCTATCTATTTGTTTATTTATTGGATAGAGACAGAGAGAAATTGACAGGGGAGAGAGAGACAGAGAGATACCAGCAGCCCTACTTCACCACTCATGAAGCTTTCCCCCTGCAAGTGGGCACTGGGAGCTTGAACCCAGGCTCCATGTGTGCTGTAATGTCTGTGGTTAACCAGGTGCACCACATCCTGACATCTCTCTCTCAATTAGAGTACTGCTTAGCTTTTGCTTCTGTTTGTGTCAGGATTGAACCTGAGAACTTGAACTCTCAGGCCTGAAAATCATTTGCATAACTTCTATTCTGTCTCTCCACTCCTATGGTGTCTTTTTGTGGTGTAAATTCTTTTTCTTGGATTAAATCTTCCATAGAATTGAGGAACTGTCCACCTACTCCCCAATTTATTTACAGTTATTGCTTTTCTCTGTTTTGTTTGCATTTCATATGAATGACCATACTACTATGTAAATGAAATTTAGATAGTTATCCATCTGAACCGAGAATGCTGTCTTAAGGTAAAAGAATCAAGGGTTAAAATGTACATCCACTTCTGTTGTAAGGTTGGGATCATAGACTCTAAGCATAATGGCTGCAGATGGTACTAAATGCATTCATATATACTGGAAAGCAAACCAGGTTGGAGAGCTATGATAATGGTTGTTGAGGTCTCTGGCGGTGTGATCTCCAGGGGAAAGGTAACAGACCGGTTCTTTCTAGAGTGAAGACACTGGGGAGCCCTTCAGCATGCTCAGAACTCGATTATTAGCAGGTGGACATGAGTTAAATAGAAAACCAAACAAAGGGAATTATTATTGAAATAAGTCAGAAATTACAGGTTTCTTAAAGGTCGGCTTGCCCCTATGGTAGGGGCCTGGTATGACAAGAATTGATGCAGATACATAAAGGTCAAGATAATTAGTCTCCTGTTGCAGGCATTTAATTACCCAAAGGTGTTTGAGGGGATGAGAGGGGTTGAACCAGTTAAGGCAAGATAGAGAGAGGATAAGCAAGGTTTGATGCAAATTGAGGACATCAAAGGGCACTGCTAGGAGTGTGTGATAAGGTGTGTTCTTCTGTGATCAGAAGGTGACTTTGAGTAAGTGAATCTTAAAGTAGGCGGCCATGTGGCCTGCAGTTAATGGAGGGAAGTATTGGGGTTTCTGTGGGATTTTTCCAAGCTTAGTCTGGGAGACTTTTTTCCCTCTTGGCTCACCTCTATGCCGAGAGAGATTTACCAGCGGGGTGTCTATCCAGACCTCCATCCAAGGATAGGAGAGCTCCCCTACACTCTACCAAGCTATCACATAGTCCCAACAAATGGTTATGCAAAGCACTTTTATCCCTGAGGCTCTTAGGTCCCAGGTTCAAATCCCTGCACCATCATATGTCAGAGCTGAGCAGTGTTCTAGTTAAAAAAAAAAAAAGTGAACGTGTGGGGATACAGCAGGTTGAGCAGGGCTGACACCCCATCATCTCTCTGAGACGGGTAGGAGTTCACCCAAAAAAGCCTCCTTGCCCCTCCTCCCTCTCCTCAGCCGGCCTTGTTTGCCTAGGGCAGGAGCTGTTTACCGAAACTGCTGCACAGATTATAGTTGAATTTCCATCCCCCCCAGGCAAAAGGGTACTGCCACAAATAGATTAACCATTGAGATTGCATCAGCCTTTGCCCCAGCCTGTTCCTGATAAGACCACTTCCCTGTCCCCACATTGTTCTTGCTTCAATGATTGGTCCAACCATACTTCCTTTTACTCTGCCTGCTTGTTCGAGTATAAGAATACCTTCGAGTAACCCAATAAATGCACTATCCTCTGCCATAGTGTCCAGAGTGAAGTCGCTCTTTGTGTTCACCCCCCCACACACACACACAGCCTGTTTTCCTCCTCCCCTACAATACCTCTCTGGTGGCCAACAGACTGGTGGGCGTGGGGTGGTCAATTCAGGCCATCCAGAGCTTGCCCCACATGAAAGTATGCCTCAAAAGGTATTGAGAGGAGGTTGGCACTTTGGGATGGAAAGCTCTTCTGGAGAGAGGTACCATTGGAAATAGGGAGTGTGCAAAGCTGATAAAATACCATAAAAGACCACAAAAACAATAACTAACCTAAGCCTCAACTCATCTTTTGCGTAGTTTTGAGATGGCAAACCATTTTAATCATGGGCTTATTTTTACTTGACTCAAGATTCAGAGTCCAAGTTTTTACAATCAGTTGACTTTCCCTTGTTTCTCTTCTGAATGTCTGCATGTCAGGTACTCCTGCCGTGCCACTCACCTTTGTTTCAGTTTGGGTTTTACTCATTTTTTACAGGGGCTGCATGTTGTGGTGGTGGAGACTGTGTTATTTCTGTCTCACTATGCCACTTATGCCATTCACATAATTCTTTTTTTTAATATTTATTTGTTTATTTTAATTCATAATTCTTTTAAAAATATTTATTTATTTATTTTTCCCCTTTTGTTGCACTTGCTTTTATTGTTGTATTTATTTTTGTTGTTGCTATTGATGTTGTCGTTGTTGGATAGGACAGAGAGAAATGGAGAGAGGAGGGGGAGACAGAGGGGGGAGAGAAAGAGACCTGCAGACCTGCTTCACTGCTTGTGAAGCGAGTCCCCTGGAGCTGGGGAGCCCGAGGCTTGAACAAGGATCCTTACGCGGGTCCTTGCGCTTTGCGACCTGCGCTCAACCCACTGCGCTACCGCCCAACTGGCAGAATCATCTCTTAACTCTTTTTATCTAGAATTAAATTATAAAAGACTGATCTATAAGCATTGCTCATAGGCACTTAAAGTGCTACAACAACAAAAAGAACTTGAAAACTTGCCTTGATTTCTTATAAAACAATTAATTTTGTAAATATCCACTTCTTCCTTTATTAGTCATGACTTACCATTAAGACCTGGTATGTCACTACGTATCTGTCATTATTTGTGACTGTTTTTGGCAAATACAAAGCTGTTAAAACAATCTTATGCTTTTTGGATTTGTGCTTATTTACTTCAAACTTGAGGGACTAAAGGACATTTTCTGTGTGTATGTGCACTAAGTCTAGAAGCTGTTTTAACTACTAAATGCTGGACAGGAAGCCAGAAGATACTCAATGGTACTTGCCAAATAAACAAGGTTTAAAAGAGTGTGGAAGGTGGAGAAGAAGTGAAGAAGGAATATTTGAATGGAGGGCTTCCTGGGGACTGACTAGTTACATGGAGCATCTGGGCCAAGAGAAGCCCCTGCCCACTTATTTTCAGGGGCAACCCATGGGAGCCAGAGATGACTACTACCTTCTTGGTGTCTAGAAAAAGTCATCAAAAGCCCACCCTAAAGCAAAGGCAAGAAAGTGTAAAAACAAAAAAGAAAATATAGCTTCTTGGCTAGCTGATGAAGCTTCATTAGATACCAAATGGAATACAGCAGCTGAAATGAAGGTATTCAGAATGAAGTGGTCTCTAAAAGTAACAATATCTAGAATAGTAATAGTTTCAATTTTTGGAATATATACTGTGTGTGTTTGAGATCTTTGCTTTAGTTTTAGTCTTTAATGCTCTCAGTTTCCTGAAGACATGGTACAGAAAGATGAAATAAGTAAACATTTGACCAGTTAGTTGGTAGTAGAGGTGGTACTTTGACATGAACGTATTTAATTAATTAATATTTTAATTTTAATTAGTGTATAGTAGTGATTTCCTAGATAATAAGAAATTAGTGATATGGTTCCACACCACGCCCACCACCAAAATTCGGTCCCACCACCCTGCCCCCTTCTCACCTCATGATGATCAACATAGCTCTCTCAAAGTCTTAGAAATAGGTTGAATAATTTGTTTTTTAAATTTTAAAGTTCATGTATTTCAGCTCTCTTCCCCTCCAAGCCACACATGACCATATTACTACATCCAAATATTTCTCTTTTTTGTCCCCTCTCTCTGGGACCTGATAGAGCTGGAGTTTAGAGCCCTCTTATCCTCTTCCTCCTTATCACTTCCCCCCCACTGGGAGTGTGGATCAAAGTTGTTTTGGGGGTGCAGAAGGTAGGAGTTCTGGCTTCTGTAATAGATTCTTCACTGGAATTGGGCATTGGCAGGTCAATCCATATCCCAGCCTGTTTCTTTCTTTCCCTAGTGGGATAGGGCTCTGGGGAGGTGAGGTTCTAGGACACATTGGTGAGGTTGTCTGCCCAGAGAAGTCAGGGTGGAATCATGGTAGCATCTACAACTTGATGTCTGGAAGGTGGCAGGACATAAAGTGAGACAAAATGGTTAATGAACAGGAACCAAAAAGTAGAAACAGGGCAGATGAGATTGGGGCTTTTAGGATGGAAGAAAGCTCAGAAATTCATTTTATGCATATTTCTAGGGGCCCATGACTATGGTAGTTTTTGCCTGAGTTTGATAGCTAGCATGGAATTGTATAAAAACATTGAAAGAATGGTGTCAGAGTAAAGAAAAGGACTAGCGAGTTGGATTAGGACAGAGAGTAGCTCCCATTCTTGAAAAAATTCCATGGATAGAAGTAACAGTGCATAATAGCTAATATTTTTAACACGCTTGAGCACACTTACAGGTATTACATGTGTATACATGCATGCATATACATGTTCTCTTTTGGTCAGCTTCTTACTTGATGTGGAAAACTGGGAACCTTCATTCTTAAATCAGGAATGTGAGATGCTTATAATTAAAACTTGGAAAGGGCCCAGGAGATAGCATAGTGGAAAAAAAAGTAACTATTTACCTCCATCCACTTGACCCAGGGCACATATATATATTTATATTTAGCACCAGAGCCTGTGTAACCCCAAGTCCCTATTGGTCTGAGTTCACAGCTCATGATCACAGCTGGGAACATTGCAGTCTCCACTCATTTCAGGACCTGTCTTCCTTGACTGGTATGGTGAGATACTCCAGCCTCCCTTTGGAGACTGGGGCAGTCCCCACTATAGTTGCTCTATGGTGAGGGCAAGGTCCTGAGAGTTTCCCACAAGAGGGCTTGTGAGGACGTTCCTGATAGAAGTGCCCAGTGGTGGTGCAGAGAGGGATTCATTAGAGGTCTAGGCCCATTAGATTTGTATGGGAATCCAAGGATTCCCTGACTAGGGCCCCAGATGGTGAAGTGGTGTGATATTGACCAAAAGGACCATTATTAAGTGAGCCTGTCTCTTGCTTCTATCCTACTTTTGTAGTCCTCTCTTTGTCCGATACCTTAGATTTTCTCCCAGTTGTTTAAGCATTGATTGTCATTTATTAAGCCCAACCAGCATTAGTTTTTTAGGCTCTATCTTCTTTGGGTCTTTCTGTTAGATTGCTAAACTAATTTGGTCTAAGTCTAATTGATTGTAGAATTCATGGTGCTTTCTTTAGGCACTACAACTAGGATTCCAGGTTTACTAGGTCTAAGTCTAATCATCAAGGACTTTAGACTTAGACCTGGTAAACCTGGAATCTGACCAAGGACTATTGAATACTATTATTTTGACTTATATAATTGCCCTAGCTTATGGTACATGTAAACCTGTACCTAGTACCCTATATGCTATCCCATACCTAGTATCTATTACTTTGATAGATGATGTGCCATTTAAAGTACATGTAGGTAGTCCCATGTGTTAACAAAAATCTCACCAGGTTTGAATAGTTTTGAGGTTGACATCTCAGTATCTCTGGTTGTAGTTTACTGTAAGTATTCAGTTGTATGGCAGCACTAGTAGCAGTTTGGTTCAGGTCACCACAGGTGTTATGGCAGTAAGCAATCAGAGAGAAGAAATATTGAGAAGTGTGGGCATAGTCCTAGAGGTTCCAGGATTAGGAGAAATGAAGACCCTAAAGAGAATGTAGGTGTTTCTTGTAGACTTAGAAAGAGCTTAGAATAGGAATTAATCAATAGTTATTAAAACCAGGTTAGTTGGTTTTTTTTTCTAAACTTTTTTTAATATTTATTTTATTTATTCCCTTTTGTTGCCCTTGTTGTTTTATTGTTGTTGTTATTGTTGTCGTCATTGTTGGATAGGACAGAGAGAAATGGAGAGAGGAGGGGAAGACAAGAGGGGGGAGATGCCGGGATAGCTTCGCGGGTGGGAGAGAGATGACCAGGGACTCATGGCTGAGCTGGGATGCAATGCAATGCAATGCCATGCTGGCTTTATTCATCTGCAATTATATTCTCCAGGAAGGAAGTGGTAGGGTGATGGTGTAGCAAAAAGAGTGCAAACCAATGGGGATTAAACGGTGGAAAACGGTGTGACTAGGAGAGGGGGCGAAGTGGAAAAAGAGTGCGAACCAGTGGGGATTAAAACAATGATTATGTAAATAGACCAATACAAGCAATACCTAACGTCATGATCAAAATAGAAGGTCTTATAAGCAGGATTAGAAGCATACCAACAGGGAGAGAAAGATAGACACCTGCAGACCTGCTTCACTGCCTGTGAAGTGACCTCCTGCAGGTGGGGAGCTAGGGGTTCGAACTGGGATCCTTATGCTAGTTCTTGCACTTTGTGCCACCTGTGCTTAACCCACTGTGCTACAGCCTGACTCCCGGGGGTTTGTTTTTTATGCTAATCCAATGGTTAGTAGCTATAGTAATATACTAGATCTTACTTTGCTTTGCGGTCTTTAGTGGTATCTGAACATCTTCGTATTTTAGATACTGACAGGGCCAAATGGTCTTGATCTGTCTGGCCTAAAGTTGTAGTTGACTTAGATGCTTAAATAACTATATATGCACATATATTTTTAGAGCTCCTTGAACCCAGTGTTAGAGTTTGATCATCTTATAAATCTGAGGTATTGATTGCTTAGTCTAAAGCAAATGTTTTTACTTAGAGCTATGGACTATGCAGTTAAAGAACTTGAAGTATTACATCTATTTCCCCTCTGACATGTCACTGAAAGTCTGTGCTCACCCCCCACACCCCTTGGTAATCACTATAGTTTTCCACAGTCAAAAATCTCTGTTCCCTGCTTTGTCTGTGGTTACCATAAGTGTAATAACTAGCACTGTGAAAACTCTTTTTTAAGTTGATCTTGATTAGAAAACATTTGCTAGATCTGCTTTGTCCTTTAATTCCCCCTTCTGTTTGCTTGTTCTTTCCTTTTTTAATGTATTATTAGTTCTAGTCTACTGCTTATTCACCCCACTTGGAATGTGTATTACTTTGCTTTGTTCTTTCTTGTGGGACTCCGTTTAGTAGTTCTTGTAAGGTGGGGTTGATTGTGGCATATTCCTTTAGTTTTTGAATATTTGAGAAGACCTATATTTATCCCTCATATTTGAAGGACAATTTTGCAGGATACAAGATTTGTGGCTGAAATTCCCTCTCCTTTAGAACTTTGAATATGTCATTCCACTCTCTCTTTGCCTCTAGGGCGTGTGATGAGAAATCTGTTCAAAGTCTGATAACTCTGCCTTTGTGTGTAACTTCTTTACTTTCCTTAGAGCCTGTAAATTTTTTCCTTGTCATTGAGTTTTGATAGTTTTACGGTAATATGCCTTGGCATTGGTCATTTTGTGTTTATAAATCTGGGTGATCATTCTGCCTCTTAAATAAGAATGTTCTGAGGGTTTCCTAAGTGAGGGAAGTTCTCAGATAAAATTGCTCTGAAAATGGACTCTGGGCCCTTGGTCTTGTCTTCCTCCTCAGATATACCTATCACTCTTACCTATTACTCAGATATACCTATCACTCTTACCTATCACTCAGATATACCTATCACTCTTACCTGTCACTCAGATATTCCTATCACTCTTCCTCCTCAGATATACCTATCACTCTTATCTTTTGATGGAGTCTGCAGTTTCACAGAGAGTTGCTTCAGTCTTTCTGAACCATTCCTCTCCCTCATCTTTGAATTGAAAGAGTGGACTAGTTCTATCTTCTAGATTGGAAATTATTTCTACTGAATGTGAATCTACTTCCTAAGCCTTCTACCTGGTCATGGACTTCAGTTAAAGTGTATTTTATTCCCTGGAGTTCTGTTTGAAAATTTTCTCTCATGCTTCCTAACTGCTTAGTGAGTTTTGATTGAACTTCTTCTTTCAAGCTTTGAAGGCTCTTCTTCTTCTTCTTCTTCTTCTTCTTCTTCTTCTTCTTCTTCTTCTTCTTCTTCTTCTTCTTCTTCTCCTTTTTGATTTTATTTATTTACTAATGAAAAAGATAGGAGGAGAGAGAAAAAGAGCCAGACATCACTCTGGTACACGTGCTGCCAGGGATTTAACTCAGGACCTCATGCTTGAGAATCTAATGCTTTATTCACTGCACTACCTCCTGGTCCACTCACTTTGAAGATTGTTAGCAAACTCTGTTATGAGTTCCTCTCTTGTGTGTTTTAATTCTATAGTAAAATGCTCTTTCAATTCTTGCTTAAATTCTTGGAGAGTCTTCATAAAGAGCTTTCTGTAGTCTGTTTCTGAGAGTATCTCTAAATCTGAAATTCCTTGGATTTCCTCTATTTCATTTCTGTCTGGCTGATAGGCTTTGTTAGCTGTTCTGTTTCTCTGCTTGTGCATTTGTTGTGCTGGTTATTGATGGCCAGCAGGTGGTGCTATTGTGATCTCTTGGCTTCTCTTGTTTGTATGAGCTGAGGTGGGTGGTATGGGGTGGGGGTGTGGTTGCTTTGGGCTGTCTTGTGGTCACAAATGCTCTATTTCATGTTGTGTCCTTGCGGTAAATTCAGAAGGCTAAAACTCCCAAGTCAAAGATTGAGAGGTTTTAAGCCCCTTTCTCTTTTCTTCTTGCATTAGGGACAACCTTCATTACTGTGCTTAAGGCGAAATCGCCAAAATGGTGAAGCTCAGTGCTGTGCTGCTGGGAACTCTGATTTGACTTTGCTGTTCTTCAATCCAAGTCCCTTTTTGCCCAATTGCATGTAAGCACCCACCTGAGGCTGTAGAACTTTCAGCTGTAAATTATGAGTTCAGTTGGGTCTCTTGTATTTATCTGTTGTTTTGAGGGGAGAGACAATTCAGTCCCAGTTATTCCATGGCCATGCCCTGCCTTCTTTATTTAAAAACATTTTTTTAATTGACACCAGAGTTATCCCTAGGGCTCAGTGCTTGTATGATGAATCCACTGCTTCTGGCAGTCATTTTTTTCTTTTATCTTTTTATTTGGTAGGACAGAGAGAAATTAAGAGGAGAGGAGGAAGCTAGAGAGGGAGAGAGACAGACACCTGCAGTACTTGCTTCACCAATGCTCATGAAGCTTTCCTCCTGAAGTTGGGGAGCGAAGTTCTTATGCATGGTCTTATGTGTGCTTAACCAGGTGTGACACTGCCTGCCTCTTTCAAACTGCCTTCTAAGTTACTTGTACCAGGGAAAGCGAGGGAATTAGAATTACACCACCATTCATTGTTAGCAAACTTCAGCTAATTCACAAAGTTCAACAAGTCTGCCAAAGCACTGTACTCACCAGAAGGTGGGGAGCTTCTTGTCTGTCAAGAGTGGTGAAGGGGTTACTTGTCCACCCCAGCATGCGGCTTGAAACAGGAAAAATTTAAGTCAGTTTCTCCATCAGAAATGCAGAGCCAAGAAGCTGCTCATTATTAAGTTTTCCTATCACAAAGTAAACCCTTTTCCATAGGCAGGAGGCCCAGGATTCAAGCTGTTTTCATAGCTTCTGGCCTCCTTGCTGAATCTGCAGTGGTCCCCTAGTGGGAATCTAGTTCACTGAACCTACACCTGCTGTCAGTTCCGCACAGTTTGTTCTGTTGCTGAGACAGCCCCAAACAGACAGTATTGGGTTCAAGCATAAGGACCAAGGAATTAGAATTTATGAATTCAGACCTCTTCCCCCATACCCCCCCAAAAAGTGATAGGTTTTTTTTTTTGATAAGCAACTGCAGTGCCAGACATCCATGTTCCAAATTCACTTGACAAAAAATTATCATGCCACTCCAAATTTACCCTCTTGAGGATAATCACATTTTTCCAGAAGGTCATCCATCAGCTTCTCGGAGGGCCAGACATCTGACTTCACAAGGGTTTCTTAGTAAACTAAAAACTTCTTTCCAAAAATATGGAGCTATCTGGAGATGTTGTTTCCCTTCCCCCCAGGATTCTGCTAGGCAAAAATTATACTGAGAACCATCAGATATGGAGACTGGTTCTGCTTTCAATTTATAGTGAACTTATATTTGAATCTTGTCACTGGTGAAAAATAAGAACAGTGTGTCCTATTACTGAGATGATTCCTCTAACATATATGAGATTATAGACATAATATTTTTTAACATTTTACATCCATTTTTAAAGAGAACATAGCACTAAAGCTTTCTTCAATGTGATAGGGTACAGGCTTGAACCTCGGTCATGCACACGGCAAAGTAGTACACTATTCAAGTAAGCTATTTCACTAGCCTTACATCAATTTTTGTCATATATTCAAATGCTACAGTCTCAAAACCATTACGAAATTAATCTTTTTTGACCTCTCCTTCTTCCCTCCTCCTCTTTTCTTTCTTTCTCTTTCTCTCTTTCTTCCTTTCTTAGGTCTGTTCCAATTCTGTAAAGATGTGTGATATCAGTAGTTGCTTGTCCGATGTGTGATGTGCAAATATCTTCTCTATTTACTGGATTATCTGGTTATCCTTGTATAGTTTGCTTTTGATGTGTAGAAGCTTTTTGGTTTAATGCAATCCCATTTATTAACTCTTGTTTTCATTTCCCATGCCCAGGGGGTTGAGTCCAAATAGATCTTTGATGTGAAGCTCCTGAAAAGTTTCACCATTTTCTTCTGTACTTTTTAGTTTTTGGTCTAATACCCGATCTTTAATTCATTTTGATTTGAACTTGGTGTATGGTGTTAGGTGGTGTTCTAGTTTCACTTTTCTGTATGTGGTTGTTCAATTTTCCCAGCATCATCTGTTGAAGAGGGCTTCCCCAGGGAAGGTTTGGTGAGAGAGGAGCTTTGGATTCTGATGCAGTATGGTAGAGGTATACCTAGGCTGAGGGTAAGGATATTTTGTAGACACCTATTACTAGGAGATGAAAAATTATTCCCATGTGTCAACAACTGTATAGTCAATCCCACAATAAAATGATTAAAGAAAAACTTTTCTGAAAGATTCAAGAAGAGGTTCCCAGACAGATTGGCTTGTGGGCTTTCCTGTTTGATACTTCCTTATTCCCTAGCTTCCACCTTTTTTTTCCACTTCTCCCAATGTTGTGTCTAAAGATAGCTTTAATATTTACCATCTCAGTGTCCTCAGAGCATACCACCCACACTTGGAATTAATGAAGGCCTAGTTCCCTTGGGTGTTGTGCAGATTCTACCCTGCAGATTCTACCGGCCACAGCTCAGTGTGAACACAATCTCAGTTCTCAGTCTGTTCTAGCTCCTGCTGGTTCTGCAGTGGGGGAGCATGCTCAGCTTCCATTGAGGGAAGAGATGGAGAATTGGGGTCAGCTGGCAGTGTTTCAACTTCTGGCTATTCTCACCTCCAGCAGTGCTGTCCACATTTTTCTTTATCCTAAAACAAATACATCTCACCTCTGTGGCAGGTTTTTTTTTTTTTTTTTTGTGTGTGTGTTTTGTCTAGTTCAAGATTCGATAACTGGCACTTGAACAAAATCCTGTAAGTTTTGTTGGAGCACAGCCATGCTCATTTGTTTGCATACTGGGCTGTGGCTGATTTCTTGCTGCAACAGTAGAGTTGAGCCATTGAAATAGGTACTGCATGGCTTGTAAAGTCAAAAATCTTTACAATTTGGTCCTTTCCAGAAAACATTTGCCCACCCTTGATTGATATACACGAGAGACATATATATGTCTTTCAGATTACTAAAGACCTTGATTTTAAGTCTGTCCCTTCCAGGGGGCCAGGTGGTGGCGCATCCAGTGGAGTACACGTGTTTTCTTGCATGGGGATCCTAGTTTAAGCCCCCAGTTCCCTCTTGTAGGATAGAAGTTTCATGAGCAGTGAACAAGTCTTCATGTGTTTCTCTCTCATTTTCCCTTCCCTCTCCTCTCAGTTTTTCTCTGTCCTATTAGAAAACAAACAAACAAACAAACAAACAAACAGACAGACAAAACCAACAGCAACAGGAAAATGTGGCCGCTGGTAGTGGCGGATTCCTTGTGTAGGTGAGCCCCAGCGATAGTCCTAGTAGGAAAGAAAAAGAAACCAACTATGTTTGTGTATCTGCTTTTTTACAAAGCAAGAGTCCTGGTCTGATTATGCTCAAACATATTTTGCTTGACTTGGTCCCTTTATCGTGGAGGGTGCCACATAAACTGATAAGACCTCTGGCTGAACTATCTGGTAAAACAAAACCATACTCACCTGGTTTGTCTTTACTAAGACTCCTCTGAGAGGATGAGTGTGGCTTATAGGTTAGGCCTCCAAAGATGAAGCCTTCAGTTCGCGTGTGTGTGTGTGTGTGTGTGTGTGTGTGTGTGTGTGTGTGTGTGAAAATCCTATTCTTAGGGAGTAGGGCAGTAGCGCAGTAGCTTAAGCTCAAGGACCAGAGGTAAGGATCCTGATTCGAGCCTCCTGGCTCTCCATCTGCAGGGGAGTCGCTTCACAGGTGGTGAAGCAGGTCTGCAGGTTGTCTATCTTTCTCTAGACTTCTCTGTCTTCCCCTCCTCTCTCCCTTTCTCTCTGTCCTATCTAACGACATCAATAACGACATCAATAACAGCAACAATAACTACAACAATAAAACAACAAGGGTAGCAAAAGGGAAAATAAATAAATACATGTAAAAAAATCCTATTCTTTTAGTTATGTTTACTGCTTCAGGAAAGGCATGCTTTTCTCCTTGGGTCACCTTTCTTATTCTTGTGTGCTTGAGCTGCTGGTGCTCTTACATTCTTCTTTACCTTCCTAAGATTTCTGCTTTGTACTGGATAATTGCAGTAGACTATAAAGTTTAATTAAAATATTACTTAAAGTGTAAAATGTATTTCATAATTAGGATAGGTCTAACAGTTTCACTCATTCCATATGCTCTTATGGATGTGATTTTTGCCCTGTTCTATCATAAGGTGGAATATACTAACTTTTTTTTTTTTGTCCCCAGGGTTATTGCTGGGGCTTGGTGCCTGAACCACAAATCCACTGCTCCTGGAAGCTAAGTTTTTCCTTTTGCTGCCCTTGTTATTGCTATTATTATTGTTGTTATTGCTGTCATTGTTGTTGGACAGGACAGAGAGAAATCAAGAAAGAAAGGGAAGACAGAGAAGGAAAGAGAAAGATAGACACCTGCAGACCTGCTTCTCCACTTGTGAAGTGACCCCCTGCAGGTGGGGAGCCAGGGGCTCAAACTGGGATCCTTACCTCTGGTCCTTGTGCTTTGCGCCGTGTGCACTTAATGTGCTGCACTGCAACACAGCCCCCGGAATATACTAACTTCTTTTTAATATGGGATGGTTTGCCTAGCAGAATGTAGTAGAAGTGACAAATGATAAGCTTGGTTATTTTTCATAAACATGTATGCAGTACCTAAACCAAGAAATAGAATATTTTCAACTTACAGAAAAAAAGCTTCTTGTCCTTGCCCAATAGTTTTTCCAAAGTAACTTGTCTTCTGACTTATTGCTTAATTATGCTCATTTTTCAGTTGTGTATAAGTGGAATCTTTTGTATCTGGCTTCTTTTGCTAAATTTTGTGTTTCTGAGTTTTATTCACATTGTTGTGTCTGTTTGTGCCTGTTCATTCTCATAACAGTACTCCATTGTATGAATACACCACAATTTACATATCCAATCTACTGCTGTAGATTGTGTAGTTTCCATTGTTGGGCTAGTATGACTAATGCTGCTATACACATGCTTGTCTATATCTTTTGGTTAATATATCTATTCATTGCTTTTTGGGTATGACTAGTGTGAGTAGCACTACATGTATACTGTGAAAAAAGTTTTTCACTGGTTGTGCTAGAATTCTAGCTCAATATCTTTGTTAAGAATCTCATATCGCCTGTCTTTTTCTATTTTTGTCATTCAGTGAATGAGTAATTTTATGTTGAATTGGTGTCAAATTTCAAATTGTTGCAAGAGTAACACTAATTAGTAGTAATGGCTAGATCCCACTCTTTAATGTAGCAAAAATTCATTATTTTTAGGGACTTTTGGAAAATGTTTCTATTTTGAAAATATTTCTGTTTTATGCATTACCACATGTACATGTTTTTCTGCATTGTTTTTGTAAATGCAGCTATTACTGCACTATATATGTGTTTTCCAATTAAACTTTAGACCATGAAACTACTGGTATGAACTAAGTGGCTGAAAATTAATAGATCTTGGCATTTAGATAACATTATGAACACCTCATGATGGATGAAACATTACTTAGGTTTCCTAGGCATCATCAGCCTGGGGCTAAAAACTATAGTCACAATCACCATCTTTTATGAACTAATATTTCTCTGTTTGTTTCTCTGTTCAACTCCCTTTCCACTTCTCATGATAGTTCAGCAAATTTTCGTAGATGACCTTCCATATTCTCTGATGTATAAGAGCAAGTCACCCACTGCCTTTGACTTTCTCCTCTTGCTTATTGGCATAATGTCTTGCACCACTTCCTAAGCCAACAGTAGCAACTATGTTGACACCCATGGAAGGTCCTTTGATTATTACCCACTGATGTCCCACCCAGTTGTAGTGCTGTCACTGGAGGCACGGATTGTGCTAATCTTTGCATCTTTACTGTTCCATGGAAACTTTAATGAAACAGCTGTTTTACTTTATTTATTTAAAAAATTTATTTCTTTTTATTTTTAAGCCCCTTTTTAAAATTTGTGATTAATAGTGGTTTATAAAGTATAGTTTTACACTAAACCCACTACCAAAGTTCCACGTCTCCATTCTTCCAATGATAACCACCAATGTTCTCACAAAGTCTTAGAGACAGTTTGCTTGTGTTGTTTTTTTTTCAAGTTCATCTGTTTTAGTTCTCTAGATTAAACATATGGGTGAAACAATCTGATAATTGCCTTTTACCTCTTTACTCCCCCTGCCCCCCAATTTTTATTTGTGATTAATAATGGGCTACAAGATTGTAAGATGACTGGGTATAGTTCCACACCACACCTACCACCAAAGTTCTGTGTTTCCACCCTCCTACTTCCCAAGGATAATCACTATAGTTTTAAAAAAATCTTAGTAACAATTTGCTTCTGGAATTTTTTTTGCAAGTTCATGTGTATTAGTTCTCTGTATCCCACATCTAAGTGAAAACATCTAGAAAGTGTCTTTCATCTCTTTATTTCAGTAAGCATAATCAACTCCAGTTACATTTTGTCTGAAAGAACCAATTATCATTTTTTTTATTACAGAGTAGCATTTCATGGCGTATATCCAGTAACTACTAGTACTACTACTACTACTAATCCTTCTTTCTTCTAATCCCATAATTTCTTTAGCCAGTCATCGGTTAATGTGTGCACTTAACCAAGTGTGCCACCACCTGGTCCCAGCCAGTCATCTGTTGATGAGTAGTTAAGCTGCTTTCACTCTTTGGCTATTGTGAATAATGTAGCTACGAATATAGAAGTTCATATGTTCCTTTGGATTAGTGTTTACATGTCCTTTGCATATGTACCTAAGTAGTCTTGCTGGGTCATAAGGTAAATCCATTTTTACTTGTTGATACAGTCTGGCAAAGGGGCTACACCAGTTTGCATTCTCATCAACTGAAAACAACTCTTTAGTTTCATTGCCGTTTTCAAGAACTTATGTCCCAGGGAGTCAGGCGGTAGCGCAGTAGGTTAAGCACATGTGGTGCGAAGCGCAAGGACCGAAGTAAGGATCCCGGTTGGAGCCACAAACTCCCCACCTGCGGGGAGTCGCTTCACAGATGGTGAAGCACGTCTGCAGGTGTCTTATCTTTCACTCCCCCTTTCTGTCTCTCCCCCCCTCCATTTCTCTCTGTCCTATCCAACAACAACGACATCAATAACAACAATAATAACTACAACAACAATAAAAAAGAACAAGGGCAACAAAAAGGAAATAAATAAATAAATATTAAAAAAAAAAAGAACTTAGGTCCCAGGATGTTGGGTGTGACCAACACTGAACACAAGACTCTCCTTTCCTCTGGTCCTGTCTTGATATCATTAAGCCCAATCTATGTACTTTGACTTTTTTCCATTTAGGGCAAGTTACTTCCCAGGAGTCTCTTGGCCTCTTGTAAACAACCTCAGCAGCATTATCTCATTCTCTACCAGCTGTGCCCAGGCACGTCTGCATTTTGAGTGCTTGGTCTCAAGTGAGTGGCCTGGGTTAGCTCTGACTGTCTCCTCCTCCTCCTCCTCCTTATTTTCTTAGTCATTTAATAATGATTGACAAGATTGTGGGAGAAGAGTGATACAGTTTTGCCTGAGCCAGATAGCTAGCATGAAAGAGGGCTGAAAGTATTATCTGGGAAGATGGTGTCACCTTTGGGAATAGAACAAGAAACCTGGGTTGTGTCAGAGAGTAGCTCCCAAATATGGGAATAGGCCTGTTTTCTGATAGTTGTCCTGCCATGATTATTAAATACAGAACCTGTATCTTTTAGTCATGTCCAGGTTTGTGTGGTAAATTATATGGCCACCCTCTCTCTCAAGCCATATTCAGGAAAGTTTTATAAAAGTCAATTAACAGTGCATTTTAGAACAGTCTATACATAGAATGAATGAAAAAGTATTCTGAGTTCCTAAGACTGGTGTTGCCAATGCAGTGAGCAGTCTAGTTTGCTGCCCCTGCTTTTCCTTACAGCCCTGTGGTTGGCAGCTCCCTGGCTCCACCTTCAGACTTCTCTCTGCTCTGGTGATAGATGATGTCTTTTTTTCACAGGACATTAAAGAGCTGGAGGAGAGAATATGTGAAAATGCTCTGGAGACCAATACTTGGGGTGGTGGGCCAACATGGCCTGCCTGTGTGTCCAGTTTTTCTTTTATTTTTTTTTTTTTGTGTCCAATTTTTCTAATCTTGCTTCTGCTGTGTTCCTGAGATAGTTTCTGTTCTGTTCACATCTCACATCTGAATGGGGCTCTAATGACCTCTTGCCTTTCCCTCCCCTAGACTTGTCTGGTTCCAGGCCTTCAGCCACCTGGATTATGCTGTCCACTGCTTGTTTCCTCTATCCAGCCTGCCATTTAAAAAAAATACATTATATATATTTTTTTCCTTCTTCCTTCTGTTTTTTTTTTTTTTTGCCACCAGGATTATTGCTGGGATTCAGTAACTACATTATGATCCCACCATTCTCAGAGGTCATTTTTACATTTTATTTTATCTTATCTGACAGAGAGAAATTGAAAGTGGAGGAGAAGGGGGGGGGGAGAAGAGAAGAGAGAGAGATCTGCATCATTGCTTCAGCGCTTGTGAAGCTTCCCCCATTGCACGTGGGGAGCAGGGACTTGAACCTGGCTCCTTGTAATATATGGTAATATATGCACTTTACCTTGTGTGCCACTGCCTGTCCCCACCAGCCTGTCTTATGTATTACCTTAGTGTCAGTGCTTTCTGCTCTTTGTATGCTATTCTGTAACTTCATTGCACTTGCATCTTGAGTTTCTCCCAGAATGGTGTGGTGCTTGAGCATAAAGTACAAGTCAGAAGACCTGGGTTCAAGTTTTATAGTTATCATTGTGAACTTGAACTAATCATCCAGTCAGCTCACTTGAATTGTGAGTTCTTTGTAAGCAGTATGAAGAATGAGAATGAGTGAATTTAGTTTTTAGTGCAATTTCCTAGTAAATTTACTTGACAGAAATCAGTTCTGGGGGTGGCGGTGGTTCACTTGGTTGAGTGCACACACATCTATGTGCAAGGATCTGAGTTCAAGTCCTTTACCCCTAACTGCAGGGGGTAAACTTCATAACTGGTGAAGCAGGTTTGCACATCTGCAGGTCTGCACTTTTCTCTTTCTTTCTCCCCTCTCAGTTTCTCTCTTACAAAAAAAAAAAAAAAGGAAAAATTGGCCACCAGGAGAAATAGATTTTATTTATGAGAAAGATAAGAGAAAGAGAGAGAAAAAGGACATCACTCTGGTACGTGTGCTGCTGGGGATTGAACTCAGGACCTCATGCTTGAGAGTCCAATGCTTTATCCCTTGTGCCACGTCTCAGACCACCCAGGAGAAGTAGATTTACAGGCAAAAAGCCCCAGTGATAAAACTGACGGCAATTAAAAACAGAACAAAATAGGAAGGTAATTAGTTATCTAGGACTGGCTCAAACCTTGGGAGCATAAGACTTTTAAAAATTATACACACACACACACGCACACACACACACACACACACACACACACACACACACACATAATTGGATAGAGACAGAGAGAAATGGAGAGGGGAGGAGGAGGTAGGAAAAGAGACAGAGAGACATCTGCAGCTCTGTTTCATTCCTTGCAGGTGGGGACCAGGGGCTTGAACCTGGGTCTTTGCACACCTTAATATGTGTGCTTAACCGGGTGCACCATTGCCTGGCCCCAGGAGCATCAGATTTCTGAGGTCAAGGAGTCAAGGCTCTATATAGAAGAAGCATGAGTGGAATGGTGGGGTGGGGAGGGGCAAGAGGACCTGGAGCAGCAGACTTGGTTTTCCACTTCATATTAGAAGAAAGCTGGGGCAGCCCCTTCTTCTTCTTCTTCTAGTGTTTGCCCTTCTTCCGTAGCCAGTCAACAGCGTCAGGTTGAGCCTGATGTCTGCTTGTTGCTGGGATCCATGTGGATTCAGTCGGCTAGGAAGGATCGTCAGTTTCCCCAGTAAATGGGTACTCACGGGATGCACCACGAGGTCAATCCAATGCATCCCATTGAAGCGGAGGTTCTACTCATCACCTAATTGCTTCAAGCCCAGAGTGACTTTTCATCAGTTTTTCAGGGGAATTATAACCAGCACCTTTCCCATTTTATCTCTTTGGTTTTAGGAAAATCAAATTGGGAAGTATGCCAATAATGGGTCTGTGTCTGTCAGTGATACTTAGCTCATTTTCAGTATAATCTAAAATAAGAAGAAAGAGCATGATTTTCATCACTTTCTACTGAAGAGAATTTAGAAATAGTTGTACATGGGTGGGGGGAATAGCATGATGGTGATGCAAAAAGACCTTTGGATCTGAGTCTCCAAAGTCCCAGGTTCAATCTCTAATACTACCATAAGCCAGAATTGAGCAGTGCTTTGATATAAAAGAATGAGTTGGAAACATTTATGTTGAAAGAATTCATATTAACAACATGAAACAGAAAACAGAAATTGGCAAGGCCAACCAGATAATGGCTATGTTCTTCCTGGAATGGGAGGTGGCAAAGGAGGGAAGTAGAATTTCAGTAAACACCTCCCTCCCATAGAAATTCCCAGTGTGAGACTCAAATCAGATTAAATGAATCAGGCTTTCATTGATTATGGTATGCTACAAACAGTTTTCATCATTCAGAAGTGACTGGTGTCTCTGTGGAGTTGGCCAGTTCCTGACAATTATGCACTTGGCTGCTAGTATAAACCATTGAGCCAAATGTCTGGAATGACAATCCACATCTGAGCGACTTTCAGTCTGGGAAGATTGTTGTTCAAACACTACATTTCTTCCCAAGGTGACCAAATCCTGGTTACAGCTCTGCCCTTTAGATCTATTTATCCTGAAACTCAACCAGAGAGGATGTGGCCACATCCTTTCCAGCCAGCACCTGGGGGAACTTGCATGGCTTTTACTGTGTCTGTCTGCTGCTTAGTTCACGGGGAGTTTCATGTCTTGTGCCTTAATCAGAAAATCACATTCTGAACATAACCTGTCAGGTGGATTATTCGAAAACACTAATGGTAGAGACTGATAAATCTGGAAAACTGGCCAAATCCCAAACTGAATAAAGACACCCCTTTCCAGATATGTCCTTCCAATTTTATTTGCATGAGTATTAACCAACCTGTCCTCTGTTATATCTGGCTCACTCCTGTTCTTTGTGCTTTAGCTCTTTGTTAAGGAGAGAGGCTGTTGCTTGGTATGCTCTGTAACAGTAGAATCTGGAACTTTAGCAAGGACTATGTAAGGACATGGTATGAATTAGGATGGATGGATGTATGGATGCTCTATGAGTCAGAGATATTGATCTTTTCTGCATCTGGCTCTTAACAACTCTACACATTTTGAGTGAATAATTAATTAGGAGCTCAATTTAATTGCATACTAAATACCATCTTATGCATTCTTTAAGTTTTTCCTCATTTAGTTTTTCTTTTATTTGAGAGCACAGAGAAAGATTGAGAGGAGGGAGAGAGGAAGAGAGACACCTGCAGCACTGCTTCACTACTTATGAAGCTCCACCCTTGCAGATGGGGACTGGGGACTTGAATCCAGGTATTTTGCATGGTAATGTGTGTGCTCAATGAGGTGCAATGCTGCCTGGGCCCTTCATTTAATAATAATAATAATAATAATAATAATAATAATAATAATAATTTTGTGTTGCTAATCTTTCTTTTTAAATTTTTTTTTATTTATAAAAAGGAAACATTGACAAAATCATAGGATAAGAGGGGTACAACTTTGCACAATTCCCACCACCAGAACTCTGTATCCCATCCCATCCCCTGATAGCTTTCCTATTCTCTAATAGGTCATTGTGGGATGCAGAAAGTGGAAGGTATGGCTTCTGTAATTGCTTCCCCACTGAACATGGGCATTGACAGGTTGATCCATACTCTCAGCTTGTCGTTCTCTTTCTCTGGTGGGGAATGGCTCTGGGGAAACAGAGCTCCAGGACACATTGGTGGGGTTGTCTGTCCAGGGAAGTCTCGTCAGCATCATGCTAGCATCTGGAACCTGGAATGATTATTTTTAACTTAGAAGGTAATTGTATGGGGATATGGATAGACCAGCCATTGTCCATGTCCATAGAAGAAGCAATTACAGAAGCTAGAACTCCTTTCTTCTGCACCCCAAAACAAATTTTTGTCCATACTCCCATGGGGGGGGGCAGAAAAGCTGTCCAGAGGGTTCTGGACCCTAATTCCACTTGAATTAGGACCTGAAATGTTTGTCATGAGGAATCTTTTGTTTTTAAAATAATCTTTTTTATTTATTGGATAGACATCCAGGAATCAAGAGGGAAGGGGGTGATAGAGAGGGAGAGAGACAGAGAGACACCTGCAGCCCTGCTTCACTACTCGCAAAGCTTTTTTTTCCCCTGCAGGTGGGGCCGGGGGCTCGAACCTGGGTCCTTACTCATTGTAGCATGTGTGCTCAACCAGATGAGCCACCACCTGGCCCTGACTATTATTTCTTTTTCTTTCTTTTGTTTGTTTTTATACCATCACTGAAAGGGAAAAAAATCTGGAAAACACTTGAGGAAGTCAGGCACTATTTTGCTTATCTGAGAGGGAAGAGGAAAAAGGAAGCACACTTGGAAGTAGTAATAGGTGTAGGTGTGACTTAGAAAGAAAGTGAAGAGGGGCCAGGCAGTGGCACACTGGGTTAAGCATATGAAACCTAAGGACCCGCGCAAGAATACTGGTTTGAGACCCCACTCACCTGCAGGGGGTGTTGCTTCACAAGTGGTGAAGCAGATCTACAGGTGTCTATCTTTCTCCATCAGGAGCAGTGGATTCATAGTGCAGTCACCAAACCCCAGCAATAACCCTGGAGGCAAAAAAAAAAAAGAGTGAAAATAGGGAGGTAGAAGTGAGTAACAATGACCCCATATTTTTGACTTTGGGAAAACCATTACAGTTTCTGTTGGAGATGGATAGGGACACAAAGAACAAACTAAAAATCAATATGATGGGTAGCGCAGCAGGTTAAGGGCAAGTGGCGCAAAGCTCCAGGACTAGCGTTAGAGCCTGGGGCTCCCCTCGTGCATAGGAGTTGCTTCACTAGCAGTGAAACAGGTATGTAGGTATCTATCTTTCTCTCCCCCTTTCTGTCTTCCCCTCCTCTCTCCATCTCTCTGTTCTATCTAACAGTGACGACATCAATAACAACAACAATAACAAACAATAAGGGCAACAAAAGGGAAAATAAATAAATATAAGAAATTAAAAAAATATGATGCCTTTGAATATACCTAAAATAGACCTAGTAGCTTTTTCCAAAATGGAGACCCCCAAATCTTCATCTGCAATATTCTTGCCTTTAGGTTCATGATTAGTCAACAATTTTTTCTGCTTTATATCTGAACTCTTTTTCAGCCACCAGATTCCAGATGCTGCCATGATGCCAACCTGACTTCCCTTGGCAGATGACCCCACCAGTGTCTCCTGGAGCCCTGCCTTCTCAGATCCCTGCCCCACTAGGGAAAGAGAGAGACAGGCTGGGAGCATGGATCACCCTGACAATGCCCATGTTCAGCGGGGAAGCAATTACAGAAGCCAGACCTTCCACCTTCTGCACTGCATAATGATTCTGGGTCCATACTCCCAGAGGGATAAAAAAATAGGAAATCTTGGGGATAGGTGGTGGCACACTTGGCTGTGTGCACACATTACAGTGCACAAGGACCTGGGTTTGAGCTCCAGTCCCCACCTGCAGGGGGAAAGCTTTGCAAGTGGTGAAGCAGGGCTGCAGGTGTCGCTTTCCTCTCTATCACTCCCTTCCTTCTTCATTTCTGGCTGTCTCTATCCAATAAATAAATAAATATAATAAAAAAGAGTTAAAAAATAGGAAATCTTTCAAGGGAGGGGATGGGTTACGGAGTCCTGGTGGTGGGAACTGTGTGGAAATGTACCCCTCTTATTCTATGGTCTTCTCAATATTTCCATTTTATAAATAAAAATTAAAAAAATATGACCTCCTTGGCGCTGTATGAGCTCTTATCAAGTTTTTCACTTCTCCTTGCACTCTCTTCCTCTGTCCGTCACAACTGTCCTCTAGAATACATGTCTTTATTTTGACTTCTTTATTTTTTCAGAGTCACTTGATTGAGAAGATGTTGATTTACAGAATTGCTGTTACAGGAGTACAGTTCCACATCTTTTTAAGATAGGTGTCAGCATGGCTCACCACCAAACTGTAATTCTCCCTCACCATAGAGTATTGGACCCCCAATTGTAACTCTCGCCTACTCCAGTCCCTGGATCTGCTATGATAAACCACAACACTAGCCATTGATTATTTTTTTTTGCAGGTCCCATGTTTGCGTGAGATTATTGGGTATTCATCTGCTTCCTTTGGGTTCATTTAACATGATTGGCACCAATTTCACCCATGTTTTAGCAGAAGAGAAGGTCCCTTCCTCCCTTCCTTTCTTCCTTCCTCCCTTCCTTCCTTCCTTCCTTCCTCCCTTCCTCCCTTCCTCCCTTCCTCCCTTCCTCCCTTCCTCCCTTCCTCCCTTCCTCCCTTCCTCCCTTCCTCCCTCCCTTCCTTCCTTCCTCTAGGGTTATTGCTGGGACTTAGTGCCTGCACTACAAATCCACTGCTCCTGGAGGCCATCTTGTTTTCCATTGTTGTTGCTGGTACTGTTGCTCTTATTATTGTTGTTGTTGCTGCTGTTGTTGTTGGATAGGACAGAGAGAAATTAAAAGAGGAGGGTAAGACAGAGAGGGGGAGAGAAAGACAACCCCAGACCTGCTTCACCAGTTGTGAAGCCCACCCCCGCCACAGGTGGGAAGCTGGGGTCTGGATCCTTGTGCTGGTCCTTGCACTTTGTACTATGCGTGCTTAACCCGGTGCATTACTGCCCGACCCCTAGTTTCATTGTTTCTTATGGCTGAGTAGTATTCCATAATGTATATATGCCACAGCTTCCTTAATCTGTTGGACATGAGTTGTTTCCAAATTTGGCTATTACAAATAGCTCTGCCATGAACATAGGTGTGTGTAGCTGTGTTTGTATAAACATTTCTGTGTTCTTTGAATATATACCTAGGAGAGAAATTGCCAAATTGTATGTTAAGTCCATTTCTAGCATGTTGAGGAGCTTCTTGACTGTTTTCCACAGGGGCTGGGCCAATTTATATTCCTACCCAAAAGTGTAAAAGTGTTGCTTTTTCTCCACATCCTCACCAGCACTTGCTTCTGTCCTTTTTTGGTATTCCCTCCTCTCCCCTCCCCTCCCCTCTCCTTACCTGGCCTTCCCTTGTTCATGGGGACATGTGCAGTCTACCAGGTGCACCACCTCCTGGGACTGATCCCCTGCTTTCTTAGCTGATGGCTTGACCTTCCTCAAAGAAGAAAAATTTCTGGAATATTGTGTGGCTATAATACTGCTTAACTCTTTTCTTCCATTGGAACAGGCATGCCCTCTATACAATACAACTTTCTCTCCCGCCTCCCCTTTCTTCCCCCTCCCTGATATTGGCTTTTTCAGAGCCCATATAATAGCTCAGGTCTCTCCAGTACTCTCTGCTCCTACATACACACCCACATCCCAAACATCTAACCAACCTTCTTCAAATCTAGTCTCACACTGTCTGGTTCCCCGGGGGAATGGGCCAGCCCAACTCCTATAACACCGCCTGTTCCGTTGGCCACTGGAGACAGACGGAGAGCAGGGAATCTCGGGCCAGCAACAGCAGGGGCGAGCTTGTTGAGTGGTCTTCCATTGCACGGTGGCAGCGGATGGGGCAATAAACCACCCAGGGCACCGTGGCAGTGGACGGGACACTTTATTGTTTCAGTTACAGGTTTAAAAAGGGGTAGCTGTGCAGGGGAAGTAGCCAAGCCAACCAATGAGACTAATATCTCCTTATAAGGAAAGAGAGAGCAAGGCAAGGGGAAGGTATAGAGGGTGATGTTGGAACGGGAAATAGAAACTTAAAGAAGGCGAAGCCTGGGGGTGTGTGAGGTGCTGCAGTGAGACAGATAGGCTGGTTGGAATTACCCTGTACTCTGCCTGTCTTGCTCAACAATGGCTGACATGTCAGTGGGAGACTAATAGACAGGCTTCTGGGGGAGGAGGGGGTGTCAACGTTCATGCTCAACCTTGCACAAGACCCACATCACGTCACATTCACAGCCTAGTCTTTTTCAACATTTCAACAGAAAGGTCACTATTAAGCTATTCAACTTTTTTTTTTTATCACTTATTTATTGTATTATCCTTTGTAAAATTAAATGAGGAATAAAAATTCTCTCAGAAGGAAAATACAAAATAAGAAATGTCTTCCCTTTAAGAATAGAACCAGCCCTTTTTCTTCCTTTCTAGATTTCTTATTTATTTATTCAATAGAAACAAAGATTAATTGAGAGGGAAAGGAGAGTTAGAGTAGGAGAGAAAAGGCACTTGGTGGTGGCATACCTTATATACATTACAGTGTGCAAGGACCCATGTCTAAACCCCTGGTTCCCACCTGCAGGGATAAGCTCCATGAGCAGTGAAGCAGGGCTGCAAGTGTCTGTCCCTCTATCTTCTCCTCCCCTCTCAATTTGTCTCTTTCCAAAATAAATAAAAATATTTGAGAGAGAGAGAGACAGAGAGAGACATGCAGCATTGCTCCACTGCTTGTGAAATGTCCCCCTTGCAAGTGGGGACTGGGGGCATGAACCCAAGTCCTTGTGCATTATAACATGTGTACTCAATTGAGTGTGCCACCATCAGGTCATACTTGTTAGAGTAAGAACATAAATATAAGTTAAAACTTTTTGTTTGAAACTTTTTGTGTGTCAGGGGTTGAATTCAAGGCCTCAGACATATGAATTGTGTGCTCTACTGCTGAGTTAAATTTCTGACTCATAAAACTTGTCCACAACTCAAGAGGAAATAAACATTTTTTTTTTCCCAGAGCACTGCTTAGCTCTGGCTTATGGTACTGTGGGGGACTGAACTTGGGATTTTGGTGCCCCAGTCATGAATGTCTTTTTTGCATAACCATTATGTTCTCTCTTCAGTCTGGCAATATACATTTGGACTCCTTTATTCTAGAGTTCATTTTAAGATTGATGAACTGACTGGGTGAAAATTAATCCTGGTTTTTGAATTTAACCATCTGATGTAAATACGTTAACAGGACATTTGCTAAGCTTTGTTAAAGTATATTATTTAAAAGGTGACCTTAATAAAAAAGGTGATCTTTAATTTTTTTTTTTAAAAGGCAATGGTATAAAAAGGCCATGTAAACTCTTCCGGGCAAAGGAAACAACTCAAAATACCTTCTTCATCTTATGTAACGTTAACATTCTTCTTCTTATGTAAAGTTAACATTCTTTTCAGATTCTAATAGTGTAATTCTGACATTAATGTTTCCAGGTTATTTCTCTTTGTAATCTTGCTTCTTCTCTTTGGTCATTCTTGTTCTTGTTCTCTTTCTCTCCTTCTCCTTCTTTGTAATTGGTTAGTGTATACTTGATAGAACAGAGAGAAATTGTGAGGGGAATGGGAAATAGAGAAGGAGAAAGAGACACTTTCTGCACTGCTTCACCACTTATGAAGCTTCCTACTTACGAACAGTCCATACTGTAGGTGGGGATGGGGGCTTGAACTCAAGTTTTTATGCACAGTAAGGTGTGCACTCAGCTGGGTGTGCCACCTCTTGGCCATGAACCTTATTCTTTCTTTTTCTTTTTTAAAAATTTCTTTATTGGGGAATTAATGTTTTACATTTGACAGTAAATACAATAGTTTGTACATGCATACACTTCCCAGTTTTCCATATAACAATACAATCCTCACTAGGTCCTCTGTCAAGTGTTTCCTTTTTATAAATTAAAAAAAAAAAAAGAATAAGTAAAAGACTTTCATGCCTTAGGCATGAAAGAGAAGTGCTAGAGAGGTGAGGCAGAGGCAGTAGGAGTACTGGGTCCTGTTGTGTTCCTATAGAAAGTGGTAGCTTGGGCTAGGCGATGGAGTACCTTGTAGAGCCTATATGTGACCATACACACAGACCAGGTTTCAAGCCTCCGGCCCCATCTGCCGCTGGGAAGCTTCATAAGTACTGAAGCTGTGTTGCAGGTTTCTCTCTTTCTCTCTCTCTCCTCCTTCCCTTCCCATTTTTCTCTGTCTCTGTTAAAAAAAAGGCTCAGAGGTGTTTCAAATCCCAGTGATAACGCTGCTGGCAATTAAGGAGGAGGAGAAGGAGGAGAAAGCAGTAGCTGCCTCCTTCCTCCTCTTCTTACAGTGCAGGTGGTGGGGATATAGACCATTCAAATGTGGGAGAGGCTATGAAGGCAGAGGAAACTGTGGTCATGTCCAGTGGGACTGGGAAAGCAAGGCACACCTCCTCACTGGGGATATAGCCCCACAGAAGCATGGAAAGACACTGGGCTGTGTCTCCAGAGAGCTGTCTCCATAGCTGGCCCAAGTTTCTAGCCTTATGTGCCTTGAAGACACATAGCAGACACTTTCCATTCACTTAAGAAGGGCTTGGATGTTAGCCAAGAGGCAGAGCAAGAGCAGATGTGTCTCAATGCTTTTTAGGAAGAGAGACTAGTCAGATGAGAGGATGTACTGTGTACTTGGAGGCTGAATGGGGCATTTAATACCATCAGCAAAATGCTAGTCTGGAGAGTTGTTGTTAAAATTCGGATGCTCTAGCTGGCCGGGCTAGCTTCATGGGCGAGTAACAGAGACGACCAGAGACATACAACTCCAGTCCAGGTTCTGCTTGTGTTTTCTCTTCTCTTTCTAAACCTTTTATTTCCTCCTTCTCTTTCTCCTCCTCCTCTCCCTCCTCCTCCCTCTACACAGCACCAGGAAATGAACTCAAGGCCTCACATGTGTGCTGGGCAGGGAAGCTGTATTTCTTTATTCAGAAACAACGATTCATAAACTAACCCAAACTAATCACCAAACAGAACTCTGTTGCCTCTTTCCCCTGCGACGGCGCCAAGCACTCTCTAACTCTGCAACTCTCCAACTCTGGAACTCTGGAACTCTGGAACCCTCTTGGGGTTCCTTCAGGGCGGGGCCGAGCGGGCCGCGAAACTAGCAGGACTGATCCAAATTTTCTTGGCAGGGGGAGAGCTAGAACAACCCAATGTAAAGCATACAACAGAGAGTCATCCATAAGACCTGAGTACCAAACAGGATTGAACAGTTTCAGCCTAAGTTAAGGGGCAGAGGATGGTAACAGGGGATATATACCTTGTCCAGGTGTCATGAGGCTGTACAAGTCAAGAAGGAGCAAGGATTTTTTTTATTTATAAAAAGGAAACATTGACAAAATCATAGGATAAGAGGGGTACAACTCCACACAATTCCTACCACCAGAACTCCATATCCTATCCCCTTCCCTGTTAGCCCCATAGGATCTTGCCCTCAACTTGGATCAACAATGGTAGAGAATGTTCCATCCTCTGAAGGGAGAATGGACAACATACTCTATGCTACACCTGAGGAAGATGGGTCGATATTGGGACACCATAGAATGTGAGCTCAGATCTATAGGGATACAGAGGTCACATAGGCTCCTAAGCTGAATATGGGCCCCAGATCACATCAAATTGATGGGGTTTACAGTCAACAATATTTATACCCCTTTACCATATTAGGGAGCTACTCTTCCCTGATCCAACTTTCTGGTCATTTTCCAGCCATGACATCATCTCCCCAGACAAGAGCTTGGATCCACCTGCATATCAGATTTCAGGCTCAGGGGAAAAAAGAAAACAACTAGTATAGCCTCAGGCCCTTTGGAATATAACTAAAATATGCCTACTAGCTATCTACAAAATGAAGTAGCCCCCAGTTCTTCATATGCACTTTTCTAGCCTTTAGGTTCATGATTAGTCAACAATTTGTTTGGCTTTGTATGTTAACTCTTTTCAGCCACCAGGTTCCAGATGCTAGCAGGATGCCAAGCAGACTTCCCTGGACAGACAATCCCACCAATGTGTCCTGGAGCTCTGCTTCCCCAGAGCCCCACTCTACTAGGGAAAGAGAGAGGCAGGCTGGGAGTATAGACTGACCTGTCAATGCCCATGTTCAGCAGAGAAGCAATTACAGAAGCCAGACCATCAACCTTCTGCACCCCCACAATGACCTTGCGTCCATACTCCCAGAGGGTTAATGAATAAGAAGGCCTGATTTTAAACCTGGAATGTCTAGGCGTAGTTGGAATTAGAGGTGTAAATTCTGCCAGCGGTGAAATTGAAGTTTGAGATGAAGCTTTGAAGAGGAGACCTCCTAACCTTTTTGTGCTTCAGTCTCTTCATTTGCAAGGTGTGTGTGTTTTATTAAAAAAAAACATTATTATTAAAAAAACATTAAAAACATTTTTATTAAAAAACATTTATTTATTCCCTTTTTGTTGCCCTTGTTGCTTTATTGTTATAGTTATTATTGTTGTCTGCCTTCATTGTTGGATAGGACAGAGAGAAATTGAGAGAGGAGAGGAAGACAGAGAGGGAGAGAGAAAGATACCTGCAGACCTGCTTCACCGCTTGTGAAGCTACTCCCCTGCAGGTGGGGAGCCAAGGGCTCGAACAGGGATTCTTACGCCGGTCCTTGCGCTTTGTGCCATGTGCATTTAACCCGCTGCGCTACCGCCTGACTCCCCATAATACCATTTTTATTGACTTACTGCCAGTGTGAAATGAGTTAATATGTGCACAGCTCTTAAGATCATGCTTACACACAACCAGGAACAATAAATAAATGTAGCTTTCATTATCTGTAAAAGTATACATAGTTATCACAAGCACACAGATGAAAAATCAAAAAGTGATAGGAAAACCAAGACATTGTTTGAAAACCTTATCTATTGCAGTTGGGTGCTGTTGTATAAGTCAACCAGGGTATCAGAGCTCCTGCCCTTTGAGCTTTTCATTTCAGACATAACCAAATTTCTCTCAGCCTCTATTCTTGTTGCTAGAGTTGAGTTCTCAACAAATCTTGACTGCATGCTAGTTGGTTTAATACAGCAGCTACAAAGCTGGTTGGCTACTTTAGGCCTGTCTTTAAAAAAAAGTCAAATAATAATAATAATAATAGTAATAACTATTCAGCTCTGGCTTATGGTGGGTGAAGGGGGTTGAACCTGGGACCTTCGGTGTCTCAGGCATGAAAGGCTTTTCATATAACCTTTGTCCTGTCTCCTCAGACCTCTCAGGCATGACTTTTAAAAATATTTACTTATTTATTTAATGAGAGATATACAGAAAGAAAGACAGATATAGAGGGAAAGAGACCAGAGCACTGCTCAGTGCTGGTTTATTGTGGTGCTGAGGATTAAACCTGGGACCCCAGAGCCTCAGGCATGAAAGTATTTCACATAACCATTATGCTCCCCAGTCCTCAGGCCTGACTTTTAGAACCTTTGTATCTGGGGAGTCATCTTGGATCTTGTCCTCAGCTTTGTACTTTTTGGGGGTTTAATGTTATGAGTTTCCCTGAGTGTGGAGTCCTCTGGTGTCTCTCTTTATATTTACTACATGTAAAAAAAAGCCTTTTGTTCTATCAAACTTTTAGTAGTTTAAAAGATTGGTCAATCTGATAGCTCAACATTATAAGTGATATTATTAGGAATTAGTAGCCAGGATATAAAATGCGATGCAGTTTTCCTTGTGGCTTCTTAGCTCATTCTTTTATTTCCCAACCTAACATTTTTTGGATTGTTAACTGTGCTTTTTCTATTCCTAACCATCTGTACTCATGATAGGTATCTTGATGTCTACTACAATTCTGTATTGGTGTATTTCAGCTGGTTATTGTTTTATTTATTATTTTTATTAGTCATTAAATATTGGTTTTCAAAATATTTTAAAATATTTATTTATTTATTCCCTTTTGTTGCCCTTGTTGTAGTCGTTGTTGGATAGGACAGAGATAAATGGAGAGAGGAGGGGAAGACAGAGAGGGGGAGAGAAAGATAGACACCTGCAGACCTGCTTCACCACCTGTGAAGCAACTCTTCTGCAGGTGGGGAGCTGGGGGCTTGAACCAGGATCCTAAAGCCGGTCCTTGTGTTTTGCGCCACCTGCGCTTAACCCACTGCACTACAGCCTGACTCCCAGTTTTCAAAATTATAACAGGGGCACAACTCCATACCATTCCCATAAACAGAGTTCTGGATCCCTAATCTCTCCATTGTAAGCTACAGCAGTTCTCTCAAGGTTGCAGATATGGCTTAACTATTATTTCTACAACTATCTATCTATATTTGTGTATGTTTGACATGTTTAAAAACTGGATATATTAAATCTTTTTCTTTATTGGGGAGATTAATGGTTTATGGTCAACAGTAACACACAGTAGTTTGTACATGTGTAGCATTTCTCAGTTTTCCACATAACAATTCAACCCCCTCTAGGTCCTCCTCTGCCATTATGTTCCAGGACCTGAATTCTACCCCCACCCCAGAGTCTTTTACTTTGGTGCAGTACAACAAACCCAGTTCAAGTTCTGATTTGTGTTTTCTTATTTTCCAACTTTTAAAAAATTATTATTAGTGATTTAATAATGATCAACAAGATTGTGGGATAAGAGGGGTACAATTCATACAATTCCCACCACCAGAATTCCATATTCCATCCCCTTCATTAGAAGGTTCCCTATTCTTTCTTCTTTTTTTTTTTTTTTTGCTTCCAGGGTTATTGATGGGGCTCGGTGCCTACACTACGAATCCATTGTTCCTGGAGGCAATTTTTTTTTCCTTTTGTTGCCCTTGTTGTTCTCTCATTGTTGTGGTTATATTATTGTTGTTATTGATGTCGTCGTTGTTGTCTAGGACAGAGAGAAATGGAGAGAGGAGGGGAAGACAGAGAGGAGAGAAAGATAGACACCTGCAGACCTGCTTCACCACTTGTGAAGCAACTCCCCTGTAGGTGGGGAGCCTGGGACTTGAACCGGAATCTTTATGCTAGTCCTTGCTCTTCGTGCTGCACTACCGTCCGACCCCCAAGTTCCCTATTCTTTTTTTTTTTTTTGCCTCCAGGGTTATTGCTGGAGCTCAGTGCCTGCACCATGAATCCACTGCTCCTGGAGGCCATTCCCCCCCCTTTTGTTGCCCTTGTTGTTGTAGCCTTGTTGTGGTTATTATTATTGTTGTTGATGTTGTTCATTGTTGGATAGGACAAAGAGAATTGGAGAGAGGAGGGGAAGACAGAGAGGGGAGAGAAAGATAGACACCTGTAGATCTGCTTTACTGCCTGTGAAGCGACTCCCCTGCAGGTGGGGAGCCGGACTCCAACCGGGATCCTTACGCAGGTCCTTGGCTTTGTACCACATGCCCTTAACAGCTGTGCTACCGCCCGACCCCCGGTTCCCAATTCTTTATCCCTCTGGGAGTATGGACTAAAGATCTCCATGAGGTCCAGAAGATAGGAAGTCTGGCTTCTATAATTGCTTCTCTGCTGGACATGGGCATTGACAGGTTGATCCATACACTCATGCCATTTCTGTCTTTCCCTAGTGGGGCAGGGATCTGGGGAGGTGGGGTTCCAGGACACATTGGTAAAGTCATCTCCCCAGGGAAGTCAGTATCATGGTAGCATCTGCAATTTGTTGGCTTAAAAGCATTAAGATATAAAGTAGAACAGATTGTTTAATAATCAGAAACCTAAAAGTAAGAATAGAGCAAATGAGATTTGGGGTTTTCATGCTGTAAGAGGCTAGGAAGTCTATTTTAGGTATATTCCAAGGGACCCATGACTTTGCCAATTTTTGCCTGAGCCCTACAGCTAACATGAAGGTGGGCTAAAAGTATAGTCTGGGAAGATGGTGTCAGAGTTGGGAATAGGACCAGAAAGCTGGATAGGGACAGAGAGTAGCTCCCAAATATGGGGAAAGTGTATTAATACCATTAACTAAAAACCCTGTCGATCTGACCTTATGGCTTTTGTCTATTCATACTTAGCACAGGAGCCTGTGTGACCTCTGCATCTCTGTCAGTCTGAGCTAGCATTCTATGGTCACAGCTAGGAACATTCTAGGTTGCACTCATTTCAGGATCAGTCTCCCTCCAGTAGCAGAAAATGCTGACCCAGCCTCCCTTCAGAGAGTTGGGCAGTATCTACCATTGTTGTTCTACACTGGGGGCAAGGTTCTGTAGAGGCTCACATGAGGGTTTATGATGTTCCTCCTGGAGATGATCAGTGTGATGGTGGAGAGAGGGATCTGTTAGAGGTCTAGGCCCATCAGATCTATGTAGGAATACTAGGATTCCTGACTAGGACCCCAGATTGTGGAGTGATTAGACCTTTTTTCTTTTCTTTTTATAAAAAATATTTATTTACTTATTCCCTTTTATTGCCCTTGTTGTTTTATTGTTGTACTTATTATTGTTGTTATTGATGTCATTGTTGTATAGGACAGAGAGAAAGGGAGAGAGGAGGGGAAGATAGAGAGGGGGAGAGAAAGAGAGACACCTGCAGACCTGCTTCACCACCTGTGAAGTGACTCTCCTGCAGGTGGGGAGCCCGGGGCTCGAACCAGGATCCTTCAGCCGGTCCTTGCGCTTTGTGGCACCTGCGCTTAACCCACTGCATACTGCCCAACTCCCGGCCTTTTTTTCCTTCACTTTTTTTTTTTTTTAATTTTTTGTTTAAGAAAGGATTAATGAACAAAAACATAAGGTAGGAGGGGTACAACTCCACACAATTCCCACCACCCAATCTCCATATCCCACCCCCTCCCCTGATAGCTTTCCCATTCTCTAGCCCTCTAGGAGCGTGGATCCAGGGTTGTTGAGGGTTGCAGAAGGTAGAAGGTCTGGCTTCTGTAATTGCTTCCCCGCTGAACATGGGCGTTGACTGGTCGGTCCATACTCCCAGTCTGCCTCTCTCTTTCCCTAGTAAGGTGTGTCTCTGGGGAAGCTGAGCTCCAGGACATATTGGTGGGGTCTTCAATCTAGGGAAGCCTGGCCAGCATCCTGGTGGCATCTGGAACCTGGTGATTGAAAAGAGAGTTAACATACGAAGCCAAACAAATTGTTGAGCAATCATGGATCCCAAGCTTGGAATAGTGGAGAGGAAGTGTTAGGGAGGTACTCACTGCAAACTCTAGTGTACTTCTGCTTTCAGGTATATATTTTGCAGTAGTTTATGGATACGTGTGAACATAAGCTCTCTCTCACAGAAACTGGTGTATATCTAGGTTATGGGACTTTGTTAGAAAGTGAACTACCTGAGATGAAATTAGAGTGTACTATAAAAGGAAAGGTCTCACCCGAGTAATGAAGCTGGAGGGTTGTCATTCCACACGTGAAGTCTCTGGGCACAGTCTGAGGTGAAGCATGTTGAGGTGGCAATCGTTGCGTTGGTTAGGTTGTGATCGGCGGATGCAATATTATTTGGTATGGATTGGGAGAGGCATACAGGAAAGTGGGCCCTATCCAAGGGTTCCAGGACTGGGGAAAGTAGGGGCTCTATAGTGGAGATGTGAGGTTCCTGCTGTCTTAGGGTTCAAAAAGACAATCGATAGTTAATGTTATCATCACATTAATTGGTAATTGGGTTAACTTTGAAAAGTCCTTTTGTTATGGTTTGCTGTACAGTATCCAGTATCTTGTATATAGCTGTGCTATTGGATGCTTCTAATCTACTTGGTCTAGGCTTTTGAGAGAGTCCGCATATCAAATACACAGCCTATATATTAAAAAGATTCAGTTTGTGTTTTGAGAAACTTTGAGACATACAATTGATTTTCCCCCTCTCATATTAATTAACTACTGATTTATATGTCTACATTTTGCTAGGAGTGTACATAAACACCATTCCCACCACCAAAAGACTGTGACCCATCCCTCCCGCCCACTCCCACCCCCCACTGGCCCAGGAAGCTGCATGTCTACCCCTCACCACTGGGTTTTTACTTTGGTGCCCTACTTACAATTTGATCAGGTCCTGCTTTTAGTTTCCCTTTCAGATCTTCTTAGTCAGCTTCTGTTGATGAGTGGGATCATCCCATACTCATCTTTATCTTTCTGACTTAGCTCACTTAACATAATTCCTTCTAGCTCTGTCCAAGATGGGTCAGCGAAGGTGGGTTCATTGTTCTTGATAGCTGCATAGTATTCCATTGTGTATATATACCACAGCTTTCTCAGCCACTCATCTGTTGTTGGGCACCTGGGTTGCTTCCAGGTTTTAGCTATTATGAATTGTGCTGCTGTGAACATAGGAGTACATACCTCTTTTTGGTTGGGTGTTATGGAGTTCTTGGGGTATAACCCCAGGAGAGGAATTACTGGATCATATGGAAGGTCCATGTCTAGCCTTCTGAGAGTTTTCCAGACTGCTCTCCACAGAGGCTGGACCAATTTACATTCCCACCAGCAGTGTAAAAGGGTTCCTCTGTCCCCACATCCTCTCCAGCATTTGTTGCTGCTGTCCTTTTTGATGTATGCCATTCTTACAGGAGTGAGGTGTTATCTTAGTGTTGTCTTAATTTGCATTTCTCTGACAATCAGTGACCTAGAGCAGTTTTTCATATGTTTGTTAGCCTTTTGGATCTCCTCTGAGGTGAATGTTTTGTTCATATCCTCTGCCCATTTTTGGATGGGGTCATTTGCTTTTTTGGTGCTAAGTTTGCTGAGCTCTTTATATATTTTGGTGATTAGTTTCTTGTCTGATGTCTGGCATGTGAAGATCTTCTCCCATTCTGTGAGGGGTCTCTCTGTTTGTTTAATAGTTTCTTTGGATGTGCAGAAGCTTTTCAATTTGATGTAGTCCCATTGGTTTGTTTCTGCTTTAGTCTTCCTTGCAACTGGGTTTGATTCATCAAATATGTCCTTGAGGTGTATGTGGGAAAGTGTTTTACCAATGTTTTCCTCTAAGTATTTGATTGTTTCTTATCTGACATCTAGGTCTTTGATCCATTTGGAGTTGATTTTTGTTTCTGGTGAGATAAAGTGGTTCAATTTCATTCTTCTGCATGTTTCAACCCAGTTTTCCCAGCACCATTTATTGAAGAGAGCCTCCTTTTTCCATTTAATCCTTTGGGCCCCCTTATCAAAGATTAGATGCCCATAGGTGTTGGGATTTTCTTTCACTTTTTAAAAATATTTATTTATTCCCTTTTGTTGCCCCTGTTTTATTGTTGTAGTTATTATTGTTGTTATTGATGTCATTGTTGTTGCTTAGAATAGAAAGAAAAGGAGAGAGGAGGGGAAGACAGAGAAGGGGAGAGAAAGACACCTGCAGACCTACTTCACCACCTGTGAAGCGACTCCCCTGCTGGAGGGGAGCCAGTGGCTGGAACCGGGATCCTTGTGCTGGTCCTTGCACTTTGTGCCACCTGCACTTAACCTGCTGTGCTAACGCCTGACCTCTTTTTTTTTTTTTTAAAAGGTACCATTTTTCTCTTCTGTTCCAAGTCACACATATACCTATTGTTACATTAAATGTACCTCCCCTTTTCTTTCTTTCTTTCTTTCTTTCTTTCTTTCTTTCTTTCTTTCTTTCTTTCTCTTTTTCTTTTTTAAATATTTATTTATTTATTCCATTTTGTTGCCCTTGTTGTTTTATTGTTGTGGTTATTATTGATGTCGTCATTGTTGGATAGAACAGAGAGAAATGGAGAGAGGAGGGGAAGACAGAGAGAGGGAGAGAAAGATAGACACCTGCAGACCTGCTTCACCACCTGTGAAGCAACTTCCCTGCAGGTGGAGAGCCGGTGGCTCAAATTGGGATCCTTACTCTGGTCCTTGCACTTTGCGGCACCTGCGCTTAACCTGACTCCCTACATCCCCTTTTCTTCCTCTCTTTCTGGCTCCTGATGGAGTTAGAGTTCAGAGTCCTCTGGTCATCTCCCTCCTATCAATTCTCCCCCACTGGAAGTGTGGATTAAACTTATTTTGGGGGTGCAGAAGGTGGGAGTTCTGGTTTTTTAAATTGCTTCTCTGCTGGACATGGGCATTGGCAGGTTGATCCACAGCCCCAGCCTTTTCAGCTGGTTATTGTTGGATTCCTTTTCAGAGACTTGGCTGCTTTCCTAGTTAGTCACTGCAGCCCTTCCCTTCATCATCACAGTGTTTTATTTCTTCATGATTTTCTGTTGGTTCTGGCCCTGTTATTTTGTACTCATTATACAGGGGTTAAAAACTGAGTCCTGCCTCAAGAAGTGAGTGGTTGGGCTGCATTTCTGCTACCACTACTAGCAACAGTAAACATGTAAGTTTCATTAACTGGAGGTGACTGTGCTAAGTGCAATAAATAAAGAGGTGAAAGATGACTAGTGGATGGTCTCATTCATGTGTGGAATACAAACAACTGAAGTAAATAAACTGGCAAATGAAATAGTAGCCAACCTATCTCAGATTCTGTAAAATCTATGGTGGCTTTCAGAGAGAAGTAGGGGGTGGACATAGGGACTTTGGTGGCAGCGGTGTGGTGAAGTATATACACACATGTATAAGTTTGCAACTGTCTCTCTGAAATCTTATGTCTTCTTCTTTTTAGCCACTAAGGTTATTGTTGCAGTCATTTCCCCTTTCTATTTAGATAGAAGCAAGAAGCAGAGAGAAAGGTAGAGTGAGAATGACACAGAGAGAGAGGAAAAACACTTGCAGCACTGTTCCACTGTTTGTGAAGTATCCCTCCTGCAGGTAGTGGCTGGTATTTGAATGCTTCAGCAATAACCCTGGTGGCAAAACAAACAAACAAACAAACCTGATTCTTCTGAGAGCAACCTTCTATAGCCTTTGGAACACTTATTTTTTTTGAATTTTTATTGATAAAATGGAAATACTGACAAGACCATAGGATAAGAGGGGTACAATGCCACACAGTTCCCACCACCAAAACTCTGTATCCCATTCACTCCCCTGATAATTTTCCTATTCTTTATCCTTCTGGGTGTATGGACCCTGGATCATTATGCGATGCAGAAGGTGGAAGCTCTGGCTTCTGTAATTGCTTCCCCACTGAACATGAGCACTGGCAGGTCCCAACCTGCCTCTCTCTTTCCCTAGTGGGGCAGGGATCTGGGGAGGCAGGGCTCCAGGACACACTGGTGGGGTCATCTGCCAAGGGAAGTCAGGTTGACATCATGGTAGCATCTGGAACCTGTTGGCTGAAAAAGAGTTCAGATATAAAGCAGAACAAATTTGGGGGGATCTCAGTTTTGGAAAAAGGCAGTAGATCTATTTTAGATATATTCTATGGGGCCATGACTTTACTAGTTTTTGCCTGGGTCTCATAGCTAACATGCAGGTGGACCCAATGTATTGTCTGGGGAGATGGTGTCATAGTTGGAAAAAGAACTAGAAAACTGGATCAGGGAAGACAGTATCTTCCAAATATGGGAAAATTATATAAATATTGTTAACTGTAAGTCCCATCAATTTGATCTGGGGCCCATATTCAGCATAGGAGCCTAAGTAAACTCTGCATCCCTATAGGTCTGAGCTCACATTCTGTGGTCCTGAGTAGGAACGTTCCAGGCTGCACTAATTTCAGGATCCATCTTCCTCGAGTGGTAGAGTATGTTGTTCAAACTCCCTATGGAGAATGTAATAGTCCCTACCAATTTTGACCTATATTGAGGGTAAAGTTCTATAGGGGCCTACAATGGGGTCCATTATGTTGTTCCTGATGGAGATGACCAGTGACAGTGCAGAGAGGGATCTGTTAGAGATCTAGGGCCTTCATGTCTGTGTGGGAATCCCAGGATTCCCTTACTAGGGCCCCAGGTGGTGGGGTGGCCTGGTAGTGACCAAAAAGCCATCATGAAAGTATGCCAGTTTCTTGCCCTTACCTAGCTTTTGCAGTCCTTCCTTTGTCTGACAAGGTTAGCTTTGGAGTGATTGAGGGAAGTGAAATAGGAAGTAGGTGAGGAGGATATCTAGGTCTAAGTAGAAACTACTTGATTAGGTACTTTTTGGTGTCTTTTTTTTTGTCTTTCTACTTGCTTACTACATTTATTGATTCACTGAAAACTATTGTGTGCTTTTGATTTAAGGTATATCTTTTCCCCTAACTTACGGATACATGTGTACATATGCCCTATCTCATGGGACCTGGTGTGTATCTAGGTTTTGGGACTTTGTTGGGAAGTGAACCACCTGGAATGGAATTTGAGAATACCATGAAAGGAAAGGTCTCACCTGAGTAATGAGGCTGAAGGGTTGACATTCCACACCTGATGTCTCTGGACAGTCTGAAGTGAAGCATGCTGAGGTGGTACTTGTTGCATTGATTAAGTTGGGATCGATGGATGCAATATTATTTGGTATGAATTGATGTTCTATGCCTGATGTCTCTGGACACAGTCTGAAGTGAAACATGTCGAGGTAGTATTAGTTGCATTGATTAGGTTGGGATCAGCAGATGCAGTATCAATTGGTATTAACTGAAAGAAGCATGCAGGAAAGTGAGCCCTATCCCAGAGGTTCCAGGACCGGGAGGAATATAGGTTTTGTAGAGAATGGAGAAGGTTCCTGCTGTCTTAGGGTTTAAGAAGGCAATAGATAGTTATTGCTATAGCCATATTATTTGACAATTGAGTTAATTGAAAATCCCATTGTTAGGATTTTCTGTATCATACATGACCTCACCATAATTTATGTTCTTTAATGCTATCTACATGTAGCTGTATCTTTTAAAATGACACTACCAGTTGCTTCTATTCTCCCTGGTTTAAGTTTATATGTGATTCAATATTTCAAAGAACAAGTCATTACTAGAAATATATTGAATATATAGAAATATACTAGAATATATATGAGCACTGCTCATCTTTGGCTTATGGTGGTGGAGGGGATTGAATCTGGGACTTTGGAGCCTCAGGCAAGAGAATCTCTTTGCATAACCATTATGCTATCTACCCCAACCCTGGGACACTTCTTTTTAAAATTTTTATTTATAAAATGGAAATATTGACTATAGGATAAAAGGGGTACATTTCCACACAGTTCCCACCACCAGAGAACTCTGTATCCAATTCCCTCCCTTGATAGCTTTCCTATTTTTTATCCTGCTGGGATAAAGTATGCTGGTCTCTTGCCCTTATTCAGCTTTTGTAGTCCTTATTTTGTCTGACAAGGTTAGCTTTGCAGTGACTGAGGGACATGCAATAGAAGGTAGGTGAGGAGGGTATCTAAGTTTAAGTAGAAACTGTTTCATTAGGTACTTTAAGGTGTCTTTTAATTATTATTATTTTTTGGGCAGGGGGAGGGTGAAGGACAGACACCACAGTACTGCTCCACCATTCACAGAGCTTTCTCTGGTGCCATGCATGGTGCTGCCATATGGTGCCAGGGGTTTGAATTAGTGCCATGGAGCATGGTGAAGTCTGTGCTCTACTGGGTATGCTATCTCCAGGCGCCTGGATATGCTTTGCTGATCTTTTTGTTGGGTAGTTTTCTTACACCAAGCTCTTATGTCTCCATTCATTGCCTCACTTTTTTCACTTATCACTTTCCTCTCATACATCCCCACTGCATTTATAAATATGACCATACCATTGCTACATGGGTGGCTTCCAATTCTTCCCTTGGTCTCCTGCCATCTCTCTGGCCAGGGATGTCATTCACTTCATGATCATTCAAATACAAGTTCTGCTCTTGAAGTTCTGTAATGACATAGAGTATTAGTCAGCTGTGAGGATGTATGTACACACACACACACACACACACACACACACACACACACACACACACACACTTTGGTCAGTGGAAGAAGCATGTGTATAAACTTGACTTAGACAGATTAAACCCTCCATGCTTCCATTACAATTGGCCAAGGAAGATGCTTATTTTAATGATTTTTATATTTTAATTCTAACTAGAGATCTAAATTCAACAAAATGTTGGAGGATGTAGTTCATTATGGGTTGTGGGAGTTTTGGAATTGTAATGTGTCGGGCTATTCTTAGGTTTAAATAGTAAGATGCAATCTAGACTTAAAACTGTAGAGGGCGCTCGTGTCTTAATAATAAAAAAGCCTGAGTGATGGGGAGAGATTAGAAGGTATTTTATGCTCATCTGAAATAATCACAGAAAGGAATAATTAAGTAAATCTGGAGCCAATGTTAATTTTAACGTTAATTTAAAGAAGACAATAAGAATGAAAAGCTACAAGTTTGATGTGAATTTTCCATCCTCATTATAGTAAGTGTTTAATTAAATGTTTTTTAATCTGGGGGTATGCCCTGCAATTGGGAATCATGAAGCAAATTTAATGGAATTACTCTTTCAGGAAAAAACAATTATCAGTTATCAAAACTTCTGAAAGATTAAAACTGTAATTCTGGAAAAAAAAGAAGGTATTTTATGGGTAATGCAACAAGGAGCAGGTTGGAACAGACACCGAATTCATATTGTTTTCATGTTGCCTTTAATAATTTTTCTAATTAATATTCTTGTTTTCTAATTTGTGTTACCTACTTTTTGTGTTCTCATTTTTCTACACTTTTTTAAAAATAAAAAGTGTACAGATTCTTACCTACCCATTCAAAATCAACTTGTTTTTTAAACTCCAATATTTTAGTGAGAAATGCTAATTTACAGGGTTTTTGTTACCAAAAGTGTACATTTTCACATTTCCCTAAGATAGGTATCAATATTTTTCATTCTCAACCAAATGAGAATTAACTAATTTTTTTTTTTAAACATACATCAGTATCTGGTGTTTTGTGTGTTGGGAATTGTAAGTCATTTTTTAAAAAATGACAATTGGAGACTGGTGCCCCTCCTATTTAGAATACACTATCTACTTGTTACTGTTCCTGCTGAGATCTTGTAGACTTTAACATCCTTCTAAACTTCAACTTAGTCTCTTGTTCTCTCAATTCCTTCCATGTTTTTTGGGCCTGACCTAGGACGGTTCATACAGACAGTTGTCTAGCTGGTTCATCCTCAGCCTCTGCATTTGCTCTTCTGTCCATGTACTGAGTTCTTCCTTCTGTCTTCTGCTGACTGGCTTCTCAGTCCTTTGTTTCATACATGTATGCATGTATGTATGTATGTATTTATTTATTTATTGCCACCAGGGTTATCACTAGGGCTCAGTGCCAACATGACGAAATCTACCACTCCAGCAGCTGGTTCTCCTCCCTCCCCCTTATTTCTTATTAGTTAGGAAAGAGAGAAATTGAGAGAGGAGGGGGAGACAGAGAAGGAAAAAGAAAGACACCTGAAGACCTGCCTCATTGCTTGTGTCTTCACCCTGCAGTTGGTGAGCGGGGTGCTTGAACCTGGGTCCTCGTGTACTATGTGTGCTCAACCCAGTGTGCTGCTGCCTGGCCCTCCCTTCCCCTCATAGGTGTTTCTCAGAGGGGCTTTCTTTTTCCATTTCCTCCTTTTGCATGATTCCAATACTGCCAGCAGACGGTTGCCCTCCCCTTTAATATAGGGAATGAGAGATGGGGGGGTACAGAGAGGTAGAGAGAGAAAGGAAGAGGGAGAGAGAGACAGAAAAGAAGCTACACCACTTATGAAGTTTCCTACATATAGGTACTCCTATGTAGTGACTTAGGGGCTTTTTAAATTTTTTATTTTTTATATTTATTTATTTTCCCTTTTGTTGCCCTTGTTTTTCATTGTTGTAGTTATTATTATTGTTGTTATTGATGTTGTTGTTAGGACAGAGAGAAATGGAGAGAGAAAGGGAAGACAGGGAAGGGGAGAGAAAGATAGAAACCTGCAGACCTGCTTCACCGCCTGTGAAGCGACGTCCCTGCAGGTGGGGAGCCGGGGGCTCCTACCAGGATCCTTACTCTGGTCCTTGTGCTTTGCACCACCTGCGCTTAACCCGCTGCTACCTCCCAACTCCCTACTTAATGGCTTGAACCTAGGTCTTTGCACATGGGCAAAGAGTGCTCTTTACTGCGTGAACCATCACCCAGCCCTTCCACAGGATTTTTAGTTTGTCTACCCTATCTAAAAAGCTCCCTCCACAGCAGTTGTTTTTTTTTTTTTTTTTTGCCTCCAGGGTTATTGATGGGCCTCAGTGCCTGCACTACGAATCCACTGCTCTTGGAGGATATTTCCCCCATTTTTATTGTCCTTGTTGTTGTTATTGCTGTTGTTGTTGGATAGGACAGAAAGAAAATGAGAGCGGAGAGGAAGATAGAGAGGTGGAGAGAAAGACACCTGCAGACAGCTTGTGAAGCGACCTCCCTGTAGGTGGGGAACCGGGGGCTGAAACTGGGATCCTTGTGTTGGTCCTTGTACTAAGCACCATGTGCGCTTAACCCGTTGTGCTACCGCCTAACCCCTAGTAGATTTTTAATCCGAAAAATGTATTTATTAAAATTAAAATTAATTTTTATTAATTAAACATTATAAACATAGTTTATAAGATTATAATATTTCAGGAATATAGTTTCATATGTCTCTCTATATATCTCTGTGTGTGTGCAACTCACTGCACCCATCACCCAAGTTCCCCATCCACTGCCCACTTTCTAATCTGTTTTCTTCAGGAACCACCAGCTTTTAAAAAATAATTTATTTTATTTTTTTATTATTCATTTTCCCTTTTGTTACCCTTGGTGTTTTTTATTGTTGTTGTAGTTATTAATGTTGTTGTTATTGATGGATAGGACAGAGAGAAATGGAGAGAGGATGGGAAGACAGAGAGGGGGAGAGAAAGATAGACATTTGCAGACCTGCTTCACTGCCTGTGAAATGACTCCTCTCAGGTGGGAGTCGGGGGCTCACACCAGGATCCTTACTCCAGTCCTTGAGCTTCATGCCATGTGCGCTTAACCTGCTGCATTACTGCCAGACTCCCAAGAACCACCAGTTTTCATACAATCTAAGAGACAATTTGGTTTCTTTTTTTTTTTTTTGCAAGTTCTTTTGCTTTAGTTATCTGTAGTCCATATATGAGTGGAAACATCTGGTAGCTGTTTTTAACTTCTTATAAGAATTTCCATCCATTTTGTCCAGAATAACACAGTGTCATTTTTTAAAATGGCTGAGTGTTCTGTTGACTAGCTGTCCCACAACTTCTTTATGAAGTCACCTCTTGATGGGCATTTAGTTCTTTATATATTTCCAACATCAATCCCTTGTCAGACATATGAAATGTAAATATCTTCTCCCAATTGCTGTGTTGCCTTTTTTTTTATCTTTGTGGATATTTCTTTTGATGTGCAAATGCTTTTCAGTTTGATGTGGTCCTATTTGTTTATTCTTATTTTAGTTTCCCTTGCCAAAGGTGTTGAATCTCCAAACATGTTTCTGATGTTAAAATCCTGAAGTGTTTCATCTATGTTTTCCTCTATATGTTTATTGCTTCAGGTAATTGGAATAATTGAAATTGAGTTATATTTACATGATATTTTATATGCCAGTATTCAACTTTTCCAAAAAAGTGTACAATTCAGGTTTTTAGTATATTCACAAGATTCTACCTGTATCACCATCAACTTAATTCCAGATAATTCCTATTACCTCCCAAAGAAAGCACACACATTAACAAGTTGCCCCCGTCAATATCTCCATTTTATAAATAAATAAAAAAAAAAGAAGTTGCTCTCACATCCCACTCTCAACATGTACCATTTGTCTCTGTGGATTTACCTGTTCTGGACATTTATACCCTTGTTTTTGAACTGGTAAAGCAGTCTTCATTCCTGGTGCATAAATATTTGCTCATTTATCCTCACATTCTGTGAATATACAGAGTCTCTTCTCAATTCCATCTGCCTAGCAGTGCAATGAACTCAGCCTTTTACTCTGGAAGTAAATCAGTGTGATCATTCCTGAGGTCACTGTAGAAGAGACGCCTCTGTGGGCATGTGACATCTAATAGCACTTCTAATTTAAAGCTATTGTATTTCTGTTCAGAACCTTTTCATATATTACATTTTTAGCAACAGCTTTTTGGGACTTCTTCCCAAAATTCTTCTCTAAGAATTTTCTCTTCTTCATTTGCTATCCCAAGAGTCACAATTGATTAAATTTCATTCTAGAAAGTGCCCCAGTGGGTTTCTAGAAGACTCATTAAGGACTGGGATCATTCTGTGGCAATAGTGACAGTACCAGTCACAGACTGTGTGTCATGAGCCAAGCATGGTGATGTGTCCTGGCTATCTCTCCTTTTTTCCACTTGATACAGAGGTTGGCTTACAACTATGTGGGACAGGGTATGGCTATTAATATTTTATTTCCAAGATAAGAGAGCTGAGGCTTAGTTGAAAGCTTAGGACTTAGATCCCTTGTGTCCACTTTCTTGACCATTCTACTTTTATTTGACTATATAAGCTTCACTCATAAATTTGCTCAAAGTGGTATTGTGATAATTGCATGCAGTACATGAATGAATTAATTGTATCTGCTAGATTGTTCATGATAACTCACATTTTAATTCCTTGCTGTTCTTAGCACAGCAGCTGAGTAACACTCATAATATGGGATTCTATGTTCCCTTTAATCTAGGGAAGTGATCAGATAGTGTCTTTCAAAATACTTGGGGATATGGAAATAATTGTGCATGGTTAGAGGGGAGAATATGTCAGCACAGCAGTTCATGATTTTAGAATAGTTGGCTCTGGAAGAGGGTGGATTCCCCAGGAGGCTTGATGCTCAAGAACAACTGCCTGTGAGAAGTTTAGGCCGGTATATTCAGAGTTCTTCAGAGAAACAGAACCAATGGGACATGTTGATATACAGATATACAAAGATACTAACTTTAAGGAATTAATGTGATTTGGAAGACTAACAAGTCCAAAATCTGTATGGTGGGCCAGTAAGCTGGAGAGCCAGGGATGTAGTTCAAGTCCAGAAGCCATTTGATGTAGAATTCGCTCTTGCTCAGACTCTGTTCTGATTGGATGAAACTCACCCATTTGGAAGGGCAATCTGCTTTACTCAAAGCCCACTAATGTAAGTGTTACTCGCATCCAAAATAGCCTTAAAGAAACATCCAGAAGAATGTTTGGTCACATTTTGTAGAGAAAAAGAAAGATGAAAAGGGAAGTTGGAAAGACCACATGTGGCTGGGGTGCTGGTGCAGTATGAAGTAGTGAAGTAGAGTGGTTGGGGAAGGTCTCAACAAGGAAATAAAAGGCAGTCCTTGTAGACAGTGTGGGGGTGGGCATGGGGGGAGAAATCCAGGCAGAGGGAACAGCAAAAGCAAAGTGCTATGTATGGAAGAGTGGTATAGTTTGGCTGCTGTACTGAGATCAGACTGTGGGTAGAGAAAGAATTGTCTCAGACCATTTAGGCTAAGAAAACAAAATATAACAATATTTTGTAATATGCAGATAGTAGACCATGTGTATACTTGTTGGGTAGAGACAGAAAGAAATCTAGAGGGGGTTTCGGATGGTAGTGCAGCGGGTTAAGCACACGTGGCGCAAAGCTCATGGACCGGCAAGGATCCTGATTCGAGCTCCCAGCTCCCCACCTGCAGGGGGTTGCTTCACAGGCGTTGAAGCAAGTCTGCAGGTGTCTGTCTTTCTCTCCCCCTCTCTGTCTTCCCCTCCTCTCTCAATTTATCTCTGTCCTATCTAACAACGACAATATAAATAACAATAATAATTATAACAACAATGAAAAACAAGGACAACAAAAGAGAAAATAAATAAAATATTAAAAAAAAGATAAAAAACACCCAACCAAAAAGAGGTGTGTACTCCTATGTTCATAGCAGCACAATTCATAATAGCTAAAACCTGGAAGCAACCCAGGTGCCCAACAACAGATGAGTGGCTAAGAAAGCTGTGGTATATATACACAATGGAATACTATGCAGCTATCAAGAACAATGAACCCACCTTCTCTGACCCATCTTGGACAGAGCTAGAAGGAATTATGTTAAGTGAGCTAAGTCAGAAAGATAAAGATGAGTATGGGATGATCCCACTCATCAACAGAAGTTGAGTAAGAAGATGTGAAAGGGAAACTAAAAGCAGGACCTGATCAAATTGTAAGTAGGGCACCAAAGTAAAAACCCAATGGTGAGGGGTAGACATGTAGCTTCCTGGGCCAGTGGGGGGTGGGAGTGGGCGGGAGGGATGGGTCACAGTCTTTTGGTGGTGGGAATGGTGTTTATGTACACTCCTAGCAAAATGTAGACATATAAATCAGTAGTTAATTAATATGAGAGGGGGGAAATCAATTGTATGTCTCAAAGTTTCTCAAAAGACAAACTGAATCTTTTTAATATATAGGCTGTGTATTTGATATGCAGACTCTCTCAAAAGCCTAGACCAAGTAGATTAGAAGCATCCAATAGCACAGCTATATACAAGATACTGGACACTGTACAGCAAACCATAACAAAAGGACTTTTCAAAGTTAACCCAATTACCAAATAGTGATGATAGTAACCCAATTACCAATTAATGTGATGATAACATTAACTATCGATTGTCTTTTTGAACCCTAAGACAGCAGGAACCTCACATCTCCACTATAGAGCCCCTACTTTCCCCAGTCCTGGAACCCTTGGATAGGGCCCACTTTCCCGTATGCCTCTCCCAATCCATATAAAATAATATTGCATCTGCCGATTACAACCTAACCAACACAACGATTGCCACCTCAACATGCTTCACCTCAGACTGTGCCCAGAGACTTCACGTGTGGAATGACAACCCTTCAGCTTCATTACTCAGGTGAGACCTTTCTTTTTATAGTACACTCTAATTTCATCTCAGGTGGTTCACTTTCTAAAAAAGTCCCAAAACCTAGATATACACCAGTTTCTGTGAGAGAGAGCTTATGTTCACACGTATCCATAAACTACTGCAAAATATATACCTGAAAGCAGAAGTACACTAGAGTTTGCAGTGAGTACCTCCCTAACACTTCGTCTCCACTATTCCAAGCTTTGGGTCCATGATTGCTCAACAATTTGTTTGGCTTCGTATGTTAATTCTCTTTTCAATCACCAGGTTCCAGATGCCATCAGGATGCTGGCCAGGCTTCCCTGGATTGAAGACCCCACCAATGTGTCCTGGCCCTCTCAACTTACACTGAAAATGGATTCCAGAAGAATTTAAAGACGGGTGCTGTCTTTGTTGATCTCACAGCAGCTTATGACATGGTCTGGCACCGTGGTCTCCTAGTCAAGATCTCAAGATGTCTGCCTCCATGGGTGGCCAACACTATATCGTTTCTTCTCCAAAACAGAAGATTCTGGGTGCATCTGGGTGACAAGTCTAGCAGATGGAGACTTGTCTCAAGTGGCCTCCCCCAGGGCTCTGTTCTGGCTCCTACGCTATTTAATATTTACATCAATGACCTCCCAGAAACTTCTTCAAGGAAGTTCATCTACGCCGATGACATCTGCTGTGCAACTCAGGCATCTAAGTTCGACATCCTCAAGGAAACACTCACGAAAGATATGTCTCTGATATCTGATTACTGTAAAAAATGGCGACTAATCCCTAGCACTGCAAAAACGGTATCATCTGTTTTCCATCTACACCATGCCTTGGCCTCGCGTGAGCTTAATGTGCAGCTTGGCGATACAAGAATCCGGCATGAAGCCCAGCCAGTCTATCTTGGCGTTACTCTTGATCGCACTCTGTCATTTCACAAACATCTCATAAAAACTGCAGCAAAGGTGGGCGCGAGGAATAACATCATTGCAAGACTGGCCAGCTCCTCATGGGGCGTGAGCGCTTCCACACTACGATCATCATCTCTGACATTATGCTATTCCACTGCAGAATACTGTGCCCCAGTATGGTTCCGTAGCCCCCACTTGATCGATTCAAAATTATATTCTTCCATGAGGATAATCTCTGGAACCATCCGTTCCACCCCGGTTCCATGGCTGCCAGTTCTTAGCAACATCGCCCCACCAGATATTCGTCGGGATGCGGCATCATCTAAGTTCATTTCCCACGTCTACGCTCGACCGGACCTGCCAATATACGCGGATATCTTCGCCCACCCTGTCCAACGCTTGACGTCTTGTCACCCAATCTGGTCCCCTATGCCTACACTGAACTTCTCTGTTCGAGTCTCTTGGAAACAGAGTTGGCAGTCAGCTGAGATAAAGAACAAACACCTCATCACAGACCCCTGCAAGCGTCAACCCGGCTTTGACCTAGCACGCTATGACTGCCTAACCCTCCTCAATCGCTATCGAACAGGCCATGGCCGGTGCGCCGCTATGTTCCATCGCTGGGGAGCCAGAGACGACCCGAACTGCCCCTGCGGATACAGACAGACTATGACCCACATAGTCAATGACTGCCACCTCTCCAGATTCAAAGGAGGTCTTGAAACTTTACATCAGGCTCAACCTGACGCTGTTGACTGGCTACGGAAGAAGGGCAAACGCTAGACGAAAAAGGTGGTTCACTTTCTAACAAAGTCCCATAACCTATATATACACCAGTTTCTGTGAGAGAGAGCTTATGTTCACACGTATCCATAAACTACTGCAAAATATATACCTGAAAGCAGAAGTACACTAGAGTTTGCAGTGAGTACCTCCCTAACACTTCGTCTCCACTATTCCAAGCTTTGGGTCCATGGTTGCTCAACAATTTGTTTGGCTTCGTATGTTAACTCTCTTTTCAATCACCAGGTTCCAGATGCCATCAGGATGCTGGCCAGGCTTCCCTGGATTGAAGACCCCACCAATGTGTCCTGGAGCTCAGCTTCCCCAGAGACACACCCTGCTAGGGAAAGAGAGAGGCAGACTGGGAGTATGGACCGACCAGTCAACGCCCATGTTCAGCGGGGAAGCAATTACAGAAGCCAGACCTTCTACCTTCTGCAACCCTCAATGACCCTGGGTCCATGCTCCCAGAGAGATAGAGAATGGGAAAGCTATCAGGGGAGGGGGTGGGATATGGAGATTGGGTGGTGGGAATTGTGTGGAGTTGTACCCTTCCTACCCTATGGTTTTGTTAATTAATCCTTTCTTAAATAAAAAAATTAAATTAAAAAAAAAGATAAAAAAGAAATCTAGAGGGAAGAGGAGATAGAGTTTCACTTGCAACTTGCAGTGCTGCTTTACAAAGCTTCCCCACCCACTGACCTCTTGCAGGTGGGGACTGGGGCCTTGAACCTGGGTCCTTGTGCATAGTAATACATATGCTCATGTATGGTGTGTGTGTGTGTGTGTGTGTGTGTGTGTGTGTGTGTGTGTGTGTGTGTATGTGTGTGTACTGTTTAAGGGGGAAAGTTTAACATTTGCAGTTCCATCCAGAGCTCTCTTGTACATTTATAGTCAAAGTAGGAACAAGATGACCTTTAGATATTTAGAATTTTCATTCTCAACAAGAAGTATAAGGACTGGTTTTGGGGGTGATTTTAGGAAGATATGACTAGAGTCCATCTTAGTAGGAGAGAAATACTTCCAGGGTCTGGGAGGTTTCAGTCGAGGTGTCTAAGAGAGAGAATTTGTCTGTCTGCCTATCTTCCCTGTTCTCTTATACTGTGGACATACAAAGGAAGTGACCTCATAAGTGTGCCTTTCAAGCCACACAGGATGGGTCCTTGTGTGACATTCAACCATCTCTCTGGTTTACACCAAATTCAACAACTTGTGGCCTGCAGATACTCAGTATAAATAGCTGGAGAGGCCTGACCTTGACAACCTCATTTCTCATTCCTTTCTTGTTACAGGTAATAGAGCTGAAAATGTGGTTTTAATTATAGCACTAATGAAAACTGAAAATCCAGACAGACACTTGACGAACTCTGCTGTGCTTTATATTACATTTGTGCTAACTACAAAGTGCCCAGCTGGGTGTAACATTATCCCCCTTTCCTCGAGCATCCGCCTGACTGAAGCTGTATAATTGATGTGTACTTTGGCAGGAGGTCAGCTTAAAGGGTTTTTTAAAAAGATTTTTTTAAAAAAAACATGTTTAACGGTATTTGGGGAAGGGAATACGTTTATTACCTAGATTGGGAGAACATTTCTCTGGGTTTCTTGCCTCCCCACCACCATTGCACAATATTTTCTAGAACGTTCCACATACTGCCTTCTGGAGAAACTTTTAAGGTTTGAAGACTTTTAACTTTTAGCTGTGAACCTCTGTCTTTAACCCGTGATAGTGCTGGGGTAAAGTTAGGCCTCACTACACAACCTTCATCTCTTTTTTCTTTCCTGTCAGAAGGATGTGCTCAGGGACCATGAAAGGGAGAGTGATAGCCACTATTAGTGGAGGCCCCAATCACTTCTAGTGGGCCCATCTGTCTCCACCTACTGTCCCATGGCTGCCACATGGCCCCTATGAAGTTCCTGAGAGGTAGGGTTATCCAATAAAATGTGGATGCCCAGTTAAGCTTGAATCTCAGACAAAATAAAAAAAGAAAAGCAGATAATGACACATTGAGAAGTATATACTGTTTGAAAAGATTCTTGAGTTTTAGTCACAATTGATCTGAATTCTAAATTTAAACTAGGTGTAATGTTTTATTTGTTTAATATGACAACAAGACCTTTTCAAGAAATAGTGAAGAACCCTTGCTTGTGACTTAAAGTAAACATAAGTCTTCATTTAGAGATGATATAAGGCTAGCTCAGCACAAGCTTCCATTCACATTCCTGGCTATGAAACTGCTCCCTCATCTGGTTCTGTAGATTGCATGGAATGCCATGCATTTACCCCTGTAGTTCTAGAATGATTGGAAGTCATGGCTATGCCTACCTCAAAAATAATGAAATGTCTAGAGACCTACTGATGGTGATGCCATCTTTAATTATTCAGTAGGTGACAGTGGTTAAATGACATGATCTCACTTCACTTATGACATTTTTGTTTTTAAATTGTTGAATAATTTCTTTTTTTCCTCTTTGTCCTTCCTTTTTTAATTTTTTTTTTTTATTTTGGTGGATCTGGGACCTTGTATGTGTGATTTCACTTTTTTGGGTGACTTTTTCATTCAGATAGAGGAGAATGGAGAAACAGAGACAGAAAGAGGGAGAAACATTATAGCACTAGAGCTTTCTCCAGTATCTTGGTACTCCCATGTGGTGCTGGGACTCACACCTGACTGGGTCAAGTGCAGGGCAAGGCATGTGTCCTACTGGGTAAGCTATTGTTCCAACCCTGTATAGTGATTTCAATAAAGCATAACAAATATCTGATAAAACTTCCCTTTTTGCTTTTCTTGTCTAGCTATGTAGTTCCCTTTTTCATAATCCATAATTAATACTTAATTAATCCATGCATAGTTAATCCATCCTTAATTTCCCAGAGAAATACTTGTACATACACATACAAATAAGTATATATTTTTCATATTTCCCAGTTATAACTTAGTATATACATTGAACTTTTATATTAAAATATCTTCCTTTGTTACTTATTATATCTTGAAGAGCTTATCAAATCACATAAAGACCTTTATTAGTAATTCTTTTAGTATATGTGCTGCCGAAGTGAGCATATTTTTTAAAAAAAGTATTTTATTTATTTATGAGAGAGGGGAAGAGAGAGAAAGAGAATAAGAGCACACATATGCTATTGGGGATTGAACTCAGGACCTCATGCCCACAAGTCCAATGCTTTATCCACTGTGCTACCTCCTCGACCACTTAAAAAAAAAATATATATATTTATTTATTCCTTTTTGTTGCCCTTGTTGTTTTATTGTTGTTGTTGTTGATGTCGCTGTTGTTGGATAGGACAGAGAGAAATGGAGAGAGGAGGGGAAGACAGAGAGGGGGAGAGAAAGACAGACACCTGCAGACCTGCTTCATCGCCTGTGAAGCGACTCCCCTGCAGGTGCGGAGCCGGGGCTCGAACCCCGATCCTTACGCCGGTCCTTGCGCTTTGCGCCACGTGCGCTTAACTCGCTGTGCTACTGCTGGACTCCCAGTAATTTTTATATGTGCATAACATTACATTGTGTATCTTGATTGATTTAATTAACCTCTTTTTGAGGGTTCCGGTTGTTTGCTGTTACAATGAAATTGAACATGTATTATTTTTCTTTTTTTTAACTATTTATTTTTATTATTTATTCCCTTTTGTTGCCCTTGTTGTTTTATTGGTGTAGTTATTATTGATGTCGTTGTTGGATAGGACAGAGAGAAATGGAGAGAGGAGGGGAAGACAGAGGGGGAGAAAAAGATAGACACCTGCAGACCTGCTTCACTAGTGAAGCGACTCCCCTGCAGGTGAGGGGGGAGGGGCTGGAACCAGGATCCTTAAGCCTGTCCTTGTGCTTTGCGCCAGGTGCACTTAACCCACTGCACTATGATGGACTCCCCATGTATTATTTTTCATTTGTGTGAATAGATCTCTAGTGGGCTAGAGCTCTGGGTAGGTGAGGTTCCAGGACACATTGGTGAAATCGTCTGACCAGAGAAGTCAGGATAGAATCATGGTAGAGTTTGCAACTCGGTGTCTAGAAAATGGCAGGACATAAAGTGAGATAATATAGTTAATGAACAGGAACCAAAGAGTAGTAACAAAGCAGATGCGATCAGGAATCCTAGGGTGGGAGAAAGCTAGGAAGTCCACACTTGACATATTTCCAGGGGTCCACTGTCTATGGTAGTCCCTGCCTGAGTTTGATAGCTAGCATTAAGTTGGATAAACACATTGTCTGAGAAAATGGTGTTGGAGTAGAGAAAAGGGCTAAGAAGATGGATTAGGGCAGAGAGTAGCTCCCATTCTTGAAAACATTCTGTGGATAGAATTAACTATTTACCTCCATCCACCTGACCCAGGGCGCGCGTGTGCGCGCGCGCACACACACACACACACACACACACACACACACACACACACACACACACACACACACAGAGAGAGAACCAGAGCTTGTGTAGTCTCTAAGTTCCTATTGGTCTGAGCTTGTAGCTCATGGTCACAACTGGGAACAGTGCAGGCTGTATTCATTTCAGGATCAGTCTTCCTTGAATGGCAGGGTAGGATACCCCAGCCTCCTTTCAGAGACTGGGTAAGGCCCTACCATAACTACTCTATGGTGAAGGCAAGGTCCTGGGAGGACCCAGAAGAGGGATTGTGATGATGGTCCTGATGGAAGTGACTAGTGGTGGTGTGAAGGGGGATCTATTAGAGATCTAGACCCATCATATTTGTGTGGGAATTCAAGGATTCCTTGACTAAGGGCCTCAGATGATGAGATGGTGTGACATTGACCAAAGAAGCCATTATTAAGTGAGCCAGTCCCTTTTCCTTATTCAACTTTTGTAGTCCTCTCTTTATCTGATGACCTTGGACTTCTCCCAGCTATTTAAGCTTTGTGTGTCATTTGCTGAACCCAACCAGAATTAGTATTTTGCCATCTGTCTTCTTTGGGCCTTTCTGTTAGATTGCTAAGCTAATTCAGTCTAAGTCTAATTGATTGGAGAATTTATGATGCCTTCTTTAGGCACTTCAAGTAGGATTCCAGGTTTATTAGGTCTAAGTATGATCACCAAGGAGTATTGAATTATATAATTGCTTCTTGCTTATGGATACATGTACACCTGTATCCAGTACCATAAACAATATCCCATATCTAGTATCTGTAACTTTGTTAAATAATGTACCATCTAATGAGGATGTAGGTAGTCCTATGTGTTAGGAAAGATCTCACTGGTTTGAAAAGTTGGGAGGTTGACATCTCAGGCTCTGTATCTCTTGTTACAATCCACAGTTAGAATTCAGTATTGGCATAATGTAGGATGGCAGCACTTGTAGTCATTTGGTTGATGTCAATATAGGTAGTATGGCAGTAAGGAATCAGAAGAAATATCAAGAAGTATGGGCATAGTTCCAGAGATTCCAGGACTAGAGAAATGAGGATCCTAAAGAGAATGGAAGGAATTTTTTAAAATAGTCTTTGAAAGGGCTTGGAATAGCAGTAATTAATTATTATTAAAACCAGTTTAGTGGTGGGTTTGCTTTTTATGCTAATCCATTGCTTAGCTTCTATGGTAATATACTAGATCTCACTGTGCTTTGTGTCTCCAAATACATCTTTAGTGTTAATGTCATGAAATATTTCACTAATATGTTTTTCTATGTATTTTATACTTTCAGGTCTAATAGCCAGATCTTTGACCCATTTTGAGTTCATTTTGGTTTATGGTGTTAGTTGTTGGTCTAGTTTCATTTTTGTATGTGTGGCTCTCCAATTGCCTAGAGGAGGGAAGTTCCCAGCTAAAATTTCTCTGAAAATTATCTCTGGTCCTTTGATCCAGTATTTATCTTTAGATATTTATGTCACTCTTACATTCAATTTTTTGATGGAATCAGTAATTTCACAGATAGTTTTCATTCTTTCTAAACCTTTACCTCCCCTCATATAAAGACTGGAAATTCTTTCTTCTGCATGTGTGAGTTTACTTCCTAAGCCTTCTACCTGAGCTTGGACTTCACTCAGAGTGTCTTTCACTCCATTCAGTTTTGTTTGAAGTTTTTTTCTTTTTTTTTTTTTAATTAAAAAAAATTGTTATTGGATAGAGACAGAGAAATTGAGAGAGAAGGGGGAAATAGAGAGGAAGAGAGACAGAGAGACGCCTGCAGACCTGCTTCACTGCCTGTGAAGTGACTCTCCTGTAGGTGGGGAGCTGGGGGCTCAAACCAGGATCCTATCCGGTCCTTGAGCTTTGCGTCATGTGCGCTTAACCCGCTATGCTACTGCCAGACTCCCCTGTTTGAAGTTTTTCTTTTATACTTCCTAACTGCTCAGTGAATTCTGCTTGAAGTTCTTTTCAGTATCTTAGCAAACTCTGATCTGAGTTCCTCTTTTGTGTGTCTTACTTCCAGAGTAAAATTCTCTTTCAGGTTTTGCTTAGATTCTGACAGTCCTCATAATGAGCTTTCTGTAGTCTGTCTCTGAGTCTCTCTAAATGTGTAATTCATTGGAGTTCCTCTTTTTCATTTCTATTTGATTGATTTTCCATGCTTAATTATTCATGTTTCTGCTTACACATTTGTAGTACTGGTTATTGATAGTTTAATAATAAACAATAACTTCAAGTTGGTAGCCTGAAATCAATAATAACTTGAGAGTATTTACATTATGGAATTGGTACAAATAAATCTTTCTGCTCTATATATCCTGTTAAATATTTGTCAGCACACTGAGATGTTGTCTAAATTCGTTTTAAGAAAATGTAAGAATTTATTTTACTATGATTTTTTTTGTTTATATGGAAACAACTGAGGTGTATGGAGGGGAGAGTGCATGGACATTGTCTTGTGTATGGGTAGCTGAAGACTGGCAGAATCCCTGCACACACATGTGCACATTGTCTACAAGGCCATATGCTAAATCAGATGACCTGCTTTTTTTGGTTTCTTTAATAGTGTATTGCAACCATCTTTTTTTTACTTTATCTTTATTTATTAACTGGATAGAGATAGAGCAAAATAGAAAGGGAAGGAAGAGATAGAGAAGGAGACGGAGATACCTGCAGCAGCGTATCACCACTCAAAAAGCTTTCCCCTATAGGTGGGGACTAGGGGCTTGAACCTGGATGCTTTAGCACTGAATCATGTGTACTCAACCAAATGCACCACTACCCAGCACCCTGCAACCATTTTTTTTGGTCTCAATAAACATTTATTCAAGTCATTATTTTGATGGTTGGATAGTATGTGACAGAATGATATGTTGTATTTGGCCAATCCTCTATTATGAGATATTTATGAAACTTCTATATATATATCTATTATATCTAATAGTTGTCTATTCCTGGTGATAAAATAGGCTGCTCTACTCTCTCTCAAGGATATTAGAATTAGCAGTGAGAAAACTTTCAAGAAGTGCTTTAATATCTTCATATATACAATAGCTTTACAATGTTGACATCATTATTCTTTTATTAAAATTTATTTAATTTTAATTAATTAATTTATTTATAAAATGGAAACACTGACAAGACCATAGGATAAGCGATGTACAATTCCCACCACAAGAGCTCCATAACCCCTTCCCTCCCTTGATAGCTTTCCTATTCTTTATCCTTCTGGGAGTATGGACCTAGGATCATTATAGGATTCAGAAGGTGGAAGGTCTGGCTTTTGTAATTGCTTCCTCGCTGAACATGGGTGTTGACAGGTTGATCCATACTCCCAGCCTGTCTCTCTCCCTAGTGGGGAAGGGCTCTGAGGAAGCAGAGCTCCAGGACACATTGGTGGGGTTATCTGTCCAGGGAAGTCTGGTTGGCATCATGGTAGCATCTGGGACCTGGTGACTGAAAAAGAGTTAACATATAAAGCCATACAAATTGTTGATTAATCATGAACTTAAAGACTGGAATATTGCTGATGAAGATTTGGGGTCTTCACTTTGGAAATAGTTAGCAAAGTCTATTTTAGGTATATTCCAAAGGACCCATGACTTCATTAGTTTTTTTGCTTGAGCCTGACATCTGATTTGCACGTGAACCCAGGTTATTGTCTGGGAAGATGATGTCATGGCTGGATAAAGGACTAGAAAGCTGGGTCAGGGAAGAAAGTAGCTCCCAAACATGGGAAAAGTGTATAAATATTGTTAACTATAAACCCCGTCAGTTTGATCCGGGGCCCTTACTCAGCATAGGAGCCAATGTAACCTCTACATCCCTGTAGGTCTGAACTTGTATTCTGTGGTCATCAGTAGGAAAATTCTGAGCTGGACCAATTTCAGGACCCATCTTCTTCAGGTGGTTTGCAGAGTATGTTATCCAATCCCCCCTTCGAAGGATGGAACCTTCTCTACCATTGTTGATCCACGTTGAGGGGTCATCACTATTATTCTAACTGTCCTCTGCCAGGCAAGATTTTTGACAGATGCCCTGTTTTCTTTTGCTACAACTATTTAATACCCCCTTAGAAACATATAGTCTGAAGATATTTATGTGACAGCAACAGCTCAGGAAGGAAAAATGCTAGCACTGGAGATGTAGATTATTTTTTTAATTTTTAAAATCTTATTAGTTTTATTATTGATTTAATACTTATTTACAAAATTATAAGACATCAGGGGTATAATTCCCCACCTTTCCCACTACCAGAGTTCTGTGGGAGATATAGATTCTAAGACACAGAAGCCCTGCCATGAGATAGATAGGGGAGATGACAATTAAGTCATAGATAAAAATAATGAATGTAAATTTTATTAACTCACTGAGGGTGCTCAGACAAGTCATCAGGAAGGGAAGAGTTAGAATGGAGGATAACTAGAGAAGATATATGGGGGCTAAGAGACTTACAGTAGAATGATATTTCCTAGTTAGCATAGACTTCAAAGAAAAATGCAATATAGTGACTATTTTTCATGTATCCACTATATGTTTCATAGTGAGTCAGGTGCTTTAGAGAATTTAAGAGAAATATAGGAAATGATTGACTAGCGTGGTTTTAATCAGGGAATTTTCCCCCCAAGTTCATAAACACCTTTGAGTAACTACTTTTTCAAGGCATCTGTTTGATTTTGCTCTATTTGGAAATACTGACTCCTGGTTATGCTTTTGATGAGTTACAGGATTACCACACTCAAGTCAGTTCACAGTTATCCTCTGACGTTATTTGAATAACATAATTGCTCAGAGTGGGACTCCAATCTACAAAAGGACGTAGGTGCTCTGAATTTTTCAACATGTACTAAGGAAGAACATTACTAATATGTGGAATTTTAATTAATACCTACACCAAAGCTTTGAAAATAATCCTTTGGTGTTTCCTTGAGCCTGAGGGCCAACAAACACTACTTCATTGAAATATTATATATATGCATATTCTCTGTAATCTTTGATTATTCAAACATATTGTTGCCACTGGAAGGCAGTGTTGCCTAGTCTCTGTGTTTAGCCAACCCCTTGAGTGGGTCAGAAGATTTGCTCTGAGTTCATAAAGAATCCAGATAATCCCAAAGAAGAGCTCTTTATTTATTTGTTGTTATTATTAATAATAATTATTTTAATCTATACCTGGCAAGGATCTGGGATGTCTACATACGTGCCATCCCTGTGGTGTTATTTTCTTGAAGCTGGTGTGCTGGCATTCCTTATGTGAAATCAGCCTGAATGTAACAAGGTTGTGAGACTTGACTCCCTTTGTTCTCTAGTTTTCTCAAATGTGAAATGCGTGCTTTCAATTAGCACTTTTAATCCCAGGCTAATAAAAAGAAGCAGAGGATGGTATTTCCATAGACAAAAAACAAGTTTGCTGATGAGGTCTAAAGACACTGTTCAGAAATCTCACTTTGACTATTAACTTTCATTAAACCAAATTATGTCACGATTATCCTAGACATTTTTTTTTCCTGTTACCCATTGCACTTGGTAGAATTTTAGTTTAGTCATGAGTGCTCAAAGTAAAAAGAAAAGATCAGTTCAGCAATTAAGTGTTCTTTCTGTGTTTTCTTTTTCTTGTCTACTAATACTTAGGTGATTATTTTGATTTGGAAATACATTGTAGGATTTAATGTAGGAAATACCACCTGTTGGCTTCCAAGTAGTAGATGCTTTTCTCTAGACTATTATTAGTTAGTCTCTAGTTCATACCAGTGCTTGAGAAATGTAAAACTGCTGCATGCATTTTCTCACTGAATTTTCAAAACCGTCTGGTGAATTTAGTAAAGGGGGACTCATGGTTTCCATTTTGATGCTTGATAAACAAGTTCAGATTGAGTCATGCTTCCAGAGTCACTTAATCATTTTCTGGTTCCTAACTATGCCTCTTCCACTGCTCATATTTAACTACAGAGAAACAAAGGTCCCTTCATCTTGCAGGTCATGATAGTGAGGCTGACGTTGCAACCTTCTATTTGTGGAGATTTTTGTCCCATCTTTCCTCTTTCAATTCATAGGGCAAACACACTTCTTTTTGATTATGTCAGTAAATGGCCAGCACAGCATGGTTTTTCATGGACTTAAGGTGAATAAGGGCTCTATACATGAAAAGCCTCTAGGCTTCTTAGGGGGCTTTAGTCTAAAGAGTGTTTCTGCAGAAACATTTTTTACTTGAAAGACTATGGATCACTTTTCAAACACAGAATTGTCTTATCTGAAATACATTCCTACCTATGCTGAAAGACACAGGAATAATCAATGCCTTGATCATGTGGACAAATCTTTATCAAAAGTGCCTTAGATCTCGGAAAGCCTGAGGGGATGAGAAAACAGGCCTTTACTGGTGTTAGAAGCTCCATACCCTCATGGACCAGACACGAAAGAAGGTTTCAGCAAAAAGACCTTGGAATCTCCCTAATCCCTTCCATGTTTTCAGCATGAGATAATTAACATGTTTCTAGATGCAGGCCACTTTAGTTCAACTGGTGTCTTTATGACTTGCAACATCTTAGGTTAATGTCGTCTTGAAAATTGAAAGCTAGACAGGACCAAATAATAAATAAATAAATAAATTAATTAATTAATACTGGCTTTTGAAATAGACAATTAAATTCACCTTTCTAATTGTCTTCCAGCAAGATTCATGAATGAAGAAATATCAGAAAGTGCTTAGATAAATCAAAGTTGGGACCAGGCAGTGGCATACCTAGTTAAGTGTACACATTACAGTGGGCAAGGACCCCTGGCCCCCATCTGCAGAGGAGAAAACTTCATGAGTGATTTCTCTGTTTCCCTCTCTATCTTTCCCTACTTTCTCAATTTCTTCTGTCTCTATCCAATAATAAATAAATAAAATATTAAAAATAAAAATCAAACTCAGATTTACTGGTGATATTCATGCATAGTATCTGGTATCGGAAGGTAGGGTCCTTGTATCCTTGACTAACAAGCTGTGTTGTTGAGACTGGAGAGATAATAGTTGATGCACTTCCTTTTCTTGTTACTATTAACTGTGAAGTCTCTTCACATTGTGCCCATGTCACTTAGTAATATCTATCAAACATAACTTTCAGCTAAATTTTTAAAAATAATTTTGTTGCAAACAGATTTACTGAGATAATTGCTCACTTCACATGAAATTGTAAGGAACTGTAGAAGAAACACATTGCATATTCTATCCAGTTTGCCCTGGTGGTAATATTTGACACAACCCTCATAAAAATCTGCAACCAGGATATAGACACTGATACAATCCACAAATCTTTTTCAGATTTCCTCAGTTTACCTATGTGTGTGTGTGTGTGCCTGCCCCTAGAAACTATTAATTTGCTCTCCATTTCTAAACTTTTGATTTCATATATATTATATAGGGGTTCACAAGATAGTTCACTGGGTAGAGTGCACACTCTACTATGTGCAAAGATTCAGATTCTAGCCCTGGCTACTGTATGGGAGCACCATTCAAGGGGGAAGCGTCATGAGCAATGAAGTAGTGCTGTGGTGTCTTTCTTTTCTTTCTGGCCATTTCTGTCTTTTTTTATTTAAATAGTGTGTGTGTGTGTGTGTGTGTGTGTGTGTGTGTGTGTGTGTGTGTGTGTGTATGTGTGTGTGTGTATGTGAATCAGAGCATCACTCGGAATATGCAATGCCAGGTATTAGACTCAGGACCTGGTGCTCAATGGTTCCATATTTTATCCGCTGGGCTACACCATCTCTGTCTGTCATCCCATCTTAAAAAAATCACTGGGAACTATTGAATCATGCAAGTATTAACTCCCAGCACAATCCTGGTGTGGGAATAATGTATTTATAAATGGGATAATATATTTTGTAATGTTCAAGTACTGTCTTTTTTGACTCAGCACAATTCCCTGAGTATTCACCAAGTTGTATGTGTCAACAGTCTGTTCTTTTCTGTGGCTGAGTTTCAGTTCATAGTAATGATGGATGATAGTTTGTCAAACCATTCATTTGTGAAAGACATCTATGTTGCTTCTCTTTTGGGGTAATATGAATAAAGCCTCTAAGACCATGGACTTGAGGTGAGTAGGGGCATAGTAGATGTTAGTCCCTATCCTAGATTCATTGACCATGGCTCCCATGTTAGGCTTCACTAATGTACTTCTGGGAACATAACATTTCATATCTCTGGAGTAAATATATAATATATACAAATTTTAAGGCACCTAGGAGGTGGCACAATAGACAAAGTGTTGGACCCATGGGCATGAGTTCTCAAGTTTGATCTTTGACATCACATATACCAGAGTGATGTTCTGGTTCTCTCTCTCATTGATAAATACATCTTTAAAGTAAAATTTAAGACTAATAGGAGTAGTAGAATATTTGTTCTGCCTGCCAAAATATATATTCTCTAAAAGATGATTTATTTCACTATGTACAGAGACTCTAGACTTGTAAACATATAGACTTATGCATTGTTTTTTTTCTTTCTTTCTTTCTTTCTTTCTTTCTTTCTTTCTTTCTTTCTTCCTTCCTTTCTTCCTTCCTTCCTTCCTCGTTTCCTTCCTCCCTTCCTCGTTTCCTTCCTTCCTTCCTTCCTTCCTTCTTTCCTTCCTTCCTTTCTTCCTTTCTTTCCTTCTTTCTTTCGGGATTAATGTTTTATGGTCAACAGTAAATACAATAGTTTGTACATACAATAGTTTTCCACATAATAATACAACCCTCACTAGGTCCTCTGCCATCATGTTCCAGGACATGAACCCTCCCTCCCCACCCACCCCAAAGTCTTATTTTTGTGCAATATACCAATTCCAGTCCAAGTTCTGCTTAGTGTTTTCTCTTCTAATCTTGCTTTTCAACTTCTGCCTATGAGTGAGATCATGCCATATTCATCCTTCTGTTTCTGACTTATCTCACTTTACAACTTATGCATTCTTTTTATCTTGTCCTAGGTTAATAGTCCTTTTATTTTATTTTTTTTTGCATGAAAATAATTTGAAGTCTAGTTCACTGTAAGGCTAGTGAGGGGGAAATGAGGTGTAAGTCCTTAAAAGTAATGTACAAGCAATTGTCATTTTTATTTGCTTTTCTAACTCTCCAGTCATGTGAAGTACCTCTACCATTGCCATCTTGCCTTCTAATTACCTGTCCCACACATCAGATTTCTTATCCTGTGTTGGGATATTGTACAGATGTGGTTGAGTTAGGCAGGACCAACAAATCACCATATTTCCATGTGAGTATTATTATTTACATATCAATCTTCTGCCTTGTTTTAAAAATGACTCCTCCACTACCACATTACCCATTCAGGGTATTGCCCATTTCCGTGAGCTAAAACACTATAGCAACCATTGCTACAGAAGCTTTCTACCTTCCCAGAGTGCCTTGTTTTCTCCACCCCCTCTCCTAACCAATTCCGTCCTGACTTGCCACTTCCGGAATTCTCCTATAAAAGTCACTCCTGTTTCTGCTCTCTCTTTCTTTCTCTTCTGTGTCCCAACCTGGAGAAGGGCTGGCATGCATAGTGGGAGGTAGCCATTTTCCTAGCTCCATGTGGCCTAAACCCACTGTGCTCATACCAGACTCTGGGGTGTCCGCATCAATAAAGAATTGTATTACCACACCACCACGGGTTCCTCATCTCTCTCTCTCCTGCAAAGCTAGAATGGCATTTTGACACCCTAACAGGGACCTAACCTGCCCAGCACACAGAGAAGCATATGCTGCTTGGCTCTCTGCAGCCTCATGTTTAATGAAGGTACTGCAGTTCCTTTTTCTCCCTCTTCTTATTTTTCTGAGACCCCTCCACCATGGGCAACCTTCCTCCTTATGAAGAGGTTTCCCAAACCCTCTATTCTTTTTTCATGAGACAGGTTTTCTATCTTTGGGACATTTTGCTCTGGGCTTCACCTTGGATCCTCTTGACCATGATCACAGCTTTCAGGAGATATGCAGGGTCCCCTCCCAAAAGGCTAAAGGATCTTGAGGCTGCGATCCGAGATTTAAGGGAACAGGTCATTCTGCTTACCTGACACCATACATGCTTTCTAGAGAAAGCAAAGCCTATTCCAGTCCTGACCCACCCAAAGCCCTCTGCATTTCACCCAGAGGCTTCTGTTTCAGTAGACATGTCTCTAGATGCCACCGCCGCTTCTGCAGCTTCTCCTACCTCCTCTCCACCCCCCATTGCTACGCCGCTATTGGACACAGAATACCTATACCTTTGCCAGCTTCATGATGGAGATTTTCCTCCAGAGCAAGTCCACACATTCCCGGTAAATGTTACCCCCAATAGACAGACCTAAGGCGTGGTACCCATATTCCCCCACAGATCCTAAAGAATTTCGTTAGGTAATTAAGGAGGATAGACGTCATGCTCCATGGACCAGATCTATCTTACAAGGCCTTCTCCAGAACCTTAATACCCCCGAAGACTGGAGGGATGTAGCTCACACTATGCTCCCAGGCCCGCTCAATTGGAGGCATTTTTTAGAGATGAATGTTTACAGCAATCCCGGAGAAATAGCCACAATCAGACCGAGTGGAATTTTGAGGCTCTGTTTGGAACAGGTCATTTGGGAAACGGAATTCAACAGGCAGAGGCCAAGTTTCCACCCGGTTATTTTGATCTGGTATGCCTCTGTGCATTACAAGCGTGGGAGAGGTTAATACTCCACACGGGAGCGACCTCAGCCCCCATCCTCTCCCTTCACCAAGAACCTGATGAATCCTTAGCTAAATTCATTACCAGGGTCCAATCAGGTTTCGAGAGAAAGATTTATCTTTCTGATGCCCATTTTCTCCTCCTGTGTTCTGTTGTCTGGGATGGCATGCTTCCTGACTTCTCTCAGGCATGCCTCAGTCTTAAAATGAACACCCAGACACCTGGATTTTAGCGACACAGGAGATTGGATCCAGCTCTTATCAGGCAACCATTATGACACAGGCCTTTGCAGCTGCCCTTTTGCTAAAGGGGGCTTGCTTTCAGTGCGGTAGCCAAGGCCATTGGCGTAACCAATGTTCAGAAAATAAACCGTGACCCCATTTCTAGTCAGGGAACCAGAGGCCCCGGAAGCCTTGTCCTAGATGACAGGAAGGTTTTCATTGGAGGAAAGATTGTTGGTCAAAGTTTCATAAAAATGTTACACGCCTACCGCTTTTACCAGAAGCAGGACAGCCCTCAGCCTGGCGTCCAAAAGGAACCCCAGAGCGTCGCTCTGATTTCATAATCCCCCCTCGTTCTCTCTGAATATCTTAAGCTTGCTGTATACCCCCTCTGATTTCAGTTGTGTTTTGTGAGTGAGTGAGTGAGTTGAATGACTAAAAAATTTTTTTGAGTGAGTTGAATGACCAAAATTTTTTGTACGACCCATTTTGCTCAGAGTACTCTGAGACTTAATTGACTTTACATAAAAATGCTGGACGCAGCCATGGTTTCTGGAGATGTCCAGAAGCAGTCCAAAAATTTTGTTTTTTCCTCTTTTGATTTTTTTTAAGTCTTGGAATAAATGTGAAACATTTAGTCTTAAACTGTGTGAGTTCATCTAAGACAGTACAGATCTAAATTTGTGTTTGAAATGATATGTCTTCGTAACAAAAGTTTTTCTCCTCCTGTGTGTTATAAGCTACATGTTTGTGCTTGTGTTTCAAGTTTGGTAAACATTAACTTAACAGTTAAAAGAGAAACTTTGAAGGTACATTCTTACCATGCAAGGTAAAATTAATCTGCTAAAGTAACTGAGTATTTAAGATAAAAGTCTAAATATTCAACGTGACAATTCATCATCTCCAAAATTAAAATACAAATTCTCCATACAGGACATTTTTTGAGGGCCCCCCAAAATGCCCTATAAACTAATCTTGTGAAAATCCACAACAAATCTGGCATCAATCTGACATTGTAAATGTTCTAAAAAAAACATTGTCACTAACATGTGTTAACTCTCTAAGTAACCTGAGTTTGTTTAAAATCCAAAGTAAAAATTAGTTAAAAATCAATATATTTTAACTAAATTTGGTCTGAAGATCCTGCTGTATAGAGACTGCTACATGAGGTCACATAAGATGACCTTTAAACAAAATTATAAAGATACTTAAACCAATTATAATCATCGAGTTATCAATTGTAGTAAACTTCTAATTTGTTACAAGTTTTTTCTTCACAAGTAAATGCTTACAGCTATGACGTCAATCCTTCACATGAAGAAGCATCTGCTCATACGGTAAGGCATTAAACTATAGGAAGTTCCCCCATATACAATTTATGTAAATTAACAACAACATTCACATATTTTTCTACACTTAACTGGTATATCTCATTTTGCCACTATAGGCCTGCTTTTGTCAGCCGATTGAAAGATTTTCCCCTTTATAACATCACCCATACCACAGACATCTCTTACAACCCCCAAAGACAAACGATTGTTGAGAAGGCCCACCAAACGCCTAGGCCCAATTAAGTAAAGAAAAAAGGGGGATACATGCCCCCAATATTCAGTTGGCTAATGCACCAACTACATTAAACCTCTTTTAATATGTATAAAAATTTGAACTAGATACCCTGCTAACCATGGGAAGCAGATTTGTTTGTGTTTCTTTCACAGGAACCCCTGGAAAATCATCTGGACCACTGCACACTCTTACATCACCCACTAGATGGTATAACCACAGCGCCCCCCCTGAAACCAATGATGTGACCTGACACGATTTGAAGAAACTGATTCACAGACTCCAAGGACAGAACTTTCTTACTGCCTTTCTCTCACCCATTGCTGTCTGCCCTTTCTGGTTCTGCTTCACCTGTCACCTTTTGGCGGTTCCAGCTCACTTTCTACAGAAAAGTGGAATTCCGGTGGCTGACCTTCCCCAACGAGATCGACATGCAGTGTTTCATCCTCTGACATTTCTTTCCCTGGTCATTGGCATTGGACTGATGCTTCTATTGGACTTAACTGGTACACTTCTTGGACACTTTATACAACTTTATAGCAGCTTCCCTTTACACTGCTGGACTTCTCAAGGACTGACTGTAGCAGTCCATGGACTTTGCAGCCAGCTGTCTCAGGACTCTGCAACACCAGATCACCCCTCTCGCCCCTCAGCCTATCAGGCTCCCACTCCTCTGCCTACCAGGCAGCACCCCCTTTCTGCCCATCTGGCAGCCCCTCTCTGTCTGCCAGGCCTCTCTTCAGTCTCACTCTGTCCCTTGCTACTCTGACTTCTTGCTCCCTGTCTTATTCCAGTTTCTGCCCAACAGGTTTCTGTTCATCACTACACTACTTATTCCTCTGTCAGAGATGGAGACTTTTATAGACATTGACCCATTTAAATGTGACAATTAGATAAGAAGACAAGGGAAAAATGAAGGAATATTGTGAGGAGATGGTGAAGCCTGGCAGAGCTTAACCTATGAGATGAGTCCTTCCAGGTATGTCTCTCTCTCTACAGAGGGGTTGTGCAAAAGGTGGGACACATAGATCTCACAAGGTTGGTGGCTATATATGTCTTCCCTCCCCCACAAAAACATCCTGCATCTTTCCACTGGAGCCCGGCATTCCTTAAAAACCATTTAAACCTGCTTCACTCTAAATTTCCTGATTCTATGGCCATTAGATAAAAAGAAAGGGGGAGATGTTGGGATATTGTACTGATGTGGTTGAGTTAGGCAGGACCCACAAATCACCATATTTCCATGCGAGTATTATTATTTACATATCAATCTTCTGCCTTGTTTTAAAAACCACCACCACATTACCACTCAGGGTATCTATCGCCCATTCCCGAGAGCTAAAAAACTATAGCAACCATTGCTATGGAAGCTTTCTACCTTCCCAGAGTGCCTTGTTTTCTCCACCCCCTTTCCTAGATAATTCCATCCTGACTTGCCACTTCCAGAATTCTTCTATAAAAGTCACTCCTGTTTCCACTCTCTCTCTCTTTTTCTTCTATGTCCTGACCTGGAGAAGACCTGGAGAAGGGCTGGCGTACATAGCGGGAGGTGACCATTTTGCTAGCTCCATGTGGCCTAAACCCGCTGTGCTCACACCCGACTCTGGCGCATTCACATCAATAAAGAATTGTATTACCACACCACCACGAGTTCCTTGTCTCTCTCCGGCAAAGCTTGCCCAGCCATCCTGATGGTATTTCAATTCCTCGAGAGTTGGGCTTAATCACTCAGTAATGCACAGTAGATATTTAATGAATTTTTCTTAAAGAATGCATTTACTTTTAGAACAGGATAGTTTACAAGTCATCTAAGGTTAATTCCCATACAGTTAACTTTTATGAAAAAAAAAAAGCAAAGTTTTACCTCAATATCTTCCAATTATGTAATTATGATTTTAAATAGAGAAGAAACTATTGATTAAGATCATGTTTTTGGAGAAAATTGGAGAAATAGTTCAATGTTTATTAGGATGAAGGGAATTTATTAAGGACAGAAGTAATATAATCCAATGTTTAACATAAGAGAAGTAGACAAAGAATTCAACTCTTCCCTGGGTAATGTAAAAAAAAAGACATAATCTAACATTTAGTTTAGACTAGCGTATTATAATGTAGGATTAATGTATTTGTAACAGCTTTTAATAATCTACATTTTGACAGTTGAAGATGTTTAGTGCTATTTTAATTTGGGTTTGTGCAACATATGAATTACTTCAGCAACATTTTAGGGAGATTAGAACCACCATGGCAGGAGTCTCAGATAATGTTATTTTTGCCATCAGTTTTTTTGAGTCTGATATTTTACTTTGACTTATTGCTCTCTGTCTTATTCCAGTTCTTTTAAAAATGCCTGCACAATATCATTTAGGTTTCTGCCCAACAGGTTTCTGTTCATCACTACACTACTTATTCCTCTGTCAGAGATGGAGTCTTTTACAGACATTGACCCATTTAAATGTGACAATTAGATAAGAAGACAAGGGAAAAATGAAGGAATATTGTGAGGAGATGGTGAAGCCTGGCAGAGCTTAACCTATGAGATGAGTCCTTCCAAGTATGTCTCTCTCTCTACAGAGGGTTTGAACTTCACTATGGATATTGTATAAGTGGTATGAATTCTATAATGTTTGTATATCACTCAAGATGGTAAAGACAAATGGTTCTAGAGTTCAGAGTTAGGCTTTGCTTATAGAAATGCATTTAACTTTACTATCTGTATGAGAAGGAAAATATTGGGATTTTGGGAAATTCATGATGCATTTTTTGTATGGAAAAACATAGAAAAATAGGTCATGAATTTCCTGACAACCCAAAACTAACATTGGCTAATGAAATATGCAAATAATTACACAACTATTTAAAAAGAGCAAATGTGAGTTTTCTTATAAGATCTTATAGGAATTTCTGAAAATGTATCACTGTTAGTAATTGTCTTATGATTCCTCTTTTTGCCACCTCTTCTAGGCATATGGATACATAAAGCTGAGAATGAATAAAGACAGGAAAAACTAGGTTTAAAATAATATAGGTACTTAATGATCTGAAATAGTCCATGAAATGAAAAATTACCTTTTTCTTTTAAATTTGAAAACTTTCATATCAAGGAAATTATAGAATGCTTCTTTACTGAAGATGAGATGAAAAATGATGGACTTTTCTATTCTTAACATCTTTCCTGTTGTATTTAGAAAATTTACATTGTTTAGCTAATATGTGCTATTGTTTTAAAAACAGCAGAAATTTATAGTTTGGTTGAAGCAAGTTCTTGTAATAATGACAGGTGAGGTTCAGCATTAATCCATGGAGATCTATGCAACATGGCAAACAATACACTTTGTAAGACGTGTTTGAATTATGAATCAACGGTGGGAAGTCTTTCTGTTCTTTGCAGAATAGTTTTGGTGTGAGTTGATGGAGCATTTTGTACCTGGGATTCAGAACTTTTATGAAGGCCAATACCCTGAAACTCATTCAAGCAATAAATTCACTTGTCTTTGAGTTTACAAGGCAATAAACAGTGAAGGCCTTTGACCTTAACATTTACTGAATACATTTGCAGCAGTTGTGTTTATTGACAACTATTTATAGGGAAGTATTGGGTGCTGAATTTTTTTAAGGGGAGGTGGAGACCAATTTTCCAGGTCTTAAAAAAAAGTAAAATTCTGAGTTTGAGTTTTGGCTATGCAACACATTTTTAGTTTTAGAGTTTGGAATTGATTGTAACTCTATACAAAGCATGCTTCAGGAATTTCTTTCGTTATGATAAAAAAGTCACATTTGATATGCTTATTTACTTTTTCCCTTTATTTCATTTTATTTTATGAGACAGAGAGAAATCCAGAGGGGAGGGGGATAGAGAGTGAAAAAAAGGAACACTTACAGCACTGCTTCATCCCTGCAGGTGGAGGACTGGGGACTTGAACCTGGGTTCTTGTACATGGTAATATGTGCACTCAACTTGGTGTGCCACCACACAGTCTAGATTAGATATGTTTAAAGATGAGTTATTAAGGAGAGAGCTAATACTGTAGTAAATGCTTGTATATTTACTTTAGTGGATACACTATACTTAGAAAGTAGGACAGAAGAAAATGTTACTGGTATTTTAAGTTTCCTTTCTCCTAGGGATATAATGGGATACATCAGTTTTCTTCTGTACAAACATCCAGTTATGTGGAACAATCATATGGTGTCTTCTAAAGATGTTGAGGGAATATATAAATCCCAAGTTCATTAGGCATTTTGAATTTCATGAGTTGAAAATATGAGAATAAGAGAAAAATAAAATTTAAAATGATCTTTCTTTAACAATTCATTTATTTTCATGAGAGGTAGATCTAGAGATTAGAGTACTACCTATGATTGAAACTGGTACCTCTAGGGCCTCAGGCATGCAAGTCCTGTGCCCCCTGTGTACCCTATTTCTCCAGTCCTAACCATATCACAAAAAGTGAAATTAGCCCTGCATGTGGGAATGCAAACTGCAGCAGCCCCTTAGGAAGACTGTATCGAGAATCCTTAAACAAATAAAATGGAATTACCTTATGATTCAACAGTGCCACTCTTAGGTACTTATTGAAAGGACATGGAAATGCCAGTTCAGAGGGACATATGCACCCCTATGTTCATAGCTGCATTATTCATTAGCCAAAGAGTGGAAGCATCCTAAATGTCCAATGACAGATGACTGACTAAAGAAGTTAGGGGATATATACTCCATGGAATACTATTCTGCAATAAAAAGATGATATTATGTTTTTTGGGACAAACTGAATTTGGAACTGGAGATGACTATGCTGAGTTAAATAAGAGATGAAAGACAACTAGTGAATGATTTCACTCATGTGGAATATAGACAATGGATATACATTTACTTTCAACACACACACACACACACACACAAACGTGTTTCTAACACTTTGTGAGAACTATGATGATTATTTTTGGGAGGTGGGAGGGTGGGGGACACAAAACTTTAGTGGTGGGTGCGACGTGAAATTATACCCTGCAATATTACAATCTTGTAACCCATTATTAATCAAAAATAAAACATGAAAACAAATTGAAGATAACCCCCTGACCTCCTCCTGCCCCATAACTTCTGAGGATAAGGAATATTACTACTCCACATTGCAGATGGTGCACAAGATAATAAAAGATAAAAAATAAAATGAAAGATAATAAAATAAAAAATAATAAAAGACACAAGATAATAAAAGCTTTTTTGTCTTCAATGAAAATATATTCATAGTGATGGATGAATTAGAAAAGATGCTGTAAGTATAGATGGAACAAAAAGTTACAATAGTGGGAAGGGTCATTTTCACTTAAGTAGATTTCCTCTTGGCTAAGTTTTCTCTGGAGATTCACATTTTAGTTGCTTCCTACCATAAGGAAGCATGAACCTCAGTGGTGGAGGAAAACAGGGACCTCACTTCTGATAATGCTGCTAAAACATGTTGGAAATAGGGAGAAATCTCTTGCTGATCTTGTGTCATGCCTAGGAGAAGAAGATGTACTGAGCTTAACATCTGGTGTTGGTGGGTGCACTTGAGCTGGTAGTTAACAGAATCTATCCGTCCTAAATTGCTGTAAGAACATTTGGCAGCCTTGTAGTAAGCTTTAGAAACTTCAGTTCACAAAACCTTTCTCAAACTTTCTTTTCACAGCAGGAGCAGACTGTAAACCAAGCCAAAAAAAAAAAATGTGTGCTCTTTGGGTCTTGTTATCTTTTATTAGGCTGAGTATATCTTTTCTTCTTTAATTTTTTTTTATAAAAAGGAAACATTGACAAAACCATAGGATAAGAGGGGTACAACTTCGCACGATTCCCACTACCAGACCTCCGTATCCCATCCCCTCCCCTGATAGCTTTCCTACTCTTTAATCCTCTGGGAGTATGTACCCAAGATCATTGTGGGATGCAGAAGGTGGAAGGTCTGGTTTCTGTAATTGTTTCCCTGCTGAACATGGGCGTTGAAGGCTGAGTATATCTGTGAATCTCCTACACTGAGGTCTGGTTTTGTCCATTGGTGTGAATTTAAGCTTGCATGTACATCTGCTTTAATAGATCATGAAACAAAAGTATGTTTCATCCACTTATTGAGAAGACTGGGGTAAGCTCTGATTGGGTTGCATTAGTTATGTGGATATGCTGTTGTAATATCAGTGGTTAAAAGTTCTTCTTAGCTCTGCCTATAGAATAATTCATGTTTCAATCACAGGGGGTGGCATTTACAAGTGTGGTCTTTGGTTTGGTGTAGTTGAATACTCTGAGCAACTCAGGATTATTTATTCACTAATGCCCAGTGTGGATGCTACAGCTGAAATCTTCTTGGTGTTGGTGCACCTGCTCAAGTGCACCCATTAATTCATATTCAAGCCCTCAGCTCCTACCTACTGGGGGCAAGGAGAAACTTCATGAGCAGTGAAACAGGGTTATGGTTGTTTCTTTTTCTCTCTCCCTACCTCTCTCAATTTCCATCTGTCTTATCAAATAAAAAAAAAAGAAGGGAGATAAGGGCCACCTTGAGTGGTGGATGTGTTGTGCAGACCTGGACCCCACTGATAACCCTGGTGACACAATAAACAAAAACAAGCAAGAAAACAAAAACAATTGGAAGCTAAAGACCAATAACTGGTATCACCTGCTCATAGAATAGTTTTGAAATATCCTTCTCATAATTATCCTATACTCACTGTTTGATAATTACACTGGACTTTATATTCAATATAACGTTTCTGTTTTGTTGAAATTGATTTCTTCTTAGTTTACCCATTTTGGTAGATGTCTCTGTGCTCCACACAAAGTTATGGTGTTGTGCAATAATGTTAGTTGGACAATGCAAGTAGCTGCTTTTCTTAGGTTATTATATGTAATTCCTTTTCCCAATTAAAGTGCGTATCTTGTTTTAAACACCTTTTTGAAAGGCAGCCAAAGAAAAGGTTGGTTCAGATATGCCTTTACCAGTTGTTTGTGAGTTACAGTGTTCCAGTTCTTGGAGGAAGATGATAACGCAAAGTTGGCTTTGGGAAGTGCAGAGGAATATGTGTTCATGTATTTAAATTTCACGTGTAAGAGTAAAGCCCAAAGGGAATGGGTAAAAGAGAAAAACATTACAATGAGGAGGTTGTAGTCCTATTGCAGGTGTAGATGCTAAGAAAGAGAGTTCTAAGAATTGCTAGTGGGAAGAGTATGTCAGTAAGTGCTGCCTAATATAAGAGTAACTCATTACTTTGATCAACTGAAGTTGGGAGCAAGACTGAAAAACTGGTTTGAAGATTAGGAAGAATTCTATTTTCTTTCCTGTTCACTTATCAAGCAGATAATAAAAAAATTTATACAAGCAAACAATAAAAATTTTATTTGAAAGCCATTTCCTCTGGGGAGGCAGAATTGTTTTCACAATTCAACTGATCTCAATTAACTTGGGGCACTCACCTTGGAAAACGGGAAGTTTGATTCCCTGAAAAAACTAGGAGCTCCCTGAAACAACAAGAAACTTCCCAGAAGTGGTGTAGTCAGCCTGGTGTTGAAAACAAACAAACAAAATACAAATCTAAAGGGTATGGAAAGGAAACTTATTTGCTAAGTAGTAGGGGAAATGCCATTAGCCAGACAGTCTAAACACAGGAATGTTGGGCAGGAGATCAGATCCACAATCGGAAGGCGAGAAGAAGTGATAAGACTTGGAAGAAAGCCGCACCAGTTACCAAAATTGGTTCCAGAGGTAAAGTGAGGAGGTCCAGGATGCTTATACAATCACTTTGTGCTGTTAAATCCTGGCACACACCACAAGGACTTTAAGAGGCACTATTTAAAATTACTCGGCATGTGCAAAGGTAGAGTCTACAAAAGTGTGCTAAGGTACAAAATGAAATATGTTTCATTTAAGGCGAAGCCTCTTCCTTGTTCTGAAGTTCTGTAGTGCTTTACTTCTGTGGTCAGTGCCATCATTTACTTTGGGATAAGTTTTCCTGCTTTTTCTTTTTGTTTTCTTAGAAGTGTTTACAGGAAAGTGTTTATTCTTTCTGGGGGGAAAATTCAAACATTTTCTGTGAATTTATGAGTTTGCAAGATGACAGTTTATGGCCCCAGTTTCTACTTATAATAAAATAATAATAATAAAACTTGAATATTAGTGACTCTAAAGGACCAGGAGGTGGCATAGCCAGTAGAGCACTCACATCACTGTGCATAAGGACTAAGGTTCAAGCCTCTGCTCCCCACCTCAGGGTGCAGGCTTCTGGAGCAGTGAAATAGTGCTGCAGGTGTCTCTATTTCTTTAATCTCCTCTCCATTTCTTTCTGTCCTATCAAATAAATGAAATATTAAATAAAAAATCCACTGAGAACAATGGATTGCCATGTAAGCACTGAGCTACAGCATTAACCTAACCTAACCTAACCTAACCTAACCTAACCTAACCTAACCTAACCTAACCTAGCCTAACCAAACTAAAGAAAACCAAAGAAAACCAAACCACAATGGGCACCAACATTTAAGACTCTTCTGATTCTGCTCTTAGAAGCATCAGATATGACAACCCACAAGCTGGGGACTCAGACGAAGCTAAAACAGATGGTTTCTGACCAATTTAAGTGTAGTGTTCCTGACAGGGAAGTTCTTCGTGTCCACATGTGGAAGCTGAACATTGTTGCTGAGTGGGAATTGTCAGTAAGTGGAAATCAGTGGAGGAATACCTTAGTCTTCTTTCTTGTTCAACATTAATCTTAGGACTATTTTATAGGCTGGTTCCAGATGTGCTTCACTCCAAAGCTGAGTTTGCAGAGGTGACAGGTGGTGTGTTTACTTCAGTGTAAAGGAAGTCAAATTGTATTATAGAGCTCATGGCAAATGTCTGACTCTCCCATGGGAGTGCCTGTAGGATCATTTGGCTGCAAGCTGGCCCAGAAACTGGAGGAGAGGGTGTTCATTTCTGGGAGCAGAGTAGAAATGTCATTCTCAGTGGCTGCAGTAGAGGTCGCAGCTTGAAAGGAAAGTGCTACTTAAGGAACTTGAAATCAGAGCTTTTAAGTTACTGTCCCTGGGGTCTTGCCTTTTGGTGCCCTACTTTAAGCTGCTGACTGGCTCTTGGTGTTGTTATTGTGCAGTCTTGGTATTTGGTGAGCTCTGTTTTTAGGAGCACTTAATTGGTTTGACCTGCCCTACTGCTTCTTACATGAGGAAAAGCATTCCAGGAATAGAGCTTGACTCATGCCTCTCAAACTTGAGAAATAGACCTCTTTTAAGAGACAGCATTGTCTTTGTGTATCCCTGGTGTTGATTCACATTCTTTTTGATATTATAATCTACATACACATAAAACTGGACACATTCCTATACTTATAAAATCAGTACCTTTTTGAAAGGCCTATGGATGGCACCATAAATTGTATAATCAAATATTAACTACTTAGGCCTAGTCATCCACTTCACATACCCCCTATTTCACTTTCCTCAAACTCTCTATATGAAGAACTAACTACACAAAAGAAGGTAAGATATATCTCCTAATCTCTTCTAATAGCATCAGCATTATTGTTACTCCTTGATAACTTTAGGTGAAACACTGTTTCACCTGAAGTTATCAATGTAAAGGACAATTATTGTACTTATGACAACTTTTATTAGATTAATCAAACAAGTAAATGTTTGTTAACTTAACGTTAACTTAGACCCCACTAAAGCCCTAGGCCTATTTCCTCCCTTATGATGCCAAACCCCGTAAACCTAATACCAGTTTGGATATAGCAAATGACAGTCAATGCTTTAATAAGTGGAAAAAAGTCTAAACTTATCAGACAAAGAAAGGACTACAAAGGCTGGAGAATATAAGAGACTTGCTCACTAAAGGGTACTCCATTATCTGGGGGCCCGAGTTAGGGAATCCTTGGATTCCTACATAGATATGGTCAGTTTAATTATCTTTATTTATTTATTTGTTGGATAAAGACAGGTAGAAATCGAGCGAGAATGGGGTGATAGAGAGGGAGAGAGACAGAGACACCTGCAGCCCTGCTTTACCACTTGTGAAGCTTTCCCCCTGCAGGTGGGAACCAGAGGATCGAACCTGGGTCCTTGCGCATTGTAACATGTGCGCTCAACCAGGTGCGCCACCACCTGGCCCCTAGATATGGTCAGTTTAGACCTTTAAAAGATCCCTCTCTCCACCATCACTGGTAAATTCCATCAGAAACATCATCATAAGCCCTCTTGTGGACCTCTCAAGGATCTTACCCTTATTATAAAGTAGCAGTGTTATGGACTGCCCCACTCTGAAAGGAGGCTGGATTAACCTAAACTACCACTTGAGGAAGACTGGTCCTGAAATGAGTGTGGCCTAGAATATTCTGAGCTGTGACTATGGACTGTGACACAAACTAACAGGGGCTCAGAGAGGTTACCCACCTGTAGGGGAGTCACTTCACAAGCAGTGAAGCAGGTCTGCAGGTGTCTTTCTCTCACCTTCTCTGCCTTCCCCTCCTCTCTCCATTTCTCTCTGTCCTATCCAAAAACGACAACATCAGTAACAACAACAATAGCTACAACAACAAAGCAACAAGGGCAACAAAAGGGAATAAATAAATAAATAAATATTTAAAATATATTAAAAATTGGGGTCAGGCGGTAGTGCAGTGGGTTAAGAGCGCATGGCACGAAGCACAAGGATGCCGGTTCAAGCTCTCAGCTCCCCACCTGAGGGGGGTCGCTTCACAGGCGGTGAGGCAGGTCTGCAGGTGTCTGTCTTTCTTTCTCCTTCTCTGTCTGCTCTCCTCTCTCCATTTCTCTCTGACCTATCCAGCAGTAACAACAGCAATGACAACAATAATAATGCCAACAACAAGGGTAACAACAAGAGCAACAAAATGGAAAAAAAAGGCCTCCAGGAGCAGTGGATTTGTAGTGAAGGCACTGAACCCCAGCAATAACCCTGGAGGCAATATATATATATATTACATCTAAATGTAGAATGTAAATAAAATAAATATTTTTAATATAATTTTATTAAGATAGACACAAACCATTTAGTTCATATATTTAATTGTATGATCACATTTTTATTTGTATGTTCCCAAGGTTGTATAATCAATACCATAGTGTGCGTAAAAGAAACATCAGGAAAAATATGTGCACTAATTTTTAAAAAAATTAAAAGGGGTATTAGAAATATAGTTATTTGAACCCCATAGAACTTGGAACCTTGATAACCAGGCACCCAAATTCCACAAATAGCAGCCTCCCCATTTTACCTTCTAGGAGACTGGGAGGAAGCAGCATGTTTTGCTGTGTGCCCAGACCCAGTGGCTATAGTGGTATGAAATGCCAAGTGGGAGCAAAATGGAATATGTGTAGGACATGGATGAGAAGTCATGTGCAGTGCCTCTGGCCATGTTCTTGAAGACAAAGAAGGATCACACCAGACTCATGGGTCCAACTGACTGGGAGGCATACCCCAGCTCTTCAAGTGAAAGCCAGGTGAACCCCATCACCAAAAAGGTCACAAGCTTCAGAGTGACTGTGACTATATACATGACTAAGGTTGAAGCCCAGCCCGGGGGCCAGATGCATTTGCTACAATGACTTGGAGGACTGAGTCACAGTCCAAAGGATTATGATAGACGAGCTGGACTCCTGGGAGTCTGAATCAGATACCACAAGTCAGAAATTCCCAGATGTGTCAGTGGAGGTTGAGGAGGACCATCCTGTAGCAGCTCAAGAATTCCCATCATCAGCACCAGCAGCAGTTCTAGAGGCAGGGCAGTCACTAGTAGTGCCAGAAGCACCACCATTATCATCTTTAGCAGCAGCAGTGGGCCCACACTAGGTGTCTGTGTTGGTCTGCCTGCAGGTGGATGCTTACAACAATGGTTTGGGGAACCTAGTCACAGTCTAAAGGACTATGGTGTATGAGCTGGACTCTTGGGAGTCTGAGTCAGATACTGTAAGTTTGAAATCCCCAGATGTACCAGCAGTGGGTCTAGAAGCAGGGTAGGCACCACCATCATCTTCAGAAGCAGCAGTAGCAGCAGAGAGTCCATTTTGAGTCTGCATTGGTCCACAGCCCACAGGATGGAACATCCATCTTGCTTGCTCCTTTGGGCTCAACTCATTAGTGACAACTTCTAATCATTTCCACACCTAAGATGGACTTTCTCTCTCCAACTGTTTTAAGATTTTATTATTAAAAAACAGATTTTATTATTCATTTTTATTTCACTGTGATTTTCCCTATTTCATATGTAAATGCCAGTGAAATAAAATTTTTTCATTTGAAGCTCAAATAAATATAATTAGTTGTATCTTGCTCCATCAATCTATCACCTATGTATTTACCTATCATCTACTTGTCTGTCTGTCTATCTATCTGTCTATCAATAAAAAATAAACCTATGAGCAGCTCCTCTTTTAGGTATCTATATGAAGAACACACACACACACACACACACACACACACACACACACACTCACTATATATACACCTGTATCCGTCACAGCAATACTTACAATAGCCAACCTATGGAGACTGTCCAAGTGCCTAAGGACATATGAGTGAGGGTGATTATGCCTAGAGGAATAAGAAGGTGAAAGACAGTTACTGGGTGGTTTCACTCATGTGTGGAATATAGAGAACTGAAACATGAACTTGAAAAAAAAAAGTAGCCGAGGTTTTTCTAAAACTTTGTGAAAACTATGGTTGAACAGGTTGTTGAGTGAGTTATATGAAAAACTTTGGTAGTGGGTGCGGTGTGGAACAGTTCCATCTTGTAAACCATTATTAAGTCATTTTTTTTTTTTAGCATGACATCTTGTCTTTTGTTACAATGTGGACAGAACTAGGGAGGGTCATGATGAGCAAGTCAGGAGAAGGTAAAAATAGTAGATGACCTCACTCATATGTGGGATTTTTAAAAGAGCAAACACAAAATAACAGAGCATATAAAGAGACGAAAACAAACTCAAAGGTTGTGAAGGAGAATTTAAGTTACTAAAGTACAAGGAGAGAAGGGGAAAGTAGGAGGGAGGGGACTCAGTGGGACTGAATGGGGGAGGTGACACTTTGGTGATGGGTGTGGTGTGGCAACAATTTGAAGAGAGGTGCAGTGCCTCACCTAAAACAGTCTTGTAAATAAACATTGCCTCAATAAAATGGGGGAAAACACACCAAGGAAACCAGAAGGAAATCTTGGGATAAGTTAAACCTGGATGATTCTCCCAGGCATTATGCTAAGTGAAATATTCCAGTCACAAAAGGAAAGATATGTGTGATTCTACTTCCATGTGGTGACAAGAGCTGATGAATTCAGAGAGGAAAAGTAGAATGGTGATTGCTAGCAGCTGCCATGGAGGGAGGCACAGGGAATGACTGGATTTCAATTTTGGAAGATGGAAAAGTCCTAGAAGTAGATGGAAGTGATTGCTGCACAACAATGTGAATATGGTCAATTGCTGAGCTATATAAACTTAAAAAGTGGTTATAATGGCAAATTTCACGTTACAAAATAGCATACTGCAGTTAAAACATTCTAGCAGTAGGGGTCAGGCGGTAGTGCAGCTGGTTAAGTACACATGGCGCGAAGCTCAAGGACCAGAGTTAGGATCCCGGTTTGAGCCCCCACTCCCCACCTGCAGGGGGGTTGCTTCACAAGCGTTGAAGCAGGTCTGCAGGTCTATCTTTCTTTCCCCTTCTCTCTCTTTCCCTCTTCTCTCCATTTCTCTCTGTCCTATCCAACAACAAGGACATAGCTAACAACAATAATAATAACCACAACAATGATAAAAAAAATTCTAGCAGCAATTGCAGACACCCAGTGATGCTGCGATGGGAGAAGCTCTGCTCTGACTAGGGTTGCCCCACAAGAGACAGGTCAGTGGCGTCAGGCCACTATCTTAGGTAAGACAAGGACAGGATTGGCTGTTGCACTAGGCTTTCATATGGTTAAGTCTAGCCATTTAAAAGTTTTCCTTTTTTCTAGGCTTATGTTTTGCCACTTTTCTGGAGGGCAGGGTGAGCAGTGTATGGTTCTTTTTTTTCATTTATTTATAAAAAGGAAACATTCACAAAACCATAGGATAAGAGGGGTACAACTCCACACAATTCCACCATCAGAACTCTGCATCTCATCCCCTCCCCTAGAAGCTTTCCTATTCTTTACCCCTCTGGGAGTATGGACCCAAGGTCATTGTGGGATGCAGAAGGTGGAAGGTCTGGCTTCTGTAATTGCTTCCCCACTGAACATGGGCGTTGACAGGTTGATTCATACTCACAGCCTGTCTCTCTCTTTCCCTTATGGGGCGGGGCTCTGAGGAAGTGGGGCTCTAAGACATATTGGTGGTGTTATCTGTCCAGGGAAGTCTGGTTGGCATCATGGTAGCATGGAACCTAGAGGCTGAAAAGAGAGTTAACATATAAAGCTAGATAAGTTGTTGATTAATCATGAACCTAAAGGCTGGAATAGTGCAAATGAAGAGTTGGGGTGTCTCCGTTTTGTAAATAGCGAGTAGGACTGTTTTAGTTTTATTCCAAAGGACCTGTGACTATACTAGTTTTTGTTTGTTTGTTTTCCCCTGTGCCTGAAATCTGATATGCCAGTGGATCCAAGTTATTGTCTGGAGAGATAGTATCATGGCTGAAAAAGGACCAGAAAGCTGGATCAGGGAAGAGAGTAGCTCCCAAATATGGGAAAGGTGTACAAATATTGTTGACTATAAGAAGTGATAGTTCTTTCATGAAACGAAGACAACTAACAGTTGGTGATTTTATTTTTTAAGTTTTGGTATATATTTACTCAAATTTTTAATAAATTACTTACAAGATGATTAAATATTAGGACTATAGTTCCTCTCCATTCCCACCACCGAAGTTCTGACAGCTGCTGATAATTTTTTTCTTTAATACACCTATTTAGCAAAGGCAGTGTTTGGGAGCACCATGTTGCTTGCCCCCAATTAATAGATAATTAAAAGAACTGATTAGTGTGATCCAAATGTCTTAGGACTACTGCTATTAAATACTGGCATGTGGTCCTGTAATTCCTCCCCATTTTGATGGCTATACTTACTCAAGGTGCACTAACCAGGAGAAAAGTTATAGTTTAGCATTCTAGAGCCAGATTCCACCATTTCCCTCAGTGGCCTTTGCAAAACATTAGGACCTATACAGATGGAAGTTGCTGTTAACTCTCAGTATTTATTGAACACCCATGGTAGGCTTAGGGGAACAAAGACCAATATGGTTTGGTTCCTGCCTTGGAGGAACCCATGGACCAGCAGGGGAGACAATCACAGAACTAATTATAACACAACATGATAAATTCTGCCAAAAGGAGAGGGACAAAGTGCTATATGAGCACAAAAGAGGAGGGCAGTAAAGCTGTAACATTATCCCAATGTTTTACAGCTTTTATGCTAAGGAAATATATTGTCCAAGACCTGAAGTGAAACCCTTCTGGCTGAGACATAGGCCCATTTCCCCTCATTGTGACCCCCGATTAGAGAATAAATCATCCCACCAGGCTGTGGACAACTTTGGGTCATGCATTCAGGCTGAAGAGCTGTGATAGAGATACGTTGGGGTGGCTGTGGGGGGTCATGGCATTTATCAAGTTTCAAACATGTCAGAAGGAAGAGTCATGGGTGGCTCAAGAGTTGGGGGAAAGAACAAGGGTGGTCCAGACCCTGAAGAAATGAGTGAATCAGTAGTGTTCATTACACAGCAAGCCCCACAAGGACCCTCAGTAGATAGAAGCTGGGGGAAGCCTTGCAGTATTTAAGAGCTGAGATGAGCAGTCGGGAGGCTGGCTCAGTTTGAAGAGTGCAGAACTTGTATTGGGTCTTGAGTTCTGTCCCTGACACCAGCATTTACTAGAAGGTCTCTCTCTCTCTCTCCATCTTCTAAAACAAAAGAAAATTAATGATAAAAAAATGATCTTGGAAATGGAGGCTCTGTAGTAAAAACAGCAATCAGCAATATTTATTGAATGTCTCATTATGCTCTAGGCAATGTGCTAATGTCTATTGTTTCATTTAACTTTCACAATACTAGAGATGCTAAGTCTGTTGTTATCCCCAATTTAGAGAGGAGATACCTGAAAGCTGGAGAAGTTACTAACTTGCTCCTAACCATGTCTAAGGACACTCTAGAGGTAGAGCCAAAGCTTAGCCTCATAACTCAAACATTCTGTGGTCATTCTCTCCCACTTGACCTCTCTCATACCAGGTGGATCTCCTGAATATTCCACATGGATAGTCCACCAGCATTTCACACTCAATGTGTGAAGGAAAACTTTGTTTCTCCTGACTGCTCTAGTGGCATCCCTGTTCATTTGCTCTCTGACTAAACACCTCAGCTTGTTTTGCACTCTTCTGCTTTCATGCCAGCCATAGTCAAAGATTTCCTGGTTATATTGGCATCCAACCTAAATTTTCCATTCCTACTGCCTAGTGCCTCTCCCTTGCTAATCTGTCCTTGGCCACTGGGGTCCACAAGCTCCAGTTAATGAGAACTCTACTTCTGGATAAAACTTCTCTTAATGTCTGGCTCTGTTGACATCACTCCTAGCCTGAGTTTTAATGGAATATGAATTTGTAGCACTTGATTTCTTTCTATGGCTTCAAAGGCATCATCAGCCTCTTTGGTTTTTCATTTAAGGTGTCAGCTCTATTTACCTGTGCCAAGTTATGTTACGTTGCCTTCATATCCTGATTTCCCCCCCTTATATATACTTTTACTTTTATTTATTTTTGTTAGTGATTAATATTCTACTGCTAAGTGGTTCTTAAGGCTATAAGATTATAATTCCACACTGCACCTATGACCAAAGTTCTGTGCTTTCACTTTCCCAGGATCAACTCCATAGTTCTCATAAAATCTTAAAGACCATTTGTTTACTTCTGTTTTTTTTTTTTTGCAACTTCATATGTTTTAGGTCTCTATATTCTATGTATGAGTGAAACCACCCAGTAGTTGTCTTTAACCTCTTATTTTGCTAAGCATAATTATCTATTGTGAATAATTCAGCTGTGAACATAGGGGTATATCAGTATCTTTGAATTAGTGTTCTGAGAATGGTATTGCTGGTTCATAATATAGTCACATTTTTATTTGTTTAAGGACTCTCCATATTGTTTTCCAAATGCCTACTCATATCTTAAACACACTGTTTTTTTCTGATGGCTTATCCTTTACCTCTACACCTTTATTTAGGGGGTACTGTTTGCCTGAAGTATCATCTCTCCTTGTTGACATCCTGATGTTGTTCTAGGTCAACTTTGAGTGCTACTTCTTTCCCTTAAAAACTCTTCTCTCACCCTTGTTGGAAGTGGCTCCTCCTTCTTTAGAAAGTCAGTGTTACTTTATATGATGTATTTTTTTTTTTGTCTCAAGTTGCTTTATACTTTTCATATATATTTGCCTTAACTCCACCATACATTTAGAAGACTGTACCCTTTTTTTCTTTTTTTTTTTTTAAATTTATTTATAAAAAGGAAACATTGACAAAACCATAGGATAAGAGGGGTACAACTTCACACAATTCCCACCACCAGAACTCCATATCCCATCCCGTCCCCTGATATCTTTCCTATTCTTTACCCCTCTGGGAGTATGGACCCAAGATCATCGTGGGATGCAGAAGGTTGAAGGTCTGGCTTCTGTAATTGCTTCCCCGCTGAACATGGGCGTTGACAGGTTGATCCATACTCCCAACCTGTCTTTCTCTCTCCCTAGTGAGGAAGGGCTCTGGGGAAGCGGAGCTCCAAGGCATATTGGTGGGGTTGTCTGTCCAGGGAAGTCTGGTTGGCATCCTCCTAGCATCTGGAACCTGGTGACTGAAAAGAGAGTTAATATACAAGGCGAAACAAATTGTTGAACAAACATGGACCTAAAGACTGGAATAGTGCAGATGAAGTGTTGGGGGGGGGGTTCTTCCATTTTGTCGATAGCTAGTAGGCATATTTTAATTATATTGCAAAGGGCCTGTAGCTATACTAGTGTTTTTTTTCCCTGAGCCTGAAATCTGATATGCAGGTGGATCCAAGTTATTGTCTGGGGAGATGATGTCACGGCTGGCAGAAAGACCAGAAAGCTGGATCAGGGAAGGGAGTAGCTCCCTAATATTGGGAAAGGGGTATAAATATTGTTGACTGTAAACCCCATCGATTTGATGTGATCTGGGGCCCATAATTTGCATCCCTGTAGATCTGAGCTCACATTCTGTGGTCATGAGTAGGAACATTCCATGCTGCCCCATTATTGACCCATTTTCCTCAGGTGTAGCATAGAGTATGTTGTCCATCCTCCCTTTGGAGGATGGAACATTCTCTACCATTGTTGATCCAAGTTGAGGGCAAGGTCCTATGGGGGGCCCACAAAAGGGTCTATTGTGTTGTTCCTGATAGAAATGACTGGTATCAATGGAGAGAGGGATTTACTCGAGTTCTAGGCCCATCAGAAGACTATACTCTTAATTAATATTTTGGTTTTCTATTCTTTCATTTAACTTCCACAATACTAGAATTTCTGAGTCTGTTGCTATCCCCAATTTAGAAAGGAGGTACCTGAAATCTGGAGAGTACCTTGCTGAGGCGCTCAAACATTCAGAGAAAGAGTAAATGAGGTCAGAATGAGTGGCAATGGAAGAATGAGGGTATTTTTTAGAAAACTGGGCTCTGGCCACACAATCAGTATTTTGGATGCTGGTAGAACTTCATGGCAAGAAATCACTCCAACTTCATGCAGTTTTATCTTTGGTTTTGCTATACTGTCACATTTTATCTTGCTTCATTGGATTATTTTCTCTTCATTCTTTTATTTTATGAAAACAGGCATAGCTTTTATGCTTATATCAGTTTCTTTCAATTGTTACAAAAATGAATTCATGCTTATTTTAGTCATTTGTGTTTTATATACAGTGTCACTATTTGCATTGTAGTCTGTCTGGAGAGCAGTCTCTGGAGTTGAGCAGTGTTCAGTTTGGCCAACTAACTATATGTGGCCATCTTGGCTGGGGACCTAAGAAAGTCTTTTTTCTGACTTCTTGTCATTTTATGAATTATTGTAGACTCATTTGAGCCCCGCTTGTCTCTAGAAGGGTTGATTGGGAAGTCAACTGCATGTGGGTTTCTCCAGCCATTTATAGAGTTTCAGGAAAGTGGGCTCTTGTTTGGACATCTAGCCCTGGCTGGCCTGCTACTGCACCTGCAGACTTCACAGACTGGTAGTGTGAGGGCCAGGAGCCCAGGAAACCATGTGCTAACTTTGACGTCTGGGTATTCAGATTGGTACTGCGAGGCGAAAATACTTGGAACTCAGCAGCACATGCCAATTAGGAGACGTTAGTTGTGGCCTTTTGTGTCAAAATTATGTGCCCTGGATATGATGGTGATTGGTTCTATGTAAACACAAAGACAAATAGCCCATTATATTAGTCTACCACCTGTGCCTGTCAAGTTACCTAATCGTTCCTCCATGAGCCTACTTCTTATTGAATAAATGGAGCAGGTGGTGTAATGAGATGTTTCCTCCTCAAGCGCTGGGACTGCCTGCTCCCACTAGGGATGCCCAGCTCTCTGAATGCCATGGCAGCTAGGGATGGGGCCTTTCCTGTAGGGGAGTCATGGTGTGCGATTTTCTTGGAAACTCAATGTATTGAGTCTGAAAGGAAAAATGACCCAGAGGAGGACAAGCAAGAAGAGACAGCCCATTAGTAGCCCAACCATATGACAAAGTAGAAAGAAACTTCAGAGCTGTCAGCGCACCAGCTGGGGGAACATGCTAAGAAGCCAGATGCTGCTGCTGAAAGACTATTTTCCACAAAGTGTGGGCCTGTGATGTTCATCTCAACCCCATGTGTGGCCCTGGGCACCGGCTTTATTGCTGGATAGAATAACAAAGGCTGGGGGGGGGGTGTTGGATTGCGAGTGTATGCCCTAGGGGGCTGACTTATAAAGTTGAAGCAGACAATAAGAAGTGGAAATCCTGTTCATTATAACTTACCAACATTATTAGGAATTTGAGTGCTGTGTATTACACCCACTGTAAGGGATTTATTTGGAAAACTACCTAACAAGCAACGTATTTTGCTTTGAAGTAGATATTAGATTGGGGCAATCCCCCTGCTGGCTCATCCTGTCAAATTCCCCAGTTTCTTTTTTTGTGGTCCCAGGAATATTCATGCATTTGAACTCTCCTGGTATTGATCTCTGTCGTAGATAAGTGGAATTTGTTCTCTTTTTACAGATGAATGAGCTGAAAAGAATCTTACTGACTTAAAGGAATGCAAAGTGGCTTGCTTAAAGTTATTCCATGTGACATCTTGGAACAGGACTTCTGAGTGCTAAGCCTTTTTTTTTTTAGTGCTTATACCAGACTGTGTTTCCCTTCTCATTCCCTCTACTTGTCTTACTCCCTAAATTGACCTATTTCCACCATGTGTTCTTTCTTCACCCCCGTCACCCAGAACAAATGATAGAAGGCATCAATAAATTTTCTTTCATATCCTAAAGATTACTGGAGGAATCATTTCAGGCCTCTTTTCCCCCATCATTTTCTTGACATTTCATGACTCTGATACACTTTTAAAAAATGTGGTAAAAAAAAAAGTGGTATTGGGTAAGTCCCAAAACATAGATATAGACCAGGTTCTATGAGATAGAGCATATGTCCACATGTATCCATAAATTAGGGAAAAATATATACCTGAAAGCAAAAGTACACAATAGTCTGCAGTGAGCCAGTATAAAGTTGCTAATGAAATAGTATCTAATTAGACTTAGAGACCCTCCTCACCTACTTCCTATTACAGTTCTCTCACTCACTCCAAAGCTAACCTTAGCAAAGCAAGGACTGCAAAAGATGAATAAGGGCAAGAGACTGGCATACTTTAATGATGACTCTTTAGTCACTATCAGGCCACCCCATCAGCTGGGGACCTATTCGGAGAGTCCTCAGATTTCTTAAAAGACATGATGGGCCTAGACCTCAAATAAATCCCTCTTGCCTTGTTACCAGTCATCTCTATCAGGAACAACAAAATAGACACCTTTGTGGGTCCCCATAGGACCTTGTCCTCAACTTGAATCAACAATGGTAGAGAATGTTCCATCCTCTGAAGAGAGGATAGACAACATATTCTATGCTACACCTGAGGAAGATGGGTCGATATTGGGGCAACTTGGAATGTTCCTACTCATGACCACAGAATGTGAGCTCAGATCTACAGGGATGCAGAGATCACATAGGCTCCTAGCTGAATATGGACCCCAGACCAAATCAAATAGATGAGATTTACAGTCAACAATATTTATACCCCTTTCCCATATTAGGGAGCTACTCTCTTCCCTGGTCCAGCTTTCTGGTCCTTCTGCCAGCCATGACATCATCTCCCCAGACAATAACTAGGATCTACCTGCATATCAGATTTTAGGCTCAGGGAAAAAAAACTAGTATAGCCACAGGCCCTTTGGAATATAACTAAAATATGCCTACTAGCTATCTACAAAATGGAGAACCTCTCCCGCAAATCTTAATCTGCACTATTCCAGCCTTTAGGTCCATGATTGGTCAGCAATTTGTTTGGCCTTGTATATTAACTCTCTTTTCAGCCACCAGGTTCCAGATGCTAGCATGATGCTGACTAGAGTTGCCTGGACAGACAACCCCACCAATGTGTCCTGGAGCTCTGCTTCCCCGGAGCCCCACCCTATTAGGGAAAGAGAGAGACAGGCTGGGAGTATGGATCAACCTTTCAGTGCCCATGTTCAGTGGGGAAGCAATTACAGAAGCCAGACCTTCCACCTTCTGCATCCCACAATGATCTTGGGCCCATACTCCCAGAGGGATAAAGAATAGAAAATCTATCAGGGGAGGGGATGGGATACGGAGTTCTGTTGGTGGGAATTGTACCCCTTTTATCCTATGGTTTTGTCAATGTTTCCTTTTTATAAATAAATTAAAAAATGTGGTATTGGGGACTGAAACAGGGCCTCACTAACTAACTCTAATGCAGTTTTTACACACACACACACACACACACACACACACACACACACACACACACACACACCACTGCTCAGCTCTGGGTTATGGTGGTATGAGGGACTGAGTTTGGGCCACAGGCATGAAAGCTTTTATGACCATTATGCTATCTTTCTGGCTCCTCTATTGTATATTTTTATGAAAGAAAGAGAGGGAGATGCCATAGCATTGCTTCACCAACCATAAAGTTCTACTTGTCTGTCCTGGGTGTTCTAACATGATATCAGACTGGAACCCAGGATCTCACCCAAGGAAGGCATTGCTGCACTGGCTTAGCCTCCTTCATGGCCTCCAATTTTTTTTTTGAAAGATAAAAATACTATTTGCTGAGGAGGTTTTTACAGAAACAGGCTAGATAGACAATCTAACAATCTTGAGGTATGGGGAAATGATTCTGTATCGGATAGAGCAGTCAGAAAAATAAATGGTAGAAATCTAGTTTTTTAAAAAAGTTTTTATTTATAAAATGGAAACACTGACAAGACCACAGGATAAGAGGGGTACAATTCTACCCAATTCCGTCCACCAGAACTCCATATCCCATTCCCTCCCCTGACAACTTTCGTATTCTTTATCCCTCTGGGAGTATGGACCCAGGGACATTATGGGGTGCAGAAGGTGGGAGGTCTGGCTTCTGTAATTGCTTCCCCACTGAACATGGGCATTGACAGGTTGATCCATACTCCCAGCCTCTCTCTCTTTCCCTAGTGGGGCAGGGATCTGGGGAAGCAGAGTTCCAGGACACGTTGGTGATGTCATCTGCCCAGGGAAGTCAGGCTGGCATCATGGTAGCATCTGGAACCTGGTGGCTGAAAAAGAGTTAAGATAGAAAGCAGAGCAAATTGCTGATTATTTATGAACCTAAAAGCAAGAATGTTGTGGATGGAGATTTGAGGTCTCCATTTTGGAGAAAACTAGTAGATCTATTTTAGGTATATTCCAAGGGACCCATGACCCAACTAGTTTTTGCTTGCACCTGACATTTAATGTGCAGGTAACCTAATCTGTTGTCTGGGGATGGGGGAAGGACCAGAAAGCTGGATCAAGGAAGAGAGTAGCTCCCAAATATGGGGAAAGTATATAAATAAATATTCTTAACTGTAAACCCCATCGATCTGATCTGGGGCCCATAGCCAGCACAGGAGCCTATGTAACCTCTGCATATCTGTAGGCCTGAGCTCACATTCTGTGGTCACGGCTAGGAATATTCCAGGCTGTGCCAATTTCAGGACCTATCAACCTCGGGTGATTGGCAGAGTATGCTAGCTAACCTCTTTTCGGAGAAGGGAACATTGCCTACCACTGTTATTCATATTGAGGGCAAGGTCCTCTAGGGGCCCACAGAGGGGTCCATTATGTTGTTTCTAGTGGAGATGACCAGTGACAGTGGAGAGAGGGATCTGTTAAATGCCTAGGTCCATCATGTCTGTGTGGGAATCCCAGGGCTCCCTGACTAGGGCCCCAGGTGATGGGGTGGCCTGGTAGAGAAATTTAGTTTTGTATCCTTCCTAAAAACTTGGGGAGTGGGTGGGGAATACTTTTGTCTTTACTTTAGGGGAGTAGGGCTGAAGTAATTTTTATTATGTCTATTCATGGTTTATTCTTCCCACTGAAAGAGAGCAGATAATGGAAGTGTTGGGTCACGTAGAGTCGGAATTCTTGGAGCTGCAACGGAATGAGGGGATGTTTGAAGACAATAAAATTTGCTTATCAGGTCACTGAACACAGAAGGTGGGTTTCAAACAGTCACTTAAAGGAGGTATTTCCCTCACTGCCTTCTTCTTCTCTTTCTGAACTTTTCTTCCATTATGTAGTCACATGCTCTTACTGCCTTAGCTTGGGTTCTCCAGAAAGCAGTCAGCTTGTGTGTAGATAAATTTATGAAGTGTCCCATGAAAATAGGAGAGAGGGAGAAAGAGACAAAGGATGTGTGTGTATGTATAGAAGGGTTTGCCAGTTTATCATGCAGCTCTGTCTTACTGAGTATTTGGGTGCTATTCACACCTACTTAGTAGTGGTTTGCTTTAGTACAAATAAGAATGCTTCTGGCCTTAGAAAATATCCCACTAAGTACAGATGTAACTGGGGAGATGTGGCTAAGAGTACGGCTAGACTGATCTCTGGGATTTTAATATATTCAGAGTTACTTGGAAAGTTTTTGTTTTTAAACAGGGAGATTACAGAAACATGTATTTACTACGTAAGGGTCATGTTGGCTCTTGGACAAGGAATAGAAAGGGGGAAGATGAGATGAAAAGCAAGTTCCCGATTTGTGGTGAGAGTGAGGGAACTTTCCTCTCCTAATTTCCTTTGTTGCTATTTTAATGTAGTTTTTGTAATCAATTAAAGAGTAGCCACTAGTCACTTAGATGAGCTTGTTTAGGCTTCTGGACAACCATGCTGGTTATACCAAATATTTTGGATAAGGAAACCTTTAAACATGAATATTTCTTGCCCAAGTCTTGGAAACTTAAACTAGAATCCATGTGAGGTTCATTTTAATAAAGCCCTCTAGGTTTTTGAACATTTTTTCTCATAATTACTTCTATTTTCTTTAAAAGCAGTTTTATGGAGAGTGAAGGGGAGGTATTTTCCTTTACTCCTTTGAGTGGCTTGGTGCCGAGTTCCCAGGTCACTGTGGGTGCTCAGTGTGGGATACAGTCTCTCTTTTAAAAATATTTTACTTATTTATTTAGATACAGATAGAAATCGATATATATATATATATATATATATATATATCGAGAGAGAGAGGGAGAGAGAAAGAGAGAGAGACAGCTGCAGTACTGTTTACCTACTTGTGAAGCTTTCCCTCTGCAGGTGGAAGTTGGAGCCTTGAACCCAGGTCCTTGCAGTGTCTTCCAATTTTGGCTACACAGGGCATTCAGTGCTTTCAGACAGGTCTTTTCTTTTGGGAGGCAGAGAGAGAAAGATTGTGGTGTGTGTGTGTGTTTGTGGAACCATGGCTTTGTAGGAACACTGCAAGAAGAAGGAGCACCCCACTGATCACCTCACCAGGAGGCTGTGCCACTTGATAATCAAGTCTGGGAGTCACTGATATTTGACTGTGTAGTCAGATCACACACCAGACACTGATTCTGGAACATGACCTTGAGGGGTGCAGGGGAGGAGGGAGGCAGTGTGACACTTCTCTTTCTAACTACCCTTGCAAGCCTGACTCCACTGTCTCTGTGGGCTGTTATGAGAATTTACCTTGAGGAAAAATGTTTTAGTTGAAAGATGTTGCTTCTGATCTTGACTATGACCAGTTGACAAGTTAATTGAGCTAGACTGATTCAGGGTCCTGGTTTCCAGATGTGAGCTGGTAGTTTCTTTATTTGTTCTCTGCTCACCCCCATGTGCCCAATAAGGATGAACCAACAGAGAAAAATTCATTTATTTATCTTTTTGAGGAGTAAATACTAATAGTTGGCTTGTTGCAGGTATGTGTGCATGTCATCAGGTGGGCACTATTTGGGAAAGACTTTTGCTTGTATGCAGATATATATACTCCTTCTTCTAATTTCCACCCATGTTATCATTGGAACTTGATGCATGCATGATGAATCAGTCAGTCTAGGTGGTCATTTTTTCATTCTTTTTTTTTTTTCTATGTAGACAGAGACATTGAAAGGGGAGGGGAGAAACAGAGAGGGAGAGAGACCTGCAGTACTGCTTCATCACTTGTGATTTGGTGGGTTCCTGAAGTCGTTCTAGTCCTGTCTTGTTGTGGTCCCAGGTGGTCTCCTTTGGTATTCCTAGTTGAACTGGGAGAAGAGAGAAACACAGCTGCTCTGCTTCACCACTTGTGAAGCTTACCTTCTGCAGGTGGGGAACCCAGACTTTTGTTTATGATAACATGTGCTCTTAACTTTGTGCACCACTGTCCAGCTCTGCCTACTGCTTTTTTAGTAATAATCAACAAAACCATAGGATAAGAGGGGTACACAGTTCTCACCACCAGAATTCTGTATCCCATCTCTTCCACTGGAAGCTTTCCTATTCTTTAACCCTTTTGGAGTATGGACCCAGCATCATTATGGGGTGCAAAAGGTGTAAGATCTGGCTTTTGTAATTGCTTCTCTGCTGGACATGGGTGTTGGTAGGTTGATCCATATGCCTAGCCTGTCTCTATCTTTCCCTAGTGGGACAGGGGTCTGAGGAGGAGAGGTTCCAGGGTACATCAGTCTGCCCAGGAAAGTCAGGGTGATGTTATGGTAGCACCTGAAACTTGGTGGCTGAAAAAGCATTAAGATATAAGCAGAACAGATTGTTTAATAATTAGGAACCTAAAGGTAAGACTATAGCAAATGAGATTTGAGGGCCTCCATTTTGGAAAAAAACTAGTAGGTCCATGTTAAGTATATTCAAAGGGGCCCATGACTTTGCTAGTTTTTGCCTGAGCCACACAGCTAACATGCAGGTGGGTCAAAGGTACTGGCTTGGGAGATGGTGTCATAGTTGGAAATAGGACTAGAAAGCTGGATCAAGGCAGAGAGAAGCTCCCAAGTATGGGAAAAGTACATATAAATCCTATTAATTTGATCTGGGGCCCATATTCAACACAGGATCCTGTCTAACCTCTGAATCCCTGTAGGTCTGAGCTCACATTCTGTGGTTATGGCTAGGAACATTCTAGGCTGCACTCATTTCAGGTCCTGTCTTCCTCAGTGGAAGAGTATGTTGACCCAACCTCCCTTCTGAGAATGGAGCATTCCCTACCATTATTGACCCACATTGAGGACAAAGTCCCGTAGAGGCCCACAGGAGGGTCCACTATATTGTTTCTGATGGAGAGGACCAGTGATAATGGAGAGAGGGATCTGTTAGAGGTCTAGGCCCATCAAGTCTATGTTGGAATCTCAGGATTCCTTGGCTAGGGCTCTGGAATTGGTGGCTTGGTAGTGACCAAAGAGCCATCATTAAAGTATGCCAGTTTGTTGCCCTTATCCAATTCTTGTAGTCCGTACTTGGTCTGACAAGGTTAGCTTTGGAGTGACTGAGGAAAGTGAAATAGGAAGTAAGTGAGGAAGGTATCTAGATCTAAGTAGAAACTATTTGATTAAATATGGTACTTAATAATAAAACTCTTAGTCACTATCAGGCCATCCCATCAGCTGGGGCCCTAATTAGGGAGTCCTGAGATTCCCAAACAGACACGATGGGCCTAGACCTCGAATAAATTCCTCTCTCCATTGTTACCAGTAATCTCTATCAGGAACAACACAATAGACCCCTTTGTGGGTTGCCATAGGACCTTGCCCTCAACTTGGATCAACAATGGTAGAGAATGTTCCATCCTCCAAAGGGAGGCTGGACAACATACTCTATGCTATACCTGAGGAAAATGGGTCCTGATATTGGGGTAGCTTGGAATGTTCCTACTCATGACCACAGAATGTGAGCTTAGATCTATAGGGATGCAGAGGTCACATAGGCTCCTAAGCTGAATGTGGGCCCCAGATCACATCAAATTGATGGGGTTTACAGTCAACAATATTTATACCCCTTTCCCAATATTAGGGAGCTACTCTCTTCCCTCATCCAGCTGGTCCTTCTGCCAGCCATGACATCATCTCCCCAGACAATAACTAGGATCCACCTGCATATCAGATTTTAGGCTCAGGGGAAATAAACAACTAGTATAGCCACAGGCCCATTGTAATATAACCAAAAATATGCCTACTAGCTATCTACAAAATGGAGGACCTCTCCTCCAACTCTTAATCTGTACTATTCCAGCCTTTAGGTCCATGATTGGTCAGCAATTTGTTTGGCCTTGTAATGTGCCTTGGAGCTCCACTTCCCCAGAGCCTTTCCCCACTAGGGAAAGAGAAAGACAGGCTGGGAGTATGGATCAACCCTTCAGTGCCCATGTTCAGCGGGGAAGCAATTATAGAAGCCAGACCTTCCACCTTCTAGATCCCACAGTAACCTTGGGTCCAAACTCCTAGAGGGTTAAAGAATAGGAAAGCTGTCAGGGGATGGGATGGGATACGGAGTTCTGGTGGTGGGAATTGTGTGTACCCCTCTTATCCTATGGTTTTGTCAATGTTTCCTTTTTATAATTAAAAGATGAAATAAATTTAAAAAAATAAAAAGTGTCCTTTTTTAAAGGTCTTTCTCCTTGCTTGCTGCACTTATTGAGTCACTGAAAACTTCAGTGCACTTTTACTTTAGGTATATATTTTCCTCTAACTGATGGATACATGTCCACATGTGCTCTATTGCATGGGCCCTGGTCTATATCTAGGTTCTGTGACTTTGTTAGGAAGTGCAGTCCTATGAGTTAGGAAAGGTCTCACCAGAGAAATGGAACTGAAGGCTTGATATTCCAGGCCTGGCATCTCTGGAAAAATTCTAAAATGAAACATGTTGAGGTGGCACTGATTGCAATGCCTACGGTTTTACCTAAACTGGCAAGAAAACCTTCTGGCTCAGGTCTGTGACAGCATAAGCCTTTGGAGAACTTAAAATTTGGCTTCTAAATTTATAGCAAGATAAACAAAGTTAGAAAAACTACGTGTCGGGGCTCTGAAGTGGCACATGTTGTTAAGCTCACATGTTACTATGCGAAAGGACCTGAGTTCAAGCCCATACTCCATACTCCTCATCTGCTGGGAGGAAGCATCATGAGCAGTGAAGTAGTGAAGTAAGTACTGCAGGTGTCTCTGCTTTTTTTCCTGCTTTATCTCCCCCAATTTCTCTCTATCCTGTCAAATAATGGAATAAAGAAGAAAAGAAAGGAGAAAGAGAAGGAGAAGAAGAAAAAAGAAGGAAAGAAGGAGAAGAAAAAGAAGGAGGAGAAAGAGGAAGAGGAGGAGGAGGAGGGAGGGGAGGAGGAGGAGGAGGAGGAGGAGGAGGAGGAGGAGGAGGAGGAGGAGACTTGGTAAACCTCCTAAGCATGATAGTTTGGTGCTTTTAATTTTCTAAGAAATGCTGAGTTGGCTGAAGTGTCTTAAATATCCACCATGGATGTGAATGGAATCTGCTAAGACACAGATGAGCCTCCTCTCTGTGGATGGTGGGTGGTGTAGGGTAGAGGAGTGGAATTCAGAGGTCTGGTTTTGGACCTGGAGGTTTTCTAATGGGTTTTTCTTCTTCTTCTTCTTCTTCTTCTTCTTCTTCTTCTTCTTCTCCTTCTCCTTCTCCTTCTCCTTCTCCTTCTCCTTCTCCTTCTCCTCCTCCTCCTTCTTCTTCTCCTCCTTCTCTTTCTCCTTCTCCTTCTCCTTCTCCTTCCCCTTCCCCTTCCCCTTCCCCTTCCCCTTCCCCTTCCCCTTCCCCTTCTTCTTCTTCTTCTCCTTCTCCTTCTCCTTCTCCTTCTCCTTCTCCTTCTCCTTCTCCTTCTCCTTCTCCTTCTCCTTCTCCTTCTCCTTCTCCTTCTCCTTCTCCTTCTCCTTCTCCTTCTCCTTCTCCTTCTCCTTCTCCTTCTCCTTCTCCTTCTCCTTCTCCTTCTTCTTCTTCTTCTTCTTCTTCTTCTTCTTCTTCTTCTTCTTCTTCTTCTTCTTCTTCTTCTTCTCCTCCTCCTCCTCCTCCTCCTCCTCCTCCTCCTCCTCCTCTTTCTCCTTCTCCTTCTCCTCCTCCTCCTCCTCCTCCTCCTCCTCCTCCTCCTCCTCCTCCTCCTCCTCCTCCTCCTTCTTCTTCTTCTTCTTCTTCTTCTTCTTCTTCTTCTTCTTCGTTATTGACCATTATTTTATTTTTTGTCATTTTTTTAATTTATAAAAAGGAAACATTAACAAAACTATAGGATAAGAGGGGTACAACTCCACACAATTCCCACCACCAGAACTCTGTATCCCATCCCCTCCCCTGATATCTTTCCTATTCTTTAACTCTCTGGGAATATGGACCCAAGGTCACTGTGGGATGCAGAAGGTGTAAGGTCTGGTTTCTGTAATTGTTTCTCCACTGAACATGGACACTGAAAGGTCGGTCCATACTCCTAGCCTGTCTTTCTCTTTCTCTAGTGGGGAAGGGCTCTTGGGAAGTGGAGCTCCAGGACATATTGGTGGGGTTGTCTGTCCAGGGAAGTCTGGTCATCATCCTGCTAGCATCTGGAACCTGGTGGCTGAAAAGAGAGTTAATATACAAGGCCAAACAAATTGCTGACCAATCATGGACCTAAAGGCTGGAATAGTGCAGATTAAGAGTTAGGGGAGAGGTCCTCCATTTTGTAGATAGCTAGTAGGCATATTTTAGTTATATTCCAAAGGGCCTGTGGCTATACTAGTTGTTTATTTCCCCTGAGCCTAAAATCTGATATGCAGGTGGATCCTAGTTATTGTCTGGGGAGATGATGTCATGGCTGGCAGAAGGACCAGAAAGCTGGATCAGGGAAGAGAGTAGCTCCCAAATATGGGAGAGGGGTATAAATATTGTTGACTGTAAACCCCATCGATTTGATGTGATCTGGGGCCCACATTCAGCTTAGGAGCCTATGTGACCTCTGCATCCTTGTATATCTGAGCTCACATTCTGTGGTCATAAGTAGGAACATTCCAAGCTGCCCCCATAGCAGGACCCATTTTCCTCAGGTGTAGCATAGAGTATGTTGTCCAGCCTCCCTTTGGAGGATGGAACATTCTCTATCATATTTGATCCAAGTTTAGGGCAAGGTCCTATGGGGATCCACAAAGGGATTTTTTTGTTGTTCCTGATATTTTGTTGTTCCTGATTTTTTTTGTTGTTCCTGATATTTTGTTGTTTTGATATTTTTTGTTGTTCCTGATATTTTGTTGTTCCTGATAGAGATGACTGGTAACAATGGAGAGAGGGATTTATTCGAGGTCTAGGCCCATCATGTCTGTTTGGGAATCTTGGGACTATAAACATGTTCATTGATTGTAGTTGTCTGTGTCAGATTTCTCCTTTTTTCTCTCCCTTCTTTCCACTCCACCTCCTTTTCCACCTCTTCCTCCTTCTCCACCTCTTCCTCCTTGTTCTTTTACACTAGAGGACTATTTAGCTCTGGCATATTGCAGTGCTGGGGATCAAACCTGGGACCATTTATCCCTCAGACATGGAAATCTTATTTTTTAATGTTTATTTATTTAAATTTCTTTATTGGGGAATTAATGTTTTACATTTGACAGTAAATACAATAGTTTGTACATGCTTAACATTTCTCAGTTTTCCCTATAACCATACAATTACCACTAGGTCCTCTGTCATCCTTCTTGGACCTGTATTCTCCCTCTCCCACCCACCCCAGAGTCTTTTACTTTGGTGAAATATGCCAATGCCAGTTCAGATTCTACTTGTATTTGATCTTCTGATCTTATTTTTCAACTTCTGCCTGAGAGTGAGAGCATCTCATATTCATCCTTCTGTTTCTGACTTATTTCACTTAACATGAATTTTTCAAGGTCCATCCAAGATCGGCTGAAAACGGTGAAGTCACCATTTTTTATAGTTGAGTAATATTCCATTGTGTATATATGCCACAACTTGCTCAGCCACCTGGGTTGCTTCCAGGTTTTGGCTATAACAAATTGTGCTGCCAAGAACATATGTGTACACAGATCTTTTTGGATGGGGGTGTTGGGTTCCTTAGGATCTATCCCCAGGAGAGGAATTGCAGGGTCATAGGGTAGGTCCATTTCTAGACTTGTGAGAATTCTCCAGACTGTTCTCCACAGAGGTTGGACCAATTTACATTCCCACCAGCAGTGCAGGAGGGTTCCTTTGACCCCACAACCTCTCCAGCATTTTCTGCTGTTACCTTTTCTGATGTATGACATTCTCACAGGAGTGAAGTGGTATCTCATTGTTGTCTTTATTTGCATTTCTCTGACAATCAGAGACTTGGAGCATTTTTTCATGTGTTTCTCAGCCTTTTGGATCTCTTCTGTGGGGAATATTCTGTTCATGTCCTCCCCCCATTTTTGGATGGTGTTATTTGTTCTCTTGTTGTTGAGTTTGGCAAGCTCTTTTTTTAATTCTGGTTATTAGCCTCTTGTCTGATATATGGCATGTAAGGATTGTAAAGATCTTCTCCCATTCTTTTTTTTTAAAGTCTTTTTTTTTAATTAATTTTATTTTTGAGAGAGATGCAGAGAGAGAGAAACACCAGAGCACTGCTCAACTCAGGCTTATGGTGGTGTGGGGGATTGGTGGTGGGACTGAGGAGCCTCAGGCATGAGAGTCTGTTTGCATAACCATTGTGCTGTCTCCCCCGCCCCTTTTTAAAAGTTTTTTTTTATTAATTTTATTTTTGAGAGAGATGCAGAGAGAGATCTTCTCCCATTCTGTGAGAGGTCTCTTGGTTTGGTTCGTGGTTTCTTTTGCTGTACAGAAGCTTTTAAATTTTATGTAGTCCCATAGGTTTATACTTGCCTTAGTCTTTTTTGTAATTGGATTCATTTCATTGAAGACGTCTTTAAAATTGATGCGGAAAAGATTTCTGCCAATATTTTCCTCTAAGTATCTGATAGTTTGTGGTCTAACATCCAAGTCTTTGATTCACTTGGAATTTACTTTTGTATTTAGTCAAATATAGTGGTTCAGTTTCATTCTTCAGCATGTTTCAGCCCACTTTTTCCAACACCATTTGTTGAAGAGACTCTGCTTTCCTCATTGAATAGTCTGGGCACCTTTGTCAAAGATTAGATGTCCATAGGTGTGGGGGCTTACTTCTGGGTTCTTAGTTCTATTCCACTGGTCAGTGTGTCTATTCATGTTCCAGTGCCAAGCAGTTTTAATGTCAATATCCCTATAATACAATTTGAGATCTGGGAGTGTGATACCTCCAGTTCTGTTCTTTATTCTCAAGATTGTTTTGGCAATTCTAGGTCTTTTCTGGTTCCAGATAAACATTTGTAGCATTTGTTCTATTCTCCTGAAAAATGTGGTTGGGATCTCGATGGCGATAGCATTAAATTTGTATATGGCTCTGGGTAGTATATTCAATTTTATGATATTAATTCTTCCAACCCATGAACATGGAATATCTTTCCACTTCTTTGTGTCTTTTTCAATTTCCTTGAGTAGTGACTAAGAACTTTCAGTATACAAGCCTTTCACTTCTTTGGTTAGGTTTACTCCTAGATATTTGATTGTTTTTGTTGCTGTAGTAAAAGGAATTGATTTTTGGATTTTAATTTTAAACATTCCTTAATGTTTGCATAAAGGAATGCCACTGACTTTTGAATGTTAATTTTGTAGCCTGACATCTTACTGTATTGCCTGATGATTTCCAAAAGCTTCTTGCTGGATTCCTTAGGTTTTCCTATGTATACCATCATGTCACCTGCAAATAGGGAGAGTTTGACTTCTTGTCTTCCAATCCGTATCCCTTTAATTCCTTGTTCCTGCCTGTTGCTATGGCAAGAACTTCCAACACTATGTTGAATAGTAATGGTGACAGTGGGCAGCCCTGATTAGTACCTGATCTGAGAGGAAATGCTCCAGTTTTTCACCATTGAGTATGATGTTGGCTATAGGTTTGCTATATATAGACTCCACTATCTTCAGGAATTTTCCATCTATTCCCATTTTTTGTAGTGTTTTGATCATAAAAGGATCTTGTATTTTGTCAAAGGCTTTCTCTGTATCAATTGATATGACCATGTGGTATTTGGCCATGTGGTATTTGGCTTTTGTTGATGTGGTGTATCACATTGATTGATTTACGTATATTAAACCAACCTTGCATGCCTGGGATAAACCCCACTTGGTCATGATGAACAATCTTTTTAATATACTGCTGTATCCGGTTGGCTAGATCTTTGTTCAGTATTTTAGCATATGTGTTCATCAGAGATATTGGTCTGTAGTTTTATTTTTTGGTTGTCTCCCTGTCTGCTTTTGGTATCAAAGTGATGTTGGCTTCATAGAAGCTGGAAGGGAGTATTCCAGTGTCTTCAGTCTTCTGGAAGACTTAAAAAATTTTTTTATATTTATTTATTTTCCATTTTGTTGCCCTTGTTTTTTAAATTGTTATTGTAGTTATTATTGTTGCTACTGATGTCGTCGTTACTAGAAATGACAGATAGAAATGGAGAGAGGAGGAGAGAAAGATAGACATCTGCAGACCTGCTTCACTGATTGTGAAGTGACTCCCCTACAGGTGGGGAGTGGGGGGGCTCGAACCGGGATCCTTATGCTGGTCCTTGAGCTTTGTGCCATGTGCGCTTAACCCGTTGTGCTACTGCCCGATTCTCTGGAAGACTTAAAAGTAGAAGTATTAGTTCTTCTTTGAAGGCTTAGTAGAATTCATTTGTAAAACCATCTGGTCCAGGACTTTTAATTTTGGGAAGGTTTTTGATAACTGTTTCAATTTCGTTAGCTGTGATGGGCCTGATCATGTTAACTAGTTCCTATTTATTTAATTTTGGAAGTTTGTAGGTATCTAGGGAATTATCCATTTCTTTCAGGTTCTCTAGCTTGGTGGCATATAGTTGTTCATAGAAGCCTCGCATGATATGTTGAATTTCTGTGGTGTCTGTTGTGATATCTCCTCTTTCATTTATGATCCGATTTATTTGGGTCTTCTCCCTTTTTGTTTTGTGAGCTTGGCTAAAGTTTTGTTGATTTTGTTCACTCTTTCAAAGAACCAACATTTACTTTCATTGATCTTTTGTATGGTTTTCTTATTTTCAATGTTATTTATTTCTGCCCTAATTTTAGTGATTTCTGTCCTTCTGGTTGCTTTAGGGTTCCTTTATTTTTCTTCTTCTAGGTCCGTAAGATATACAGTTAGGCTGTTTATTTGTGCTGTTTCTTGTTTCCTATTGTGACTATGAACTTCCCTCTCAGTATTGCCTTAGCTGTGTCCCAAATATTTTGATAGTTTGTGTCTTCATTCTCACTGAACTCTGCAAACATTTTGAGTTCTTCCTTATTTCCTCTTTGACCCTGTAGTTGTTAAGGAGTGTGCTGTTGAGCTTCCACATTTTGATGATTACTAATCTTTTGTTTGTTGTTAAGTGTTAGTTTAATTCTACTGTGGTCTGATAAGATGCTTGGGATGATTTCAATGCTCTTGAATTTGCTGATGCTGTCTTTGTGGCCTAACATGTGGTCTATCCTTGAGAATGACCCATGTGGACTTGAGGAAAATGTGTATTCCAGTTTCTTGAGATGAATGATTTTGTAAATGTCCAGTAGTTCTAGTTTATCTATCTCCTCATTTAGCTCCCTCATGTCTTTACTGATTTTCTGCCTGGATGATCTGTCAAGTTGAGAGAGTGGGGTGTTGAAGTCCCCTACTATGACTGTGTTGCTGTTAATATATTGCTGTAGCTCTTTCAGTAGATGTTTGATCTATTTAGATGGCTTCTCATAGGGTAAATAGATATTAATAATTGTTAAGTCCTCTTGATTGACTGATCCACTGAGCATTAAGTAGTGTCCATCCCTATATTTTAAAATTTTATTTATTTTAAAGTCTATTATGTCAGATGTGAGAATAGCTGTTCCTGCCCTTTTTTGTGGGCCACTGGCTTATATGATAGTTTTCCATCCTTTCACTTTGAGTCTGTGTTTGTCTTGTTGAGTTAGGTGGGTTTCCTGTAGACAGCATATTGTTGGGTTGTGGTTTCTGATCCATCTTCCTACTCTTTGCCTTTTAATAGGTGAATTCAGGCCATTGACATTTACTTATATCAAAGATTGAAGATATTTTAACACCATTCTTGTAGAGTTTTAGAGTGTTCTGATCTATGGGATATTTATGGTGGTCTGACTGTTTATAGGAGAACTTTCAGAACTTCTTTCAGGGCAGGTTTGGTGATAGTTGATTCTTTCTACTGTTGCTTGTCTGAGAAGCTTTTTATGCCTCCATCTAGTCTGAATGAAAGTCTAGCAGGATACTGTAGTCTTGGTTGAAAGCCTTTCTCACTGAGCACTTGACAGATATCTTCTGTGTGGAGAAGTCTACTGCTAATCTTATGGGTTTTCCTCTGTAGATGACTCTTTGTTTTTCTCTTGCAGCCTCTAGGATCCCTTCTTTGTACTTATTCCTTTCCATTCTACATATGATGTGTCTTAGTGTCTTTACGTCTGGGTTAATTCTGTTTGGGATCTTCTGGGCTTCTTGAACCTTTATGTCTTTGATGTTCTCTAGATTAGAGATGTTCTCAGCTATTATGCACCGAAGAATGCTTTCTTCCCCTCCCTCTCTTCCTCTGTTAAGCCAATAATGCGTATATTATTTCTTTTGAAGTCATCCCATAGGTCTCTGTTATTGTTTTCAGTATCTCTTACTCTCTTTTTGAGATCTCTAACTTCTTTTTTAGTTGTCTCTAACTCATCCTCAATCTTGCTAACTCTGTCTTCAGCCTCATTGATTCTATTCTCTCTCCCCTCTACTGTTTTCTGGAGTTCATCTATTTTGTTACCTTGTTCTGGTACTGTTTTAGCCTGTTCAGCTAGTTGTGTTCTTAGCTATTTCAGCTCTCAGCTCTCTAATAACCTTGAGATAATTAGTGATTTTTACATGGTCTCATTTGCTGTTTCTGCATTTCTGATGACAATTCTTTCTAACTCTTTACTCACTCCTATGATTATTTTCTTAACTAGTGTTTGGATGTTGACCTCATTATTTTATGCTTCAACCTTTGGGGGCTTTTAGCTGGACTCTTGTCCTGGTTCATTTCTCCAATATTTCTTCTTGTTGGTTTAACCATTTTATATAGTATGCTATGAGGTCCCTTTCTCAGTACTTTTTAAATTATTGATCACTCTTGCCTGGATTGACTTGTGTCTAAGTAAGGTAATTAAAGGGTTCACAGTTTTAGAAATTGACAGTTGTTTCAATATTATTTTAATCCCTGAGTTGGAGCTCAGTGGCTTAACAGCCTCTTTTGTACTTTTTCTTCCCTGTGGGATATGGGAACCTGAGGGATTTTAAATTATAAGTAGGCTTCTTAGCTTAATCACTAACTCATGACCAAGAGATAAAGTAGGGTGGGGCAGAGATAATCCATTCATTATAGAAAGAGACTTTCACAGCCCTACCCCTAGGCCACCGAGGTATAGATCTTCTCTTGAGTTTCCTGGTTAGTTCTCTGTCCCCTCATGTCAGCACAGCGCCTCCCTGTCACTGCTCCAGATTCTGAGGGCAGTAGCAATGGAGACTCACAGTTGCATTTAGTGAGTCTCAGGGGAGTCTTCTCCCTTCAGTCGTCTTGTTGTTGGTGAAACAGACTGGAGGTGGTGTCTCAACTGTTAAACTGCCTGACTGTTACCAGCCACTAAATCTCTCCCTAGGCTCCTCTCTGTTCACAAGCCATACATGTTTGCACTCACCAGTTATTTGGTGGGTTCCTGAAGTCGTTCTAGTCCTGTCATGTTGTGGTCCTAGGTGGTCTCTTTTGGTATTCCTAGTTGACCTGGGACAGGAGAGGAGATAAACACAGCTGCTGCCGCTCCATAGTCCCACCTCCGGAAGTCTCATTTATTTATTTCCTTTTGTTGCCTTTGTTTTATTGTTGTGGTTATTGTTGTTGTTGTTATTGATGTCATCATTGTTGGATAGGACAGAGAGAAAATGGAGAGAGGAGGGGAACACAGAGAGGGGTAGGAAAGTTAGACACCTGCAGACCTGCTTCACCCCCTGTAAAGTGACTCTCCTGCAGGTGGGGAGCCGGCAGCTCTAACTGGGATCCTTACGCAGGTCCTTTTGCTTTGTGCAATGGTGCTTAACGTGCTGCACTACCTCCCTACTCCCTACCTCCCAGTAAATTCCAAAGACAGAGGGCATGATGCTGATGATAAAGATGGGAAGAAGACTTCACATTCCATTTGCTAAATGCCCAGAATCAGGTCTGCAAAAGGTCCTTAGCAACATAGACAGGGTCTCATGCTGTTTTCAAGGAACTCCTAAAAACCAAAATGCCAGAGAGGCAGGTCTAGTTTGCCTGCTGGTTTCAACCCATCTCTAGACCACAGTTACACTGGACAAGTGATTCCCAGACCTGGCTCAGATTTCGCAGGCCCTAAGTCTCTGACTGGGAACTCGCTCCAGCTCTGCTTTATAACTGTAGCTGTGCTGTGCATGAGAGACCAAGTGCAAGTGTAAGTGCAAGGACAAGACAAAAACATGAAGGTTTGTTTCGGAATCAGAGGCAAATGTAAACTAATATAAAAATAATAGCACTTCCTGGACCTTGTCTTCTTGAAGTTGGGGTAGAGGGATGGTCCTCAGAGCTCTTTAAGGAATTGTGTCATGGGCTATGATGTTTTGTAATTCTCTAGATTTAGTGATGTTCCAAGAGAAGACTATAAGGATTCTAGGAAGTTAAGTAAAGAACACACACACACACACACACACACACATTGCTTGGCAACATTAAAGTTTAAATATTGCTTGTTCTCTTCTTAGGTTGTATCCCATTATAGTATTAAAAAAACTCAGACCTATGGTCCAGGAGGTGGCACAGTGGTAAAGCTTTGCACTCTCAATCATGAGGTCTTGAGTTCAATCCCTGGCAGCACATGTGCCAGAGTGATGTCTGGTTCTTTCTCTCTCCTCCTATCTTTTTCATAAATAAATAAAGTATTTTAAAAATTCAGACATTAAGTTTTTTCAGAGAAATCAGTCTCTCTCTCTCTCTCTGTGTCTGTGTGTGTATATGTGTGTATGTGTATCAAGAAAAAAAAATGCCACTGGAAAATTTTGCTTTTCACATTAGTAGAATAAAGAACAATTAGAGGCTTAAATGCTTCTTTTTCCTACCCATCCCCAATTCCCATTTTTCATTCTTAGAAAATTACTAAAGTATATCTACTAGGTAAAGTTGAGGTATGGTTAAAAACAACAACAACAACAACAACTTTGATGCTTTAAAATTTTGGAATTTATGTACTTATTTATTGCAATTTCAATTTTTTTTGGTGGGGAGATGCCAGGGCATTGCACATAGAGTTCACTGTTCCTGAGCCTACTGTTTTTTTGTTTTGTTTTGTTTTTAGCTGCTTATTGTCATTGGATATTGCATAGTATGCCAGCTCCCCCTGGCTTCTGCTTAACCATATGCCTATATAGGGATAGATTTAATCCCATTCAAAGCTTTGGTCTATTTACATAAATCACTTTACATTTACATAAAGCACTCCAGGGCATTGGTGGTTCAGTGATAGGATTCTCGGCTGCTCTGCCCCCTCCTTGTCACACTCTGATTTTCACCAGTCACTTTTCTCTCCACCCTCTCTATGTCACATCCTGTTTCCACCCTACTTGGCAAGTGTATATATAAAGACAGCATTGTGAGTTTTACAGTACTTGAGTTTAGCTTAGCTCATCATAGATTGTGCTGCGTCCTGCATGAATAAAGAGATACTGCCTACAGCTCAACCATGAGTCCCTGGTCGTCTGTCTCCTGTCAGTGAAGCTCAGCCTGACAACTGGACATTTGGGTTGCTGCCAAGTTTGGGCTAATACAAGTTATGCTGTTCTGAACATAAGTGTACATAGATATCCTCAGATGGGTGTATTTGCTTTCTTTGGATATTTCCCCAGGAGAGGAATTGCCAGGCCATAGGGTAGGTCCCATGAAGACATTGTTAAGCTGCTAGAAACAATGAGTGGATCCCAGGCTTTTCAGCCTCAGTCCTTTCAGGAGCCTCTAAGGTCAGGTAACCCTTTTTTTTTTTTTCTTTCTGGGCACCCAGGGTGGGGATTTTGCTCAGTTAGTCTGCACTAAATTTCTTTTGGTTGAGTTGTATTAATTCTGGCGCTATGCTTTTAATATGAGGTCCCTGGAGTCCTTCCTGCCTTTCAGTATAAATGTTACCACATGGGAGGGATCTGCATGTGTCTCTCTACCTAAAGTACTTTGAGCTTCCATAATCCTTCCATATAACATCCTGTTTACTTCTTTGGGGGCACACTTCAGAAATTGTATTATAATTTGTATTGTTTTGACAAAGAGAGCAAGCCTTCTATCCTGAGACAACATTATGTGTTGTAATTTTAGAGGAAGCAAATTTAAAACCTCCATAAATTTGTAGCTCTACTGTCTAGTGATCTTCTGGTAAAGGTTACTTTGTTGAATGTCCAGACTTCCCTCTTTTCCAGCTGAGTGTCACTACCCAAGACCTTCTTCCCAGATGCTCTTTGGCTCCTTATCCCCTTCAAACTTCAGGATAATTTCAAGGGGGCTGACACTGAGAAATGAGTGGTAGTTTCAATCTTAGGATGGTGAACATTCTTGTTCATATTGGCGCAATGTACAGCTTGCCAGTGACAAAAATGTAGGTCAAGTTCAGATTCTATGGCCTCTTTCTTCTCCCTATTTAGCACTTTTTTTTTCTATTTTTAAAATATTTTTTTAGTTTTTTTTTTCTTTTGCTTCCAGGGTTATTGCTGGGGCTCAGTGCCTGCACCATGAATCCACTGCTCCTGGAGGCCATTTTCCCTCCCTTTTGCTGCCCCTGTTGTTGTAGCATTGTTGTGGTCATTATTGTTATTGCTGATGTCGTTCATTGTTGGATAGGACAGAGAGAAATGGAGAGAGGAGGGGAAGACAGAGGTAGAGAGAAAGACACCTACAGACCTGCTTCACTGCCTGTGAAGCAACCCCTGCAGGTGGGGATCTTTACACCTGTCCTTGTGCTTTGCGCCACGTGCACTTAACCCACTGAGCTACCACCGGACTCCCCCAAAATTAAAAAAAATATTTATTTATTTATTTATTTATTCCCTTTTGTTGCCTTTGTTGTTTTATTGTTGTAGTTATTATTGTTGTCATTGTTGTTGAATAGGACAGAGAGAAATAGAGAGTGGAGGTGAAGACATTGAGGGGGAGAGAAAGATAGACACCCACAGACCTGCTTCACCGCTTGTGAAGCGACTTCCCTGCAGGTGGGGAGCCAGGGCTGGAACTGGGGTCCTTACACCAGTCCTTGCGCTTTGTGCCACCTGTGCTTAACCCGCTGTGCTACAGCCCAACTCCCTAAAATTTTTTTTGAGATATTTATTTATTTTCCCTTTTGTTCCCCTTGTTGTTTTTTATTTTTGTCCCAATTGGATACAGCAACATATCAAAAAGATTGTTCATCACGACCAAGTGGGATTCATCCCAGGAATGCAAGGATGGTTCAACATCCATAAGTCAATCAATGTCATTCACCACATCAATAAAAGCAAAGCCAAAAATCACATGATTATCTCAATAGATGCAGAGAAAGCCTTTGACAAAATCCAACACCCATTCATGCTCAAAACTCTACAAAAAATGGGAATAGATGAGAAATTCCTCAAGATAGTGGAGTCTATATATAGCAAACCTACAGCCAACATCATACTCAATGGACAGAAGCTGAAAGCATTCCCCCTCAGGTCGGGGACTAGACAGGGCTGTCCACTGTCACCGTTACTCTTCAACATAGTATTGGAAGTTCTTGCCATAGCAATCAGGCAAGAGAAAGGAATCAAAGGAATACAGATTGGAAGGGAAGAAGTCAGGCTCTCACTATTTGCAGATGATATGATAGCATACATAGAAAACCCTAAAGAATCCAGCAGAAAACTACTGGAAGTTATTAGGCAATATAGCAATGTATCAGGCTACAAAATCAATGTACAAAAATCAGTGGCATTTCTTTATGAAAACACTAAATCTGAAGAAGACATCCAGAAATCACTCCCATTTACTGTTTCAGCAAAATCAATCAAATACCTAGGAATAAAGTTGACCGAAGAAGTGAAAGACTTGTATACTGAAAGCTATGAGTCGCTACTCAAGGAGATAGAAACTGATACCAAGAAATGGAAAGATATCCCATGCTCATGGATTGGAAGAATAAATATCATCAAAATGAATATTCTCCCCAGAGCCATATACAAATTTAATGCAATACCCATCAAAGTTCCACCAAGCTTCTTTAAGAGAACAGAACAAACACTACAATCATTTATCTGGAACATGAAAACACCTAGAATTGCCAAAACCATCTTAAGGAAAATAAACAGAAATGGAGGCATCACACTCCCAGACCTTAAACTATATTATAAAGCCATCATCATCAAAACGGCGTGGTACTGGAACAAAAATAGGCACACAGACCAGTGGAACAGAATTGAAAGCCCGGAAATAAATCCCCACACCTATGGACATCTAATCTTTGATAAGGGGGCCCAAAGGATTAAATGGAAAAAGGAGGCTCTCTTCAATAAATGGTGCTGGGAAAACTGGGTTGAAACATGCAGAAGAATGAAATTGAACCACTTTATCTCACCAGAAACAAAAATAAACTCCAAATTGATCAAAGACCTGGATGTCAGACCAGAAACAATCAAATACTTAGAGGAAAACATTGGTAGTTATTATTGTTGTTATTGATGTCGTCATTGTTAGACAGGACAGAGAGAAATGGAGAGAGGAGGGAAAGACAAAGGGGGAGAGAAAGATAGACACCTGAAGACCTGCTTCACCACCTGTGAAGCGAGTCCCCTGCAGTTTGGGAGCTGGGGGCTTGAACCAGGATCCTTGCACCAGTCCTTGCGCTTTATGCCATGTGCACTTAATCCACTGTACTACTGCCCGACTCCCTATTTTTAAAATATTAAAAATATTTATTTATTCATTTTTGGATAAAGAAATAGAGATGCTGAGATGGAAAGAAAGTGACTCCTGAAACACTGCTTCACCACTTGTGAAGTTTTCCTCCACAGGTAGGGACCGGGGTCTGGAGCCTGGGTACTTGAACATGGTAACACATGAGTTCAACTGAGTGTGCCACCACATGGCCCCTTATTTTATTTTAATGAAAGAGATAAAAACAGAAAAATACAGTAAGACTAGAGCATTGCTCTGCTATGGTTTATGTTGTTGCTGGGTTTTTAACTTGGGGCATCAGGGAACTTGGAACCTTAGGCATGAAAATTTTTTGCATAACCATTATGCTGTCTCCCTAGTCCTGTATTTAGTGTTTAATGTCTGTCTCATTACTCAATCATACCTTGAGGAGAGGAGTCATGTCTGACTGGTTCCTGTTACATTCCTAGGGTGTAGTAGGGTGTCTGATCTAGGTTTCCAGTTAAGGTGAATCACCGATGCTTCCAGATCAATGCTTTTGTCTGTGAAGTGTGCCAATCTCCCAGTACCTACACAGCTCATCTGACCCACACAAATCTTAAGGATGAAGAAGATGAACAAGAACAACTGCTTCTAGTTCTGCTAATTGGTACAAGCTTTCTTTGGATAGGGGAGGGTTTGGAGAAAGAGTAGAGGAATACAAAGAGTCTCAAGAGATTTCCCTTCCCCTGCACCCCTAGCTATGTCACCCCCTCTCCATCCCCCTACCAAATCTGGCTCCTCCACTCAGTTTGGTGGCTGTTTGCTTTTTATTGGTCTCACCTACTCTTTACTTGCAGCCTTGCAGCCCCGACTCCCTCTGTGGGCTGTTCTTGTTCTGGAATATTTGGATCACTCTTTATCTACTCACCATCTGAGTAAGGGGATCCTGCCAAGATGATCAGATGGGAACTCCGTGCCAGAAACATTTTAATTAATTTATGATGATAAAATGCGAAAAGAAAACCATTGAGGAAAGCTTCAGCCAAAGAAAATTAAACATAAGAGGAAACAAAGAAACTAGAGCTATAAGGTCTTGGAAGGAAGGATCTGGTTGGCAAAGCAGCCAGAAAACTCTTTCTTTTGCCCTCTTCATTTGAAAAAAAAAAAAAACAAACACTAGAGGAGAAGTTTTAGAGGACCCAGGATCCAGATCCAGAGGGCAAGGGAAAAAACTGAGTTGCCTGCTAATTAGCCTAGGCTTATATTTTTTTCCCCAAAGATTTATTTTTTATTATTTTTACTTTATTTTATTTGACAGGACAGTAATTGAGAGGGGGAGGGGATAGAAAGGAAGAGAGATTGAGAGAGACCTGCAGCACTGCTTCTTCACCACTTACAAAGTTTTCTCTCTGCAGATAGGGAACTGAGGGCTTGAACCCTGGTCCTTGCTCATGGTAACATGTGCACTTAACCAAGTGTGCCACCTGACACTCCTCCTTTCTGTTTTTCAGTGTTGGGGCCTTGCGCATGTGTGATTCTGCTGCACTTGGAATGAATTTTTCATTATTTTTATTTTAGATAGAGACAGAGACAGATAAGGGAGAGTAATCACATCATGCTTCACCATCTGTGAAGTAACTCCTGGTACAGTGGTACTCTCATGTGGTACCTAGGCTTACACCTGGAACCTCACACATGGTGATGTACTCATTCTACTGGGCCTCTTTAGCCTAGACTTCTTGGAAAAGGTATAGAGAACAAAACTGTATGAAGTTCACCATTGTAGTAGAGGTGCCAGGATTTGTTAGGTAAACAGGAGAGAAGTTTTTTCTTTTGTTTATATTTCTCTTTTATTACAAGGTTATGCTCAGGGCTCAATGTTTGCAGTTTCATTGCCCCTGGTAGCCATTTTTGTCCCCCCATCCCTAGTCATTGGGACTCAGTACCTGCATAACAAATCCACTATTCTATTAGTCATATTTTTCCTTCCGCCCTTCCTTTTCTTTTACTTGATAGGTCAGAGAGCAATTGAGAGGGGATGGGAGGGGGAGATAGAGAGAAAGAATGAAAGACTTCTGCAACATTCTTCAACACTTGTGAAGCTTGTGCCCTCCACACCCCCCACAGGTGGGGACTGTGGCCTTGAACCTGGGTCCTTGTGCATGGTAATGTGTGTGCTCAACTGGGTATACCACTACCTGCCTCTCCCCTCCTAGCTTATCTCCTTTCCTCCGTTTCTTTCCCTCCAACCTTTTCTGTCTGCTTTTGATAGAGGTGAGAGACAAAGACAGATGAATAGAGACACATATTCATCTGTGAAGGTGAGTTACCTGTAGAACTGGCCCACCACTCTTAAAATTTTCTCTCTGAAAATGGGGCCTGGGGACTTCAACCTGGATCACTGCACGTGGTAATGTGTGTGCTCTACTGAGTGAACCATCATCTGGCCCAAAGGGAAAGCTTTAAAGTTGTTTCTCTGAAACACACACACACACACACACACACACACACACACACACACACACACACACACACACTTAAGGAAATCAATATTTAAAGTTCTTTATTTTCTTTCTTTCTTTCTTTCTTTCTTTCTTTCTTTCTTTCTTTCTCTCTTTCTTTCTTTCTTCCTTTCTTTCTTTCCTTTCTTTCTTTCTTTCTTTCTTTCTTTCTTTCTTTCTTTCTTTCTTTCTTTCTTTCATCTTTCTTCTTATTTTTAACCAGAGCACTCAACTCTGGTTTATGGTGGTGTGGGGGGTTGAATATGGGACTTTGGAGCCTCAGGCATGAGAATCTTTTTGCATAACCATTATGTCTCTACCCTGCTTTAAAATATATCTTTCTTGAGGATAGTAATTGATAGGGCAAAGCATACATAGGGAAAATAATAAAGAAAGCCTGTGTTAGCTAACTATACCTCTCCTAAGACAAAAATAGCAGAGTGATATTTACTTGAAGGCTGTTGGGTAATTTGACTTACTGTCAAGGCTTGATATAATATTGTTTTCTTTTTTCCCCCTTATGTGAAACAGCTAGTGAGGCTGAAAAAAAGAGAAAATTTTCAGTTGTTTCTAGCTGCGTAAGAGAAAAAGGTAACATACTTGTGAAAGAGCACTCAGAGTTCTATCAAAATATAAAATTATATGGTTTCTAATGTATTTGGATATCATATCTTTATAGATTTTATAGATATATCTCAATCCAACTGGTATAATTGAAGGAACACAATAGGCTCTTAAAGTCAACTGGGAGAAGAATAGAGCAGCGAAGGAAAAAAAAATGGAACTCATTAGTTGAAGACAGTGAAAGAAATGAGACAAACTTGCCAAAAATTTGAAGGAATCTAGAGTATGTGTTTCCTAATTGTCTTAAGAGGTAACTATAAAAACTGAATAAACTTATGTTGAACTCAGTAACTGATTATTTATATAGTTGATTTAATAGAACAGTAGAACTCTAGAGCTATAGAGTGACTTCATACTATGGACTGGAATCAGAGATGCCTAGAGAGAGAGAGAGAGAGAGCACTCCCCTACCCCTTTGTATAGTGGGGGCTTAGCATGTGCATTTTGAAAATCACTTGTAAGAGATTTTAATGTGCATTTCCATATACTTATCTGTTTATTTTATTGTCACCAGGTTTATCACTAGGGCTCAGTGTCTATATGACATACCCACCACTTCCAGTGGATGTTTTTTTCTCCTTTTTTTTATTTGGCAGAATAGAGAGAAATTAGGAGGAGAGAGGAAGAGAGAGTAGAGAAAGAAAGAGATACCTGTAGCACTGCTTCACTGCTTGGAAGGCTTCTCCCTTGCAGATGGAAAATTGTGTGGAATTGCACCCCTCTTACCCTATGGTCTTGTCACTACTTCCATTTTATAAACAAATTAAAAAAAGAAATAAAATGATCCTGGGTTTATGATCCTCAAGGGATAAAGAATAGGAAAGCTTTCAAGGGAGGGGATGGGATACATAACTCTGGTAGTGGAGGCTTGAGCCTGTGTCCTTGCATGTTCACTCAGCTGCACCACACCCAGCCCTCCATGCATATATTTGCTCATTCAACATTTATCGAGCACTTCTCTAGTCAGATTCTATGGTTGGAATAGGGGGCACTGTGACCAGGAAAAAACAACAAAATCAAACAAAAAGACAGCAACAACAACAACAACAAAAAAACAGTTCCTGCTCTCATGGAGTTATGGCTCATGAGTTCTTCTTCTAGCGTTTGCCCTTCTTCCGTAGCCAGTCAACAGTGTCAGGTTGAGCCTGATGTAAAGTTTCAAGACCTCCTTTGAATCTGGAGAGGTGGCAGTCGTTGACTATGTGGGTCATAGTCTGTCTGTAGCCTCAGGGGCAGTTCGGGTCGTCTCTGGCTCCCCAGCGATAGAACATAGCAGCTCACCAGCCATGGCCTGTTCAATAGTGATTGAGGAGAGCCCAATCATAACGTGCTAGGTCAAAGCCGGGTTGACACTTGCAGGGGTCTGTGATGAGGTGTTTGTTCTTTATCTCAGCTGACTGCCAACTCTGTTTCCAAGAGTCTGGAACAGAGAAGTTCAGTGTAGGCATAGGGGACCAGATTGGATGACGAGATGTCAAGCGTTGGACAGGGTGGGCGAAGATATCCGTGTATATTGGCAGGTCCGGTCGAGCATAGACGTGGGAAATGAACTTAGATGATGCCGCATCCTGACGAATATCTGGCGGGGTGATGTTGCTAAGAACTGGCAGCCATGGAACCAGGGTGGGACGGATGGTTCCAGAAATTATCCTCATGGAGGAATATAATTTGGAATCGATCAAGTGGACATGGGGGCTACGGAACCATACTGGGCACAGTATTCTGCAGTGGCTCGTGAGTGATGTACACTTATTTCATGTTCTGCTAATGATACTCTCAAACTTTTTTTTTCTTTCTTTTAAAAAATTATTTATAAAATAAAAACTATTGACAATAAGGGGGTTACAATTCCACACAATTCCCACACCAAAGTTATGTATCCTATCCCCTCCTTTGAAAGCTTTCCTATTCTTTATCCCTCAGGGAGCATGAACCCAGGATAATTTTCTTTCTTTTTTTAAAATTTATTTATAAAATGGAAGTATTGACAAGACCATAGGATAAGAGGGGTATAATTTCACACAGTTCCTACCACCAGAACTCCATATCCAATACACTTCCTTGAAAGCTTTCCTATTCTTTGTCCCTCTGGGATCATGGACCCAGGATCATTATGGGGTGCAGAAGGTAGGAGGTCTGGCTTCTGTAATTTCTTCCCTGCTGAACATGGGCATTGACAGGTCGATCCAGCCTGTCTTTCTTTTTCCCTGGTCGGGTAGGGATATGGCGAGGTAGGGCTCCAGGAGACCTTGGTGGTGTCATCTGAACAGGAAAGTCTGGTTGGCATCATGATAGCATCTGGAACCTGGTGACTGAAAATGAATTAAGATATAAAGCAGAACAAATTGTTTGCGGGTTGATCCATGTCCCCTGCCTCCCTAGCCAGCGGTGGAAGGGGATCAGAGTGGCCCCTGGGGGGTCACACGGTAGCTCTGGTGTTGAGGGTGACGTGTGCAGAGAGGAAAGTCATGCCAGACTCAGCCAGCTCCAGGAGAAGCCTCTGACAGTCCAGTCATTTATTGAGGGATACAAGCAAGCAGATAGTCCAGAGAGAAGGTTGACGTAATCATTCCCCCAAACACAATACATAGTTACATCTTGACCTACAAAGTATTTGATCACAACTGGAAAGCTACTGTATAAGGCTTGGTCATGAGCTCACAATGCATTTTTCTCTGAGGGTAAATTACAGGCACTTCAGGGCAGGGGGAAGGGAGCATTTGAGTAAAATCAGGATATTTGTGCTGGGTTTCAAGTCAGCCATTGTCAGGTTGCATCGCAGGGGAGGGAGAAGAGACCAGGAACTTGTGGCGGAGCAGAACGCAAATCTTTATTCACGTGGGTGCCCCAGAATTGGATGTGAGCACAGCGGTTCAGGCCACGTGGAGCTAGCAAAATGGCCGCCTCCCACTATGCCCACCAGCCCTTCTCTGGGTCGGGTTGCAGAAGAGAAAAGAGCAAAGAGAGTGAAAGTGGAAACAGGAGAGGCTTTTATGGGAGAATTCCGGAAGTGGCAAGTTGGGACAGGATTGGCTAGGCAAGGGGGTGGAGAGAGGCAAAAGGCATATTGGTAAGGTGGAAGTGTCTTTAGCAACTGTTGCAATGGTTTTAACTGAATTAGAAATAGCCTGAGGGGATAACGTGGTGGAGATCTGTAAATAACAGTTGCATGGAAATATAGTGGTTGTGGGCCCTGCCAATGTTCGACCATATCTGCACAATTTCCCAACAAGCCATACACAGTAATTCATGGCATTTGTTTTAAGGGGATGGAGTAGCATATATATACAGAGAGGTGCCCCATCTAGGGAAGCCCATCCATCATAAATTCATGAGGTCAGGAGGGACCTGCCTAACTTCTCTCCCAGGAAAGGGAGTGAATTCGGGTAAACCTGCTCAGATTCTCATGGAAACAATGGTCTGGACTTCCTGGATGGTGGGCCCATTCCCCACAATTGTTGACTCATCATGAACTTAAAGGCAAGAATATTGCAGATGAAGACTTAGGGTCCCTGTTTTGGAAAAAGCTGGTAGGTCTATTTTTGGTATATTCCAAGGGGCCCACTGACTTTATTAGTTTTTGCCTGAGCCTGACATCTAGTATGCAGGTGGACCTAAGTTATTGTCTGGGGAGATGGTGTCTGAACTGTAAATAGGACTAGAAAGCTAGATCAGGGCAGAGAGTAGCTCCCAAATATGGGAAAAGCATATAAATCTTGTTAACCGTAAACCCCATCGATCTGATCTGAGGCCCATAATCAGCACAGGAACCTATGTAACCTCTGCATTCCTGTAAGTCTGAGCTCACATTCTGTGGTCATGGCTAAGAACATTCCAGGCTGCATTAATTTCAGGACCCATCATCCTCAGGTGACAGGTTTAGTATGTTATCCAACCTCCCTTTGGAGAATGGAATGTTTCCTACCACTGTTTTAAAATATATATATATCCCATCCCCTTCCCAATTGTTGGTATGCATGAGACCCCTTCTGTTTCATTTGGTTTAAATCCCCCCTGCTTAACACTATTCTATTTACATAACCACTTCATTCTATTTATATAACCGCTGTTAACAAGTACCTCCCTCCAGAGCATTGGTTCAATCCCCACTGTTTCGTGATATGTTTTTGCTCCACCCCCCCTCCTTGTCACACCCTGATCCTCTCCTTGTCACACTCTGATTGTCACCAGTCACTTTTCTCTCCACCCTCTCTATGTCACACCCTGTTTCCACCCTACTTGGCAAGTATATATAAAGACAGCATTGTGAGTTTTAGAGTACTTTACCTTGAGTTTAGCTTAGCTCGGCTTAGATTGTGCTGAGTCCTGCATGAATAAAGAGATACTGCCTACAGCTCAACTATGAGTCCCTGGTCGTCTGTTACCCGCCCGTGAATCCAGCCCGGAGAAAACAACCTAACCCGTTGAAAACGACATATGGCGCAACAACGTGGGACCAGACCTGCGCAACTCCCAGATAAGTGAAGACTTTGCCTACCTATGCACTATGGTCTTCTCTTCTACTTACGAAGAGGTTTGCCAAAGCCTCTACTGTTTCATTATGAGACAGTTTCTCTGTCTCTGGAACATTTTACTCTGGGCCACACTTCGGTTCCCTCACCGGGAACTTTGGTTTCTTATGACCGGGATCATAGAGCTTGGGAGATGCACGGAGATTTCTCCTTGGACTTTCTGGATTCCCTCTCCCATGATTCCTGAGGAAAAGGACTACATTTTGCTCCGGGCCACAGTTTGGTTCTTTATGACCGTGATCGTAGACCTTGGGATATGCATGGGGATTTCCCCTGGAACTTTCTGGACTTCTTCTCGAATGTTTCCCATGGAGAAGGACTACTCTAATTTGAAGAACATTCTCGAGTACCCTGGCAGTTCCCAAGTATGGAGACATGTGGTTAGTTCTACTCTCCTGATTGGATTCTTTCTTCAATGGGAAGAGGCTTTTAAAAATGGGTGCCTGAAGCAATCCAGCAGGAACAGTCAGAAACACCCTAAATGGAATTTCGAGGACCTTTTTGGACTAGGTCGCCCTCCGGGGATTCTTAATCCTACATGGTGAGATCTTGATAATCTGGTTCAAGTTGCGTTTCATAAGAGAATGATTTGAATGACTGAATTTTTGTTTGACATTGACTTAAAAAAAAAATGCTGGACACAGCCATGATTTCTAGAGACATCCAGAAACAATCCAAAAAATTGTTTTTTTCCTCCTTTGATTTCTCTTTTATGTCTTGACATGAATCTGAAACGTTTAATCCTGAAAACTGTATGAGTTATGGGTGGGGCAGATAGTGCAATGATTATGTTAATTATTCTCATGCCTAAGGCTTTTAACTGTGGTTCTTCTGTTTACCTTTCCACATTTTATTGAGTTTAAAGTGTTTTAACAACCTTGAAATGATACTAGAAAGGACTTCCAATTATAATGGAGTTATCAATGATAGTAAACTTCTAATCTGCTACAAGTTTTGTTTGACAAGTAAGTGAATTTCAGCTGTCAAGTCTTCACATGAAAAAGCATCTACTCAAATGGAATTCCCGGAAATCCATTTGGACCCCTGTTCTCTGACATCGCCCCCGGAAACCAATGATGTGACCTGGCACGGCCTGAAGAAACAGATTCACAGACTCGAAAGCTCACTCTCTACAGAAAAGCAGAATTCTGGTGGCCAACATTCCCCATCGAGACAGACGTGCAGTGTTTCATCCTCCGGCATTTTCTTCTGTGGTCAGCTACTTTGGACTGACACCTCCATCGGACTTACTGGTACACACTGCTGTGTTTCTCAAAGACTAACTTCAGCCAATTGCCTTGAAACTTTATAGACCATGTCCCCTCGCCTGCAGGCTCTGTCCCAGAGGCAGAAAACTCCCCCTCCTTATTAGGTTATGCCCACAGAGGCATGAAGCGCCCCAAGAGGCAATAGATGCCCACAGAGGCAGGAAACGCCCTTTGAGGCAAGAGATGCCCCCAGAGGCATGAAGCGTTCCCAGAGGCAAGAAATGCCCTTTCGCCTGCTAGGCCTTGCCCTTTGAGGCAAGAAAAGCTCTCCTTGGCATCACACTGGTTATTGCTGCTCGCCTATTTTGTTTACCATGTCTTATGCCAGTTCTTTTGAAAACGCCTGTATGATATACGTTTCTGTTCACCCTACAATGGCCATTAGTTAAAAAGAAAGGGGGAATTGTTGGTATGCATGAGACCCCTTCTGTTTCATTTGGTTTAAATCCCCCCTGCTTAACACTATTCTATTTACATAACCACTGTTAACAAGTTCCACCCTCCCTCCAGGGCACTGTGGTTCAGTGATAGGATTCTCGCCTGCTCTGCCCCTTCTTTGTCACACTCTGATTTTCACCAGTCACTTTTCTCTCCACCCTCTCTATATCACATCCTGTTTCCACCCTACTTGGATAGTATAAAAACAGCTGCTCTTCTGATTAAAGACACTTGGAAATTGCTTTCCGGCTCCGAGAGTTCCAGAGTGTATCTCCTGCGGAAGTTGGTGCAGCACGCGTTCCTGATCCCTCTCCCACACAGCAGCCTAGATCAGCTCCAGTTGAGTTCTCTCCAACCCAGAGAGCACTAGCTCGGGAAGAAGTACCCGAAGAAGTACCCTCAGGCTATCCCGGCACCCAATAGCTTCCCATTCTCTATCCCTCTGGGAGCATAGACCCAGGGTCGTTATGGGTTGCAGAAGGTGGGAGGTCTGGCTTCTGTAATTGCTTCCCCGCTGAACATGGGCGTTGACTGGTTGATCCATACTCCTAGTCTGCCTCTCTTTCCCTAGTAGGGTGAGTCTCTGGGGAAGTGGAGCTCCAGGACGCATTGGTGGGGTCCTCAGTCTAGGGAAGCCTGGCCAGCATCATGCTGTCATCTGGAACCTGGTGGCTGAAAAGAGAGTTAACATACAAAGCCAAACAGATTGTTGAAGAATCATGGACCCAAAATTTGGACTAGTGGAGAGGAAGTATTGGGGGGTACTCACTGCAAACTCTAGTGTACTACTGCTTTCAGGTATATATTTGCCCTAGATTATGGATACGTGTGAACATATGTTCTATCTCCAGGAACCTGGTCTATATCTAGGTTTTGGGACTTTGTTAGAAAGTGAACCACCTGGGATGGAATTAGAGGAATTAGAGAATACTATGAAAGGAAAGGTCTCACCCAAGTGATGAAATGAAAGCCTTTTTGTATTACCATTATGCTCTCTCTCTAGCCTCCTACCCAAACTTTAAAGTGAACTTCCCTGGATTACTCAGTTAGGTGGTAGATAGGAACAAGACCCAGATTTTCCATTCTTATTTCTAGCTTCTTTCTGCCTGTAAATCAACTTTGCTGATTCTCTGACAATCTCTTCAATAGTTTGACACTAAAATGCTTGAGATGTCATTTGCGGTGGAAAAGCAGCTGAGCTGGGCTCTAAGTTGCAATCATTGCTCTGCCATGTGTTAGCTTTGTGACCTGGCCAGTCTGTAAATTATAGCCACCTCTGGTCCCCTCATATATGGATTAGAACCCTACATGCCTCACTGAGATGATGAAAGAAGTGAGTGTGACTATTTGGCAAGATGACATAAATGGAAAAGCTTATTTAGAAACTAAGATTTTGCAAAAACCCAGTTACTGAAAATTCTATCCAGTTCTGAGCAGGAGACTGCAGACCTTACTAGGTGTTGCTGGGGTTGGGGTGTGTCAGGAGCCAGCTGGGGGCTGGCAGGGTGACCATATCGACCTCACATGTTGGAACACACCAAGTAAGTGCTGTGCCAGTTGGTATCAGATGAATTTTGCTATCTGAGCCGCCATGAGGTGTGCTGGGTGCCAGTGGCTGCTCTTTGGGGCTCATGACAAGGCACTGGCAGCCTTTGCAGAGCAAGCCAGAAAATCAGAGTTGGCACAGAGAGTCTGAAATCAGAGGGAGCTATCAATTGTGGAGACAGAGTCTGGAGTGAGTGGCAGCAGCTTCAGAAACTTCCACTGACTGGCTGCTTAGTTTCCTGTGCAGACCAGCCAGCCCTCACTCAGGGAGAATGTGATTCCATCCCTGGGCTACTTGCTGCTGACTGGCTCCACAACTTTGGCTCTAGAAGGAGTCTTTAATTATTTTTAAAGATTTATTTATTTGCTTTTGAGAGAGGAGAGAAAGTAATCAGAGCATTGTTCATCTTTGGCCTTAGATGGTACAAGAATTGAGGACTTCTTCTGGGGCCACTGGCATGCAAGTTGGTACTCTAACAGGCTGAGCTATCTCCACAGCAACTAGCATGATTCTTCTTTCTTTCTTTCTTTCTTTCTTTCTTTCTTTCTTTCTTTCTTTCTTTCTTTCTTCCTTTCTTTCTTTCTTTCTGGCCACCTTGGTTATCACAGGGTTTGGTGCTTGCATGACAAATTCACCACTCCCAGTAGCATTTTTTCCTCCTTTTTTAAATAGAGAAATTATTTTATTGTAAAAATTTATTTATAAAATAGAAATACTGTGAAGACCATAGGATAAGAGGAGTACAGTTCCACTCAGTTCCCACCATGAGAACTCCATATTCTATCCCCTGCCTTGAAAGCTTTCCTATTCTTTATCCCTCTGGTAGTATGGACCCAGGATCATTATAGGGTGCAAAAGGTGGGAGGTCAAACTTCTGTAATTGCTTCCCCACAGAACATGGGCATTGACAGGTTGACCCATAATCCTAGCCTGTCTCTCTCTTCTGTAGTTGGGCAGGGGTCTGGGGAAGTGAGGTTCCAGGACACATTGGTGAGGTCATCTTTCTAGTGAAGTCTGGTTGACATCATGCTAGCATCTGCAATCTGGTAGCTGAAAAAGAGTTAAGATATAAAGTAGAACAAATGTTTAATAATCAAGAATCTGAAGGGAAAAAATAGCAGATGAGATTTGGGGTCTCCATTTTGGAAAAAAAACTAGTAGGCCTATTTTAGGTATATTCTAAGAGACCCATAACGTTACTAATTTTTGCCTGATCCCAACAGCTAACATGCAGATGGACCCAAGGTATTGTCTGGGGAGATGGTGTCAGAGCTGTAAATAGGACTATAAAGCCAGATCAGGGAAGAGAGTAGCTCCCAAATATGGGAAAAGTATATAATATTGTTAACTGTAAGCCCCATCGATTTGATCATATTCTGCAAGAGAGACAAAGAAATTTAAAATATAGAGGGGGGATAGAAAAGGAAAGATAAAGGCACTTACACACTTCCTATTGCTTGTGAAGCTTACCCCCACAGGTGGAGACACTAGGTCTGTGTGTTATTTTGATAAATGCCCAAAAGTGAAACTTCTAGATCATAAGATAATTTCATTTTATTTAAGGACTCTCCATATAATCTTCCAAAGAACTGCACCAATTTGCATTCCTACCAGCAGTGCTGCAGAGTTCCTTTTTCTGCATAACCTTGCCAACATCTGTCATTTCCTGTTTTGTTTGTGTGAGATGGAATCTCTGTGTAGTTGTAGTTTGCATTTCTCTAGTAATGATTAAAGTGGAGCATTTCTTCATATGTCTGTGGGCCATGCATATTTCTTTAGAAAACTATTTAATGGGTTGTCAGAAAAATTGTGACACATTTTTACATAGAAAAACAGAAAAATATACCAAGACTTTTCTGACACCCAGTAGTTCTTTGGCCTAATTTTTCACTGGGTTATTTTTTTCTTCTTTTGTTGAGCTGTTTCAGCAAACGCTAGAAGAAGTTCTTTGTAGATGTTTGATAGTAGTTGTTTGTCAGGTGTGTGATGTGAACATATCTTCTTCCATTTTTGGGTTGCCTGATTATCCTTGTATAGTTTGTTTTGATGTGTAGAAGCTTTTTAGTTTCATGTAATCCTATTTATTACTCAGTTTAATTTACTGTGCCCAGGGAGTTTGACTCTCCAAATACATCTTTGATGTGGAGATCCTAAAAAGTTTCACTGACATTTTTTTCTGTAAAATTTAGAATTTCTGGTGTAATATCCAGCTATCTGATCTATTTTGATTTGATTTTGGTGTATATTTTTAGGTGGTTGCCTAGCTTCACTTTTCTACATATGGCTATCCAATTTCCCCAGCACCATCAGTTGAAGAGAATTTCTTTACCCTGTTGAGTGATTTTGGCCCCTTTGTCATATATATATTAGGTGGTTGTATATGTGTGGACTCATTTCTGGGCTCTTGATTCTGCTTCATTGATCCAATAATCTATTTTTTCCCAGTACCATGATGTTTTGATTATATTTCTTTATAGTATAAACTGAAGTGGGGGAATGTGATAACTCCATTTTTTCCCTTGTTCCTCAGAAGTGCTTTTGCTATTTATTTATTTATTTATTTATTTATTTATTTTTTGGTTTCACAGTTTTTTGGCAAGCTTTTTGATTTCCTTGAGTTTCTATTTTTTTTTTTTTTTAACCAGAATATAACTCTTCTGATGGTGTTGGGGATCAAACCTGGGGTCTCTTGCATGCAATTCCCATATGTGTTACTTCAATAAATACCTGCTGAATAAATGAAGAAAGCTTCATAGATTTTCTGTGGGAGAGGTAAGACATCAATTAAGAGTGGCTAGAATTTTTTTAAGTTCCCATAGAGGCCTTGTCATGAACGATGTTCATGATCTAAGCCTTTGAGTAAGGTACTTGGGAGAGGAGCCTTATGCCCCCTCCCCAGTACTATCTGGCTTAAATTGGCCTGAGCAAACAGATGGCATTTCTTATGGCAGCAGAGGGAAACCCAAATATAGGGTGACATGGGACCTCCTTATCCCACAGCCCTTAAAGCCCCTCACTAGCTCAGTTCAGCTGGACCTTTTTAAAAATTTTTATTTATAAAATGGAAATATTGACAATATAATAGGATAAGAGGGGTACAATTCTACACAACTCCCACCACCAGAATTCCATATCCAATCCCTTCCTTTGATAGCTTTTCTATTCTTTATCCCTCTAGGAGTAGGGACCCAGGGTCATTATGGGGTGCATAAGGTGGGATATCTAGCTTCTGTAATTGCTTCTGTATTGAACATGGGGGTTGGGAGATTGATCCATACACCCAGCCTGTATCTCTTTCCCTAGTGGGGCAGGGACCCAGGGAGGCTGGGCTCCAGGAGACATTGGTGGGGTTATCTGCCCAAGGAAGTCCGTTTGGCGTCATGATAGCATCTGGAACCTGGTGGCTGAAAAAGAGTTCAGATATAAAGCAGAACAAATTGTTGACTCATCATGAACCTAAAGGCAAGAATATTGCAGATGATTTATGGGGAAAATAAAAATGTACTATGAAGCCATATTTGCAGATTGACTGAGGTATTCCAGATACCTCCCTGGAAGTGCATGGGGCATGAACACAAGAGGGGCAGAATTGAGGCATCAGGGACTCAGATCTCTTGTGTCAGGAATCCAAAAGCATCAAATGTTTAAGTCACATAAAAATCCTGGGGCTACAGAGGCTTTGGTGCTAAATTTAAATATATATATGGGCCCTGTGTTGAGTGGATGGAGGTAAATAGTTAATTCTCTCCACAGAATATTTTCAAGAATGGGGGCTACTTTCTGCCCTAATCCAACTTCCTAGCCCTTTTCTCTACTCTGACACCATTTTTTCAGACAATGATTTTATCCAACTTCATGCTAGCTATCAAACTCAGGCAGGGACTACTATAGACGGTGGGCCTCTGGAAATATGCCTACTTTGGACTTCCTAGCTTTCTTTCACCCTAGGATTCCTAATCTCATCTGCTGTGTTACTACTTTTTTGTTACTGTCCATTAACCATATTGGTTCACTTTATGTCCTGCCACCTTCCAGACACCAAGTTGCATATGCTCTCATGATTCCATCCTGACTTCTCTGGGCAGATGATTTCACCAATGAGTCCTAGAATCTTGCCTCTCCAGAGCTCTGGCCCATGAAGGAAAGATAGAAACAGGCTAGGGATGTGGATCGATCTGCCAATGCCCAAATCCAGTGGAGAAGCAATTACAGAAGCCAGAACTCCTACCTTCTGCACCCCCAAATGACCTTGATCTATATTCCCTGCAGGGAAGAAGTGATAGGAGGAAGAGGATAAAAGGACTTTGAACTCCAGCTCCATCAGCACCCAGAGAGAGAGAGAGGAGGAAAATGGGAGAAATATTTGGATGAAGTAATAGGGTCATGTGTGGCTAGGAGGACAGAAAGGGATGGACCTGGAAGAAAAGGGGCAATCATGTAAAAATGTAGAGAGATAGCTATATTGATGATGATTAACCCATGTCTGCAACCTTGGGAGAACCATGTTGAACTGCAATGGAAGGATTAGGGATTCAAACTTCTGGTGGTGGGAATGGTGGGGAATTGTGCTGGGCTAGCGTGGGGGTGCTTCTTCTTGGGCGTGTGCTCTCTGGATTGGAGAGAACTCGACTGGAGCCAGCCTGGGCTGCTACTCACTCAGTGACGCAGGAGAGAGAGTCTTGAACTTGTGAGGTAGTGTCAATGCAATGTCTTTATTAATCAGAGAGACAATGCTTTCATAGGATAGAACTGGACATGGTAACTCGGAAACGGAAATGGCTAGGAAAGGGGGTGGAGAAAGGCAAAAGTGGGCGGGGAAGGTAGAAACTTCCTTAGCAACTGTTGTGAGAGTTTTAACTGGTGGTATTAATGTTACCCTGCAGGCAAGGAGGGTCTCGAGGTAGAAAGAAGATAGATCAGAGGAATGGAATGGGTGGGGATCTTTCAGGCAAAACAGTGATTATGTAAATAGGCCATAGTATCAGGAATGCAGGGTGGAGCAGGGGGATCTGGCTTAATGCCCAACAGAATTATAACGCTGTTGACATGTAATTTTGCAAATTAATACTGAATCACTAGTAAAAATTTTTTTAAAATCCTGTTAATGTCATTTACCATCAGAAGACTGTGTGTGGTGAACATGAAAACATGCATTCCCACCTAAACCTGGTCCTTTCCATAAGGCCAGGTCTTTACATTTTTTTCCTGAGTGTCAAAAAAAATAAAAAAACTGAGTGTCAAAAAACTACACCTTACTATATAGTTCAAATTAAACAAACCCTATAATAACAGGAAGTTTGTATTTGTTAATAGTTATTTATTTATTTTCCCTTTTGTTGCCCTTATTGTCTTTTTATTGTTGTTGTAGTTATTGTTATTATTGATGTTGTCATTAGGTAGGATAGAAAGAAATGGAGAGAGGAGGGGAAGACAGAGAGGGGGAGATAAAGAGAGACACCTGCAGACCTGCTTCACAGTTTGTGAAGTGACTTCCCTGCAGGTGGGGAATCGGGGGCTCCAGCTCAGATCTTTACAGGGTCCTTGCGCTTTGCGCCACATGCACTTAACCCGCTGCACTACTGTCTGACTCCCAGTTTGTATGTTTTACAACCCAGTTACCAAAGATTTTACTCCACTGTCTCGAAACATGGCTCTCCTTAAAAAACCTTTAAAGATAATTTTTGAAAATTATTATATCAATTAATTTTTAATAGTGACTGAGAGAAATTGAGGGGGGAGGTAGATAGAGAAGGATAGAAAAAGACATCTGCAATATTGCTTCACCACTTGTGAAGCTTCTTCCCTGTAGGTGGGAACTGGGAGTTTGTTTTTTTTTTGTATTAGTGATTTAATATTGATTGACAAACTTATGTGATAACAGGGGTATAACTCCACACTTTTCCCACCATCAGAGTTCTGAATCCCCATCCCTTCTATTGGAAATGCAGTAGTTCTCCCAAGATCAGTTATAGGTTGACCCTATTGAATATATGTCCAATCCATGAACAGGGGATATTCTTCCATCTCTTTGTGTCATTCTCTATTTCTTTCAACAGTGCCTTATAGTTTTCCTTGATAAGGTTGATAAGGTTTCCTTTGATAGGTTTATTCCTAGGTATTTGATCTTTTTGGACTCAATTGCAAATGAGATTGCTTTCTTCAGTTTCATTTCCTCTGTTGCATCTTTTGCATAGAGAAATGTCACAGACTTGTGGGTTTTGATTTTGTAGCCTGCTACTTTACTGAATTTATTGATGATTTCTAGTAGTTTCTTGCCAGAGTTTCTGGGGTCCTCTATGTATATATTAATATATCATCTGCAAATAATGAGAGTTTAGCTCCATCTTTTCTGATTTGGATTTGTTTGATATCTCTTTCTGTCTGATTGTGATGGCAAGAAATTCTAGGACTATGTTGAAGAAAAGTGGTGAGAGTGGGCATCATTGTCTAGTTCCTGAATTTAGGGAGAAAGCTTTAGTATTTCCCCATTGACTATGATGTTAGCCATGGGTTTGTCATTTATGGCCTTTATTATATTAAGGAATTTTCCTTCTACCCCCATTTTCTCAAGGGTATTTATCATAAATGGGTGTTGAACCTTATCAAATCATTTTTCTATATCAGTATATAAAATCATGTGATTTTTATCTTTCTTTTTGTTGACATAGTGGATTACATTCATTGACTTACAGATGATAACCCATTCCTGTTTCCCAGGGATGAATCCCACTTGATCTTAGTGAATTATTCTCTTAAAGTGTTGTTGGATTTTATTAGCCAAGATTTTGTTGAGAATCTTTGCATCAGTGTTCATCAGGGATATAGGTCTATAGTTTTCTTTTTTGGTGGAGTCCTTTCCTGCTCTGGGGATCAGGGTGATGTTAGCCTTGTGGAATGTGTTTGGGAGTGTTCCCTCTTCTTCTATTTTCTGGAAGAGCTTGAGGAGAATGGGTATTAGTTCTTCTTTGAATATTTTGTAAAATTCATTAATAGAGCTACCAGGGCCTGGACTTTTGTTTTTGGGTAGGCTTTTGATTACTGTTTCAATTTCTTTACAAGTGATTGGCCTATAAAGTTTATCTACTTCCTCTTGTGTCAAGGTTGGCAGTTGGTATGACCCTAAGAATATGTCTATTTCTTCTAAGTTGTCAAATTTGGTTCCATACAGATGTTCACAATATTCTTGCATAATCCTTTGAATTACTACCTCATCTGTTGTAATATCTCCTTTTTTCATTTCTGAATGATTTTACCACAGCATTTTCTCTTTTTCTCTTAGTGAGTATAGCTAGTGGTTTAATCTATTTTATTTATCCTTTCAAAAAACAAGTTCTTGGTTTCATTAATATTCCTGAGGGTCTTTTTGTTTTGATTTCTTTTTTTTTAATTAAAAAAATTATTTATTTTCCCTTTTGTTGCCCTTGTTTTTTATTCTTGTTATAGTTACTGATGTTGTTATTGTTGGATAGGACAGAGAAAAATGGAGAGAGGAGGGAAGACAGAGAGGGGGAGAGAAAGACAGATACCTGCATACCTGCTTCACCTCCTTTGAAGGGACTCCCCTGCAGGTGGGAAGCCAGGGCCTCGAACCGGGATCCTTATGCAGGTTCTTGCACTTTGGGCCACCTGCACTTAATCCACTGTGCTACCACCCGACTCCACGTCTTTTTGTTTTCTATTTCACTGATTTCTGCTCTGATTTTAACTATTTCCTGTCTCCCACTGACTGTCTGGTCTTTTTGTTGCTCCACTTCTAGTTGGTTGAGGTGAGTCATTAGATTGTTTACTAGTGATTTCTCCTGTTTATTAATGTGGGCCTGCATTGCTATGAACTACCCTTTCAGGGCTGCTTTTGTTAAATTCCATAGGGTCTGGTAACTGGTTTTTTCATTTACACTGGTATCTAGGTAATTCTTAATTTCCTTTTAGATCTTGTCAATGACCCATTTATTGTTCAGCGGCATATTTTTTAGTCTCTAGGCTTTTGGGAAATTTCTTTTCCTTTTTGGTTGATTTCCAGTTTCATGACTTCATGGTCTGAGAGGATGCATTTTATAATTTTAATATTTACATATTTGTTTAGACTGTCTTTATGACCCAGACTATGATCAATCCTTGTGTATGTCCCATGTATACTTGATAAGAATGTGTATTCATTACTTTGGGGATGAAAAGTTCTGTATACGTCTAATAGGTCCATTTCATCTATGGTTTCATTTAAGATAATTATTTCTCTCTTTTTTTTTTATTTAAGAAAGGATTAATGAACAAAACCATAAGGTAGGAGGGGTACAACTCCACACAATTCCCACCACCCAATCTCCATAACCCACCCCCTCCCCTGATAGCTTTCCCATTCTCTATCCCTCTGGGAGCATGGACCCAGGGTCATTGAGGGTTGCAGAAGGTAGAAGGTATGGCTTCTGTAATTGCTTCTCCACTGAACATGGGCATTGACTGGTCGGTCCATACTCCCAGTCTGCCTCTCTCTTTCCCTAGTAGGGTGTGTCTCTGGGGAAGCTTGAGCTCCAGGACACATTGGTGGGGTCTTCAATCCAGGGAAGCCTGGCCAGCATCCTGATGGCATCTGGAACCTGGTGACTGAAAAGAGAGTTAACATACGAAGCCAAACAAATTGTTGAGCAATCATGGACCCAAAGCTTGGAATAGTGGAGAGGAAGTGTTAGGGGGGTACTCACTGCAAACTCTAGTGTACTTCTGCTTTCAGGTATATATTTTGCAGTAGTTTATGGATATGTGTGAACATATGCTCTCTCTCACAGAACCTGGTCTATATCTAGGTTATGGGACTTTGTTAGAAAGTGAACCACCTGAGATGAAATTAGAGTGTACTATAAAAGGAAAGGTCTCACCTTCAGTAATGAAGCTGAAGGGTTGTCATTCCACTCGTGAAGTCTCTGGACACAGTCTGAGGTGAAGCATGTTGAGGTGGCAATTGTTGTGTTGGTTAGGTTGTGATTGGCGGATGCAATATTATTTGGTATGGATTGGGAGAGGCATACAGGAAAGTGGGCCCTATCCAAGGGTTCCAGGACTGGGGGAAGTAGGGGCTCTATAGTGGAGATGTGAGGTTCCTGCTGTCTTAGGGTTCAAAAAGACAATGGATAGTTAATGTTATCATCACATTAATTGGTAATTAGGTTAACTTTGAAAAGTCCTTTTGTATGGTTTGCTGTACAGTATCCAGTATCTTGTATATAGCTGTGCTATTGGATGCTTCTAATCTACTTGGTCTAGGCTTTTGAGAGAGTCCGCATATCAAATACACAGCCTATATATTAAAAAGATTCAGTTTGTGTTTTGAGAAACTTTGAGACGTACAACTGATTTTCCCCCTCTTATATTAATTAACTACTGATTTATATGTCTACATTTTGCTAGGAGTGTACATAAACACCATTCCCACCACCAAAAGACTGTGACCCATCCCTCCCACCCACTTCCACCCCCCACTGTCCCAGGAAGCTGCATGTCTACCCCTCACCACAGGGTTTTTACTTTGGTGCCCTACTTACAATTTGATCAGGTCCTGCTTTTAGTTTCCCTTTCAGATCTTCTTAGTCAGCTTCTGTTGATGAGTGGGATCATCCCATACTCATCTTTATCTTTCTGACTTAGTTCACTTAACATAATTCCTTCTAGCTCTGTCCAAGATGGGTCAGAGAAGGTGGGTTCATTGTTCTTGATAGCTGCATAAGGATCATTATTTCTCTATTGATTTTTTGTCCAGATATTTGTCTCTTGTGAGTTGAAATCTCCTGATATTTTTGTGTTGCTATCAATGTCTCCCTGGAGTTCAGTAAGTGTTCGTTTTATAGATTTTGGTGCTCCAAAATTTGGCATATTTATTTATGATGGTTACATCTTTTTGTTGGATTTATGCTTTAACCATTATGTAGTGTCTTTCTCTGTCTCTGATTACTTTCTTTGCCTGAAAATCTACTTTATCAGAGAACACAATAGCTTTCCCTGCCCTTTTTTAATGAGTTATTATCTTGGAACATCTTGCTTCAACTTCTTAAAATTATTTTCTGTTTCTTTTCTCTGGATATGTGTTTCCTGAAGACATATAATGGATGGGTCCTGTTCTTTAAACCATTTAGCTACTCTGAGTCTTTTGACAGGTGAATTTAGGCCATTCACATTTAGGGTGAATATTTATATATGTGGCTTACTTATGTCTATTTTGATTTTTATTTTGAGTTTATTTTAAATTGCTGAATTTTAGCCCATTTGTATCTGACCTTTTGTGTGGATGAGTTTCTGTTGTGAATTCCTCACTGATTTTTCTTGTGCTTTCTGTAAGTCTCTGTTCTCTGTTTTGTTTTGTGGTTACCATGTGTGTAATAACTAGTATTGTTTGGTTCAAGCCCCCAGCTCCCCACCTGCAGGAGGGTCACTTCACAAGCAATATAGCAGGTCTGCAGGTGTCTTTCTCTTCCCCCTTTTGTCTCTCTTGATTTCTTTCTGTCCTATCCAACAATGATGACATCAATAACAACAACAAATAAAACAACAAGGGCAACAAAAGGGAATAAATAAATAAATATTAAAAAATAACTAGTGTTGTGTATCTAGAAAAGTCTTTTTAAAGTTGATCTTGATTAAAACATTTGATATAGCTTCTTTGTCTTTTAATTCCCACCCCTATTTGCTGTTATTATTTCCTATTTTTATTGTGTTCTTATTTCTAGTCTACTGCTGTTCACCTCACTTAGTATGTAAGTATTCCTTTGCTTCTTCTTTTCTTGTAAGGTAGGGTTGATTGTGGTAATTCCTTGAGTTTTTGAATATTTGTGAAAAAATTTATTTCTTCCTCAGATCTGAAGGATAAATTTTGAGGATACTGGGGCCAGATGGTGGTACACCTGGTTAAGCACGCACATTATAGTGTGTGCCCCTGGTCAAGCCGCTGGTCCCCACCTGCAGGGGGAAAGCCTCACAAGTGATGAAGCAAGGCTGCAGGTGTCTTTCTGTTTCTCTCTCTCTCTCCCTTCTCCTCCCCTCTCAATTTCTCTCTGTCTCTAATAATAAATAAAATAAAACATTAAAATTAAAAAAAATTCAGGATATAAATATTGTGGCTGGAATTTCCTCTACTTTTGAACTTTTAATATGTCATTCTATTCTGTTTTTATCTCTAGGGTTTATGAAGAGAAATCTGATAAAATTCTGATAAGTATACCTTTGTATGTAACTTCTTTCTTTTCCATAGCGGCCTGCAAAAATTTTTCCTTCTCATTGAGTTTTGATAGTTTTACAATAGTGTGTCTTGGTGTTGGTCATTTGGATTTACAAACCTGGGCAGTTAGTCTGCTTCTTGAATAAGTATGTTCTGAGAATTGCTGGGTGATGAAATTCTCAGCTAAAATTTCTCTGAAAATTACCTCTGATCCTTTGAACTGGTATTCATCCTTAGTTATTCCTATCACTCTTAGATTCAAACTTTTTATGGAGTCTGCAATTTCAGAGTTGGTTCATCCTTTCTAAACGTTTCTTCTCCCTCATCTTTGAATTGAAAGAGTGGGGTAATTGTATCTTTTGGATTGGAAATTCTTTCTTCTGCATGTGTGAATCTACTTCCAAAGTTTTCTACCTGAGTTTGAACTGTACTAAACGGGGTTTTCTGTCTTTACAGTTCTGTTTGAAATTTACTTTCATGCTTCCTAACTGCTTAGTGAATTCTTCTTGAAGTTCTTCTGTCAAGCTATGTAGTTTCTTATCAAATTCTGTTCTGAGTTCCTCTTTTGTATGTCTTAATTCCAAAGTAAAATGCTCTTTCAGTTCTTGCTTATATTCTTGTAGAGTTCTCATTATAAGCTTTCTGTAGTCTGTTTCTGATAGTCTCTGTGCATCTGGAATTTCTTGTATTTCCTCTGTTTCACTTTTGTCTTCTTGTTGTGGTATATTTTGTCTTCTTGTTGTGGTATATTTTGTTCACTTCTTTATTTATGCTTCTATGGTGTTCATTATTGTTGGCCAGATGGTGGCGCTGTTGTGACCTCTAGGCTTCTCTTGTTTGTATACTCTAAGCCGGAGGGGGTGTGTGGAGACTGTTTTGGGCTGTCTTGTGGTTTCAAAAGTTATCTGTTTTTTGTTGTGTCCTTGCCTTAAACTCATGCTAAGAAAACCCTTAGATCTATAGGGATGCAGAGGTTACATAGGCTTCTAAGCTGAATATGTTCCCCAGATCAAATCAAATTGATGTGGTTTACAGTCAACAATATTTATACATCTTTCCCATATTTGTGGAATCTACTCTCTTCCCTGATTCAGCTTTCTAGACCCTTTTCTAGCCATGACATCGTCTCTTCAGACAATAACTTGGGTCCACCTGCATATCAGATGTCAGGCTTAAAAACAAAACAAAACAAACAAAGAAAAAAAAAAAACCAGTATAGTCATGGGCCCTTCAGAATATAACCAAAACAGGCCTACTAACTATCTACAAAATGGAAACCCCCAAATCTTCACCTGCAATATTCCAGTATTCCAGTTTATGATTAGTCAACAATTTGTTTGGCTTTATATGTAACTCTTCTTTCAGCCACCTGGTTCCAGATGCTACCATGATGCCAACTGGACTTCCCTGGGCAGATGACACTACCTATGTGTCCTGGAGGTTCACTCCCCAGAGCTCACCCCACTAGGGAAAGAGAGATACAGGTTGGGAGCATGGATCAACCTGTCAACACTCATGTTCAGTGGGGAAGCAGTTACAGAAGCCATACCTTCCACCTTCTGCACTCATAATGTCCCTTGGTCCATATTCCCAGAGGGATAAAGAACAGAGGTTGGGATATGGAGTTTTGGTGGTGGGAATTGTGTGGAGTTGTACCCTCTTACTCTATGAAAAAAAAAGTCTATTTTGTCAGATAGAAGATTAGTTGTTCCTGCCCTTTTTTGTGGTCTATTAGCTTGTTTTCCATTCTTTCTCTTATTATCTGTGTTTGTCTTGTGGAGTTAGGTGGGATTCCTGCACACAATATGTAGTTGGGTTGTGTTTTCAGATTCATCTTCCTACTCAGTGCCTTTTAAATAGATTGATTCAGGCTATTGACATTTATTGATATTATAGATTTAAGATATTTTAATTCCATTATTCTAAGTTTTCAGAGTGTTATGATATATGGTATCTTTTTGGTTATGCTGTTATTGTTTATAAGAGACCTTTCTGATCTTCTTATAGGGCAGGTTTTGTGATAGTTCCTTCAATTATTGTTTGCCTGAGAAAGTTTTCATGCTTCTGTATAATTTGAATGACAGCCTAGCAGGATACAGTAATCTTGGTTGAAAGCCTTTCTCCTTGAGTGCTTGATACATATCTTGCCATTCTCTTCTGGCCTTTGGTGTTTGTGTGAAGAAATCTACTGATAATCTTATGGATTTTGCTCTGTATGTAAGTTTTTGTTTTCCTCTTACAGCCTTCAGAATTCTTTCTTTATCCTTATTTCATTTTATTTGAAATATGGAGTGTTTTGGTGTCTTTAGGTCTGAATTAATTCTGTTTGGGACTCTCTGGCCTTCTTGAATCTTTATGTCTTTTATATTATTTAGAGTAGGGAAGTTCTCAGTTACTATGTCCTATAAAATGCTTTCTCCCCTTCTGGCAAGCCAATAATGTATCTATTAATTTTAAGGTCATTGCAAATGTCTCTGTTGTTGTTTTCAGTATTTCTTAATTTCCTTTTTCCCTAGTTTTTCTTCTTCCCTAGTTTTCTCTAGTTCATTCTCAGTCTTGCTAATTTTGTTCTCTGCCTCAGTTATTCTGTTCTCTCCTCTGCTATTTTCTATAGCACAGCTAAGAGTTACCCTTTTCTGATACTGTATTCACTTGTTTAGCTAGTTGTGTTCTTAGCTCAGCTATTTCAGCTTTCATCTCTCTAATTACCTTCAGATAGATTTTTTTTATTTCAGACTCTCATTTGTTGTTGGATTTCAGGGTGTGTAGAAGCTAGGAAGTCTATTTTATGTATATTTCTAGGGGCCCATGACTATGGTTATTTTTGCTTGAGTTTCATATATAACCTGCAGGTGGACTAAAAATATTGTCAGGGAAGATGTTGTCAGAGTTGAGAATAGGACTTGAAAACTGCATCAGGACAGATTAGCTCTCAAACTTGAAGAAAATATTTAAATAAAATTAACTATTTACCACATTGATCTGACTCAGGGCCCATATCTATTAATAACCTGTGTAACCTCTGAGTCCCTATAAGGGACTTCCTATATTCCCTGGCTATTGCATTCCCTTGTCCCTGTTTACTGTTCTTGGAGACAGATTCTTCTAGTGTAGGCAGCAGCTTCTCTCACTCACTGCAGGAGGCAGTGAGAGGAGAGTGGAGGGTATATTGGTTGAGTGAGGAGAATGGGGAATAGTTGAAGTAGTTTTTGGAATTATTGGAATATGCTGAAAGACCTTAGTGTTGTTCAATAAAAATTGGTATAATATTTGAAGAGACATCTTTCTAAAGAAAACACATAGATGACCTATTGACATAAAAAAATGTTTAGCTGCTCTTATCATGAGGGAAATGAAATCAGAAACACAGTGAGACATCCTGTGAAATGACCTATGTTAAAAAAGTTTTAAAACAAGTGTTGGGAGCCATGGAGAAAAAAGGAACATTGATGGTTTTCTTCTCTGCTGTAAAGTAGGATATTAAACTTTCTGTACTCTAAGGTCTTGTTCAGCAAGAAAGCACTTCTTCTTCTTCTAGCATTTGCCCTTCTTCCGTAGCCAGTTAATGGCTTTGAAAGTGACTGGGATCCATGTGGATTCAGTCGGCTAGGAAGGATTGTCAGTTTCCCCAATGAATGGGTACTCACAGGATGCACCACGGGAAGGTCGATCCAATGCATCCCAAGAAAGCACTGTGTCCCAAGGTATCTTTTGAACACCTACATGAAAAGGTGCTAGTACCAGAAGTTTCAGTTAAAATTCAGATATATCCTCCTTCTTCCCTTTCTCCTCCCTCCCACCTGTTTTCTTTTTACATTATTCATATCATTTTATTGGGGAGAGGTTAATGATTTATAGTCAGTTGCTGACAGACGGGCACAATTTCTCATCTACCCTGCTAATGTCTGCAAAGTACTCTTGCTCTCAATTTTAGTCTTTTTCTTTCACCTTCGTAAACCAGGATCCCAACACTCCCCCTTGCCTCCCTTACCCTCTTTCTCTAGAGTTCTTTACTTTGATGTAATACACCACACCCAGTCCAAGTTTCACTTTATATTTTTCTTTTCTGTTCTCATTTCTTAAATTCCACCTGTAAGTGAGATCATCCAGTATGCAACCAAATGTGTTTCTTAATGGCTGATGTTGTAAGCCTCATGGACATGAATTCCTCAGGGCAAATGTATTTTGATACTTTGAGGATTCAAGACACAGGTTTGGTTCATTTATATTGGAGGAGAAGTGTACAAAACTCTGGAAAATGGAGCATAGACTAAGAAGCTCAGGATTGGGTGATGTTCTGTGAGGGATTTGTGCACATTATTTTACACAAAATGTTACTTGAGGCAAATGGCAGGATCTCAGAGGCAAGATCCTTACCATTCTAACTGGCATAAAAACTCTTGAAATTCGGGCAAAGTGTGAGGACCAGCGTAAGGACCCCAGTTTGAGCCCCTGGCTCCCCACCTGCAGGGGAGTCACTTCACAGGTGGTGAAGCAGGTCTGCAGGTGTCTATCTTTCTCTTCCACTCTCTGCCTTCCCCTCCTCTTTCTATTTCTCTCAGTCCCATCCAATGACGACGACATCAGTAACTACAACAGTAAAAAAAAAAATTTTAAAAATCTGAAATTCTTTTTTTACATTCCAATCATATTTTATATAGTAATTATGTGTATTTTTGCATGCAAATTATATGTCAGTAAAACTGAGGAAACAGTCAGCAATATTCAGGGGTTATGATGCTGGGGACCCCTTGATTTCTTGATGATTATAGACCTCTGAATTATAGTGCTTCTTATTGATATGATGGTGATTCCTTGGCTGAACTATTTTCCTAATTACTGAGAGAGTATACATAGAACAAAGGTTATTCTGGACCATGTGCTACTTCTCATGTTCTCCTTATGGCTACAAATTCCTATTTTTTCTTTAAAATTTTTTTATTATTCACTTAATATTAATTTACAAAAATATACAACAACAGGTGTATAGTTATGCACTGTTCCCACCACCAGAGTTCTTTATCCCCATTCCCACCATTCAAAGCTATAGTAGTTCTCTCAAGGTGGCAGATATGGGCTATTTTTTTTTAAAGATTTTATTTATTTATTAATGAGAAAGATAGGAGGAGAGAGAAAGAACCAGACATCACTCTGGCACATGTGCTACAGGGGATCGAACTCAGGACCTCAAGCTTGAGAGTCCAAAGCCCTATCTATCACTGTGCGACCCTCAAACCACTATTTCTATAATTATCTGTCTATATTTTTTCAATTTTTGTTTGTGTTCTGTATTCTCTTCTTTTTTCTAAGTCACACCTACACCTATTACTACTTCCAAATGTACTAGCTTTTTTTTTGTCCCTCTTCTCTCTCTAGGTCCTGATATAATTGGAGTTCAGAGCCCTCTGGTTATTTTCCCTTAACATTTATCCCCCTCTGGAAGTATGGACCAAATTTTTTTTGGGAGTGCGGAAGATGGGAGTTCTGGCTTCTGTAATTGCTTCTCCACTTGTAATGGTCATTGGCAGATCGATCCTTATCCCTAGCCTGAGAAATCTGGAATTATTTGGGATCCATAGCAGGAAGTAGAAGATAGCCAACTTCTGAGATGACCCCCTCATGTTGTCCACCATCAATGTGCATATACCAACAATTTCTGGTCTCACCAATGGGAACCTGTTTCTAACAGTGATTATCCTAAACAGGACTTTATCTTTATTTTAAAAAACGAGCAGAAATAAAAAAATAGTAGAAATGACTTATTAATGACAATTTACATATCTTGATTTTGACTGTGACATGGATTTGAAATCTTCTCTGTAGTTTCTTCTGGGGTATGGATTTCCTGAAGAAATTTCAGACAATAAATGCAGGTCTGTGCACTGTTGAATCACTCCCCATACCCACAGAAGCATTGTTCAGCTCTGGTTATGGATATTGCTGGAACTGAACTTTGGACTTACTACATACAAACCCCATGCGCTACCTTTGTGGTGTCTCTCTGGCCTATAGACTTCTTTGAGCTTGAACAGTGCAGTCCCAGACTTACAATTCAAATCAGGATATGCTGAAGTATCTTCTCAAATTAATTTAATTTATTTTTTGTTGCCACCACAGTTATTGCTGGGGCTGGATGTTGGCACTGCAAATCCACTGCTCCTGGTGGCCATTTCCCCCTTTTTTTTCTTTCTCATTTTTATTAGGTACGGCAAAGAGAAATTGAGAGAGGATAAGAAGATAGAGAGAGGGAGAGAAAGAGAGACTGCAGACCTGCTTCACTGCTCCTCTGGTGCATCCCCTGCAGGTGGGGAGTGTGGCTCCCAGGGTCCTGTGCTTAGTAATATGTGTGCTTAACTAGGTGTGCCACTGCTTGGCCCCCTCAAAAAATAATTTTAAAGTCTCTTCATGTTTTATTTTATTTATTTGTTAAGTTTTTCTCATTGATAACATTTTGAGCTAACCTGAGTTTACAAGATTGTAAGTGTTTTAGAAGTACAAGTTGCTACCTCTTTAAAATGTGTGACCATACCTTGCCCTTCACTAAAGCATCAATATCTCTCCACCAAAGTTCATTGTAACCCCCTTCCCTCTTGTAGCTTCCTAACCCAAAGTTTTATAACACTTTTCTACAGTTCATGCTGAAATGTCCTAAAGAAAATCAAAGATAAATAGTAAACATGGACAATAGTCTGTTGATTCTTGTGTTGTCCTTTGCTTTCTTTCTTAGATCCCATCTAAGAAATATGAGATCATCTTGTATTTGTACTTCTCCTTCTGATTTGGCAGGCAAGAATTCTACCACTGAACCACCCATGCGACTCTCCTTCTGATTTGGATCAACATGATTCCCTCTATTTCTTTCATGGTGTAGCAAAGGAGAATGTATCATAGTTTCTTACAGCTGTGTAGTATCCCATTGTTTATATATGCCACAATTTCTTTAACCATTCATTTGCTGTTGGAACTTGGGGTGGTTCCCAAATATTGGTTATTACAAATAACACTGCCACAAACATAGGTATGTGTAGATCTTTTCAAGTAGGTGTATTTGTGTTCTTTGGATAGATGCCTAGGAGAAGAATTAGTGGGTCATATGGTAGGTTGATTTTTAATATTTTCAGGGATATCTAAACTACTTTTCAACTGGGGCTGCACTAGTTTGTATCCTTACCAGCTGTGTTGAAAGGTTCCTTCTCTCTTCATCTCTACAACCAGCAACTTTTATAATCTTTTCTGGTATAGACTATCCTCACCAGGATGAGATAATATATCATTGTTATCTTGTTTTGCATTTCTCTGGTAATTGGTGTCTTTGAAAATTTTTTCATATGCTTACTGGTCATTTGTGTATCTTCTTTGAAGAACTATCTGTTTAATTTTTTCCTTCCCCCTTTAACTAATTCTTTGTTACTGAGTTTTGTGAGTTCTTTATATCTCTTATTTATTGACTCTTAGACATGTAGCATGTAAATATCTTGTCACAGTCTGTAGGGTGACTTTCTGTTTTGCTGATGATTCCTTTTACTGTGCAGAAGTTTTTTTTAGCTTGATGTAGTATTTCTAATACTTTATCTTCTTTTTTCTTCTTTGCTTTGGGCTTGAGACTGCAAAGACATTTCCAAAGAAAGATCATGTAGTGCCTTGTAGATGTTTCTTCCATGTATTTTATGATTTTATATGTATTTGATACATTTGGAAATTGCCTTTTTGTGTGGTGATATGGTACCACTTCATTCTTCTACATGTTGCTATGCACAAAGGTACTACATGATTCTGCTTTGGAAATGTCTACTTTTGTTCCAGTACCATGTAGTTTTTATTACTATGGCTCTGTATTATAGTTTTAAGTCAAGGAATGTGATGGCTCTAGTCCCATGAGTGATTTCAAAATATCTAGCTAAAACCAAGGGCATTGTCCATTTAAGTGACCTGCTAATGTCTTTTGGAAAGGTAGTTTTGTGTTGAAATTCTACAGGCTTAATTTATCTAGGGCATTTGTGTGACCTGAGCCACTAAACTGTACTCTTAGATGGAATTTGGGGATTCTAGGGACAGTATGTCCTGGAACCTTTCTATCAAAATATTTCCGAACTGGTAAACTATGAAAAAGCATACAGTTTGGTAAAAGTTTGCAAAATGAAAAATAAACTGACTCTGAAACTGCTTCCTATTTTCAGAATGGTTTCTTTTTCTGTTTAAAAATTAAAAAAAAATTTTATTGATTAATTTATTGGATAGAGACAGAGACAAATCAAGAGGCTATGAAGCTTACCCCTGCAAATGGTTGAGCAGGACCTTGAATCCAGATCATTGTAACATATGCACTCTAACAGGTGCATCACCATTGGGCCATCATCTCTTTTTGGTTTTGAAGTAAACAACTTATGCTAGAGAAGGGTCAGATACTCCTCTCTAAGCTATTCTTCCCCTTCATCTCCTTGGACTTATGCCACTTACTAGTATTCTTCTTTTGCCTGTGGCCACTTACTTTCCTCCTGGAGACGAGAGGTTTAAAATACTCCTTAAATCAACAGAGAAATTGACTTTCATCACACACATACTTGCAGTTTTGTAGGTCATGAATAAGATGGTTCAGTGCATGTTTTGGTGTCTTCTGAAAGTCATTTGATATAACTTGTCCAATGAGCACAGAGACATTGCTCTCTGGAGCCTCTGAGCCTCTGGTTCCTAAACTGATCAGATACCTTGGACTGTGGCTATGGGAAGGTCTGCTCCTACTGGCCCCTTTGCTTCAGTTTGAGTTGATTAATCAAGATCTAATTCTGTTTTGCTTTCTAGCCTGCTTGGGTGGGTGAGACAGGAGCAGGTTTCTTTTGGGTGAGGAGTCACATTCCTCTCTTACTATGGGGAAGGTGGTATTTATGTCTCTCAAAAAAAAGAAATTCTCAGGGATAACATACTACTACATTCTTTGGATGTTTAGGATGCGATGAGCACAATATAAGCAATATGCTTTACTCTGAAGTGCTGTCTGAGGGGTCAAGAGGGAGTACCTTTCAGAGGGTATTTCTTCACATTCAGTGTGTGCAGAGTGTAGTGGTGTTGGGGCCAGGTGGTGGTGCACCTTGTTAAGTGTACACATTACAGTGTGCAAAGACCCAGGTTCAAACCCCAGTTCCCACCTGCAGGGGGGGGATGTCTCATGAGTGGCGAAGCAGGGCTGCAGGTGTCTCTCTATCTCTCTCCCTTCTGTCTTCCCATCCCCTCTCAATTTCTCTTTGTCTCTATCCAATAATAAATAAATAAATAAATAAAGTAATCATTTTGAATTCTGCTTAAAATCATGGTAGAGTTCAGAAAACAAAGAAACAAACAAACAAGCACCAACACTGAGTTCTACTCTAGACTGAATTAAGTTCAACTTTCTGGGTGGTAATATCTGAGTCTTAATATTAACAATAAATGAACAAAAAGACTTTATCAGGTGATTTTTCATAGGTGGCCAAGGTTGAAAGCCAGAATACTGTCTTGTAAAGTTTATGTTTGTGTAGGAAGGAGAATGGGATTTTGAGTACCTAAGTTAAAGGGGAAAGGGCTTTTCTGATTAGGCATTGTGCTGAGTCCTTGCATCACATTACTTCATCAACGCCACAACAAGCTGCAAGGTAGGTAATGTGTCACTCTCCATTGTTCAGAAGAGGGACTGAGACTAGGATTAGTTTGGGAACCCTCCAGGCCAGGGGTAAGTACAAACATGTGTGGCTCATGGACTGAGAGATTCCTGGAGTTAAAAGCTCATACTTACTCAGGAGAGGCTGGTATGAGTCCGGAAGTTTGCAGTTGATACACCACCTCCAGTCTGAGTTTTATCAACAAAAAAACTGCTGAAGGGAGGAGAAGATTACCTAGACTTCACCAATTTACAACTGTGGGTATCCATTGCTTCTCTCCTTCAGAGGCTGGAACAGCAGCAGGGAAGCCCTATAATGACATTGAGGAGCAGAGAACTGGCTGGGTGACTCAGAAGAAAACTTACACTCCTAGTGGTCTGGAGGTGTAGGTGATATAGTAGGAGCCTTTTCACATTGTTCTCCTGATAATTAGGAAAAAGGGTAACTATTTCCCTCAGAAATCAGGATTTATTCAGAAGCACAGGACCACAGAGCTTGGCTCAGCTCTGGATGGGGGTGGAGCAGGGAGTGGGCCTGGGACATAGGACCTCAGGTGTGGGAATCTCTTTGCATAACCACTATGCTATCTATTCCTCACCCTGTTTTTATCTCTTGGTCAGGAGTGAGTGATTAAGCTACAACATCTACTTATTGCTTTTACAACATCTACTTACCTCAGGTTCTCATAGCCTGCAGTGAAGATAAATAACATAAGATGGTTTAAGAGCCACCATGTTTCACCTCAGAGATTGAGATAACATTGGAACAATGGTTATTTTTTCTTTTAAATTAAAAATAATTATTATCTTTATTTAGAAACAACCAGAAATCAAGAGGAAAGGGGGTGATATAGACAGAGAGAGACACTTGCAACCCTGCTTCACCACTCGCAAAGCTTCCTCCCTGCAGGTGGGGACTGGGGGCTCGAATCTGGGTCCTTGCACACTGTAACATGTGCGTCCAACCAGGTGCACCACCACCCAGCCCCAACTGTTATTTTTTTAAAACTGTGAACTCTTAAGTACCTAACTTAGACACAAGTCAATCCAGGCAGTGTGATTAGTGGATTGAAAAGTAGTGAGAGAAGGACCTCATAACACGCCAAATATAATGGTTAAAACAAGAAGAAACAGTTGAGAAAAGCCCAGATAAAAGCCCCCAAAGGGTAGAAGCACATAAGAATGAGGACAATATCCAAACTCTAATTGATGCAATAATTACAGGAATGAGGAAAGAGTTTGAAAGTAAAATCATCAGAAGTGGGAAATAACAAATGTGACTCTGAAAGGAAACACTGATTATCTTGAGGTAATTTGAGAGCTGAAGGTTGAAGTAGCTAAACTAAGAGCACAAATAGCTGACAAGCTAATACAGTACCAGACCAGGGTAACAAAACAGTTGAGTTACAGTATAAAGCAGAGAGGAGAGAGAGCAGAATAACTGGGGCAGAAAACAAAATTAGCAAGATTGAGGATGAAGTAGAGAAAACTAAGAAAGAAGTAACAGAACTAAAAAATAGACTGAGAGACTAAAAACAACAACAGAGACATATGGGATGACTTCAGAAGAAGTAGTATACACATTATTGGCTTCCAAGAGGAAGAAAGAGAGTAGAGGGAGAAAGTATTCTACAGAACATAATAGCTGAGAACTTCCCTACTCTAAACAACATAAAGGAATACTACTCTGCAGTGAAAAAAAGATTATATTGTGTCCTTTGGGACAAAAGAACTGAAAGTGAGTATGCTTAGTGAAATAAGTAAAGGGGCTGGGTGGTGGTGTACCTGATTGAATGCACATGTTACAATTTGCAAGAACCCAGGTTCAAGTTCCCAGATCCCACCTGCAGGAGGAAAGCTTCATGAGATAGTTTTTCTATGTCTCTTTCCCTCTCTATATCCCACTTCTCAATTTCTGGCTATTTATATATAATAAATAAAGATAAATTAAAAATAATAAAAAATAAGTAAAGAGATGAAAGATAACTATCAGATGGTTTCACTTATATGTGGAATCTAGAAATCTGATACACATGAACTTGAATAAGAAAAAACACACATACACACACAGAATCAAACAAACTGTTTTAAGACTTATGAAAACTATGGTGGTTATCTTTGGGAAGTAGGAGGGTGGGGATACAGAACTTTGGTGGTAGGTGTGGTGTGGAACTATATATTTAATCTTAAAATCTTCTAACATACTATTAATAACAGAAAAATTGAAAGAATGACTCACTTCTATCTTCTGTATCTTGTGAACGCCAGGATTATAGCAATTACTACATTGTTATAATAATTTATTGTCTACTCTGTCTTTAAAATAGTTTTTGAGGACAGGGAGTATGTGTAAATAGATTTTGCAGGTGCTTATATAAAATATATAAAATTATATAAAATGTAAAATAGAGTTTGCAAGGCTTTCAATGGAAGGGTCAGGGGGAAGCTGGAGCTGACTTGTACCTGCTGGTACATACCCTGCCAGGTTCAAAGAGTTCTTTATGAACATTTTTTCCCTACTCTGAAGTTGGTGACTTCAGGGTGATAGCTTGCAACTTGCAAGGATCCTTTCCCTTTTGGTGCCGAAATCACCAAGCCTGGAGATACCAGGATTGTATTTTATGGAATGTCTGGTTGGAGAACATGTGATACAAAGAGAGAAGCACAAGAACAAGATAAAACCACCAAACCTTTGTTCCTCTGTATTGTAAGTCTGATCCATAACTGTCCTGTGGCTTACCTGGATGATCCAATCAGTTTCTGTCCCCCTCGACTTTTTCTGTTTCAGTGAGCAGATTAAGCTGTACTTCTGTTTCACTTGTACCCATCCGAGGCCAAATGAAACCTTAATTGTTTTGAGGGCTTTGAGAGTGGAGACAGTAACACACCTTTTACGATTTCAGTTGGCACCCCACTAGTGCCATCCTAGGTACATAGAAGATGCTCAAGATATATCCTAGACCTATTTTGTGGCATAGCCACAGGGACATGAGCACATTATCTGGATAACAGGTCATGCTTCTATTCATTAACCCATTAAACCCATTATTTGTGTGTAGCAATATGTTATTATTTTAAAATTATTATTTTATTTTTATTTTTTATTGGGGGATTAAGTGTTTATTGTAAGTTATTATTAAAATTTATTTATAAAAAAGAAACATTGACATTAATAAAAATAATAAAAATTATTATTTTTTATTGTCACCAGGTTTATTGCTGGGATTCAGTACCTGCATGAAGAATCCACTACTCCTGGTGGCCATATTTTTTCTCCTCTTCCTTCTTTTTTCCCTCCCTCCCTCCCTCCCTCCCTTCCTTTCTCCCTTTATTCTTCCTCTTTTCTTTTATTTTTTTTTCATAAAAACAGAAAAAAAATTGAACCGGAAAGGGGATAGAGAGGGGGACAGAAAGAGAGACACTTGCAGCAATTTTCTAGCACTTATGAAGCTTCCCCTGCCTGCAGGTGGGGACTAAGGACTTAACCTTAGGTCCTTGCACATGATAGCATGTACACTGTATCAGGTTTGTCACCACCTGGTCCTTTGTGTGTGGCAATATTTAAATTATATTTGTTTAATATTACATCAACAAGCCCTTTTAGCTTTATTAAAATTAATGGGGATTTTGTTTTCAGGACCTGAAATCTGGGCACATGAATATACAGGAAACAATCTGAAAGAAAGCCAAAATTGTGGCAATTTTCTGGGATGTTTTGTTTGTTGGTTTATAGATATAACTCAGGGATACTATGTATAAGTTTATTATTATTTCTAACACTTTTTTTTTTAAGAATCCACAATGCCATTGGAATAGTTGTCTCCAAACAAGGGTGGAAACCAGAAGCACCCAAACACGGGGAATGCTTCTGAGTTAGACACTCAACAGACCATTATCTTTCAATAGCCATGCCATAAAAACAGCATACTTTGATTTCAAAGTTCTATTTTAGATTTGGTTTCTCAGTGACTTTAAGCCTTAAAATAGAAGTGTACCAAGCAGACACCTCATTTTTCAATAAAGAATTAAGTCCTGCCTGATAACAGATGGATACTTTCCACATTAATGTAAAATGTGAGCATGCATTGTGCGATAGTGTAATGTACTCCAGGAACCGACGGTGATATATTTAGATACTGATTAGAAGTAAAACTGATACATCATTCCTTATAATGTACATGAATAGTGCTAGTGCGCAACAGTGCCTCTTGGGACTGAGATCATTTATTTTTCCTCTTAGATATATTGTTTATATCATGTTCTCTCCCTTGTGTTATATATTAGATTGTCTAATGTAAGCCATAAGAGAGCAACTGTCACTAAAGACATTCTCTCCCTCCCCCACCTCTGAAAATCTGAAGGATCAGATCTTCTAAAGCAGGTGACCTGTCAATTTTCATTCCTGAATGTTGTTGGTTCATACAGCTTTTCTTATCAGTTCAGTTCACATTCCCAAATCAAATGATGATTAATCTATAACATCTGAGCAGAAAGACTGGGACATCCTGACTTTTTATGTGGGATGCTTTCTATTCCCCAACATGTGTCCAAAGGAGTACACACTTCCCTAGGGCCATTAGGAAAATCAATTCATTAATACAAAGTTTAAGAGGTGAAGACCATTTCAAATCAAGTTGATAATGGTGATTATGATTGTTTTAAGAAAATCTATGTGCATTTGTTGTCTCTCTCTGTGTGAATAGTGGTATAAGAGTAAAGAAACTACATCTTGGAAAATAGGATTGTCCCAAATTAAACTGTTCTGTTTTGTTACCATGGCATCTCTTTGGCATCTCATGGTTTTTTTTGAAAGAACCACAACAACGATAATCACTTTTTTGGGGGTAGTGGCACTTATAGTCTGTCTGGCATGGGGCTAGAACTTCATAGACAACGAGGTATTTAATCTGCACCCAAATAAACCCAGTATGAGTTGGTTATGGTTACTCCACATCCAATCCATCAACAAATTGTGTTGTCACTGCTTTCAAAATATCACTTGCATTTGTTTCCTGCCCTCTTGCCTGTGACTGCTTGGCCTAAGTCTTCTCATTTCTTGCCTGGATTACCAAAATAGCTTCCTAATCAGTCTCCCTGCTTATTTCTGGCCTCTGTGGTATTTGTTAGAGCTGTTTACTCAACATACCATTTTGTAGGCACATGATAGGATTACATTTATTTTTTTTGAATTTAGAGATGGTCAGATGGTTTGCTCTGGCTGACTAAATGTGAGCAGGAGTGAAGTATGTCACTTTTAAGTTGCTGTTTTGAAGCTCATGTTTGTGTTACCATGTTTCTTTTTCCTCCTTTAATGATGATCTGCAGTGATTCAGAGGCTGTCGTGTCCCGGGCCTGTAGGATGAGGTGAGGTAGAGCAGAGGTCCTGCTAACTTACATGAGCTTGGAGTTCATTGCTTTCCCATTTTATAAGTTTAGAGAAATTGAAGTCTAAGGGTCTGAAGACTTTAATCTTGTGGAAGTGACTATCAAATTTCAATGAGAGAAGGGACCTAGTTTATTCTGACAGATTTATCCCAGTCCCTTACAGCCTCTTAAAGCAGCTGAACAGGCAGTTTCATCCTTTTAAATATTCAGCAGTTTGTGATGTTGAGAACTTCTTATTGACATAGGAAAAGACCCAGGATGTGCAGTGGCAGGTCCTTTATGATTTGGCTGCCTCTTTGACCTCACTTCCAATTGTTCTTTCCTATGCTCTCCTTTCTTCTGTCACAGTCATACTTAACTCCTTGTTGCTACTTGCCATTCTGCAAATGTTCCTGCCACAGGACCTTTGCATCTGCACTTTGTTTTTCCCTGAGTGACTTTTTCCCAGACATTATGAAGCACCTTCCTCACTTTACGCTGGCCTTTGCTCAAGTATCTGCCTCTTCTGAGGGGCGTTCCTTGGCCATTTTATCTGAAATGTCAGCCCTCTGCCAATTCCTTACTCTGCTTCTCTTTTCTTCTTTTTCATCATAAGGTATATCAATTCACCACTACCTGAAACTGTTGTTTCTATTTTTGTTTTTTTTTTTGTCTGTGCTTTTCAGAGGTAGTTTTTCTTTTCTCTTTCTCTCTTTTTTGTCTTTGGCTTACTATATAATTACTGACCTACTATAGGCAACCAGTAAATATTTGTTGACTAACTGTGTGTCCCATTTTACACACAAGGAAACTGAGGCCCAGTCAGTGATATAACTTGGCCATGGTCACACAAGTAGTTTGTCAGGGACTTATGGTCAAGCCTTGGTCTCTACGTTTATGGTTCTCCTTCACAGAGAACCTTCATAGAGAATGTGGCCTTCACAGAGCACCCAGTAACTTACATCAGTAGGGTGAGTACTGGGCCTCTGGTTCAGTCTAGCCTGGATTTCAGTTGTGAGGACTGAGGTATGGATAAACGTTTTTGAAAATCCGCCCCCGCCCCCAGTTCTAAATACTGTGGATCACTTGTCATATGTGAGTGAGTTGTGATCTATTTTCTAAACTCCATCCCTGCAATATCCTGTCACTGTGCTAATTGAGACTTGCCATTTAATAAGCACAGAGCCATGGGTGATCCCAAAGGTATTACTTGCCTTTAAAGTGAAAAAAAATGGGGCCTGGGTGGTGGCACACCTGGTAGAGTTCACATGTTACTATATGCAAGGACCCAGGTTTAAGCAAGAGGGGAAATTTTGGAGTGGCGAAGCAGTACTGCAGATGCCTCTTTTATCCCTCTCCCTCTTAAAATTTTTTTTATTATCTTTTATTTATTTGATAGAGACAGTCAGAAATTGAGAGGGAAGGGAGAGATACAGAGGAAGAGAGACAGACACTAGAAGCACTGCTTTACCGCTTACAAAGCTTCCCCCTTGTAGGTGAGGACCAGGAGCTCAAACCTGGGTCCTTGTGTATTGTAACATGTGAGTTCAACTAGGTGTGCCACCACCTGACCCCTCCCTTTCCCTTTCTAGCTTTCCCTTCCCTCACAATTTCTTTCTGTTTCTATCTAAAATATAAACAATATATTAAAAAAATGAAGTGAAAAAATGTTGCACTTAACCTTGAACATGTACGTGTCTGCTGTTCTGAACACAAAAGGGATAGGGATGTAGTGTTTTGATGTTCTTGTACTTGAGATCACGAGGACCCCTGAGTTTGATGGACTGGCTTGGGGGAAGTGTGCTTAGTGTCTGGAAGGTAGTGCTGCCATCTGCACCTCAGTTCAGTCTGTACCTCTACTGGAAGGGGTGGCTTTGCTCACAAAGTAGATCCAAAAACTGGAGAAGCTAACAAGGCCAGCACTTGATGGAGATGAACCTGTCAGTTAGTGGAAGGAAAATTTACCCAGATCATCAGCTAATAGCTCTTTGATGTTTTACAGTCACAGACTCTGTTGAAAGAAGCACTTTGACCAGTACTCTCAGATCAGAGCATGTTCCATAGCTGATCTCTGCATTTGACTCATCAACAGTGAATCAAAAATGTACTATTTCTGGGATTTTCTCCAAAGCTGTTGAGTCAGAATCACCAGTGCAGGAATCAGCATCATGAACTATAGCTCTTCAGGTGTTTCTCATGAACACTCAACTTTGGGTCTTGTTCAGCCTCCTCATTTTATGGTTTAGAGAAACTGAGGCCTAGGGATTTGATTCTTGTGGAAATGATTACGGCAAATTGCAACAAGGAAAGGTGAAAGTAATTTTCAGGGTAAAATAAAAATTTTAAAGTCATTGTTCACCTTCCTCTCTCCTCCCCACTTTTTTTTGGCATGAATTTCCTTAGTGAAAAAAATATACACAGAGAAAAACACAGGTTTGAAGCATGTGCCAAAATGGAGACTATTTTCTAATATACCTTAGAGTTGTTTTTCAAAACTCTCTGAACTCCTTATTCTAGATCTATGGACTATTTAAAGCAACAGCCTCCTAAGAATTTTGCTTTTGTGTTGACTTGATTGAATGGAGGAAATGAGAGGAATAGTGAGAGTCTGTAGAAGGAAAAGAAAAAGGAGTCTAGAGCAGGGGAGGCAGCACAATCATTATGTAAAAGTGCTCTCAGACCTGAGGCTCCAAAGTCTCAGGTTTAATTCCCCACACGGCTATAAACCAGAGCTGAGCAGTATTCTGGTCTTTATCCCTTTTTCCTTGTCTTTCTGTCTATCATTAAACTAAACTAAGTTCTAAATTGTATATATATATGAAAAGAGAACTAAGAGGCTAAGGACCTATCAATCAGCCCAGGAAAGACTACATCTTCAAGAACAGCAGATTCTCTGTAGTTTATCCTTTGTATCAATGCATGAAAAAAATTCCTAGAATTTTGTGGTCAACTGTGGCTTTAAGTGAGCAGATAAGAGCCCCAGTAAATGGAAGTACTCCTCTATTCCTGAAGGAAGTTGGTGAACTGCCCACAGAATGTGCTGATAAAGGTCCATCTGTTCAAACAAAGTTGCATTGCATTGGCAATACATTTCAACCAGAGATCTCATAAGTGGTTATTTTTTCTTAACAGTCATGGTGGCCTTTTAAATTTTTTTCCCCAAGCCCAGAAAATGATTTGAGAATGAAATATAGGTGATGGTATTGGCTTTAAGTTAATGTTACACTTTTTTGCTTGGAGAGAGAAACATCCATCAGCACAAGTTCTCTGGTAAACACTATTGCATGATAAATTGTTAGGAGAAGAAAGTCACAGGGAAAACTCAGCTTTGCAAATGACACACGTAGAAAAACAGCAGATGTCTGATGAAGTAAAGAACCAACTTATTGCCAAGACCTTGAAAAACAAAATTAATTTCCCTTCGTCTTTGATAATGGTGATGTAATGTAGTTAATAGGAAGGGCCTGCCACGCTCAAGTAGTTATAAAAGGAGAAACGTTCACCAGGCACCCACTCAGAATCACAGCTTTTAGTTGCTGTTATTCTCACTGCAGTAGTTGTTAGTGAGGTGGGTGAGTGAAGCAAAGAACTTGTTTTGTGTCATTTGCCACATAATGGGCTCAAACTCTATTAGTGCTTTTATTTTTTTATTAGTACTTTTAAAACAGCTATTGCATAAAGGGCAAAACAAAAAAGTAATTTGTCTCTGACAATGATCTTAGCTACCTGTAGCTTTCAAAAACTACTGTTGGCAAAAAAGATACTCCCCCCAGTGTAACAATCATATTTTATTGAATAATCAAATTTCCATAGGGATAAATAAGACTGTTTATGTTCCTCTCCCATACAGGTAGAATTTCCAAGCACATACTAAATAAAGTCATGAATGATTATTACTCTTTAGTTATTTATTTGATAGGACAGAGAGAAGTTGGGGAGAGGTAGAAAGAGAGAGAGAGAGAGACCTGGATCACTACTTTACTGCTTGTGAAATCCCCCCCCCCCCCCGCAGGTGGGGACTGGGAGCTTGAACTCTGGTCCCTGAGCATGGCAATGTGTGTGCTTAATTGGGTGCCCTGGCCCTGAGTAATTACTACTTAACTCATGAATACCTAGTTAGTACAGAGTTAGGTCCTTCTGTCTCTTTTCAGTACCATCTAAACATACTCAACACAAAAGCTTATTTTTTTTAAAAAATATTAATTTTTATTTTATTGTATAGAACAGAGAGAAATTCAGGAGGAATGGAGGAGAGAGAGAGAGAGAGAGAGAGAGAGAAGGACCTGCAGCCCTGCTTCACAGCTCATGAAACTTACCTCCTGCAGGTGGGGAGCAGGGCTTAAACCTGGGTCTTTGTGCACTGTAATGTGTGTGTTCAACCAGGTGTGCGCCACCACCCAGCCCCCACAGAAGCTTATTTTAAGGATGCTTGCTGGCATCTTGTGTTTCAGGTGGTAGAAGCTACTGAGTTTTCTAGTCCCCATGAAGTAGGTTTGAGCAAACTGTGATCTTGATGCTCAGGCTAGTGCTTTGAAACTACTCTTGATATTTTGAGACTCACTGTTATCTTTCTTCTTTGGGGAAGATTCTTCTCCCTAAAGAAGAATTGCTTTGAAGAATTACTGGATGGGTCTTTTCCAAATCCATGATCATTTATGTTGATATCTGGGAGATATACAAGCTTTCTCTTATTCTTTTTCTTTTCTTTTTTTATGCTGCTAGGTCACTTATGTTGGAAAAATATTTTACAAGTGCTTGTTTATTACTTTTCCTTTGTTTCCTCTTACTGCAGATAGTAAGAAGTTTGGGTTATCAAAAAGGGAAACCTGCAAATATACCTGTTGACCCAAACTCCTTTGCTTTCATGAGAAGTTACCTGGTTTAGTGATGTTACAGTAAGTAAAAGTCAATAATAACAGGAATAGTGTGTTAGGTATGGTGCCATGAGACCATTAGGTACTTTTGTAATACCTTGTCAAACTTTCATAGGAAACAAAAAATGACTAATTGGTACTATATCTAGCTCCATTTCACAAATGAAGTAACTGAGACTCAGAGAAGTGAATTTACCCAAGATCACAGAAGCTATTCTGTGCTTAAACTGGGGGTCACACATTCATATTTTTAAGTATATCTGGTCAAATCACTTGTCATGTTCTCCAATATTGTACATTCTCTGTCTTTTTAAAAAATTATTGGTTAACCTGCTATCTCTCATGACATAGGAGTGGGGAGATGTCCTCTGACACTGATACTTGCTCTTTTAAATTGACCAGAGAAAGAGCATTCATGTACAGACAACCTCAACTTTTGTGATACAATACTAAATTGAATAATTTGGCTAATATTAATACATCATGGTGGCTGCTCAAAGTGACATTTGGAAAGATGAGCCAGGCAGTGGACATACCTTTCTTACCATAGTGTGACAGACAATCTTGAAAGCTATGATTTCTTTTAGTTGAACTAGGAGGCTGGGATATGTCTTCAAAAGCTTCCATCTGTTGCTTTTTCATTTGGGTAACTTTTAGCTCAACAGTCAAGCCCCAAAATGGATGGAAAGAAAGTCCGTTAAGTAGAGTTGTAAATCTTAAACTCTTGAATTTCTATGCAGATTCAAGCAGAAAAGCATAGGAACATGAAAGCTCATCTCACAGAAGAAAAAAGAATATGAGGGGGGCTATATTTCAACTTCATGTAGAAATTGGAGAAGGGAATTAAAAGGCAGGTGAAGAGGCCTAAGAGCTCAGTAGGTAGATACTTTTCTGATGAGGTATGGACAAGATGAAAGAAATAGAAAAGAAACTCAGAGCTAGCTGCATGGCGGACAGATTAAGAAAGAAAAGTCAGTCATCCAGACAAAAGGAAAATAACTGAGGGCTGGAAGAGAGAATTGAAAACCCAGAAAAATTTACATCAAATCTGAAGTAGTTGCATTCCTAGCCTGCAAATAAATGCTTATCTAGAATGGGAATTAGAGGGTTGGGCAACTGTTACTACAAATAACATTGCACACATGCTTTCAAACCTTGCAAGGATATCATATGTATTGTGCAGCTAAGAGCTTATTGTCTTTACTATACTGGTGTTTGGCTTTTTGAAACAAAAATGTGTGCCTTCTAGATAAAACAGACAAAATTCGAATTCCAACTTTAATACTTATTTGTCTCATGTGTTTGGCACATCACTTGAGAATCAACAAAGTCTCTTCATCCATAAAGTAGAGATACTAACTTCACCTCATGGGGCTGCTGTGTAGAATAATGAGAGAATGTGCTATGTACACTCCTGTTCATGAAAAGGTGACTACTATCATTACCCACATGCTAAATATATTTGAGTATTTTATTTTATTTTACTTCTTAAAAATTTAAATATGTTCACCATCTAAAACCACATTTATCATAACATGTCAAATATTTATTTATTGGCATGTTTTTCATGAGACTAATTTTTACTCATACGAAAGTTCAGTGATATAATAGATGCAGTGCTAGCAATTATGGTCACCATGTTTTGATGTCATATTTTTCTACCCTGCCTTCCACCACCCTTCAGCTCCCCTCCCATCGTACCCCCACCCTTGGCTTTTCATTGATAATCTGTGACTTTAAGTATTTTTGCATATGTCTGTTGATCCTCTGGATTTCTTTATTAGTTAATATTTTGTCCATGTCCTTTTCCTATTTTTAAATTGGGTTTTCTTTCTCTATTTCTCTTTATTTTCTTTTTTAGTTGCTGAGTTTAGTGAACCCTTTACATATTTTGGTTATTAGTCCTTTATCTGATGTTATGACTTGCAAAGATCTCCCAGTCTGTAGGGTGTCTTTTTGTTTTGGTGATGGCTCTCTTTGCTGTGCAGAATATCAGATTATATTAAAGAATCAAAACCAACCATTGCATTTTATAGTAGTTTAATACACACACACACATACACACATTCACGGGGACTTCATCATTCTGGGTAGACTTTTACAGTTGGAAAGAGAGAGACAGAGCAAGAGAGAGACCACATCACTGAAGCTTTGTAGTGGGAGTTGGGGTCTTGAACCTGGGTTGCTCATACGACAGGGCAGGTGTCTTCCCAAGTGAGCTAACTTGTATGATAATCTTGGAAATAGAAACATGTTATATGAAGTATACTACTTCCTGAAAATATATGTATAGGATCTATTTCAGCATTAATCCCCCCAGGCTTTACTTGCCCATCTAGAGTTCACAGATTTGATGGTTTCATGCTAGATGACATGCCCACAGAACATACAGCTCCTTTAACATACTGGAGTTGGGGGAAGTCATGGTGCTAATGAAGCCAAGGCTATGTGGTCAAACGTTGGTCATCCTTGTTATTTTTCAACAAGGCCAAGAATTGATTTAGCCAGTGTAGTCACCTGTTCCAGGGACTCTGAGAAGCCCAGATGATAGCACTCCAGTGGCCAGGACAGATCTATTGTGGTTATAGGCATGGGAGCTAGTCATAGGAGCAGGTAATTGCACTGAGCCCTTCCCCCTGCCTACTTTGAGCTGTGTTTCCCCTTTGTCATCCAAAATCCTCTGATATTTGAGAAATCCCGTGGAAATGCATATTCTAGGAAATACTATGCTTCATGAAAACCCACTCATCAACTACTTAGTCCTCCCTTTGTTTGCCAAGAGACTGCTGTTCATTCACAGTTTGCTTGACTCTATTCAACAGCCTGACCTTGACTGTTTAACATAACTCTCAGTACACCTGAGACCTCCTTCAAGTTATGCCCTATTGATGCAGAGAAGTAATTTGATTTCCTTGATAGGGAGGAAAAAAATGCCATTCCCCCATCCCATTCCTCCCACAACTATCACTACTTTGGCTGTGTTTTGTCTCAAGAGACATTTTCCACAAGATGGTCCAGTAGTACCCATCACTCTTAGGCTAAATGTATCAAGTTCTGTCTGAAGGCAGACAAGTCATTCCAGGTGAATTTGCTGAGAAGTGTGACATGTGTGCTTCTAAAAGCTGTTGAGCTTGAATTTTCAAGATGGGTTGCTTGAGAGGGTTGGCATAGTTATCCCTGAACATAGGGTCTGAAAACAGGTGCATATTCACTTATTAACCCCCCTCCCCCAATAGATTATTACAAATCATTGTGCTTCTTCTTCTAGCGTTTGCCCTTCTTCCGTAGCCAGTCAACAGCGTCAGGTTGAAAGCTGTCAGGAGCTGCTTGTTGCTGGCTTTGAAAGTGACTGGGATCCATGTGGATTCAGTTGGCTAGGAAGGATCATCAGTTTCCCCAATGAATGGGTACTCACGGGATGCACCACGGGAAGGTCGATCCAATGCATCCATCATTGTGCTAAGAGTAGGAAGAGCAATTAAGAAAAGTGGAGATTTTTTTTTCTTTATATTCCTGCTGAAGTACAGACAGGACAACAAATCAAATCAAGTCTTTAAAATGTTGCACTTGAAAAAACCACTGAATCAAGGTAAAAGAAGTGTTTCCTGAAAGTCACAAGACTGAAGGCGGAGGCAGCTAGAATCAGCGGATCTATTATTAGATCTCCAATGATTCATTTAATGATCCCATTTGTGTCCACGGAATATTGGTTTTTCTCTTAATTCATAGAAATGCAGGCATGAATGGAAAGTGCTTGAAAAGTACTGTAATTGGGAAGTGACAATATAAACATTCTCCTCGGCAAAGCAAACAACACTAGTGATATGGAAGGTTGTATGCAGAAGTCTGGGAAGGGCTGGGGAGATAGCATAATAGCTATGCAGAAGACCTGAATGCCTGTGGCTCTGAGGTCCCAGGTTCAATCCCCAGCACCACAAGCCAGAGTTCAGGAGTAATCTGGTCTGTTTCTTTCTCTCTGTATCTCTCAGTCATTAAGAAATGAATACATGTTCCAGGCCTAGGTCCTGGAACATGATGGAAGAGGACCTATTGGTGGTTGTATTGTTATGTGGAAAACTGGGAAATGTTACGCATATACAAACTATTGTATTTGCTGTTGATTGTAAATCATTAATCCCCAATTAAAAAATATATATGGATGATGAGATTGAAAAGGTCTCTCGGTCAAGCTAGTGGAAAACTTGGAGACGTGCTTGCCCCAGGTTCACATGCTGATTCTGAAGTCAGCTGCCTTCATTCAAACCCCAGCATTTTCAATTACTTGCATGTGACCTCAGGGAAAACAATTAACCTTTTTAGGACCCACTTACCTCATCTGTTTAGTGGCACTTCTTTAACGGGACTCTGGTGAGAATTAAAGGAAGTAATGTAAATCTTGTCAAGTGCTAAGCTCCATGCTTGGTAAACATAACTCTCATAAAATGGTAGCTATCAATATTAGATCATGCTTGAGGAAAAATGCAAACAACTGTGAAAGGAATCTATATACTTTCCTTAGGCTGTAAATATAAAGCTGGTATATTCTATTGTCTGTATTCTGGAGTTAGGCACTGCTTAATACTTTATTTTTTGGTGTAGGTTATCAATCTACTGTGCTTTCTTTTATCTGGATCCTAAAATAGAATAGTTTAATATGTTCCAGTGATTTTTAAAAACATTTTTCACATCTAACTAATGAAAAAAAATCTCAGTTTTTATTTCTAAGAAAGGAAGAAGATGCAAGACTTCTTTCTTTTTTTAGTATTTTTTTAATGTAAGACTTATTTCTAAAGCTATAGTATATGCATGTGATATCCATGGTATATCATATATAATACATGAGATATAGATGAAGGCATGCATAAGTAAACAAAACTGTTCACAGCAACAATCTAGATGACTACATTCCAAATAAGCCTCATTACTATTTTAGCAATTTAGCTCTCTATGCTCTTCTTCCTTCCATACTATAGATTAAGATTTTGAAATCAAAGGAGAGTAACATAGAAATCAATGGACTGGAGTTTTAAAATGAATAGTTTCATGGGCTAAAAAACAACTGCTATGCCCCAAATATGCAGTGTCTTGGATTTAACTTTTGTTATTTGTTTTATTTGTATTATTATTTGTTTTATTTGCCTGTGAGCTATTTTAAATTCTTTAGGATAAAGGGTGAGAGAAGCATATACATTTTTATTATACTTCCTAAGTTGCAACATTGTTAAAATTAGATCTTAGTAGGTAGCACTATAGTAACCCTTGCCAACTCATTGTGGAAGGAAAGCAGCTTCTGGAGGATAGAACATATCCAACTATACCACTAACCCTCTTATTATGGTTTATGTGTTTAAGACAGACAAAGACTAGAAAAGTGGGGGCTGTTTGGAAATACATTTTAATTATTGTATTCTATTTATTATAAAATATATTAAGCATATATGTATTTATTATATATATATATTCAGAATGCAAGCTAGTTTTGAGTCTTCCCTAAAACTATGGCTTGAAAAGGAAAGGCATAGCAATTCACTACTTTTCCATGGACCAAATAACTCCTAAAGGAAAATATTGGTTCATTCTGTTTATTCCCATGTCAAGAGTTTATTGATTGAGTGAGCTCTCCTGTAGCTCAGGGCTGCCTTTGATCTGCCAGGGAGAAATTGGGTTTGGGATTTTGGCGGAAGGGAGGGGAGGAGGTTGGGGAAGGACTTGGAATGTAATGGTCCTTGTTATCTGTAGTGGCCAGAGACGCTCCTGACACAGGCCAGTGCAAAGCTGTTGCCCAGGAGGAGCTGAGGCTGGGGACCCAGTGGGCGGCAGTTGAAGGCAGAGCTTTGACATTTTCAGCAGGAGAAGCACTTAGTTAAAGCTGCTGGAATGATTTCTTGCTGCTAATAGATTTGTTTCTTTAGAGACAGATAAGTAAAGGAAACGATGACTTTTAAGTGAATAGTTCCCCTGTGCAGGGGGCTGGTTAGTGTCAGTTAGTCCAGTGGCAGGAAATACCAACTTTTTTTTGTGTAGCCCAGTGACAAAAGGCTTTGCTGTCTCCCCTCCCCCTTCCCCACCTTCCTACCCTTATTCCTTCTCTCCTACAAAACCCAGACACCCGGCCCTGTGCCTGCTGGTGAAGGGCCAAGGTTTGTCTGAAAGCCGTTTAAGTAATTGCTCATAATTGCACAGGTTTCCCTGACTGGGCTTTTACCTCTCCACCCCTGAAATTAAAAGGGGCCAAAGATGTGTGACCTTTTTCTAATGGGATGGGTTCTGGAACAAAGGAATTCAAGGAGGAGGCCAGGGGCCTTTATCAGGACTCATCTTTGACAGCTGGCCTAGGCCTTGGGGGGAGAGGCAGGATTGTCCTTTTTCATGTTGGAATTCCTCTTCCCCAAGCCTCACAGTTTTGTGTGGTAAGTCTTCAAGTTCTCACTTTTCTTTCTTCCTCTACTTTGCCTAACCATAAGTCTCCCACACCCCTACCTCCCTGGTGCTAAACACCACTCATTCTGAAAAGCATTTGACCAGCAACATCTAGTGCAGCTCAGAAGTCCTGCAATTTCCCTGTCTTCCAAGTGCTTTAGGTAACTTACTATCTTTGGAACTCAGAGTCTTCACTGAAAAGCAGAGCTATTTGGGTAAAACCACCTGTCAGGGGGATTGTGGATAATATATGCCATGCTTGGCATGAAAGAGTCCAATAAGAAATGAAATTATTTCCTAAATGTAATTTCCTGATGTATTTTTCACTCCCCTTCCTTTTCTTTTAACTCTTTGAGCTGGGGAAGAGACAAATTATAGGTCTTGGATTTTATGACCCAAATTAGTTAAAACCCAGAGAATATTAAATGCAGGAAGGAATTTCAGAATCATTGAATCTACATTAGAACCACCTGTGGAGTCTTTCAAATTATTGATGCCCAAGTTCATGTCTAGAGATTCTGACTTACTTAGTCTGTGGCAGGATTTAGGTATTAGTATTTTTGTAAAGTGGTTTGAGGTTATTTGAATGTGCACTCAAAATTGAGAACCACTGGTCTTGAATACCTCATTTCACCAAGGAGAAAACTGGGGCTAGTAGAGATTTCTTTTTTTTATTTTATTTTATTTTTATTTTTTTTAAATTTTTTATTTAAGAAAGGATTAGTGAACAAAAGCATAAGGTAGGAAGGGTACAACTCCACACAATTCCCACCACCCAATCCCCATAACCCACCCCCTCCCATGGTAGCTTTCCCATTCTCTATCCCTCTGGGAGCATGGACCCAGGGTCGTTGAGGGTTGCAGAAGGTAGAAGGTCTGGCTTCTGTAATTGCTTCCCCGCTGAACATGGTCATTGACTGGTCGGTCCATACTCCCAGTCTGCCTCTCTCTTTCCCTAGTAGGGTGTGTCTCTGGGGAAGCTGAGCTCCAGGACATATTGGTGGGGTCTTCAATCCAGGGAAGCCTAGCCAGCATCCTGGTGGCGTCTGGAACCTGGTGACTGAAAAGAGAGTTAACATATGAAGCCAAACAATTTGTTGAGCAATCATGGATCCCAAGCTTGGAATAGTGGAGAGGAAGTGTTAGGGAGGTACTCACTGCAAACTCTAGTGTAATCCTGCTTTCAGGTATATATTTTGCAGTAGTTTATGGATACGTGTGCACAGAAGCTCTCTCTCACAGAAACTGGTGTATATCTAGGTTATGGGACTTTTTTAGAAAGTGAACTACCTGAGATGAAATTAGAGTGTACTATAAAAGGAAAGGTCTCACCCGAGTAATGAAGCTGAAGGGTTGTCATTCCACACGTGAAGTCTCTGGATACAGTCTGAGGTGAAGCATGTTGAGGTGGCAATCGTTGCTTTGGTTAGGTTGTGATCGGCGGATGCAATATTATTTGGTTTGGATTGGGAGATGCATACGGGAAAGTGGGCCCTATCCAAGGGTTCCAGGACTGGGGGAAGTAGGGGCTCTATAGTGAAGATGTGAGGTTCCTGCTGTCTTAGGGTTCAAAAAGACAATCAATAGTTAATATTATCATCACATTATTTGTTAATTGGGTTAACTTTGAAAAGTCCCTTTGTTATGGTTTGCTGTACAGTACCCAGTATCTTGTATATAGCTGTGCTATTGGAAGCTTCTAATCTACTTGGTCTAGGCTTTTGAGAGAGTCCGCATATCAAATACATAGCCTATATATTAAAAAGATTCAGTTTGTCTTTTGAGAAACTTTGAGACATACAATTGATTTCCCCCTCTCATATTAATTAACTACTGATTTATATGTCTACATTTTGCTAGGAGTGTACATAAACACCATTCCCACCACCAAAGGACTGTGACCCATCCCTCCCGCCCACTCCCACCCCCCACTGGCCCAGGAAGCTACATGTCTACCCCTCACCACTGGGTTTTTACTTTGGTGCCCTACTTACAATTTGATCAGGTCCTGCTTTTAGTTTCCCTTTCAGATCTTCTAAGTCAGCTTCTGTTGATGAGTGGGATCATCCCATACTCATCTTTATCTTTCTGACTTAGTTCACTTAACATAATTCCTTCTAGCTCTGTCCAAGATGGGTCAGAGAAGGTGGGTTCATTGTTCTTGATAGCTGCATAGTATTCCATTGTGTATATATACCACAGCTTTCTCAGCCACTCATCTGTTGTTGGGCACCTGGGTTGCTTCCAGGTTTTAGCTATTATGAATTGTGCTGCTATGAACATAGGAGTACACACCTCTTTTTGGTTGGGTGTTATGGAGTCCTTGGGGTATAACCCCAGGAGAGGAATTATTGGGTCATATGGAAGGTCCATGTCTAGCCTTCTGAGAGTTTTCCAGACTGCTCTCCACAGAGGCTGTACCAATTTACATTCCCACCAGCAATGTAAAAGATTTCTTTGTTAATGCCTTCATTAGCTCACCAATCTATATACACAGCACCAGATAAAAACTGATCATTTACTGTCATAAAATGTTCTAAACTACTGGACTTACCTCTTTGTAGGAGGCACAAGAATCAGTACTGAGGTCGCCTAATAATCTTCTTTTAAAATATTTTATTTATTTATAATGAAAGAGTGATATAGAGACCAGAACTCTGCTCAGTTCTGGCTTATTGTGGTGCTGGGCATTGAATCTGGGATCTAAGAGCCTTAGTCATGAACATTTTTTGCCATAACCATTAATGCTGCCTCCCCAGCCCCTAACTTGTTCTAACTTGTTCCTCCCTCTCTCCCTCCCCCCTCTCTCTTTTAATATTTTATTTATTGAGATAGAAACAACAAAAAACCAAGGGGTGAGGACAATACAGAGATGGAGACAGAAAGATACCTGCGACACTGCATCACCTCTCGTGAAGCTTACCTCCCTTCCACTCCTACTGTGTGCATTGTGGATACCACGGGCATGAACCTGGGTCCCTATGCATTGGAACATGTTTACTCTACCAAGTGTCCCACCTCTTGGTTCCAAAGCTGCTTCTTTCTATCTGTGAAAGTCACATTTGGTGCAAGTCATCATTTGAGATAAGTGCCTCATAGGTATTTAGGCATCTAGCTCACACGATGGCTTGTTTATGTTGAGATTCCTAAGATCCAATATCACAGAATATGTTGTGCTTGCAGACTCTGCATGCCCAGGACAATTTTCTATGAACTCTGTCTTGCCCTCAGATTTGCCCCACACATTCAGGCAGAGCTCATGAGCTATAATGAAATTGTGGACCTGGTAATCCTGCTGATGCAAACAAAATGGAGACAAAGTGAAAGTTCTGTACCTTGGTTTATGCTGTTATAGTTAATGACTTGTCAGTGTTTCCATTATAAACCCCTATTCGCAGGGATGTGTAACCCAGTCATAAATGTTCTCTCCAGCCTGAGCCTTGGCACTTGTGATTTCAGCCTGGGAGCACATGTGTGTGTTGGGGTGTGTGTATGTGTGTGTGTGTTTACAAGGATATGAGGAAAAAAATAAGTTAGTTATTTTTTTTTTAAAGCAAAGGATGATGAGAAATTGGAGGTAGTGATTGTGGTAATTGGTTGCAGATGCTCTTTTAATGCTGCCAGGACTTGAAAACTGCTGAGTTGCTTTACTCATCCTCCCACCCCCCCGCAACTTGGGGATATGAAGGGCTAGGGTGCTATTCTGTGCCTTAATTCTGTGCAAGAAATGTTAATTGACAATGTAAAATCTGCAAATGAAGGGTAAAATATGATTCTGGGTAGCTTCCACCAGAATGGGTATTGACTGAAGTCTAAAATCCATAGGGATCAGTAGCCAAAGAATCAGAATACCCTAAAAAGACCCAAGTTCTCTTTCACCTGGCCTAACCTTTTGCCCTCCATCACTCCCTCTGGCTTTACCCAATTAGTAGGAGATGGAGAAAGTGCAGTAGGGGTTTCCAAGAACCATTTAAAATTAGAGATAAAGACCAGAGGAACACTCCACTGTGGTATATGTAGTGCAGAGTATAGAACCCAAGGCCTCATACATACAAATCCTACTCTCAACCTGCTGAATCAGCTCCCTGGCTGTGGTATTGACAAGTGATTGAAAAATGTAAGAGACGATTAATATTTTATAACACATAAAATTAGAATTATAGTGTCTATAAGATTTTGTTTGAACACAGGCATTCATGGCTGTTCATTTATGTGTTGTCCTTCCTTCAACTACAGTGGCAGAGTTGAGTGGTTGAAATAGAATCTTTGGCTCACAAACCCAACTTAAAATATTTTTTCTCTGCTCCTTTGTAGAAAAAAATGGCCTCTATAAATATATAACTAAAATAATATCATTTGTCATCTTTCAAAGTAACCTTGTCTTATTTGTTTATTTATTTTTGGCAGAGTCCAGACCTCAATCTTGCATGATTTTTCCACTTCTGGGACACCTTTTCATTCAGCATCAGAGTTTCCCATGTAGTACCTGGTTTAAAACTGGGCTGTGGCCATGTCAAGATGCACTGTAGCTACCCAGTCATAAATTATTTTATAATCCATTTTATTGTGTACTTTTTAAAAATTATCTTTTGTTATTTTATTTTATTATTTTAATTTTTTATTTAAGAAAGGATTAATGAACAAAAACATAAGGTAGGAGGGGTACAACTCCACACAATTCCCACCACCCAATCCCCATAACCCACCCCCTCCCATGATAGCTTTCCCATTCTCTAGCCCTCTGGGAGCATGGACCCAGGGTCGTTGAGGGTTGCAGAAGGTAGAAGGTCTGGCTTCTGTAATTGCTTCCCCGCTGAATATGGGCGTTGACTGGTTGGTCCATACTCCCAGTCTGCCTCTCTCTTTCCCTAGTAAGGTGTGTCTCTGGGGAAGCTGAGCTCCAGGACACATTGGTGGGGTCTTCAATCCAGGGAAGCCTGGCCAGCATCCTGGTGGCATCTGGAACCTGTGATTGAAAAGAGAGTTAACATACAAAGCCAAACAATTTGTTGAGCAATCATGGATCCCAAGCTTGGAATAGTGGAGAGGAAGTGTTAGGGAGGTACTCACTGCAAACTCTAGTGTAATCCTGCTTTCAGGTATATATTTTGCAGTAGTTTATGGATACGTGTGCACAGAAGCTCTCTCTCTCAGAAACTGGTTTATATCTAGGTTATGGGACTTCGTTAGAAAGTGAACCATCTGAGATGAAATTAGAGTGTACTATAAAAGGAAAGGTCTCACCCGAGTAATGAAGCTGAAGGGTGAAGTCTCTGGATACAGTCTGAGGTGAAGCATGTTGAGGTGGCAATCGTTGCGTTGGTTAGGTTGTGATCGGCGGATGCAATATTATTTGGTTTGGATTGGGAGATGCATACGGGAAAGTGGGCCCTATCCAAGGGTTCCAGGACTGGGGGAAGTAGGGGCTCTATAGTGGAGATGTGAGGTTCCTGCTGTCTTAGGGTTCAAAAAGACAATCGATAGTTACTATTATCATCACATTATTTGTTAGTTGGGTTAACTTTGAAAAGTCCCTTTGTTATGGTTTGCTGTACAGTATCCAGTATCTTGTATATAGCTGTGCTATTGGATGCTTCTAATCTACTTGGTCTAGGCTTTTGAGAGAGTCCGTATATCAAATACATAGCCTATATATTAAAAAGATTCAGTTTGTCTTTTTTTTTTCTCCCCCCAGGGTTATTGCTGGGCTCGGTGCCTGCACCATGAATCCACCGCTCCTGGAGGCCATTTTTTCCCCCCTTTTGTTGCCCTTGTTGCTTCATTTTGGTTATTATTATTGCCCTTGTTGCTGCAATTCGTTGTTGGATAGGACAGAGAGAAATGGAGAGAGGAGGGGAAGACAGAGAGGAGGAGAGAAAGATAGACACCTGCAGACCTGCTTCACCGCCTGTGAAGCGACTCCCCTACAGGTGGGGAGCTGGGGGCTCGAACCGGGATCCTTACGCCGGTTCCTGCGCTTTGCGCCACATGCGCTTAACCCACTGCACCACCGCCAGACCCCCTCAGTTTGTCTTTTGAGAAACTTTGAGACATACAATTGATTTCCCCCCTCTCATATAAATTAACTACTGATTTATATGTCTACATTTTGCTAGGAGTGTACATAAACACTATTCCCACCACCAAAGGACGGTGACCCATCCCTCCCGCCCACTCCCACCCCCCACTGGCCCAGGAAGCTGCATGTCTACCCCTCACCACTGGGTTTTTACTTTGGTGCCCTACTTACAATTTGATCAGGTCCTGCTTTTAGTTTCCCTTTCAGATCTTCTTACTCAACTTCTGTTGATGAGTGGGATCATCCCATACTCATCTTTATCTTTCTGACTTAGTTCACTTAACATAATTCCTTCTAGCTCTGTCCAAGATGGGTCAGAGAAGGTGGGTTCATTGTTCTTGATAGCTGCATAGTATTCCATTGTGTATATATACCACAGCTTTCTCAGCCACTCATCTGTTGTTGGGCACCTGGGTTGCTTCCAGGTTTTAGCTATTATGAATTGTGCTGCTATGAACATAGGAGTACACACCTCTTTATGGTTGGGTGTTATGGAGTCCTTGGGGTATAACCCCAGGAGAGGAATTACTGGACCACATAGAAGGTCCATGTCTAGCCTTCTGAGAGTTTTCCAGACTGCTCTCCACAGAGGCTGTACCAATTTACATTCCCACCAGCAATGTAAAAGGGTTCCTCTGTCCCCACATCCTCTCCAGCATTTGTTGCTGCAGTCCTTTTTGATGTATGCCATTCTTACAGGAGTGAGGTGGTATCTTAGTTTTGTCTTAATTTGCATTTCACTGACAATCAGTGACCTAGAGCAGTTTTTCATATGTTTGTTAGCCTTTTGGATCTCCTCTGAGGTGAATGTTTTGTTCATTTCCTCTGCCCATTTTTGGATGGGGTCATTTGCTTTTTTGGTGCTAAGTTTACTGAGCTCTTTATATAGTTTGGTGATTAGTTTCTTGTCTGATGTCTGGCATGTGAAGATCTTCTCCCATTCTGTGAGGGGTCTCTCTGTTTGTTTAATAGTTTCTTTGGATGTGCAGAAGCTTTTCAATTTGATGTACTCCCATTGGTTTGTTTCTGCTTTAGTCTTCCTTGCAATTGGGTTTGATTCATCAAAGATGTCCTTGAGGTGTAGGTGGGAAAGTGTTTTACCAATGTTTTCCTCTAAGTATTTGATTGTTTCTGGACTGACATCTAGGTCTTTGATCCATTTGGAGTTGATTTTTGTTTCTGGTGAGATAAAGTGGTTCAATTTCATTCTTCTGTATGTTTCATCCCAGTTTTCCCAGCACCATTTATTGAAGAGAGCCTCCTTTTTCCATTTAATCCTTTGGGCCCCCTTATCAAAGATTAGATGCCCATAGGTGTTGGGATTTACTTCTGGGCTTTCAATTCTGTTCCACTGGTCTGTGTGCCTATTTTTGTTTCAGTACCATGCTGTTTTGATGACGATGGCTTTATAATATAGTTTAAGGTCTGGGAGTGTGATGCCTCCATTTATGTTTCTTTTCCTTAAGATGGTTTTGGCAATTCTAGGTGTTTTCATGTTCCAGATAAATGATTGTAGTGTTTGTTCTATTCTCTTAAAGAAGCTTGGTGGAACTCTGATGGATATTGCATTAAATTTGTATATGGCTCTGGGGAGAATATTCATTTTGATGATATTTATTCTTCCAATCCATGAGCATGGGATATCTTTCCATTTCTTGGTATCAGTTTCTATCTCCTGGAGTAGCGACTCATAGTTTTCAGCATACAAGTCTTTCACTTCTTTGCTCAACTTTATTCCGAGGTATTTGATTGATTTTGCTGAAACAGTAAATGGGAGTGATTTCTGGATGTCTTCTTCAGATTTAGTGTTTTCATAAAGAAATGCCACTGATTTTTGTACATTGATTTTGTAGCCTGATACCTTGCTATATTGCCTAATAACTTCCAGTCATTTTATACTGGATTCTTTAGGTCTTTCTATGTATACTATCGTATCATCTGCAAATAGTGAGAGCTTGACTTCTTCCCTTCCAATCTGTATCCCTTTGATTTCTTTCTCTTGCCTGATTGCTATGGCAAGAACTTCCAATACTATGTTGAAGAGTAACAGTGACAGTGGACAGCCCTGTCTAGTCCCCGATCTGAGGGGGAATGCTTTCAGCTTCTGTCCATTGAGTATGATGTTGGCTGTAGGTTTGCTATATATAGACTCCACTATCTTGAGGAATTTCCCATCTATTCCCAGTTTTTGTAGAGTTTTGAGCATGAATGGGTGTTGGATTTTGTCAAAGGCTTTCTCTGCATCTATTGAGATAATCATGTGGTTTTTGGCTTTGCTTTTCTTGATGTGTTGATTGACTTACGGATGTTGAACCAGCCTTGCATTCCTGGGATGAATCCCACTTGGTCGTGATGAACAATCTTTTTGATGTGTTGCTATATCCGGTTGGCCAAGATCTTGTTTAATATTTTGGCATCTATGTTCATCAGAGATATTGGTCTGTAGTTTTCCTTTTTTGTTCTGTCCCTATCAGCTTTTGGTATCAGGGTGATGTTGGCTTCATAAAAGGTGGAAGGGAGTATTCCTGTTTCTTCAATCTTATGGAATAGCTTAAGAAGTATGGGTATTAACTCTTTCCTGAAAGTTTTGTAGAATTCGTTTGTGAAGCCATCTGGTCCAGGACTTTTGTTGTTGGGGAGATTCTTAATAACGGTTTCAATTTCTTTGTCTGTGATTGGTGCATTTAGATTTTGTAGTTCTTCTTGGTTCAGTTTTGGAAGTGCATAGGTTTCTAGGAATTGTTCCATTTCTTCCAGATTCTCTAGCTTGGTGGCATATAGTTCTTTATAGAAGTTTCGCAGGATTCTCTGGATTTCTGTGGTGTCAGTTGTGATATCTCCTGCATCGTTTACAATTCTATTAGAGTCTTCTCTCTTTTTTGTTTGGTGAGTCTGGCTAGGGGCTTGTCAATTTTGTTTAATCTTTCAAAGAACCAACATTTGGCTTCATTGATCTTTTGTATGGTTCTTTTATTTTCGATGTTGTTTATTTCTGCTCTAACTTTAGTGATTTCTGTCCTTCTGGTTGCTTTAGGGTTCCTTTGTTCCTCTTCCTCTAAGTCCTTGAGGTATGCAGTAAGGTCGTTCATTTGGGCTTCTTCTTCTTGTTTAATATGTGATTGTATGGCTATAAGTTTCCCTCTCAGTACTGCTTTAGCTGTATCCCAAATATTTTGATAGGTTGTGTCTTCATTTTCATTAGTTTCCAGGAACATTTGAATTTCCTGTTTGAGTGAGTCTCTGACCCAGTGGTTCTTAAGGAGCATGTTGTTTAGTTTCCAAATTCTATGTCTTTTAATAGTTTTCTGTTTGTTGTTAAATGTTAATTTTACTCCACTGTGGTCTCAGAAGATACTTGGGATGATTTCAATGCTCTTGAATTTTTTGATGCTGTCTTTGTGGCTTAACTTGTGGTCTATCCTTGACTATGTGTTATGTGGATTTGAAAAGAAGGTGTATTCCAGTTTTTTGTGGTGGAGGAGTCTGAAAATGTCCAAGAGGTCTAGTCTGTCAATCTCTTCATTCAATTCTCTTGTATCTTTATTGGTTCTCTGCTTTGTTGATCCGTCTAAGTGTGAGAGTGGGGTATTGAAGTCTCCCACTATTATTGTATTACTATTGATGTATTTTTGAAATTCTTTCAGTAGATGCTTAATGTATTTAGATGGTCCCTTGTTGGGTGCATAGATGTTAATAATTGTTATGTCTTCTTTGCTGATTGATCCTCTAATCATTATGTAATGTCCTTGCCTATCTTTTATTACTTTATTTATTTAAAATCTATCGTGTCTGAGATGAGAATGGCTGTTCCTGCCCTTTTTTGTGGACCGTTAGCCTGTATGATAGTTTTCCATCCTTTCACTTTAAGTCTGTGTTTATCTTGTTGTGACAGATGGGATTCTTGCAAGCAGCATATGGTTGGGTTATGTTTTCTGATCCATCCCCCCACCCTGTGCCTTTTGATGGGTGAGTTTAAGCCATTGACATTTATTGATATTATGGATTTAATGTATTGTAGTGCCATTGTTCTAAAAAAATTTGTTTACTCTGATATATTGCAAGTATCATAGTGATGTTCTTGTTTATAAGAGGTCTTTTAGTACCTCTTTCAGGGCCGGCTTGGTGATGGTTGTCTCCTTTAACTGTTGTTTGTCTAAGAAGGTTTTGATTCCTCCATCTAGCTTGAATGAAAGTCTAGCAGGATATATTATCCTTGGTTGAAACCCTTTTTCATTCTGGGCTTGATAGATATCTTGCCACTCCCTTCTGGCTTTTAGAGTTTGAGTGGAGAAATCTGCAGATAATCTTATGGGTTTTCCCTTGTATGTGACTTTTTGTTTCTCTCTTGCAGCCTTTAGGATCCTTTCTTTATCCTTACTTCTTCTCATTGTGACTATGATGTGTCTTGATGTCTTCAGGTCTGCGTTGATTCTGTTTGGTACTCTCCGGGCCTCTTGAACCTTGATATCCTTTCTGTTATTCAGGTCTGGGAAATTTTCTTGTATTATTTCCTGTAGAATGTTTGCTTCCCCTTCCTCTCTTTCTTCCTCTGGCAGGCCAATTATACGAATGTTACTTCTTTTGAGATCATCCCATATGTCTCTGTTGTTGTTTTCAGTGTCTCTCAATCTCTTTTTAAGCTCTTTCACCTCTTTCTTAGTTTTCTCTAACTCATCCTCTGTCTGACTAATTCTCTTTTCTGCTTCTGTTAGTCTGATTTCCCTTGCCTCAGCTTATTTCTTCATTACAGCTATTTCAGCTTTCAGTTCTCTAATTGTCTCAAGATAATCAGTATTTTCCTTGGGACTCTCAACTGCTGTTTCCCTAATACTGCCATTCCTTTCCTCCAATGTTGTTTTCATTTCTGTGATTAATAAGTTTATTATTGCTTGCATACTTTTCTTATCTATGGTTACTTCTGGCTGATTTGTAGTTTCTTCTGGGCTCTTGTCTTCATTCATTGGAGTAGCAGTTTTATTTGTTTTTAATCTACCCATTTTTTTATTTATGTGTTTCTCTTTTTTTTTATGCTCTGTTGTTCCTCAGTTGTTGTGTCTTGAGTACAAGTAACACTGTACTAAATACCTTTATGACAATTGCACTCACCAACCTCCGGAATTACAGTAGCAACTGAAGTTAGTATTGAAGTAGTTTAATCGTTACCAGTTAGCCAGACAATTTCTCCAGTCCGTGAAAAAATAGTAACCAAATCCCAGTGAAGAAAGAGAAGAGAAAGAGAGGATAGCAAGAATAGGCAGTTATGCAAATCTACTATCCACTGTATATTCTAGGGGTAACAAGAGGGGAAAGGGGACTAGAGCAGAGATACACACATAGAGAGTCCACTCTGAGTCAGATTTCTTCCCCAAAGTAATTCACAAATTCAGAAAGGCAGAGAAGAAAGAAGAAGTGTATGACAAGATTAAAAAAAAAAAGAGAGAGAGAGAGAGAGAGACAAGAGAGAGAAAAGGGAGAAGATAAGAAAGAGTTGTAATTAAAGAGCAGTGCAAGGAACTTCCCAAATGTGTATCAGTGAATTAAAAAAAAAAACACCCTGTTTGGTGGTGTGGGGTATCCTGCTAGGAGCTTGTCCCCAGGGACTGCTTATGTGGGGGGGTGGGAAGGATGTATGCTTGAAAATTAAAAGGAAGAAAAAAGAATTTTTTTCCCCTACTCTAATTCTTAACCCAAATTAAGTTATAATCACCTCCTTGGTGTCACCGCTATGGCCCCTTATTGGCTGGCCTGCTAAAGGCAGAAAATCCTATTGTTTCCACGAGATGTGTCTGGAGCTCAGCGGCTAGCAGCTTCTCAGTCCACCATCTTCCGGGAAACCCCCCCCTCCAGACTTTTTTAAAGGATTTCTAGAAAATGAAAACTAGCTCCAAGTCCTTTGATCCAATGAGAGCTATACTCAAGAAGTCTTTGGATCCGCCCTCAGGGTCGTGGTGGTCCCTGGAGACTCCCAAGAGAAAGCCCCCGAGCTAAAGTGCTCTCTCCAGGTCCTCTGCCTGCCGCCCAGTAGCGCTCTGTAACCGGCAGAGGAGCCACCTTCTCGGGCGGAGGACAATGCCGGGCGTACTCGCCTTGCCCGGCGCTGCCTGGGAAGTCTGGAGCCCCGCTATTCCGTGTCACCTTTACTCTAATTCTTAACCCAAATTAAATTATAGTCACCTCTTTGGTGTCACCCCTTATTGACAGGCCTGCTAAAGGCAGAAAATCCTACCGTTTCCAGAAGTGATCAGAGAACATGCTGTTAGAAGCTTCTCAGTCCGCCATCTTCCGCCCTTTTTTCTTGTTATTTTATTTTTATTTTTTATTTTTATTTTGCCCTCAGGGTTATTGCTGGAGCTCAATGTCAGCACTATGAATCAACTGCTCCTGGTGGTCATTTTTTCCACTGGATAGGACAGAGAGAAACTGAGAGAGAGGGGGAGTTAGAGATGGAGAAAACTTTATTGTGTATTTATTTGTGTTTCCCCACCAGCTGGACTGAATGGTAACTTTTTTCTTTTTCTTTTTTTTTTTAATGGTAACTTTTTTCTATCTTGTTCCCTACTGCATAGTTCAAGTTATCAATTGGACATCCAAAATACTTAGGCTGAGTGAACTAATGAGTAAGTAGGCACAGTTCTGAACCAAGTGATTGACTTTGCAGCTTGCATTCATCCACCCAGTAACTTTTGCAGGCTTATTATATGGCAGGCATTTGTAACCTTGGTTTATCCATTCATCTGCTTTCATGGAGGTTGACTCATCAACATGTCTGCCTTCCCTAAACTGTTGAGGAGTTAGCTCCAATGGCTTTGGCAGGCTTCCCAAATTGTCAGACAATTCTGACTTTCTTTGTCTGATGAGAGGAAGTCTCTTGTCCTATTGCATCTTTCCTGGATAGCACCAGCCCTGTGTAGCTCAGAGCTCTAATTTCCCTCTTGGGATGATGACCGATCCACTCTCCCTCAGGAAGAAGAATCTGCCCTATTCTTGCTCATTCAAGCACAACCTTTGCTTCTGCTTGTGTTCCAGGAATCCTCCTCTCCCCACATTCTCATTCATCTGGGCTTGTCCCAGCAGCCTCCCACTCACACCTGCAAAGCTCGTTCACATGACATTGGATTCATCATTACTGGCCTGGAAGCATTCTCCTGAACCAGAAAGGCAGAGTCCAAGAGAGAGGAGGGTGCATGCTTCCTCTCCTTCCTCTTCCTTCCTGGCTTTTCTGCAGATGAGTTTCTGAGGGGTCTCCTTGAGAGCTCCTTAGAGTGGAGAGTGAATTTACTAAGGTGTTTATGAATAGGAGAATTTTGATGGGATATGGAACTCTGGTGGTGGGAATTGTATGGAATTGTACCTCTCTTATCCCACAGTCTTGCTGATCATTATTAAATCACTAACAAAAAAAGAATAGGAGCATCTATTTGACAGTCTAGTTTCATGTTATGTATCTTAGTTCCTGGTGATGAGAGGAAGATAATTACCCACCACAGAGTTTATAGAAGGTTAGACTGAACAAGATGGTAAAGATCTAGAAACATATCATGTTTGAACACATAAAAAGGATACAATTTATCTTTTACAAAAGTGTTTCCTCATGCCTTGGAAAAAATAAATAAATTAATTGCCAGTGATTGAATCCAGTACCTAATACATGCAAAACACACATCCTATGATTGAGCTACTTGCTTGACCCCCACAGTACTCTTTGCTATACTTGTCTAATTTGCAGTTGCAGGAATTATATATTCAATATGATATAGATTTTCTAGGCCAGCTCTGATTTAAAATCTTAGTTTCTAGGGAGCTGGGCTGTGATGCACCCAACTAGGCACACATTTTACTAAGATCAAGTACCACCTGCAGGGGGAAGGCTTCATGAATGGTGAAGCAGGTCTGCAGGTGTCTTTCTCCTTTATACCTCCCTCTCCCCTCTCAATCTCTCTCTGCCCTATAAAAAAATAGAAATTAAAGAAGAAGAGGAGGAGGATGAAGAGGATGAAGAAGAGGAGGAAGAAGAAAAAGAAGAAAAGGAGGAGGAAGAAGAAGAGGAAGAAGAAAAAGAAAAAAAGGAAAAAATGTCTACTGGGAGCAGTGGATTCTTAGTGAAGACACTGAATTCCAGTGATAACCATGGTGGCAATAGATAAACAAATAAACAAAATAAAATGTTAGTGTAGCATTGTAAAACTACCCTCTTACACCCCATATTGAATTGGTGGGACTGGTCACGTTATCTGTGAGATGTTGGTAGGAAGAGTAGCTATATTTTAACTACTTTCAAAAAAATTTCTTTATTGGGGGATTAATGGTTTACAATCAACAGTAAAATATAATAGTTTGTACATGCATAACATTTCCACACAATACAACCCTACTATGTCCTTTTTTGCCATCATGTTCCAGGACCTGAACCCCTACCCCCACCTCAGAATCTTTTATTTTGGTGCAACACACCAACTCCAGTTCAAGTTCTGCTTAGAGTTTTCTCTTTTGATCTTGTTTTTTAACTTCTGTCTATGAGTGAGATCATCCCATGTTCATCCCCCTATTTCTGATTTATCTCACTTAATATGATATCTTTGAGCTCCATTCAAGATGGGGTAAATAAGGTAAATTTACCATGAACCTGGGACTTTGGGGCCTCAGGAATAAGAGTCTCATTTGCATAACCATTATGCCATCTACCCTTGTTCATATTTTTCAGTTTTCCACATAACAATTCAGTGTCCCTCTGGATCTTCCTTCACCATCATATTCCAGGACCTGAACCTTCTTTGCCTATCCCAGAGTCCTTTACTTTGGTGCAATACACTAGACCCAGTCCAAATTCTGCTTTGTGTTTATTCTTCAACTGTTTTTTTTGTAACTGGATTTGTTTCATTGAAGGTGCTTTTAAAATTTAAATGGAAAAGAGTTATACCAATATTTTCCTCTAAGCATTTGTTTCTGGTCTAATATCCAGGAGGTTTTGAAATACCCTGCAGTACTGTAGCCCTTTCAGTAGATATTTGATGTATTAAGATGGCCTCTCACTGGGTGCATAGATGTTAATAATCATTAAGACTTGTTGATTGACTGATCCTCTGAGCACTAAGTAATGTCCATCTCTATCTTTTAAAATTTTATTTGTTTTAAGGTCTATCATGTCAGATTGAGAATAGTTGTTCCTGCCCTTATTTGTGGTCCACTGGCTTGTATGGTAGTTTTCCATCCTTTCACTTTGAGTCTGTATTTGTCTTGTTGAGTTAGGTGGGATTCTTGCAGACAACATATGGTTGGGCTGTGTTTTCTGATCTGTCTTCCTACTCTATACCTTTTAATAGGTGAATTCACACCATTGACATTTGTTTATTTTAAAATTTTTTATTTGTAAAAAGGAAACATTGACAAAAACCATAGGATAAGAGGGGTACAGCTTCGCACAATTCCCACCACCAGAATGCTGTATCCTGTCCCCTCCCCTGATAGCTTTCCTATTCTTTAACCCTCTGGGAGTATGGACCCAAGGTCATTATGGGATGCAGAAGGTTAAAGGTCTGGCTTCTATAATTGCTTCCCCGCTGAACATGGGCTTTGACAGGTCAATCTATACTCCCAGCGTGTCTTTCTCTTTTCCTAGTGGGGAAGGGCTCTGGGAAGGCGAAGCTCCAGGACACCTTGATGGGGTTGTCTGTCCAGGAGAGTCTGGTCAGCATCATGCTAGCATCTGCAACCTGGTGGTTGACAAGAGAGTTAACATATACAAAGCCAAACAAATTGTTGACCAATCATAGACCTAAAGGCTGGAATAGTGCAGATTAAGAGTTGGGGGTTCCTCCATTTTGTAGATAACAGGTAGTCATATTTTAGTTAAATTCCAAAGAGCCTGTGGCTATACTAGTTGTTTTTTTTTTTTCCCTGAGTGTGAAATCTGATATACAGGTGGATCCAAGTTATTGTCTGGGGAAATGATGTGATGGCTGGAAAAAGGACCAGAAAGCTGGATCAGAGAAAAGAGTAGCTCCCTAATATGGGAAAGGGGTATAAATATTGTTGACTGTAAACACCATCGACTTGATGAGGTCTGGGGCCCATAATTAGCTTAGGAGTCTATGTAATGTCTGCATCCTTCTAGATCTGAGCTAATATTCTGTGGTCATGAGTAGGAACATTCCAAGTTGCCCCAATATCAACCCATCTTCCTCAGGTGTAGCATAGAGTATGTTGTCCATCCTCCCTTAGGAGGATGGAACATTCTCTACCATTGTTGATCCACGTTGATGGCAAGGTCCTATGGGGGCCCACACAGGGGTCTATTTTGTTGTTCCTGATAGAAATGACCATTAACAATGGAGAGAGGGAGTTATTCGAGGTTTAGGTCCATCATGTCTGTCTGGGAATCTCAGGACTTCTTGAATAGGGCCCCAGCTGATGGAATGGCCTGATAGTGACTAAAGGGTCATCGTTAAAGTATGCAAGTCTCTTGCCCTTATTCAGCTTTTGCAGTCCTTGCTTTGCTAAGGTTAGCTTTGGAGTGACTGAGAGAACTATAATAGGAAGTAGGTGAGGAGGGTATCTAAGTCTAAGTAGACACTATTTCATTATGAACTTGATACTGACTCACTACAGACTATTGTATATTTTTGCTTTCAGGTATATATTTTGCCCTAATTTATGGATACATGTGAACATATGCTCTATCTTATGGGACCTGGTTTCTATCTAGGTTTTGGGACTTTGTTAGGAAGTGAACCTCCAGGAATGGAATTAGAGATTACCATGAAAGGAAAGGTCTCACCCGAGTAATGAGGATGAAGGGTTGGCATTCCATGCCTGACGTCTCTGGACACAGTCTGAGGTGAAGTATGTTGAGGTGGTACTCATTGCATTGATTAGGTTGGTATCAGTAGATGCAATATCATTTGGTATAACTTGAGAGATGCATGCAGGAAAGTGAGCCCCACTCCAGAGTTTCCAGGACTGGGAGGAATATGGGTTTTGTAGAGCATGGAGAAGGTTCCTGCTGTCTTAGGGTTTAAGAAGATAAGAGGTAGTTATTACTATAATCACATTGTTTGGCAATTCCTTTGTTAGGATTTTCTGTATCATACACACCATCACTATATTTTATTTCCTTTGACATTATTTGTATATAGCTATACCACCAGTTGCTTCTGTTCTCTCTGGACTAAGCTTTTAAGAGAGTCAACATATCAAAGACTCAGCCTATGTATTAAAAAGACTCAGTCTCTGCTTTAAAAAGTTTGAGACATTCAATCAATTTTTCCCCTCTCATATTACTTAGTGATTTATATGACTACACATTAATAGGAGTGTACATAAACACCATTTCCACCACCAAAAGTCTGTGTCCCATTCCCCCCCGCCCCCGCCCCATGAAGCTGAACATCCACCCTCACTCTCCACTCAGGGTCTTTACTTTGGTGCCCTACTATGGCATTTATTGATATCATAGAATGAAGTATTTTAATGTCATTCTATAATTTTAGAGTGTTCTGATATATGCCACATTTATGATGCTGTGATTGTTTATAAGGGACCTTTTAGAACTTCTTCCAGGGCAGGCTTGGTGAGTTGATTCATTCAACTGTTGCTTGTCTGAGAAATTTTTTATGCCTCCACGTAGTCTGAATGACAGTCTATCAGAATATAGTGGTCTTGGTTGAAAGCCTTTCTCACTGAGAGCTTGATATATATCTTGTCATTCTCTTCTGGCCTTTAGTGTTTGTGTGGAGAAATCTACTGCTAATCTTATGGGCTTTCTTCTGTAGGTGACTGTTTTTCTCTAGCAGCCTTCAGGATCCTTTCTTTATCCTTATTCCTTTTCATTCTAAATATGATGTGTCTTGGTGTCTTTAATTCTGGGTTAATTCTGTTTGGGACCCTCTTAACTTTTTGATCCTTTATGTCTTTTATGTTGTCTAGAGTAGGAAAGTTCTCAGCTATTATGTCCTGTAGAATACTTTCTTCCCCTTGCTCTCTTTCTTCCTTTGGCAAGCCAATAATGCATGTATTACTTCTTTTAAAGTCACCAATATGTCTCTGTTATTTTCAGTATCTCTTAATCTTATTTTGACATCTCTTCTTGCCTTCTTAGTTTTCTCTTATTTGCCCTTGATCATGCTTATTCTGTTTTCTGACTCACTTATTCTATTCTCTCTCCCCTCTGTTGTTTTCTGTTGCTCAACTGTTTTGTTACCCTGTTCTGATACTGTATTAACTTGTTCAGCTTGTTGTGCTCTTAGCTCAGCTATTTCAACTTTCAGCTATCTACCTCTAGATAGTGTTTTCTTTCAGAGTCTCTATTGCTGTTTCCCTATTTCTGATTATCTTACTTTCAAACTCTTTCCTCACTTCTGTGAGTAATAACTCAATTAGTGTTTGGACCTTGTCCTCAAAACCCTTTGGGGGGTTTTGTCCTGGTTCATTCCTGGGCTTTTGGCCTGGTTCATTTCTGCAATGTTTCTTCTTGGTTTAACCACTGTGATCAGTATGTTTTGAGGTCCCTCCCTCAGTACCATTTAATCCACTAATTACACTTCCCTTGGATTGACTTGTGTCTAACTGGGGAGAAGAGAGGGATGCAACTGCTGCTACCCTGTGCTGGTTATTGATGGTGATTACATGCTATTGTGATCTCTAGACTTCTCTTGTTTGTATGATCCTCGGTGGGTGGGATGGGGTGAGAGAGGGGATTGCTTTGGGATGTCCTATGGTCACAGATGCTCTGTTTTATGTTGTGCCCTTGCCTTTAATTGAGAAGGCTAAATACCCCTCTCAGTCAAAGTCAAAGGGGTTTTAGGCCCCTTTCTCTTTTCTTCTGGCACTCAGAACAACCTCCATTACTTGCTTCACTTAAAGTGAAATCAGCAAAATGGTGCAGCTCAGTTCCATGCTGCCGGGAGCTCTGATTTAGCTGCTGTTCTTCAAACCCTTTTTTGCCCCAACCACATGTGAGGGACACCCACCTGAGGTTGCAGGTCTTTCAGTTGTAGATTATGACTTCAGTTGGGTCTCTTATTGTAATTATTTGTTGTTTTGGGAAGAGAGATGATTTAATTCCATTTATTCCATGGCCACACCCTTTTAAACAACTTTTAAAGCACTTAATGAACTATCTAGTTTTCCTTAAGACAGTAAGATGCACACAAAATTCAACCAGGGTGAGATGCAACTGGCATTGTTGAGGACAGCTGTTTCACAGGACTTATGGGGAAATAGGATGAAACAGACCAGTTACAGCTACCTGACTTACCTGATTATGTGTCAAGGGTAGGACTGGGTGGTGGCTCACTTGGTAGAGTACATATGTGACCAGACACAAGGACCCAGGTTCAAGTTGCAGGGGAGAAACTTCCTAAGTGGAGGAGCAGTGCTGAAGGTGTCTGTCATTCTTTTTATCTCTGTCACTCACCATTTTAATAATAAAAAAAGAAAGAAAGGAAAACAAAAAAATGGCCATGAGGAATGGTGGATTCATGTAGGCACTAATTCCCAATAGAAATCTCAGTGGCAGAAAGGAAGAGGAGAAGGAGGAGAAGAAGAATTGGGCTTCTTTTGGTGTATCATGTCTACCTCCCTTTTGGTTCGTGTTCCTGCAGAACCTCGAAGAACACCAGAGTAGAAAGTTCAATTAGAGGTTAATGCCATTATGTTGACCACTTGGCAACCCCAAGCACTGAGAAAAGCTCTGTGGGTGCTTCATAAACATCGTTTAACATTTAGTGGAGAAGAGAGACTAGTAAATGTGTTCTTGGTTGGCAAGAGGATAGGGAATTTGATCTCTTTCTTCTGGCATTTAAATCCTGATTTTTCCACACAAAAAACACATACAGCCAGGCAGAATAGATGTGACCCCCTGCAGGTGGGGAGCTGGGGGCTCAAATCTGGATTCTTACTCCCATCCTTGCACTTTACGCCACATGCACTTAACCCACTGTGCTACTGTCCGACTCCCAAATTGTACTATTAAAGGTGATGAATCTTACTGTTTCCAACTTAAATACTCATAAACTTGGCCAGGGGGAGCAAGCCCTTTCTGTCTTCTATGGATAAATAATCACTTCAATATATGCAATCTGATGTAGCATCTTCACATCATGAGGGGAGCCAATCTGGACAACTAAGCACTGACTTTCCAGCAGAGTGGAAAAAATTGTAGAGTTGCTGAATTAACCAACCTTGGAATCACTGTATCACAGGTTTTTTTTTTATCATATGAGATATATATTTTTTTACTTTAGATTTTCAGCCCAGAGCATCTCATCTTAAATGACCCATGACCTCTGTGTAGAGAGCTGCCTGTTTTGACTTTGCCCATCAGAATGGGACTGAGGACATAGAAGGACTTCTTCAAGCATTATCATATTTCTAGCTACTGTGACAATTTTTTTTTGTTTTTTTTAGTCCTGTGTCTCTTAGTTTGTACTTCTCACACATTACTACAAGTTTCTAGAAGCCTATACATCATGGCTGCATGAACAAAACTTCCCCAAAGTTTTATTGGCCAGGGAATCTCTGGACACCCAGTGTTTGGAACACACAAAGGAGCCTGGAAACTTTTTGTAGACCTAGTTTGTCTTCTGATGGACAGGGGTTGGGGCTGAGGACTGAGTGAAGGTATTTTAGTGTCTCTGGGGCAAGCAAAGGTGAACCCTTGGTCATAAAATTATAAATGTACTTCTAGAGACTTGCTTATGAAAGTAAGTTGTGGCAATCAGGCAGCTCTACTCTGGCCAAAGAACTAGGGCACCAAAAGCTGGCTCTGATAAATTAAAACAATATGATGACTAAAGTACGATCTGTTAGGCTGGAATGTTGCTAGTATCCAAGTGACTCTAGTGAACTTTGGATCAAGAATCCTGTATTTGAGGACAAAGAGGAACCCTATACATGAAGGCTACATTGTGTCACTTAGTCCATCAGGAGCTCCAGACTCTCCCAATCTTTTTATTTTTAAATATGTGTTTATTCACTTTTGTTGCCCTTGTTGTTTTATTGTTATAGTTATTGTTGTTATTGATGTTGTCATTGTTGGATAGGACAGAGAAAAATGGAGAGAGGAGGGGAAGACAGAGAGGGGAGAGAAAAATAGACACCTGCAAACCAGCTTCACCGCCTGTGAAGCAACTCCCATGCAGGTTGCCGGGGGCTTGAATCTTATGCCAGTCCTTGCGCTTTGCGCCACGTGTGCTTAACACGCTGCGCTACCATCTGACTCCCCAGGTGAACAATCTTTTCTCTTCTCTCCACACCTCTTTCCACTTCATACCTCCTTCCTTCCTTTCACTTAGCAGGTCTACATTGCCTCTAGTTTTCTAGCACTTCCAGGTAGGCCAGGTGTACTAAGCAATGATCCATTCCATCAGTTTTTCCATGCCTCATTTCCAACTGGAGGACTTAGCTTTACACATCTGTAACTGGAACATTTTTCCGTAGACTAACCTCTTACTGATTCAAACCTTGTTTCTCCCACTACGTATCCATAACCCATATTCTTTTTTTATTTATTTTTATTTTTTAAATTTTTTATTTAAGAAAGGATTAATGAACAAAAACATAAGGTAGGAGGAGTACAACTCCACACAATTCCCACCACCCAATCTCCATAACCCACCCCCTCCCCTGATAGCTTTCTCATTCTCTAGCCCTCTGGGAGCATGGACCTAGGGTCGTTGAGGGTTGCAGAAGGTAGAAGGTCTGGCTTCTGTAATTGCTTCCCTGCTGAACATGGGCATTGACTGGTTGGTCCATACTCCCAGTCTGCCTGTCTCTTTCCCTAGTAATGTTTGTCTCTGGAGAAGCTGCGCTCCAGGACACATTGGTGGGGTCTTCAATCCAGGGAAGCCTGGCCAGCATCCTGGTGGCATCTGGAACCTGGTGATTGAAAAGAGAGTTAACATACGAAGCCAAACAAATTGTTGAGCAATCATGGATCCCAAGCTTGGAATAGTGGAGAGGAAGTGTTAGGGAGGTACTCACTGCAAACTCTAGTGTAATCCTGCTTTCAGGTATATATTTTGCAGTAGTTTATGGATACGTGTGCACATAAGCTCTCTCTCACAGAAACTGGTATATATCTAGGTTATGGGACTTTGTTAGAAAGTGAACCACCTGAGATGAAATTAGAGTGTACTATAACCCATATTCTTGAAGCTACAGTGTTCAGTAGGACATATTTGGGTCACTATATGCTGTTTTACTGTTGTGTTGCTGTTCAGTAAGTCAGTACTATGGCTGGGGGGGGGCATTCCTGGGGCTGGGTCCTACACTGGGATGGCTAATAATAACCTCACTATCCAAGGGAAGTAACAGTGTACTATATACACATATCCCACTAAATGCAAATATGCCACCTAATTAATTTCTCTTTGACTATGCTTGTCAGTGCTCCAGAACTATCTGTCTTGAGAGAAAGAGGGCCAAGGAAAAAGGCAAAATTGAAATATATAATGATATTGAGTCATTTTCAGTTAAAATACTATATACCTGCACATTTCATAAAACACACAGCTACATAAAATCATGGCTAAATCCCCTCCCAGAGTCTTGAAAAGTGCCTAATCCAGGAGGGTATTCTGAAGCTTAAGCTTGTTTAACTTCAAGGTAAATCTATCTATGATTTAATTAAACTTTGTCATATAAATATATATTGAACCGGTGGTGAATCATTGTGTAAAGCACATGTGCTTCTCATACATATGGACCCCAAGAATGTTGAGTGAATAAATAAGAAAAAATGGATCAGCTCATTGTACTTTAGCTTCTTGGCTGAACTAGGAAGCATGCAGTTTATAATTCACATATACTGTTTTTGTTTGTTTGTTTTTTACAGCTTTCTTTCTTCCTCCAGGCATTAGTTTGGAAATATCGAGATAGACTTGTCATTCTGTCAATGGATATTTAAACAAATTGGAACATGCTTACCCTTTTATAACAAATGCAAATACAATTTAATCAGTTCTGTTTGAAAAGAGATCCAAAGAGGGGCTTTGTTGATTTGTAATGAGTGAAGCAATGGGGCCCTTTGGCAAAATCAAAACGGAGCTCTAAGTCCCCCTCAACCCCTCCTCCTGTTTTTCTAAGAAACCAAAAAGGAGTATTAATGTGAAATGACATATTGTTGAATGCTGTCCACCACTGGGTGAGATCATCCATCAGCTGCTGGAAAGGAAAAAGGTGAAATGCACTTCTTTTACTCTGAGACAGTTCTAACAAGTGAAGCCCTCAGGGCTCAGAGGAGGCAGGGAGCCACGAGGTGAAGTGGACCAACCAGAACCAAGCTCCTCCAAACTCCACACAGCACACCTCCAACACTTCTGATCCAATCCCTGTTGGATATTCACCACCTCTGCAACCTGGACTGTGATTCCCAGAACGTTCACTCTGTAACCTAGTTTGGGATCCTAGAATCAGCCCCCAGATTTTATTCTATCCCATCCTCGAGGAGATTGTATTCCATCTCGATTAAGAGTTTCTTCTGGAAGACCACCTATCTGCTCTTTAGCTTCATCTTCCATGCACCTGTTCTGCACATTGCACACATGATGGTCTAGTTTTCTACAGGTGCTATGTTATGTGACTCTTCAGTGACTTTGCTTAGTGGTCTTCCTCTATCTGGAATGCACAACCCCTCTGCCTTTCCAGCAGATCACACTCAACTTTGAAGTCTTACCATACCTAGTAGTCCCTTAGAGTCCCCAGGTGCTCTTTCTCTGTGCATTTACTGCCTGATCCTAGAACTTAGAACATAGTAGCTGCCCCTAATGCATATTTCACTATATTATTAGAGATAATTTCTGTTATAGAACAGAATAAATGAAACTCAAATGGTTCTAAACATAGGCAATAGGCAACTTATTCAACAAATAAATTAAGTAGTCCAGATGAGTGCAGAAATAGAAGGTGATAGGAGGAACATGTTGTTACTAAGTATTCATGACACAAAACACACAAGGTGCTGAATATTTATGAAATCTTAACTTGAATACCTATTAACATACTCAGTTTGACCCTGTGTGTCCTCTACCCCAAAATATATACAAATATAATCAGTTGCTGCTAAACAGGCTAATTATAGTGCTATGGTGATGGCCAGGTGGGATTAAAAGCGAGGATGTGCCTTTGACCCCGTGCACCTTGCTCTGGGACCTCTTGCCCATGTATCAACTCTGATCTTCACAATACTATTGTTGGGGAAGGGAGAACCCAGAATTTGACTCATGTTTTCTTCCACTTGATTGTCCTATATCCTGTTTGATCACTTGGACTATGACTTTCTACCTTGCATCTTACTGTGTGTTTTAAATACACCTAATGAACCATGTAATTAAACATATTTATGTATCCTTTCTGCTCTATTACCCTTGAGAAAACTTGCCTGGTATATAATGGAGGCTAACATTGTGTCAAGGTAATTTCTGTCTCAACACTGCACATTAAGTATTTAGTTAATTAATGACTAGTTTTACAGATCTCAGTTGTCTTTCAGTATCTCTTCAGGGCTTTTTCATAGTTCTACTAAGGGAAAAAAAAAACTAAATCAAAAACAAATAAAACACACACACACACACACACACCCAAACATGAATACTCAGTTGATGCATCCAGGATGATCTCTAGCTTTCTTGGGCAGGTAGAGGAAATTGAAAGACTGTAGGCAAGATAAGCAGAGTAGAAAAGCCAGTGGACACACATGAAAAATGAGGACAAAAGTTCTAGGTTGAAAGGCATGGTAGGTGGGGATGGCATTTTCCATAAAACAATAGTGATGGAGTAAGTTAGACTTAACTATCTGGAAATGGCATAGAACAATTTCAGGAGGTTATAGAAAGATGTGGGATTTGGAAATATGACCAGAAGTGCAGTGTGTGGGGAAAGAAGGTTTGAACAGGTGAAGCTGAAGGGTAGTGTCAGGTGGGATATTGGGGCACTATGCTCTGTGTCACTGTTGGAAATGAATTCTGAATTCCTGCAGGAGGAGGGCCCAGAAACTCAGGATTCTCTGCTTCACTAATTTAGAAGGACAATTTCTGCTTTTGGGGTGTTTTGCTTCTGTTTGAGGTAGATTTATTCTCTGTATACACTTTACTGATTTTTAAAAAAAAATTAAAAATTTAAATTTTTTCCCTTTAGGGTTATCACTGGGGCTTGGCGCCTGCACTACGAATCCACTGCTCCTGGAGGCCATTTTCCCCTCCAGTTTTGTTGCCCTTGTTGTTGTATTTGTTGTAATTGTTGTTGGATAGGACAGAGAGAAATTGAGAGGAGTAGGGGAAGACAGACTAATTTTTAACTGTAGTTCCACCCATGTTGTTTGTCACAAGTTTCAATAGCATAAATCACTTCAACCTCCTTTCTTAAATTGGTTCCTCAAAATATAAATAAGCAAATAAATACTCAAACAATTAAATGAGATTTCCTTCTATTGATGGCCTGTGACCATTCTGAAAAATAACATCTGCCCTCTACTTGGCTCCAGGGGTTTTTATGAGTGCTAATGACATGTCTGAAAAGCGTTTCATTTCCTTGGAAACGAGCTTAACAAAGTGTTTTTCTCTCCACAGTGATATAACAGGCCACTCATGCTGGGCTACTGATTTATAATAACTGAAATGTTGGTTGTTAAAACCACTTTAAGTCAGTTGATGGAGTTTGAAACAAAAATTGTAGTATTTTTATATCTCCTACATGTTTTTAGGTGATAGATAGGTAAATGGCCTTTTCATGACATCTTTTTATTTTTTTTAAATCCCTGATATTTATTCACCCATCATATTTTAACTAGTCTTTACATCAGTTCACAGGGTCATGCACTTGGCCTGTTTTTCATTTTGCAAACATCTGGATTTATAGTAAATGATTCATGCAGCCTTGATACATAACTGCCCTTTTTTTGCTCTCTCTTATTATCACTTGTGGAATTCGATTTACTTCCTACCCTGTGAGCTATTCTTTCATTTGGAACAATTTCCTCAGTTATATAAGTCTCCAGTTTATGGGTTAATCATGATTAATTTGTCCATTGTAATGGACAATGCTATCTAGAGTGGACTCTCTCATTTTAGATAGAAAATTCCCTGCCACCCTTTGTAAAGAGTACAGTAAAAGGCTGAGAAAACAACCACAATAATAAGGCCTCAGAGATGGAGATGGTTAGGTAAAATAAAGCAGAGGAATCAAAGTTGGAGATTTTAGATACACATTTGCTTTTACTTTTTTCCCCTTAGCTTAACTAACAAGTTACATAATTATTTGTAGATCTGTTTTATATACCTCCTACTCCCTTAGCATGTGACTTTTGTAAGAGCAAAGATTGTATTGCCAGCACCTATAACTGTGCTTGGAACATGCAAGATGCTTAATAGATCTGTTGAACTCATGAATGAAAATATCATCCATTTATTGACCAGTTCAATAACATTAGCAGTATTGATAATAAATTCAATTATTTATTGAATGCCACTGTATTGATCAAACTAGTTTGGAAATAGGGCCTTTATAGATGTAATTACTTAGATAATATAAGGTTAAACTACTAGAGAGGACACTCAAGGAAGAAGAGGACTTTTTAACGATGTTGTCAGGGACTGGAGTTATTATTGAATGGCAAAGTAAGAAATGCTGAGGTTGACCAGCAACCTTCAGAAACTCGGAGAAAGGCATGGAACAGGTCCTTTCTTAGTACTTTCAGAAGAACCAAATTTTCTTTTCTCTTTCTTTTTAAAACTTTTATTAGTGATTTAATAGTGGTTAACAAGATTGTAAGATTACACGGCTACAATTCCACACAGTTCCAACCACCAGAGTTCTGTGTCCCATCCTCTTCATTGGAAGCTTCCCTATTCTTTATCCCTCTAGGAATATGGACCAAAGCTCTTTATGTGGTACAGAATGTGGGGGTTTGGCTTCTGTAATTGCTTCTCTGCTGGATATGGGCACTGACAGGTCAATCCATATGCTCAGCCTGTTTCTATCTTTCCCTAGTTGGCTATGACAAGATAAGGAGGGACCAGCTTTTGTGGGTTTATAAATTTAAAGTGAGGGCACCTACCTTGATGTTACTCCTTGCTGTTATTACCAAGCTATAAAAGGAGGGTCTACATCTTTTGTCTCTCTCTATCTGGTAAAAGAAGAAAAAAGAAAAATGAAAAGTTGGCCTGGAGTCTGGGCTCAAACCTGGGTCACATACATGGGAAAGCAAACATACTATCCAGGTGAGCCACTGTACTGGCCAGAGACACTTTTGTTGAATGCATATTATATACACCCAATATGGTGGTCTCTAATCATCCTTCCCACCAGAATTTTTATAACACTTAAGCTTCTCTTAAAATAGATGCCAATATCTTTGCTCAGGCTGCCAATCCGAAGCAGTCCAAGCATCAGACTGACTGTTAGGGTTTTTATTACTCTATTTTATTTTATTATTTCTATTATTATATGCGTGTCCCTTTTCCCTCCTCCTTCTTCAGGTTGACCAAAATTAACTGTTGTTTTTTCCATTGATAGATGACTGGATGTCCTATCCATTGTGAGAGGAACTTGTTTCTCTGTCCCTCTTCCTTTTCTTCCTCTTCCTCTCCTTTTTCCCTCCTCCTAGTTAATTAAAACAAACTCCTTTCACTGCCCTTTTTTTTTCTTTTCTACCTTTTTTCTTCTTTTGCTTTCTGAATTCACTGATACTCATTTGTGAATTATTTTGGGGAATAAATCTGACTCAGAGTAGACTCTCTCTCTCTCTCTGTTTCTCTTTTCTACTTCCCTTTCTCCTCTTGCTATCCCTAGAATTTATAGTGTACAGTACACTTGCATAATTGTCTATTCTTGCTTTCCCTTTTTTCCTTTCTCTTTCTTTTCCTTTTGGATTTGATAGCTATTTTTTCTTGGACTGGAGATGTTGTTTGGCTAACTGGTATTGGTTGAACTGCATCAATCCTTGCTTCAATTGCTATTGTTATAATTTCTGAGGTTGGTGACTGCATTGGTGAAAGGTCTTTGGTATAGTGTGGCTTGTACTCAAAACCCAGCAACTGAAGAATGAAAGAACAGAAAAATAAAAACCACATCATAAGAAAAAATGGTTAAATCAATAGCAAATAAAATTGCTACCACAACGAATCAGGACAGGAGCCCAGAAGAAACTCCAAGTCAGTCAGAAGTAACCATAGATAAGAAATTTATGCAAGCAATAATAAACTTAATGATCATAGAAATGAATACAACTATGGAGGAAAGGGCTATCAGAATTAGGTAAATAATAGATGAGACCCTCAAGGAAAATACTAGCTACCTTGAGGTAATTAGAGAACTGAAAGCTGAAATAGCTGAGCTAAAAGGCCAATTAGCAGAACAAGCTAACACTATAACTGAACTGAAGAAAGAAGCTGAGGGAAGGGAAAGCAAGCTAACAGAAGCAGAAAACAGAATTAGCCAGACAGAGGATGAGCTAGAGAAAACTAAGAAAGAGGTAAAAGAGCTCAAAAAGAGATTGAGAGACACTGAAAACAACAACAGAGACATAAGGGATGATATCAAAAGAAGTAACATTAGTATAATTGGCCTGCCAGAGGAAGAAAGAGAGGAGGGGGAAGTAAACATTCTAGAGAAATTAATAGAAGAAAACTTCCCAGACTTAAATAACAGAAAGGACATTAAGATTCAAGAGGCCCAGAGAGCCCTAAACACAATCAACCTAGACCTGAAGACACTAAGACACATCATAATTACAGTGAAAAGGAGTAAGGATAAAGAAAGGATCCTAAAGGCAGAAAGAGAAAAGCAAAAAGTCACATACAGGGGAAAACCCATAAAATTATCAGCAGACTTCTCCACTCAAACTCTAAAAGCCAGAAGAGAATGGCAAGATATCTATTGAGCCCTGAATGAAAAAGCATTTCAACTAAGGATAATATATCCTGCTAGACTTTCATTCAAACTAGATGGAAGGATCAAAACCTTCTCAGACAGGCAACAGTTAAAGGAGGCAACCATTACTAAGCCTGCCCTGGAAGAGGTTCTAAAAGTCCTCTTATAAACAAGAACATCACCATAACACCATATATCAGAGCAAATAAAAATTGTAGAATAATGGCACTTCTTCTTCTAGCATTTGCCCTTCTTCCGTAGCCAGTCAACAGCGTCAGGTTGAGCCTGTTGTAGAGTTTTGAGACCTCCTTTGAATCTGTAGAGGTGGCAGTCATTGACTATGTGGGTCATAGTCTGTCTGTAGCCGCAGGGGCAGTTCGGGTCATCTCTGGCTCCCCAGCAATGGAACATAGCGGTGCACTACAATACATTAAATCCATAATATCAATAAATGTGAATGGCTTAAACTCACCCATCATAAGGCACAGAGTGGGAAGATGGATCAGAAAACACAACCCAACTATATACTGCATGCAAGAATCCCACCTGACCCAACAAGATAAACACAGACATAAAGTGAAAGGATGGAAAACTATCATACAAGCTAATGGACCACAAAAAAGGCAGGAACAGCCATTCTCATCTCTGACACAATAGGCTTTCAATTAAATAAAGTAATAAAAGATAAGCAAGGCCATTACATAATGATTAGAGGATCAATCAGCCAAGAAGATTTAACAATTACTAACATCTATGCACCCAATGAGGACCCATCTAAATACACCAAACACTTACTAAAAGAATGAAAAAATATATCAATAGTAATACAATAATAGTGGGAGACTTCAACACCCCACTCTCACGTTTATACAGATCAATGAAGCAGAGAATCAATAAAGAAATGACAATTAAATGAAAAGATGGACAGATTAGACTTCCTGGACATTTTTAGAGTTCTTCACCTCAAAAAAATAGAATACACATTCTTTTTAAATCCATACAGCACATCTTCAAGGACATACTACATGTCAGGCCACAAAGACAGTATCAACAAATTTAAGAGCATTGAAATCATCCCAAGTATCTTCTCAGACCACAGTGGAGTAAAGCTAACATTCAACAACAAACAGAAAATTATTAAAAGTCACAAAATTTGGAAACTAAACAACATACTGCTTAAGAACCACTGGATCAGAGAGGCACTCAGGCAAGAAATTCAAATGTTCCTGGACAGAAATGAAAATGAAAACACAAGGTATCAAAATATTTAGGACACAGCTAAAGTAGTACTGAGAGGGAAACCCATAGCCATACAATCACAAATTAGAGAACAAGAAAAAGCTCAAGTAAACTACCTTACTACATGCCTTAAGGACTTAGAGTAAGAGGAACAAAGGAACCCTAAAGCAACCAGAAGGATGGAAATCACTAAAATTAGGGCAGAAGTACACAACACTGAAAATAAGAGAACCATACAAAAGATGAATGAAGCCCAATGTTGTTACTTTGAAAAATTAAAGATTGACAACCCCCCTAGCCAGATTCACTAAAAGAAAAAAAAGGGATAAGACTCAAATAAATAGAATTGTAAATGACAGAGGGGTGATCACAACTGACACCACTGAAGTGCAGAAAATCATTTGAAACGTCTATGAAGAACTATACGCCACCAAGCTAGAGAATCTGGAAGAAATGGAACAATTCCTAGAAACATATGCCCTTCCAAAACTGAACCCAGAAGAACTACAAAACCTCAATGTACCAATCACAGACAAAGAAATTGAACCAGTTATTAAGAATCTTCCCAGCAGCAAAAGTCCTCTACCAGTTGGCTTCACAAATGAATTCTACAAAACCTTCAGGAAACAGTTAATACCTATACTTCTAAAGCTTTCCCACAAGACTGAAGAAACAGGAACACTCCCTTCCACTTTCTATGAAGCCAACATCACCCTGATACCAAAAGTAGATATGGACTCAACAAAAAAGGAAAACTACAGATCAATATCTCTGGTGAACATAGGTGCCAAAATATTAAACAAGATATGGGCCAACTGGATACAGCAGTATATCAAAAAGATTGTTCATCATGACCAAGTGGGATTTATCCCAGGAATGCAAGGCTGGTTCAACATCAATGTCATTCATCACATCAATAAAAGCAAAACCAAAAATCACATGATTATCTCAATAGATGCGGAAGAAGTCTTTGACAAAATCCAACACCCATTCATGCTTAAAACACTACAAAAATGGGAATAGATGGGAATCTCCTCAAGATAGTGGAGTCTCTATATAGCAGACCTACAGCCAACGTCATACTCAATGGACAGAAGCTGAAAGCATTCCCTCTCAGATTCAGGACTAGTCAGGGCTGTCCATTATTCCATTACTCTTCAACATAGTATTGGCACTTCTTGCCATAGCAATCAAGCAAGAGAAATTAATCACAGGAATACAGATTGGAAGGGAAGAAGTCAAGCTCTCACTATTTGCAGATGATATGATAGTATACATAGAAAAACCTAAAGAATCCAGCAGAAAACTACTGAAAGTTATGAGACAATATAGCAAGGTGTCAGGCTACAAAAATAAATGTACAAAAAAATCAATGGCATTTCTTTATGCAAACGCTAAATCCAAAGAAGATATCCAGAAATCACTCCCATTCATTGTTGCAGCAAAATCAATAAAATACCTAGGAAAGTCTTTCACCAAAGAAGTGAAAGACTTATATACTGAAAACTATGAGTCATTACTCAAGGAAATAGAAACGGATACCAAGAGATGGAAAGACATCCCATGCTCATGGATTGGAAGAATTAGTATCATCAAAATGAATATTCTCCCCAGTGCCATATACAAATTGAATGCGATACCCATCAAAGTTGCACCAAGCTTTTTTAAAGAGAATAGAACAAAAACTGCAATAATTTATCTGGAACCAGAAAACACCTAGAACTGCCAAAACAACCTTGAGGACAAGAAACAGAAATGGAGGCATCACATTCACAGTTCTCAAATTATATTATAAGGCCATCATCATCAAAGCAGTCTAGTACTGGAACAAAAATAGGCACAAAGACCAGGGAAACAGAATTGAAAGTCCAGAACTAAACCTCCACACCTATGTACAACTAATCTTTGATAAGGGGGCCCAAAGTATTAAATGGAGGAAGGAGGCTCTCTTCAATAAATGGTGCTGGGGAAACTGGGTTGAAACATGCAGAAGAATGAAACTGAACCACCTTATCTCACCAGAATCAAAAATCAACTCCAGATGGATCAAGGACCTGGATGTTAGACCAGAAACTAGCAAATACTTAGAGGAAAACATTGGTGGAACACTTTCCCACCTAAACCTCAAAGACATCTTTGACAAACCTAATTGCAAGGAAGACTAAAGCAGACACAAATTAAGGGAACTACATCAAATTGAAAAGCTTTTGCACAGCCAAAGAAACTATCACACAAACAAAGAGACCCCTCACAGAATGGGAGAATGTTGGTATGCTTCTAATTCTGCTTCTAAAACCCCTTCTGTTTCATTGGTTTAATCCCCCTGCTTAACACTGTATTCTATTTACATAACCACTGTTAACTAAGCACCACCCTGCCTGCAGGCCATTGGTTTAATCCCCACTGTTTCACGATGCCTTTTTGCTCCACCCCCTCTCCTAGTACACCCTGATTTCCACCAGTCTTTTTTGCTCCACCCTCTCTACTTCACATCCTGTTTCCACCCTACTTGGCGAGTATATATAAGGACAGGATTGTGATTAGAGATAGCTTAGGTTGCTCTGCATTCCACATGAATAAAGACTGAACTGCATACCACTCACATGAGTCCCTGGTCATCTGTCTCCCACCCAGGAAGCTAGCCCAGCAGAAGATCTCCACATGCCATTTGTTAGACAAGAGACTAATAATGAATATATAGAAAGAGCTCAGCAAAGCTTTGGGCTCTAGACATGAGGTTCTGAGTTCAATCCCCAGCAGCACATGTGACAGAGTGATGTCTGGTTCTTTCTCTCCCCTCCTGTCTTTCTCATAAATAAATCCTTAAAAAAAAAAGATAAATATGGGATGATCCCACTCATAAACAGAAGTTGAGAAAGAAGAACAGAAAGGGAATCTCAAAGCAAGATTTGACTGAATTTGGAGTAGGGCACTAAAGTAAAAACCCTGGGTTGAGGGTGAGGGTGGATGTTCTGCTTCAAGGGGTGGGTGGAGTAGGGGGATGGATGGGATGGGACACAATCTTTTGTTGGTGGCAGTGTTGTTTATGTACACTCCTATTAATTTGTAATCATATAAATCACTATTTAATTAATATGAGGGGAAAAATTGATTGAATGTCTCAAACTTTTTAATGCACAGTCCATAAGCTGAGTCTTCAATATGTTGACTCTCTTAAAACCTAGACCAGGGAGAAGACAAGAAACTGTTGGCAGAGCTATATATAAATAATGTCAAAGGACATAAATTATGGTGATGTTGTGTATGATACAGCAAATATTAACAAAGGGATATATATAGGTTTTGGGACTTTGTTAAGAAGTGATCCACCCTTCCTAACAAAGTCAAGAAACCTACATATATACCAGGTCCCAAGAGATAGAGTATATGTTGACACATATCCATAAAGTAGGGCAAAATATATACCTGAAAGAAAAAGTACACAATAGTCTGCAGTGAGTCAGTATGAAATTCATAATGAAATAGTGTCTACTTAGACTTAGATACCCTCCTCACCTACTTCCTATTACAGTTCTCTCACTCACTCCAAAGCTAACCTCATCAAAGCAAGGACTGCAAAAGCTGAGTAAGGGCAAGAGACTGGCATTCTTTAATGGTGACTCTTTAGTCACTATCAGGCCACCCCATCAGCTAGGGCCCTATTTGGGGAGTCCTGAGATTCCCAAACAGACTTGATGGGCCTAGACCTCGAATAACTCCCTTTCTCTATTGTTAATGATCATGTCTATCAGGAACAACACAATAAACCCCTTTGTGGGCCCTCAACTTGGATCAACAATAGTGGACAATGTTCCATCCTCTGAAGGGAGGATGGACAACATACTCTATGCTACACCTGAGGAAGATGGGTCCTGATATTGGGGCAGCTTGGACCGTTCCTACTCATGACCTCAGAATGTAAGCTCAGATCTACAGGGATGCAGAGGTCACATAGGCTCCTAAGCTGAATATGGGCCCCAGATCACATCAAATTGATGGAGTTTACAGTCAGCAATATTTATACACCTTTCCCATATTTGGGACATACTCTCTTCCCTGATCTATCTTTCTGGTCCTTTTTTGAGCCATGACATCATCTCCCCAGACAGTAACTTGGATCCACCTGCATATCAGATTTCAGGCTCAGGTAAAAGAAAAAAAATCAACTAGTATTGTCATGGGTCTTTTGGAGTATAACTAAAATATGCCTACTAGCTATCTACAAAACAGAGACACTTTCAACTCTTCATCTGCACTATTCCAGCCTTTAGGTTCATGATTAGTCAATAATTTGTTTGGTTTTGTCTGTTAACTCTCCTTTCAGCCAGTAGGTTCCAGATGATAGCATGATGCCGACCAGACTTCCCTGGACAGACAACCCCACCGATGTGTCCTGGAGCTATGATTCCCCAGAGCCCCCCCCCCCCCAACTAGGGAAAGAGAGAGGCAGGCTGAAAGTATGAATCAACCTGTCAACACCCATGTTCAGCAGGGAAGCAGTTACAGAAGCCAGACCTTCCACCTTATGCATCCCAAAGTGACCTTGGTTCCATACTTCCAGAGGGCTAAAGAATGGGAAGCTATCAGGGGAGGGGATAGGATAAGGAGTTCTGGTGGTGGGAATTGTGTGAAGTTGTGCCCCTCTTATCCTATGGTTTTGTCAGTGTTTCCTTTTTATAAATAAAAAATAATAGATGCCAAGAGTACAAAATGGTTTACAATTTTATTTAAACATTTTGCTGGATTATAAAAATATGTGGAGCATATACTTATGGCTAGAAGAATTCAGAGAAAGGCAAATAAAGCTAATTTGGGATGAAACAGAAGACAGGAATGTGTCCTATATGGCTCTCTGTGGCTGCTTTTGGTGGATTTCATATTTGAGTTTCCTAGAGACCAAAGAAGGAAAATGGACATGATTTTAAGAGTGGTAGTATCTTTGACTTAAAAGTGACTCACATTTTGGAATACACAGCATTTTTGGTTTATGTGGAGACATGAAGGAAAATCTTCCCATAAGCCTCCTTCCTTCCCTTCCTTCCTTTCCTTCCTTCCTTCCTTCCTTCCTTCCTTCCTTCCTTCCTTCCTTCCTTCCTTCTTCCTGTCTCCCTTCCTTCATATCTTTCTCCCTTTATTCTCCCCACCCAGCCCCTGCCTCTCTCTTCTTTTCCCAGAGCACTGTTCACCTCTGGTTTACAGTGGTGCCAGGGACTCAACCTGGGAGCTTAGAGCCTCAAGCATGAAAGTGATTTGCATAGCCACTATACTACCTCCCCTGCCCATAGTCTTCATTAGGAGCATTCCATAAAGTAATGGTCATTATTGCAGATTATATTCTCACTGTAGAAATTGTGAAGAGGTATTATATTGCTGTTGCTTATGCTTTTCTTTAATATAATTCTAAGATGAAAGTTCATTTCAAAATATATATTGTCTTTTAGACAAAATTGAATGTGTCAGGGCGGTATGACCATAGACTATATTTTGTCTTTCAAATAATTCTCTGCAAATATAATTTTTTAATATTTATTTATTTTCCCATTTGCTGCCTTTGTTTTTTTAAATTATTGTTGTAATTATTGTTGTTGTTACTGATGTCATCATTGCTAGATAGGACAGAGAGAAATGGAGAGAGGAGGGGAAGAAAGGGGTGGGGGAGAGAGAGATAGCCACCTTAAGACTTGCTTCACCACCTGTGAAGCAACACCCCTCCATTTTTCTTCTTTTTCTTAGGAGTGTTTTTGCTATTTGTGGTTTTTTAGAGTTCCATACAAATTCTTGAATAATATGTTCAATTTCCTTGAAATATATCTTTGGGATTTTAATAGGGCTTACATTGAATCTATATAGATTGCTTTTGGCAAAATTGCCATTTTAATGATATTTACTCTCCCAATCCATAAGCAGGGGATGTTCTTCCATTTCTTTATGTCATCGTCTATTTCTTTTAACAGTGTCTTATAGTTTTCCTTGAAAAGGTCCTTTACATCCTTTGTTAGATTTATTCCTAGAAATTTGAACTTCTTGTGTTCAATTGTGAATATTACTTCCTTCAGTTTCATTTCTTCTGACCTATATTTTGCATAAAGAAATGCCATAGATTTATGGGTATTGATTTTGTAGCCTGCTACTTTGTTGAATTTATTGATGATTTCCAGTAGTTTCCTGGAAAAGTTTCTGGTGTCTTGTAGGTATACCAACATGCCATCTGTGAATAATGAGAATTTAACTTCATCCTTTCCAATTTGCATTCCTTTGATATCTCTTTCTTGTCTGATTGCTATGGCAAGGACTTCTAGTACTATGTTGAATAAAAATGGTGAGACTGGGCACCCTTGTCTAGTTCTTGATTTTAGGGAAAAAGCTTACAATTTTTCCCCATTGACTATGATGTTAGACGTGGGTTTATCATATATTGCCTTTATTATGTATACGAATTTTCCTTCCACTCCCAATTTCTTGAGAGCCTTTATCATAAATGGATGTTGTACCTTGTTGAATGCTTTTTCTGCATCAATTGGTAGACTCATGTGATTTATTATTATTTATTTTCCCTTTTGTTGCCCTTGTTGTTTTTTATTATTGTTGTACTTATTATTGTTGTTGTTTTTGATGTCATCACTGTTGGATAGGACAGAGAGAAATGGAGAGAGGAGGGGAAGACAGAGAAGGAGAGAGAAAGAGAGATACCTGCAGGCCTGCTTTACTGCCTCTGAAGCAACTTCCAGCAGGTGGGGAGCCATGCCTCAAACCGGGATTCTTATGCTAGTTCTTGAGCTTTTTTTAAAAAAATGTTTATTTATTTATTTATTCCCTTTTGTTGCCCTTGTTTTTATTTTACTTATTATTGTTGTTGTTATTGATGTCATCATTGTTGGATAGGACAGAGAGAAATGGAGAGAGGAGGAGAAGACAGAGAGGGGAAGAGAAAGATAGACACCTGCAGACCTGCTTCATTGCTTGTGGAGCCGAGGGCTCTATTGGGCTATGGGAATTGTACGGAATTGTACCCCTCTTATTCTATGGTTTTGTTAATGTCTCCTTTCTTAAATAAAAAAAAAAGATTTCTCTTCTGGTAAAATTAAGGAATAATAGAACTATCCTCGTAAGTGGTTGAAAATATCTAGAGTAGAGTAAGTTAGAAGTAGATCATTTTGCATTGTCCTTTGTTAAGTAACATATCTAGTTTCCAATTAGTTGGAAACTGGAGGACTTGCAGCCTTTGTCACCTCCTTCTAGGGCCTTCCTGCTTCCTGAAGGAGAGAGAGAAAGGACCAGCAAAAGGCTTATAAGCTTCAGGCAGATGTGTTTTCCAGCACACTGTCTGGGATGCATTTAGGTGACTATTTCCTGATATTTATGTGAAAAGGAGTATGACTGAGTTGCTCTTTCTTCTTATTGAATTTTGCTAGAGGTCGCCTCACAAAACTTGGAAGAAATGGGGTATGTAGGAATTTAGGAATGGTAAGTTATTTATTTACTTAACCGTGTTGTAAAGCCTGGAAGGCCATCCATGAAGTCTGTGGAATGCATTGTCGTGAGAGGTCAGTGAGTCAAGTGCTGCGGCTGTGTCAAAAGAATCACATTATTCTGTGATCGATCGTATTTGTAGTTATGATTAAATACCCAGTTTGAGGAGAACTTGAGTTTGGGGGTCTTCCTATTGCAAAAACAGGGACTGCCCTTCTCTCCTCAATCCCAATCTCTGAATCTCAAATTGTTTTCCTGGTCTATATGTAGTTTGGAATAAGACTCTGTTCAAAGTCTCCATATTAAAGGTGGTAGGAACAGCTCTTGGGAGTCCATTCCTATTTTGAAGAATATGGAAACCTAGACTCTGAGATCAACTAGCTAGTTAGTCTCCAAATTTGTGGTTTGAATTATTAAATTATCTGTCTCTCAAGGAAAACTGTAAAAAGAGACAGCCACCATATACAAAAACACCATGTCATTCTACCACCTAGGGATAAATCCAGTTGGTACTTGGCACTCCACAAATATGAAAAAGATAGCTTCTATTTGTTCATCTCTGCCTTCCTAGGACATTTTTTTCTGGTGGAATTGCACAAACATTTTCTGAATGAATGCATGAAGAGAGTTAAGTTGTGGCACAGGCAGTGTTTTTTTTTTTTTTTTTTTTTCTGTCCTTCCCTAGATTTTGTGACACTCTGACCACCTAGGCTAGAAAAGTGTTACAAGCTTGCCCTCATCAGAGAGCTTGACCTCTTGATGATATTTGTCGAGGCTGCAATGAGAATTTGCTAGAACACCAGGTAGTTTTTCATTCTCCTTTCCCTTCCCTTCTTTCTTCTTCCTGTAGCATTCTTCTTCCTTTTCCCATTCTTATCACACTGTAAAAATCCCTCTCAGTGATTGCCTTGGGTCCCAGGAGGCAGGTTTTGGAACTTCTTGGGGTCTAGGGGTGCAGGCATCTGAATGTCAGTTGTGAATGTCCTGTCATTTGCTAAGAGTGGGCAATGAGGGCAGAAATATAGTGGAAGTGTATAAGTGTATTTCATCTTGAAAGGTTTCCCTGATGTGAACTTCCTTATTTCATGAGCCTTGGGTCACACACTGGGATTTTCAGGAAGATCCAAGAAAAACAGAAGGGGAAATCAAGTGTTTGTAGTGGAAATGCTCTCTAAAAAAAAAAAAAAAAGAATAGATGTGATTTTTTTTTTTTTCATTTCTAGACAAAATAGTTCAGCATGATGGTTTTTATAGTGGTGCATCTATCCCCCAGAACAAAAAGAATGGCCAAGTATCTTCTAATAAATTTCTTGAGCCCTAGTTAACATGCAGTTAGACTTCAAGGTAATCCTGCATTGAGGATTTCAGTGCAATTAGTTACATAAATACCAAGACATGTAGTCTACCCCTCAGACTAAAAGGTCTCTAGGACAATTAGGAGACTATGGCCCACTTGCCCCCTTGTCATGCACATTAATGTCACAGGCCTCAGCAGAGGACTTGGGGTGCTTTGATGCCCAACATAGTCAATTTGGTTTCAGAGAATTTCCAATTCCTTGCACATAAGCACATGTCCACAACAAACAAATAGCACTGGGATAGAATTCTTTAGAGTGCTGTGGAGATTTAATTACCTTAACTCAGTGGTCTTCCCTCTTTGAGAGCATCTCAGATACTTGGCAGCATTAACATTCCTGGAATTGTATTTGGCTATTCTTTGTAAAGGAGTTGAATACTGCCTCATTAGCTCAGGCTCGTGGGGCATTTGTGTCTCCCACAACAGTTTAATTCTGGACATTGTTTACTAATCAGTATAACATTGACAGACCAGAGGGCTAATCTGAAGATTAACACAATAGCTTGTTTGCATCTTTATTCTTTGAGCCAGTGAATGTTAAGAGTTAAACAAACCTGTTTTTGTAGCCCTTGTTTTCTGTAACAAGATTGGGGACACATTCTGAGGCATTAGGGGTTTCTACCTCTCCTTTAGCCTAACTTTAGTTTAAAGAGAAATGACAACATTCAAAGAGAAATGACAACTTCTGGAAATATTGTGGTAGGTAACCAAAACATCTGAGGACTGACTAGTTAAGACAACTCAATTTAAGAAACTGTTATGAGTCTTTGTTCCCATAAAGACCTACCCAGGAATTCCTAGGGGTGAATTTTTACATCAACTTGAAAAAATGAATTAAAATATTTTCCTTAATGCATATTTGTTTTTCTACTTATGTAGCTGAAAAGTGAACTTGTTTCTCATTAGTACATTGTGAACTATGAGTACTGAGCACAGTGAAAATGTTCTTTATTAGGGAGAAAAATGGATTTTTCCCAGACCAAGGAGTGTTAGGTCCGATTCTAAGATTCTTGTATGAAAAGTGTTTTTGCGGTTAGGAATTTGAATTAACTAAGGAAATAGCCTTGATCTTTTATTTCCTCCAACCTCTCAGATATTGGAGGAGAATAACTGCTAGACAATTCAACTTTCCAAAGTCAGATTTGTACCCACAACAGAAAGAGGAGGTGGAATGTGGGAGACCATATACGATAAGTTTAGGCAGACCCTTATTAGAGGAAGTCTGAAATTGTCTTGGATGTCACATTGGCTAAGTGATAGGCTTCTGGAAGGGGACAAACAACTCTGAAAGAGGAATGTATTTTCCATCTCATTTAAGTGGGCAGAATTCTGATCCCAACTTTCCAGGACACAGGCCAATGTTTCATGACTGTCTTGTCCCTCAGAGGCAGGGATCTCCAGATCTAATGACAGAAGGAAGTGGTGGGAAAGTACCTTTGCTCCTCACTGCCTTCAGTGACCAGGAGCAGTCCACATGTTGCCGAAGAGAGGAAGATGAAAACTAGCATCCTGAGAACCATTATAGCAGTTTGTTGGGGGTGATTTACCTTGGTATACTTTATTATAATGTTTTTCAGTCAAATTAATGCCAATCTACACTTGTTGCATGTGTGAAAATAGAGCCTCTGCAGAGGAGGAAGGCAAAGAAGCTTGTAAAAGTGTTGTGGACCCAGTGTCCTGTGGTGGAGGAAGATGACAAGTTGGTGGAGGGTATGGTGTGCTGACACCTATCATGGAGAAATAAGGAACTGTACATTTGTGATACCAGTCTTGTATTTATCATTTCCCCCAATAAATTGATTTAATTAAAAAATTTTACCACTTTTTTAGAGTAATTCTTCAGTGTAGATACCCATAAGTCACTCATACACTAGTGACTAATGTGAATTTACTTATCACATGGCACTCAAGAGTAGAAAGGTGTCTGTCAAGTGAAGAAGAGGAAGATAAAAGCTCAAGGAAAGGCACTGTGATCCCTTATTCAGTGGAATGAGGACAAAGATTGGGCAGAAGGCACAGTAGAGCTATGCTCCCTGCCTCCTCTGTCCCTGCCATCTGTTTGAAGCTTCATTCCAGGTAAGAGGAAAGTTGTTGTAAGACCTGTTTTAGACCTAATGTCTATGTTCGTTTAAAATCCATAATCCCCAATTTGAAAGAAAGACTTCTGGGAGGTTATAGACCATGAGTCCTCATGAATGAAATTAGTGCCTTTAAATAAGAGACCCCTTGCAATTGAGAAAATGGCTCAGATTGTAGAGCATTGGAATCATTCACCTAAGGTTCCCAGTTCAATCCCTAGCACTGTATGGACCACTCTCCCCTCTGTCTCATGTGAAACTCTCATATGTAATTAGTAAAATAAGTATTTCTTTGAAAAACTAGTATATTTCTTTATAGTGTATATTTTATTTATTTTACTGAGAGATAAAGACACAAAGAGAAAGACCAAAGCACTGCTCAGCTCTGGCTTATGGTGGCATGAGGGGAGGGGGATTGAACCTGGGACCACAGGGCCTCAGGCATGATGGTCTTTTGCATAACGATTATGCTGTTTCCCCAACCCAATAAAATAAATCTTGAGAGAGGGAGAGAGAGAGAGACAGATAGAGAGAGACAGAGAGAGAGAGACAGAGACAGAGAGAGACTCTCTAGAGAGTTTCCTTGTTCCCTCTACATTGTGAGGGCAGAGCTAGAAGTCAGCATTTACACACTCCCAAGGAGGTCTTCATCAGTCAGCAGCTCTATTAGTACTTTGTCTACTTCCCAGACTCCAGAATGAAGTGAGAAAAAGGTGAGAAAGTCTTGTTTTTTATAAGCTGCTTACTCTATGGGTTATTGCTATGCCAAACTAATATAAGGCCCATGGAAGCTCTGATATCTTTTATTAAGAGAGTTAACTGTTCTTGCTAAGTGGAATTGTTCAGGTTTGCTTTTTTTTTTTTTAAGGCTTATTTTCTATATTGGGAAAGAAGCCCGGACACCACTCCAGAGAAAGCAGTGGTTTTCAAGAGCACTATTGGCTGAGTCATTTCTAGGCTTTTCTACTTTCTTAGGATTCTGGAGTATTTTGGGAGGGAAGAGCAAGCTATAGGATGACCATAAAGAAATGAACTCTTTAGAGAGCTGGGAACAGATCATCTCCACTTAGTGATTTCAGAAAGCAAAGACAACTATGTTGATTTTACCTTCTTTTAGCTCCCCATCCTAGAAGTAGTCTACTGGGAGTTAGTGCAAAAAAGAGAGAAAAATAAAGGTCTTGAGTGTTGCCACCACTGAATTCTGAAGTCCTGACCCCAAAGCAGCCACACAAGCTTCATTCCAAGGCTCCTTCTGCTAATATCCCCACAACTGTACTGATTCCACTTCAAATAAAGAGTCACAGGCTCCTTTATTTGATTTAGCCAACCACCTTGGGGTGATTCAGCTTCTAAGAAGAATAAATCAACATTTTAAAACCTGCCTGGATTTACTGTAAACAGCCTCTTCCCACTAAAAACGGCTCACAGTGTGAGTTGGCTCAGTTCTAGAATGGTGGCTCCATTTTGGAGACACTTTTGCCTTTAAAATAACATGGTTGTAAGGAACTGCACCTCATCACTGGCCCTGTATATGTTTTCTTAGCAACTTGAAAGGACAGATCTCTCTGAGTCACCTAAGCTGCTCCTCTGAATCATTTCTGAGACTCAGGGAGAGCAGGGGAAGGGCAGAGAAGTGGGTGATGGAAAGGCTGGGACAGATGGCAGCCTTTCTACTATGACCTGACCTCATGCTGCTCTTGCTTGCTTTACCCTTTGACATGTGCTCCAACCTCCTTTGGTCCTGATACTCCTGGAAGGCTCTCACCTTATCTACCAGCAGGGAATAGACAGATTTTTCACATCACAGGGAGAGTTTGGTTAGTCTACTGCTTGTGGGTCTGAGACACTAACACTGTTCTAACTTTTTCATTCCCAAGAAAGCCAAGCCTGTACCTTTCTTGCTCAGGCTGCTCCCTTATGGATGTGGCCCTCACCTGTAGAACATGTAGACCCAACCCTGCCTAAGTTTCCGTGCTTGTCTAGTGCATGGACATGGATTTATGGCTCCTTGAGTCTTGGGGAGCTGGGGGGGGGTCTATCCCTCTTTTCTGTTTGATTGTGATCTGGAAGACCCCCAAAGCCCCTGAGGCACTTTCTGCCTCTTTCTGTGACTATCACTCATGTATGCTTCAAAGGTGTTACCTTCCTTGTCCAATTTTTTCACGGAGATTGTATATATAGTCCCACATTTGTGCTTTTCTGTCTTCAGAGTAAATACATCCTAAATTTTTCTCCACTGTTTGTAAGGTGGATATATTTGGGCCAATGCACTTATTAGTCTTTCTGAAGCTCAGTTTCTTCAAGTGTATAATTGATATTGGAAAAAGTGTAACTTCTTCATGGAGTTGCTGTGAGAATTAAATGAGATAGTTTTTGTAAGTACATGTCAGGGTACCCAGCACCTATTAAGTGTTTAGTAAATGCTACTTATACAGATGTTTTGTGAAAGTGGGAGTTAACAATGTGCATCTTTGGGGCTAGGCGGTGGCACACTTGGTTAAGTACACATTACCATGAGCAAGGACCCAGGTTCAAGTCCTTAGCCCCCTACCTTGAGGGGGAGGTTTTGGGAGTGAAGTAGTGGTGCAGGTGTCTCTCTGTCTCTCTTCCCCCTAACTCTCACCTCCTCTCTTACTTTCTCTCAATCCTGTAAATTAAAAAAATAAAATAAAATAAAGAAAGGAAGGAAGGAAAGAAGGAAGTAAGAAATGACTGCTAGAAGCAGTAGATCTGTAGTACAGATACCAAGCCCCAGCAATAAAAAATAAAATAAATAAATAATATGCACCTTCCAGCCTGGGAGGTGGTACAACTGGGTAAAGCAGTTTATTTATGTGCATGAAGCCCTGAGATTGAACCTGGCATCACATATGCCAGAGTGAAATTTTGTCTTGTTCTTGTTCTCATATTAATAAATAAGTACATCTTTAAAAATGAACATGCACTTGTACTTTATAGCACCCTGGTGTATGAATCATTGGAAATTTCATAACTGCTACAAATGTCTGAGCCTTCAAAACCTGGACCTGGTCTTATGTCCTTTTGGCAGGAATCTCATGCCAACTGCATGCTGGTCTGTGTGAGAAGGCTGCTGTCTGGGAAGAGAAGCTTTTGCTTCCTGGAGGTCCATGGATGTCTCTGGAGGGAGAGTCCATATTCACCAGCTCATCTTCAACCAGTTTGCTGAAAGATCTGAGGCTACAACAGTATACTGACTTTATTACTATTATTATTAAAAAAATTCCTGAATCTTTGGACACAGAGCTCTTTAGCCTATGTTCACAAACTGAGCCAAATTCAGAGTTGAAGGCTGGACATGAAATAGCAAGCAGAAGCAAGGCAGACAGGCATGGTTACACCTGACTGTTAGGAATGGACAAAACAGATGCCTGGGAAGTCGGGGGGAATTCAGACGTGAATGGAGAGTCTTATGGATTTACCATTTTGACTCCAGAAACTCCTAGACGACTTTTAGAGTGAGGGAGTGCCCCCTTAGGAGTGCTGGAGCAGTGGGCACCTGCGTGGGGAGCCACGCCCAGCCAATCCCAGGAGGACTCTGATTTATGGAGAGTGCAATTCTGAGCTCAGCTGCATTCTTGTAGCTGGGATCAAAAGGGCTTTCTTGTTGACCACAGATCACATCCCAGGAATCCTCCCCAGACAGAACATTCCTGAGAATGAATGTAGTCTTGGCCACAGCCCATGGGGTGGAGTAAGGCTGGAAGGGCACATGTCCAGGAGGATGGCATTTTTAGCACTCTAAAACAAAGGGTTTATGTGCCCCCCCCAAACAAGAGAACTGTAGATTTGTGGGCAGTTATGATCTTCCTCCCTAAATTAAAGGCACTCTGCTTAATGGAAAATAAGTGAATCTCTGCTTAATGGAAAATAAGTGAAGCTGAATTTCCATCCTGACAACTTTTTTCAGTTTTTTAGAACTTAGTTTCTTCATCTGTGAAAAGGGAATGTTGGATTCCAATTAGAAAGGCTGTTTGTTATGGGCAGTTTGCTGCTGTAGTCACCGTTCCCAAAGTTTTGCATATGATTTACTTAATTTATATACCTTCCCCACCCTGTTAGGAATTTGAATTAGAAGCCTCTGAAGTAGGTAATCTCAGAGCCCTGCCCCTGACCATTTCCCAACTTTAACATTCTTGCAAATCATAGTTGGACAGATGTTTTAGAGCATTCTCTAGGTAGTATGCTTATGTGTCTTCTGGATGGAAGTGTTTGGGGCTGAGAGAGGAGGAGATGGACACAGTTAGGACTAGAGTGGGGTCCTGCCCATGGAGGCACATCTGGCAACTCCAAAGCAGAGAAGAGTGGTAAGTGAGCAAACCAGCATAGAGGGTTGACACACCCCAGATGTTTCACTGTTCACCTTCCCAGATTATTCTCAGGAGTTGGTTGCTCACTTCTTTGAGGGCAATTTGTCCCAGGAAGGGTCAGAAGAGCTGGACTTTCTTCTCAGATGGGGTGTGGAAACCTGGCAGAGAGAAGAAAGGGATAAAGAATGCTGAATTTCCTTCTGCCAGCCAACTCCACATGTGTGATTCTCAGTTGTCTACATCTGTAATGAGAAGGAAAAAATAGTATAGTTGGACCCCTAAATCCCATCTGGATGATGGAAGAGATAATATGCCCAGAATGAGTCAGTGTAAGGCATAGGGGCTGCCCAGACCTTCCTTTGCTTTAATTCCACTCTGGATGAAGTAACTGCCAAGAATTTTGTTTGACAAACAAATTAAGTTTTGTCATAGTTTTAAGTCAACAGAGGCAATACTAGTCATATTTTAAAAGCAATAACATAAATACTAATATTTATATCTTGTTTGTAGATTTTATACCCATCATTGTATTTTAGATAAGACTTCAGTAATTAAGAGGAAAGTTGATGTCCTTGTTAGAAATTTTCCATTTGCCCTTTCCAGAGGAAGGAACAGTTGATAAGTGTGTGATGAGATTATAATGTACTCTTCTCTCCAGGTGTGGGGTCAAAAGAAGAGCTGTGGGGCAGGTATGTTGGGGAACAGTAGGGAAATGGCACATGGGGAAGAGTTTGTAGAGTTATAAGAGCATGATAGATGACTTCTAGCTTGTCATATTGTATCCCAACACAGAAAACAATATTCTGGATATCGATTCATTAATTGCTGGTAGCATCTCACTCATAGACTGGGAAAATAACCGTGAAAAATAAACGTATGTCTTAACACCAATAATTTTCTTATAGGTATTAGTACACTTATAACCTTCTTTCTGCAGAGACAATTCATTAAGCCAAGCTCAGACCATTGGTGGTGTAAGAGATGGAGCCTGGGACCTCTTGCATGAAAGTTTGATGTGTTACTGCTCCCCTAACTCCTGAGCTCATTCTCTGACTTTTAAAAGTTTATTTTAAAAAGCTCCTTTTCCATGATCCAGGGTCCATATTCCCAGAGGGATAAAGAATAGGAAAGCTATCAAGGGAGTGGATTGGATACAGAGTTCTGATGGTGGGAATTGTGTGGATTAGTACCCCTCTTATCCTATGGTCTTTTCAATATTTCCATTTCACAAATAAAATTTTTAAAAAAGCACAAAAATCTCCTTTCCCATCATAAAATGATTATAAAAATAAAACGTTCCTTTTGATTGCCTAAAAATGCCTTAAGATCCTACAATTCTACTTATAGGCATTTATGATATTAAAACACTAATTCAAAAGGCAGTACACATCCTTATGTTCAGAGCAATACTACCTGCAATTATCAAAACATGGAATCAACCTAGCAGCCCATCAGCAGACAACTGGATATAGAAGTTAAAGAATATGTACTCAATGGACTACTATTCAGTCAAATATTTAAAAAGATGACACCATGTCTTCTGGAACAAATTGGGTGGAACTTGAGATGATTATGCTAATCAAAATAATGTGAAAGTCAACTGCCAGTCAAGTTCATCTGATGGGAGACTGGCCAACATACAACATACTAAACTTAAACTTCTTGTCTGGCAGCTCTTTTTGAAAGATTTTCATTTGTAAGAATTTGTCGGCAAGAATCATACTTATTCTGTGTTATTCTGCAGAAATTTTGAGCAAGAAGCTTGTGCCTCAGTTTTTCCATCTACAAAAATGAAGCAGTAACACAATATTGACAAGATAAACAGTTCTGAAAAGAAAATTGTAATGTGTAACTTGTTTAAGAATAACTAACCCCAAATGTGTTCATCATCCAAAATGGAAATCTGAAAAGGTGAATTTGATAACCACTGCATTTTCAATGAGTGGCTTGGGGTCACAGTTCATAAAATAGTTCTCTACCACTTGGGTCGTTTTCTGCAAAATTTGTAAACTGAAGGAATGGAATGCTCTCTACTGTGTCAATTCTGCATCTGCTATTTCTTACAATGATTTTCCCTAGGGCATCAGTGACTGAAGCAGTGGAGTTAGTAGAGAAAACAGGTGTGCCTGTCTAAAGGAGGGAAGTAAGCATATTTATAAAAACAACCTCCCCAGCACTCCAACTTCTTTCTCTCCAGGAGAGATTCACAAGCTAGGCAGGCATCCCTGTGGCTGAGCTAACTGGTATAGAGTTGGTTCTCTGCATGGGTTTCCCAACTGGTAGACTGACAAATTTAGATCAAGAGCTTACCCCTCTGCCTGTAGGGTAAGAGATGTTTACTACTAATTCTCTATGATACTGTAAGTTCTCATGGCTTTAGTGTATAGAGCTTTTTTTTTTTTTTTTTTTTTTTTGAGAATTTCACTCACCTGGGTTATGTTTTCAAGACCTGAACTCTAGAACTGCCTATTGGTGGTAATATAAATCAAGAAAATTGTTCTTATTTCATTTTGTTGCTTCTTCGTCAGGAATCCAAGGCATTGAGGGTCGGGCGGTAGCGCAGTGGGTTAAAGTGCAAGGACCAGCACAAGGATCCTGGTTCAAGTCTCCAGCTCCCCACCTGCAGGGGGGAGGGCGTCCTTTTACAGGTGTTGAAGCAGGTCTGCAGGTGTCTATCTTTCTCTCCCCCTCTCTGTCTCCTCTCCTCTCTCAATTTCTCTCTGTCCTATCCAGCAACAACAGTAGCAATGACAACAAGATTAACAACAACAAGGGTAATAACAAGGACAACAAAATGGGAAAAATGGCCTCTAGGAACAGTGGATTTCTAGTGCAGGCACCGAGCTCCAGCAATAACCCTGGAGGAAGAAAAAAAAAGAATCTAATGCATGACAAATCGGAACTAAAACATAGGGATCTTAATGCTGAATCTTAAAGGAGGCTGGCAAATCCTTAGAAGAATGGCCAAGGAAAGTCTCAGGTCAAATTGTTATGTGAAGACAATGAGGTCTACAATTTGTCTGGTCCTTTCAGCTATAGGTTTGGAAACTGGATTCTTTCAGTACCTACAAATTCTGAAAGACTATCTGATATATATATATATATATATATATATATATATATATATATATATATATGTATATATCCACAAAACCTCAGAAAATACTGTGCAAACTAAAGTAACAGTGGCTTGACGGATTTTGAGAAATTATCTATGAGGGTGGCTGGGCACCCTTACTAGATGATGGAATGGTATTAATTTAAGGCAAGAGCTATAGCTTTCAAGGGTGCCAGGGATTTATATCAGTCTGCCTACTGCTTATCTACTTAGGTTACCTATAGAGGAAGCTCAAATGCCACTGGAAAGTTGTATGGTGAGCAAGGGGAGTGATTCTTACCAATACTAATATCAAGTGCTTAAAACCATTTTACCTGCCATGTCCCCCTGTAGTATCAGGACTGTTACCAAGCAAGCTGAATATTTGAACCAGGAGGTCAGAACCCCTTCCAAAAGTCCTGGCAGCTTCTAATCACATTTACATGATCTCATGACCCACCACTCCTGTATTCTAATGACAAATTCCTTTCCCAATCCAGTGTTTCTCCACTGTGTTTTGTGACTCACTAGTCCTAAACAGGTCCATTACATATCATGGATGGACTCATCATGTGGTTTTCCTCTGCTCATTGGCACATTAAGAGTGCCAAAAAAAATGGGGTGGGGGGACTGAAAGAGTTCTTGTATGCCCATTCCCTATTATTAAGCATAGTTGACAGGAAAACTTTGTGGAACATCTCCTAGTATCCTGAAATACTATGTGTTCCTGGGAAAACTTTTTGGGACATGCTAATATAAGTGTAAATGTTAATAACAAGCAATTGTCAGGCTCTCTGTTTTCACCCGGATAACATTCAGTTTTTGTTTTTTTTATTTAAGAAAGGACAAATTAACAAAACCATAGGGTAGGAGGGGTACACAATTCCACACAATTCCCACCACCCAATCTTCATATCCTACCCCCTCCGCTGATAGCTTCCCTACTCTCTATCCCTCTGGGAGCATGGACCCAGGGTCATTGTGGGTTGTAGAAGGTGGAAGGTCTGGCTTCTGTAATTGCTTCCCCGCTGAACATGGGCGTTGACTGGTCGGTCCATACTCCCAGTCTGCCTCTCTCTTTCCCTAGTAGGGTGGGTCTCTGGGGAAGCGGAGCTCCAGGTCACATTGGTGGGGTCTTCAGTCCAGGGAAGCCTGGCCGGCTTCCTGATGACATCTGGAACCTGGTGACTGAAAAGAGAGTTAACATACAAAGCCAAACAAATTGTTGAGCAATCATGGACCCAAAGCTTGGAATAGTGGAGAGGAAGTGTTAGGGGGGTACTCACTGCAAACTCTAGTGTATTTCTGCTTTCAGGTATATATTTTGCAGTAGTTTATGGATACGTGTGAACATATGCTCTCTCTCACAGAAACTGGTGTATATCTAGGTTTTGGGACTTTGTTATAAAGTGAACCACCTGAGATGGAATTAGAGTATACTATGAAAGGAAAGGTCTCACCCGAGTAGTGAAGCTGAAGGGTTATCATTCCACATGTGAAGTCTCTGGACACAGTCTGAAGTGAAGCATGTTGAGGTGGCAATCGTTGTGTTGATTAGGTTGTGATCGGCAGATGCAATATTATTTGATATGGATTGGGAGAGGCATACGGGAAAGTGGGCCCTATCCAAGGGTTCCAGGACTGGGGGAAGCAGAGGCTCTATAGTGGAGATGTGAGGTTCCTGCTGTCTTGGGGTTCAAAAAGACAATCGATAGTTAATGTTATCATCAAATTTTTGGTAATTGGGTTAACTTTGAAAAGTCCTTTTGTTAGGGTTTGCTGTACAGTACACAATATCTTATATATAGCTTTGCTATTGGTTGCTTCTGATCTACTTGGTCTAGGCTTTTGAGAGAGTCCGCATATCAAATACACAGCCTATATATTAAAAAGACTCAGTCTGTGTTTTAAAAAACTTCGAGACATACAATTAAATTTCCCCCTCTCGTATTAACTAATGATTTATGTGACTACATTTTACTAGGAGTGTACATAAACACCATTCCCACCACCAAAAGACTGTTACTCATTCCTCCCACCCACTCCTGGCCCAGGAAGCTGCATGTCTACCCCTCACCACAGGGTTTTTACTTTGGTGCCCTACTGACAATTTGGTGAGGTCCTGCTTTTAGTTTCCCTTTCAGATCTTCTTCGTCAACTTCTGTTGATGAGTGGGATCATCCCATACTCATCTTTATCTTTCTGACTTAGCTCACTTAACATAATTCCTTCTAGCTCTGTCCAAGAGAAGGTGGGTTCATTGTTCTTGATAGCTGATAGTATTCCATTGTGTATATATACCACAGCTTTCTCAGCCACTCATCTGTTGTTGGGCACCTGGGTTGCTTCCAGGTTTTAGCTATTATGAATTGTGCTGCTATGAACATAGGAGTACACACCTCTTTTTGGTTGGGTGTTATGGAGTCCTTGGGGTATAACCCCAGGAGAGGAATTACTGGATCATATGGAAGGTCCATGTCTAGCCTTCTGAGAGTTTTCCAGACTGCTCTCCACAGAGGCTGGACCAATTTACAGTCCCACCAGCAATGTAAAAGGGTTCCTCTGTCCCTACAACCTCTCCAGTATTTGTTGTTGCTGTCCTTTTTGATGTATGCCATTCTTACAGGAGTGAGGTGGTATCTTAGTATTGTCTTAATTTGCATTTCACTGACAATCAGTGACCTAGAGCAGTTTTTCATATGTTTGTTAGCCTTTTGGATCTCCTCTGAGGTGAATGTTTTGTTCATTTCCTCTGCCCATTTTTGGATGGGGTCATTTGCTTTCTTGGTGCTAAGTTTACTGAGCTCTTTATATATTTTGGTGATTAGTTTCTTGTCTGATGTATGGTATATGAAGATCTTCTCCCAGTCTGTGAGGGGTCTCTTTGTTTAATAGTTTCTTTGGATGTGCAGAAGCTTTTCAATTTGATGTAGTCCCATTGGTTTGTTTCTGCTTTAGTCTTCTTTGCAATTGGGTTTGATTCATCAAAGATGTCCTTGAGGTGTATGTGGGAAACTTTTACCAATGTTTTCCTCTAAGTATTTGATTGTTTCTGGTCTGACATCCAGGTCTTTGATCCATTTGGAGTTGATTTTTGTTTCTGGTGAGATAAAGTGGTTCAGTTTCATTCTTCTGCATGTTACAACTCAGTTTTCCCAGCACCATTTATTGAAGAGAGCCTCCTTTTTCCATTTAATCCTTTGGGCCCCCTTATCAAAGATTAGATGTCCATAGGTGTGGGGATTTATTTCTAGGCTTTCATTTCTGTTCCACTGGTCTGTGTACCTATTTTTGTTCCAGTACCATGCTGTTTTGATGATGATGGCTTTATAATATAGTTTATGGTCTGGGAGTGTGATGCCTCCATTTCTGTTTCTTTTCCTCACGATGGTTTTGGCAATTCTAGGTGTTTTCAGGTTCCAGATAAATGATTGTAGTGTTTGTTCTATTCTCTTAAAGAAGCTTGGTGGATGATATTTATTCTTCCAATCCATGAGCATGGGATATCTTTCCATTTCTTGATATCAGTTTCTATTTCCTTGAGTAGCGACTCATAGTTTTCAGTATACAAGTCTTTCATTTCTTTGGTCAACTTTATTCCTAGGTATTTGATTGATATTGCTGAAACAGTAAATGGGAGTGATTTCTGGATGTCTTCTTCTTCAGATTTAGTGTTTTCATAAAGAAATGCCACTGATTTTTGTACATTGATTTTGTAGCCTGATACCTTGCTATATTGCCTAATAACTTCCAGTAATTTTCTGCTGGATTCTTTAGGTTTTTCTATGTATACTATCATATCATCTGCAAATAGTGAGAGCTTGACTTCTTCCCTTCCATTCTGTATTCCTTTGATTTCTTTCTCTTGCCTGATTGCTATGGGAAGAACTTCCAATACTATGTTGAAGAGTAATGGTGACAGTGGACAGCCCTGTCTAGTCCCCGACCTGAGGGGGAATGCTTTCAGCTTCTGCCCATTGAGTATGATGTTGGCTGTAGGTTTGCTATATATAGACTCCACTATCTTGAGGAATTTCCCATCTATTCCCATTTTTTGTAGAGTTTTGAGCATGAATGGGTGTTGGATTTTGTCAAAAGCTTTCTCTGCATCTATTGAGATAATCATGTGGTTTTTGGCTTTGCTTTTCTTGATGTGGTGAATGACATTGATTGACTTACGGATGTTGAACCAGCCTTGCATTCCTGGGATGAATCCCACTTGGTCGTGATGAACAATCTTTTTGATGTGTTGCTGTATCTGGTTGGCCAAGATCTTGTTTAATATTTTGGCATCTATGTTCATCAGAGATATTGGTCTGTAGTTTTCCTTTTTTGTTCTGTCCCTATCAGCTTTTGGTATCAGGGTGATGTTGGCTTCATAGAAGGTGAAAGGGAGTATTCCTGTTTCTTCAATCTTATGGAAAAGCTTAAGAAGTATGGGTACTATCTGTTTCCTGAAAGTTTTGTAGAATTCGTTTGTGAAGCCATCTGGTCCAGAACTTTTGTTTTTGGGGAAACATTCAGTTTTATGAATGCCTCACTGCTATCTCCAGGTCTTGTCTATGATGGCAGGAAAGTCAAAAGCAAAAGAGACTAAACATAAAGAAAGGTTAAATGGCTGTAAGATGAAAACATGTACCTTAATGTAAAAGTTCACAATAGTTTGCAGTAGTGACTCAATAAGTGCAGCAAGCACGTAGAAAGACCTAAAAAACACACCCACCCACCCCTTTTAAAATTTGGTATTAAAGTACATAATCATATAGTTTCTACTTAGACCTGGATACCCTCTTCAACTGCTTCCTATTTCACTTTCCTCAGTTACTCCAATGGTATCCTTGTCAGACAAAGTAAAAACTGTAAAAGCTGGATATGGGCAAGAGACTGGCATACTTGAATGATGGCTTTTTTGGTCACTACCAACCACCCCATCATCCAGGGCCTTAGTCAGGGAATCTTGGGATTCCCACATACACGTGATGGGTTTAGACCTCTAACAAATCTCTCTGTCCATTGTCAATGGTCATCTCCATCAAGAACAACATAATGGACCATTTGTAGGCCTCTACAGGATATTGCTCTCAATGTGAGTCAACACTGGTAGGGATTGCCCTGTTCTCCAAAGGTAACATACTCTGCCACTCAAGGAAGACAGGTACTGAAATGAATGCAGCCTAGAATATTCCTAGCTATGACTACAGAATGTGAGCTTAGACCTACATGTATGCAGAGGTTACATAAGGCACCTGTGCGGAATATGGGCCCCAGATCAAATCAATGGGGTTTACAGTTAACAATATTTATATACTTTCCCCATATTTGAAGCTACTATCTTCCCTGATGCAGCTTTCTAAACCTATTCCCAACTCTGACACTGTCTCCCCAGATGATACATTTTGCCCACCTGCATGTTAGTTGTGAGATTCAGGCAAAAACTGGTAAAGTCATGGTCCCTTGGAATATACCTAAAATAGACCTACTAGCTTTTTCCAAAATGGAGACCCCCAAATCTCATGTGCTATAGTTATACCTTTATATTCCTGCTTATTAAACAATTTGTTCTGCTTTATATCTTAATGCTTTTTCAGCCACCAAGTTGCAGAGGCTACTATGATGCCAACCTGACTTCCAGGGACAGATGACCTCACCAATGTGCCCTGGAACCCCACCTCTCCAGAGCCCTGTCCCACTATGGATGGCAGGATGGCAGAGGACCTAATGGGGGTTGTATTGTTATGTGGAAAACTGGGAAATGTTATGCATGTACAAACTATTGTACTTTCTATTGACTGTTAAACATTAATCCCCCAATAAAGAAATAAGAAAAAAAGGGGAAAGATAGAAATAGGCTGGGAGTATGAGTCAACCTGTCAATGCCCTTATTTAGCAGAGAAGCAACTACAGAAGCCAGAACTTGCACCTTTCGCACCCCATAATGATCCTGGGTCCATGCTCCCAGAGAGATAAAGAACAGGAAAGCTTACAATGGAGGGGATGGGATATAGAACTCCGGTGGTGGGAATTGTGTGAAATTGTACCCCTCTTGTCCTATGGTCTCGCTGATCTTTATTAAGTCAATAAAAAAAAAAGGCTCTAAAGTTAAATAACCTCTAGGAGACTATGACAGCTGGCTTCTAACTTTCTTTCTCCTAAATATTTGAGTTTCCAAAGACTTGAGGCAAAGCACATTCCTTCATTGAATTTCCTATGCTTCCCCCACCTACCAACACATGGAAAATTTTTCATTAGTAAGAGATGTCTGTGGACCTTCATGAGCTGTTATGAGTTTTCAGTTGTAGTGGGTTTTAAGTCTTAGTAGATTGTGTAGTGGGAAAAAGTCAGACTTGCTATTAGAAAGCCTGCATTTAAATTCCAATACTTCCCTGGCATTACCTCAGGCTTCTGCTTATGAGTTTCAAAGAATTCATTTTCATCATTTAATCTTTATCAATTCAAATGGAGATAACAGTGTTGGTTCACAATACCATTTGAGGTGTAAGTAATTGTTGGATAACAGCCAACAGTCTGAATGTTGTATGGAATCTCTTACAAGCCTAGTTTCTAATTTGTTTTCCTAAAGGATGCCAGTGGCAGGCATAGTAGAAGAAAGAACCAAGTCTAGGTAAGTGTAATAGTCTGTTCAAAGATACATAGTTAGTAATGACAGAACTGGAATTTGGACTCAAAAATCCATTTTATTTGCTACATTTTATATGTAGAAGCTAGAGTCTGATACAAACACATTTAAGGGATGGCACACCAGGTTGATCACACATGTTATAAACACATTTAATGAATGTTTTAAAAGAAAAATTGGTTTTCTTTTAGTTAGATGTAATTTTCCCATAGCCAAATGACTGAACTGATTCATGTTAAGTATGAAACTATAGAAAAAGACAGAGAAGATGACCCTCCTAATCTATGTAGAGATCATATTCCTTATATTTCTGACCACTATTCACTCTACTTGTATCTGTGATCAAATTTGGCAACTAGTGAACTCTTTTAGAACATATCTTTCTCCCTTCCTTCCTTCCTTCCTTCCTTCCTTCCTTCCTTCTTTTTAAAATTTTATTTATTGGGAAATTAATGTTTTATGTTCGACAATAGATACAATAGTTTGTACATACATAACATTTCCCAGTTTTCCATATAACAATACAACCCCCACTAGGTCCTCTGTCATCCTTTTTGGACCTGTATTCTACCCCACTCACCCACCCCAAAGTCTTCTACTTTTTGGTGCAATATGCCAATTCCAGTTCAGGTTCTACTTGTGCTTTCTCTTCTGATCTTGTTTTTTTAACTTCTGCCTAAGAGTGAGATCATCCTATATTCATCCTTCTCTTTCTTACTTATTTCACTTAACATGATTTTTCAAGCTCCATCCAAGATCGGCTGAAAACAGTGAAGTCACCATTTTTAATAGCTGAATAGTATTCCATTGTGTATGTATACCACAACTTGTTCAGCCACTCATCTGTTGTTGGATACCTGGGTTGCTTCCAGGTTTTGGCTATTACAAATTGTGCTGCTAAGAACATGTGTATACACAGATCTTTTAGGATGGGGGTGTTGGGTTCCTTAGGATATATCCCCAGGAAAGGAATTGCAGGATCATAGGATAGGTGCATTTCTAGCCTTCTGAGAATTCTCCAGACTGTTCTACACAGAGGTTGGACCAATTTACATTCCCATTAGCAGTGCATGAGGGTTCCTTTGACCCTACAACCTCTCCAGCATTTGCTGCTGTTACCTTTTCTGATGTATGACATTCTCATAGGAGTGAAGTGGTATCTCATTGTCTTTATTTGCATTTCTTTGACAAAGACTTGGAGCATTTTTTCATGTGTTTCTCAGCCTTTTGGATCTCTTCTGTGGTGAATTTTCTGTCGAAGTCCTCTGGAGATGGTGGGGTTATTTGTTCTCTTGTTGTTGAGCTTGGCAAGCTCTTTATTTATTCTGGTTATTAGCCTCCTGTCTGATGTATGGCATGTAAAGATCTTCTCCCATTCTGTGAGAGGTCTCTTGGTTTGGGTAGTGGTTTCTTTTGCTGTACAGAAGCTTTTTAATTTGATGTAGTCACACAGGTTTATATTTGCCTTAGTTTCTTTGTAATTGGATTTGTTTCATTGAAGATGTCTTTAAAATTGATGCAGAAAAGAGTTCTGCCAATATTTTCCTCTAAGTATCTGATAGTTTGTGGTCTAACATTCAAGTCCTTGATCCACTTGGAATTTACTTTTGTATTTGGTGAAATATAGTGGTTCAGTTTCATTCTTCTGCATGTTTCAGCCCACTTTTTCCAACACCATTTGTTGAAGAGACTTTATTTTCCCCATTTAATAGTCTGGGAACCTTTATCAAAGATTAGATGTCCATAGGTGTCTGCCTTTCTTCCTTCCTCCTTCCTTCTTTCCTTCCTTCCTTCCTTCCTTCCTTCCTTCCTTCCTTCCTTCCTTCGTTCTTTCTTTCTATTTATTTAATAATGATTGATAATTCTCTTGGATAAGAGGGGTACAGTTCCACACAATACCACCACTAAAGTTCCTCCATCCCATTGCCTTTGCTTTCCTGTTCTTTATTCCTCTGGGAGTATGGACCAGGTATGTTATGGGGTGCCGAATGTGGGAGGTCTGGTTTCTGTAATAGCTTCTCCACTGGATATGGGCATTGGCAGGTTAATCCATACTCCCAGCCTGCCAATGCCTATAACCACACCATTCCCACCATCAGAGTTCTGAATCTTCAGTTTCCCCACTGCAAGCCACCATAGTTCCCCCAAGGTTGTAGACATGGGCCAACCATCATCTCTACAACAATCTGTCTACATTTATACATAATTACCCCCTTTTTCTTCCTGATCCAACCCTCTCTTCCCCTCCAAGCCATTCATGACATCATTACTACTTCCATATGTCACTCTCCTTTTCCTTCTCTCTCTGTCAGGATGCTGATGGAGCTGGAGTTCAGAGCCCTCTTATCTTCCTCCTTTCACTTCTCCCCCACTGGGAGTATGGATCCAGGTTTTTTTGGGGGTGCCGAGGGTAGGAGTTCTGGCTTCTGTAATTGTTTCTCCACTGGATGTGGATGTTGGCAGGTTGATCCATACCACTAGCCTGTTTATATCTTTTCTTAGTGGGCTAGAGCTCTGGAAGGCAAGCTTCCAGGAAACACTGGTAAGGTTGTCTAAAGTCAGGATGGAATCATGTTAGCCTCTGCAACTTGGTGTCTGGAAGGTGGTAAGACAAAAGTTGAGACAAAATGGTTAATGAACAGGAGCCAAAAAGTAGGATTAGAGCAGATGATATTAGGGAATCTTAGGGTAGAAGAAAGCTAGAAATTCTATCTTAGGCATGTTCTTAGGGGCACACAACTATGGTAGTTTTGCTTGAGTTTGATAGCTAGCCTGAAGCTGTCTGAGAGAATGGTGTTAGAGTATAGGAAAGGGCTAGAATGTTGGATTAGGGCAGTGAGTAGTTCCATTCTTGAAAAAAAAATCTGTGCATAGAATTATCTATTTAGTTCTATCCACCTGACCCAGGGTATATATCATTAGAGCTTGTGTAACCTCTACTGGTCCCTACTGGTTTGAGCTCACAGCTCATGGTCACAGCTAGGAATTGCATTGCAGGCTGCACTCATTTCAAGACCAGTCTTCCTGGGGTTGCAAGGCAGGATATCCCATCATCCCTTCAGAGACTGGGGTTATTTCTACCACGGCTGCTTTAAGGTGAAGACAAGGTACTGGGAGGGCCCACAAGATTCTGTTCCTGTTGGAAGTGACCAGTGGTGGTGGAGAGAGGGATCCATAAGGTCTAGGCTCATCATATTTGTGTGGGAATCCAATGATTTTTTTAACTAGGGCCCCAGATGATGAGATGGTGTGATAATGACCAAAAAGGCCATTATTAAGTGAGCCAGTCTCTTGCCCTTATCCAACTTTTGTAGTCCTCTCTTAATCTGATGACTTTAGACTTTCTCCCAGTTGTTTAAACATTGAGTATCATTCATTGAACCCAACCTGAACTGAGTTTTTGGCATCTGTCTTCTTTGGGCCTTTCTGCTAGGCTGCCCAGCTAATTTGGTCTAAGTCCAACCAATTATAGAATTTATGATGCCTTTACTTAGGCACTTCAATTATTATTGAGCATTTTAACTTTGAGTTATATAATTGCCCCTTGCTTATTGATACATGTACACCTGTACCCAGTACCCTAAACCCTAGCTTATATCTGGTATCTTACTTAGTTAAATGATGTGGATGTAGGTAGTCCCATGTGTTAGGAAAGATCTCACCAGATTTGAAGAATTGTGAAGTCGAATTCTCAGGTTCAATTCCACTACCTCTGGTTACAGTCTACAGTAAATTATTACTGTAGATTTGTAATCTCAAAATTATCATAGACACTATTTTCTTGCAATGTCTGACACTCTACCTGGCAGATAAGAGATGCTCAATGAGTCCTTGCTGAATATTTACTGAATACATAAATGGAGGGAAATTGTGAAACTACTGATATGTGTTTGTGACTCCTATTATGCCTATTAATTTTTTAGTTTTGATCTTAGCCCCTTGAAACTTTGATTTGCATTTTCTTTTTTAATTATATATTTATTTAAAAAGGAGACATTAACAAAACCATAGGATGGGATGGGTACAACTCCACACAATTCCCACCACCAGATCTCTATATCCCATCCCCTTCCATGATAGCTTTCCCATTTTCTATCCCTTTGGGAGTATGGACCCAAGGTCATTATGGGTTGCAGAAGGTGGAAGGTCTGGCTTCTGTAATTGCTTCCCCACTGAACATGGGCATTGACTGGTCCATCTATACTCCCAGTCTCCCTCTCTCATTCCCTAGTAGGGTGGGGCTCTGTGGAATCAGAGCTCCAGGGCACATTGGTGGGGTTGTCTGTCCAGGGATGTCTGGTCAGCATCATGCTGACATCTGGGACCTGGTGGCTGAAAGGAGAGTTAACATACAAAGCCAAACAAATTGTTGAACCATTATGGACCTGAAGGCTGGTATAGTTAAGATGAAGTGTTGGGGAGGTACTCACTGCAGACTATTGTGTACTTCTACTTTCAGGTATATATTTTGGACTAATTTATGGATACGTGTGAACATATGCTCTCTCTCAGGGGACCTGGTCTATAACTAGGTTTTGGGACTTTGTTAGGAAGTGAACCACCTGGAATGGATTTAGAGAATACTATGAAAGGCAAGGTCTCACCTGAGTAATGAAGCTGAAGGGTTGTCATTCCACACCTGAAGTCTCTGGACACAGTCTGAAGTGAAGCATGCTGGGGTGGCAATTGTTGCATTGATTAGGTTGCAATCCACAGATGCAATATTATTTGATTTGAATTGAGAGAAGCATGCAGGAAAGTGAGCCCCACCCTAAGATTCCAGTACTGGGGGAAATATAGGCTCTATAGTGGAAATGTAAGGTTCCTACTGTCTTAGGGTTCAAGAAGACAATGGATAATTATTGTTATCATCACATTATTTGGTAATTGGGTTAACTTTGAAAGGTCCCTTGGTTAGGGTTTGCTGTATAATACCCAGCATCTTGTATATAGTGGTGCCACTGGTTGCTTCTGTTCTCCCTGGTCTAGACTTTTGAGAGAGTCAGCATATCAAAAACTCAGCCTATGTATTAAAAAGACTCAGTCTGTGTTTTAAAAAATTTGAGACATACAATCAATTTTTCTCCTCTCATATTAATGAATAGTGATTTATATGACTACAATTTAATAGGAGTGTACATAAACACCATTTCCACCACCAAAAGACTGTGTCCAATCCCACCCACCCCCCCCTGCCCCCCGCCGCCCCAGGAAGCCGAATATCTGCCCTCCCCCTCACCACAGCGTTTTTACTTTGGTGCCCTATTCTCAATTTAGTCAGATTCTGCTTTTAGTTTCCCTTTCTGTTCTTCTTTCTCAACTTCTGTTGATGAGTGAGATCATCCCATACTCATCTTTATCTTTCTGACTTAGCTCACTTAACATAATTCCTTCTAGCTCTGTCCAAGATGGGTCAGAGAAGGTGGGTCCATTGTTCTAATAGTTGCGTAGTATTCCATTGTGCATATATACCACAGCTTTCTCAGCCACTCATCTGTAGTTGGGCACCTGGGTTGCTTCCAGGTTTTAGCTATTATGAATTGTGCTGCTATGAACATAGGTGTACACATATCTTTTTGGTTGGGTGTTATGGAGTCCTTAGAGTATATCCCCAGGAGAGGAATTACTGGGTGATATGGAAGGTCCATGTCTAGCCTTGTGAGAGTTCTCCAGACTGCTCTCCACAGAGGCTGGACCAATTTACATTCCTACTAGCAATGCAGAAGGGTTCCTCTGTCCCCACAGCCTCTGCAGCATTTGTTGCTGCTGTCCTTTTTTATGTATGTTGAACCAGCCTTGCATTCCTGGGATAAATCCCACTTGGTTGTGATGAACAATCTTTTTGATATACCACTGTATCTGGTTGGCCAAGATCTTGTTTAAAATTTTGGCATCTATGTTCATCAAAGATATTGGTCTGTAGTTTTCCTTTTTTGTTGTGTTTTTGCTTTTGGTATCAAGGTGATGTTGGCTTCATAGAAGGTGGAAGGGAGTGTTTCTGTTTTTTTTTATCTTATGGAAAAGCTTTAGAAGTATGGGTATTAGCTGTTTCCTGAAGGTTTTGTAGAATTTGTTTGTGAAGCCAGATGGTCGAGGAATTTGTTGTTGTGGAGATTCTTAACTGTTTCAATTTCTTTGTCTGTGATTTTTGTATTTAGGCTTTGTAGTTCTTCTTGGTTCAGTTTTGGAAGGGCATATGTCTCTAGGAATTCTTCCATTCTCCAGATTTTCTAGCTTGGTGGTTTATAGTTCTTTATAGAAGTTTCGCATGATTTTCTGGATTTCTGTGGTGTCAGTTGTAATATCTCCTCTATCGTTTACAATTATGTTAATTTGAGTGTTCTCCCATTTTTTGTGAGTCTGGATAGGGGTTTGTCAATCTTGTTTAATTTTTCAAAGAAACAATGCTTGGCTTCATTGATCTTTTGTATGGTTTTCTTATTTTTGATGTTGTGTATTTCTGCTCTAATTTTAGTGATTTCTGTCCTTCTGGTTGCTTTAAGGATCCTTTGTTACTCTTCCTCTAAGACTTTAAGGTGTGCAGTAAGGTCGTTTTTTTCAGCCTTTTCTTGCTTTTAATGTGTGATTGTATGGCTATGAGTTTCCCTCTCAATACTGCTTTAGCTGTGTCCCAAATATTTTGATAGCGTGTGTCTTCATTTTTATTTGTTTCCAGGAACAATTGAATTTCTTGCTTGAGTGTCTCTCTGACCCAGTGGTTCTTAAGCAGTATGTTGTTTAATTTCCAAATTCTGTAACTTTTAGTAATTTTCTGTTTGTTGTTGAATGTTATCTTTACTCCACTGTGGTCTGAGAAGATACTTGGGATGATTTCAATGCTCTTGAATTTGTTGATGCTGTCTTTGTGGCCTAACATGTGGTCTACTCTTGAGTATGTGTTGTGTATATTTGAAAAGAATGTATATTCCAGTTTTTTTGGGTGAAGTCCAAAAAATGTCCAGGAGGTCTAGTCTGTCCATCTTTTCATTTAAGTCTCTTGTTTCTTTGTTGATTCTCTGCTTCATTGATCTGTCTAAGCATGAAAGAGGGGTGTTAAAGTCTCCCACTATTATTGTATTACTATTAATGTATTTTTGTAGTTCTTTCAGTAGGTGTTTGATGTATTTAGATAGGCCCTTATTGGGTACAGAGATGTTAGTAATTGTTAAGTCTTCTTGGTTGATTGATCCTCTAATTATTATGTAATGGCCTTGCCTATCTTTTATTACTTCATTTAATTTAAAATCTATTGTGTCAGAGATTAGAATGGCTGTTCCTGCCTTTTTTTTGTGGTCCATTAGCCTGTATGATAGTTGTCCTTCCTTTCACTTTAAGTCTGTGTTTGTCTTGTTGGGTCAGATGGTATTCTTGCAAGCAGCGTATGGTTGGGTTATGTTTTCTGATCCATCCTCCCACTCTGTGCCTTATGATGGGTGAGTTTAAGCCACTGACATTTATTGATATTATGAATATAATATATTGTAGTGCCATTATTCAACCATTTTTTATTTTCTCTGATATATTACCAGTATTATAGTGATGTTCTTGTTTATAAGAGGTCTTTTAGAACCTCTTTCAGGGCAGGCTTGATGGTTGCCTCCTTTAACTGTTGTCTGTCTAAGAAGGTTTTGATCCCCCTATCTAGTTTGAATGAAAGTCTATCAAGATATATTATCCTTGGTTGAAACCCTTTTTCATTCAGGGCTCAATAGATATCTTGCCATTCTCTTCTGGCTTTTAGAATTTGAGTGGAGAAGTCTTCTGATAGTCTTATGGGTTTTCCCCTGTTTATGACTTTTTGTTTTTTCTCTTGCAGATTTTAGGATTCTTTCTTTATCCTTTCTTGTTTTCACTGTAACTATGATGTGTCTTGGTGTCTTCAGGTCTGGGTTGATTTTTTTTTGGGACTCCCTGGGCCTCTTGAATCTTAATGTTCTTGCTGTTTTTCAGGTCTGGGAAGTTTTCTTCTATAATTTCCTCTAGAATGTTTCCTTCCCCTTCCTCTCTTTCTTCCTCTGGCAGGCCAATTATATGAATGTTACTTCTTTTGAGATCATCCCATGTGTCTCTGTTGTTGCTTTCAGTGTCTCTCAATCTCTTTTTGAGCTCCTTTACCTCTTTCTTAGTTTTCTCTAGCTCATCCTCTGTCTGGCTAATTCTGTTTTCCGCTTCTGTTAGCTTGTTTTCCCCTTCCTCATCTTCTTTCTTCAGTTCAGCTATGTCAGCTTTCATTTCACTGACTACCTTGAGGTAGCTAGTATTTTTCTTATGGGTCTCGTCTGTTTTTTCCCTAATTCTGCTATCCCTTTCCTCCATAGGTGTCTTCATTTCTGGAGTATTAAGTTTATTATTGCTTGCATAGTTTTCTTATCTATGGTTACTTCTGACTGATTTGTAGTTTTTTCTGGGCTCTTGTCTTTATTTATTGTAGTAGTAGTTTTATCTGATCTTGGTTTAACCACTTTTTAATTGATGTGTTTTTTATTTTTATGTTCTGTTGCTCCTCAATTGTTGTGTTTTGACTGCTATATGCTGTACTAAGTAGCTTTATGACAAATGCAATCACCAACCTCAGATATTACAATAGTAACTGAAGCAAGTATTGAAGCAGTTTAACCAATACCAGTTAGGCACACAATGCCTCCAGTCCAAGAAAAAATACCCACCAAATCCAAATGAAAAAGAAAGAGAAAGGAAAAGAGTGATAGCAATAGACAATTATGCAAATCTACTGTCCACTGTAACTTCTTGGGGTACCAAGAGGAGAAAGGAAAGTAAAGAGAGACACACAAAGAGATTCCTGTCTGAGTCAGATTTATTCCCTAAAATATTCACAAACAAGTATCAGTGAATTCAGAAAGCATAAGAAGGAGAAAGGAAGAAAGGAATACGATAAAAAATGATAAAAGGGAAGATAAAAAAAGAAAAAAGTGAAGGAAAAAAAGAGCAGTGACAGGATTTTTAAAAAATTTAATTAGCTAGGAGGAGGGAGAAGGGCGGAGAGTGGATAGAGGAGGTAGGTAGCATAAAATACATTCCTCTCATAATGATTAAGACACCCAGTCACCTAGCAAAGGAAAGTACACTAAGAGTTTATTTTTTGCAACCTGAAGGAGGCGGGGAAGGGACATTCATATATATAATAGTAATAATAAAATAGAACAGAGTAAAAAACCCTTAACAGTCTTCAGCTTGGATGGCTCCTGATTGGCTTGGGCATTCTGAGCAAGGACAACCAATTGTTAAAAAAAACAAAAAAAACAAAAAACCTCCAGGTAGTCTTTCAGGGGCAAGGTGAGGTTCTGATTGGTCTGATATTTGTTACTCCAGTTGGGATAGAAGGGAAAAAAAAGAGCAAAGGGAATCAGAAAGTAAAAGGGTTGGAATGAAACCCCTGGTGATCCAGGAATTTGGTAAGAAAAAAGCTCAGTGGGGAGCCTGCTAGTAGCAGCTCTCCAACTCCTGGTTATGGGGCGGGGGAGAGGGGTGCGCTTCAGAAATAATAAAAAAATTTTCTTTCTTTTTTCTCTGTTTTTTAACCCCAATTTAGCTATAGTCACCTCCTTGGTGTCACACCTAGGACCCCTTATTCACCATCCTGCTGAAGGCCAGGTATCCTTCTCTTTCTAGCAGTTGTTGTTGGTGTATACGCTAGCAGTTGCTTCCAAGTCATAGTCTTGGCTCCACCCCCCGGATTTGCATTTTCATTTGTACCTCTGACTTTCTAGGAACACTGCAAATATATTTTTGTTTGGAACATTACAAGTATTAATATTACTTTAAAAAATTTTTTTTTATTTAAGAAAGGATTAATGAACAAAACCATAAGGTAGGAGGGGTACAACTCCACACAATTCCCACCACCCAATCTCCATATCCCACCCCCTCCCATGATAGCTTTCCCATTCTCTAGCCCTCTGGGAGCATGGACCCAGGGTCATTGAGGGTTGCAGAAGGTAGAAGGTCTGGCTTCTGTTAATTGCTTCCCCGCTGAACATGGGCGTTGACTGGTCGGTCCATATTCCCAGTCTGCCTCTCTATTTCCCTAGTAAGGTGTGTCTCTGTGGAAGCTGAGCTCCAGGACACATTGGTGGGGCCTTCTTTTTTTTGCTTTGTGGAACTGTTATTAAAGTTATATGAATATGTTCTTATCAGATTTCTCTCCTTTGTAATTAGATTTAAAAAATTCTTCAGTTTTGCTTGTCAGAAGGAAATTTGGAATGTATGAAGTCTGCAGCTAATCTTTGATTTAATGCTGGGCTAACGTGGGAGTGCACTTCCCTGGCGGGTATTCTCTGGGTGTAGAGTACACAACTGGAGCCAGGCTGGGCTGCTACTCACTCAGCAATTCGAGTGAACTCATGAACAGAGCTCCTGGCGGCGAGGCAATTCAATTTTTCATTGATCAGGGAGCCCAGGATTTTAAAGGTTGGACTGGGAAGTGGCAAGTCGGAAAGGGAAACAGCTTGGAAACAGTTTGGAAAGGGTTGGAAAAAGGCAAAAGGGGCCTGGGAAAGGTAACTTCCTTAGCAACTATTGTGAGGGTTTTAACTGGTAGTATAAATAATAATACTCTGCAGACAGGGAGGGTCTTGAGGGTAGAAAGAAGATAGATCAAAGGAATAGAGTGGGTAGGGATCTTTCAGGCAAAACAATGATTATGTAGATAATAACAGAGCAGGCCATAGTATCAGGAATGCAGGGTGCTTTGTGAGGCAGGGAGTCTGCTAAGAAGGGGAAAACCTTTGGGTTTATTCCTATCCCTCCTTTCTCAACCTCTTGGTAGAGAGAGAGACTGACAGGATAGACACACTCTAACATCCTCACAATTTACCAATAAGCTAAAACTGACAAGTTTTCTAGTGAGAATCCACCTATAAGTTGATTCATTCTTTAACAGACATTAAATTATGTAACTTAAAGTGTCTCAGGAATAATTTTTTTAATATTTATTTTATTTATTTATTCCCTTTTGTTGCCCTTGTTGTTTTATTGTTGTAGTTATTATTGTTGTTGTCGTTGTTGGATAGGACAGAGAGAAATGGAGAGAGGAGGGGAAGACAGAGAGGAGGAGAGAAAGATAGACACCTGCAGACCTGCTTCACCGCCTGTGAAGCGACTCCCCTGCAGGTGGGGAGCCGGGGTTTGAACTGGGATCCTTATGCCGGTCCTTGTGCTTTGCGCCACCTGCGCTTAACCCGCTGCACTACAGCCCGACTCCCAGGAATAATTTTTAAATATACTATTTTGTGTCATATTTAAAAATTACTTTACTGTTTATAAGACATTGCTTAGAAATTGGTTACATTTAGGATTATGTTTTTTTATTAAAGTTTTTTTTTTTTTAGTTTTTATTTATAAAAAGGAAACATTGACAAAACCATAAGATAAGAGGGGTACAACTTTGCACAATTCCCACCACCAGACCTCCATATACCATCCCCTCCCCTGATAGCTTTTTTATGCTTTAACCCTCTGGGAGTATGGACCAAAGATCATTGTGAGATGCAGAAAGGATTATGTTTTGTGTTAGTTTATAAATATCAGATCCTTGCTTGTCACCAATTCTTTAGTACCTAAACAAATCCCAAGTAAGAAGGTTTTAGCAACATTTAAGATTTATCCCACTAGCTACATAAAAGAAAACATTTATATATTACATCAACTTCCCCCTTACTTTTCATAACCATTGTAGTTCTGTTTGAGTATGCCTTGGTTTCTTGAGGACATCTTTGAAGTAGAGGTTCTGAATAGAAAAATGATGCAAAATTTGCTATTCAAATAGATATTCAATTCTACCTGAATAGGGGTAGCAGGAGGTCCATAAGTAGCAAAATAGGATACTAGAAGGTCACATGCCCACCTTCTCTCCCCTACCAAAAGTAAGACTGGCTTCTCTGTGGAAACACACTTACTCTTGTTCTGGTTTCTGTACTAAAGTGTAGCACCTCTGATCTCCAGCATAAACATCAGTATGCTGGAGTTTTGAGATGACTTTTTAAAAAATGTTTTCTTGCTCAAAAAGATAAGGGAAATTTCCCCTCACAGAATGGGAGAAGATCTTCACATGCCAGACATCAGACAAGAAACTAATCACCAAAATATATAAAGAGCTCAGCAAACTTAGCCGCAAAAAAAGCAAATGACCCCATCCAAAAATGGGCAGAGGATATGAACAAAACATTCACTACAGAGGAGATCCAAAAGGCTAACAAACATATGAAAAACTGCTCCAGGTCACTGATTGTCAGAGAAATGCAAATTAAGACAACACTAAGATACCACCTCACTCCTGTAAGAATGGCATACATCAAAAAGGACAGCAGCAACAAATGCTGGAGAGGATGTGGGGACAGAGGAACCCTTTTACATTGCTGGTGGGAATGTAAATTGGTACAGCCTCTGTGGAGAGCAGTCTGGAAAACTCTAAGAAGGCTAGACATAGACCTTCCATATGACCCAATAATTCCTCTCCTGGGGTTATACCCCAAGGACTCCATAACACCCCACCAAAAAGAGGTGTGTACTCCTATGTTCATAGCAGCACAATTCATAATAGCTAAAACCTGGAAGCAACCCAGGTGCCCAACAACAGATGAATGGCTGAGAAAGCTGTGGTATATATACACAATGGAATACTATGCAGCTATCAAGAACAATGAACCCGCCTTCTCTGACCCATCTTGGACAGAGCTAGAAGGAATTATGTTAAGTGAACTAAGTCAGAAAGTTAAAGATGAGTATGGGATGATCCCACTCATCAACAGAAGCTGACTTAGAAGATCTGAAAGGGAAACTAAAAGCAGGACCTGATCAAATTGTAAGTAGGGCACCAAAGTAAAAACCCAGTGGTGAGGGGTAGACATGTAGCTTCCTGGGCCAGTGGGGGGTGGGAGTGGGCGGGAGGGATGGGTCACGGTCCTTTGGTGATGGGAATGGTGTTTATGTACACTCCTAGCAAAATGTAGACATATAAATCAGTAGTTAATTAATATGAGAGGGGGAAATCAATTGTATGTCTCAAAGGTTCTCAAAAGACAAACTGAATATTTTTAATAGATAGGCTACGTATTTGATATGCGGACTCTCTCAAAAGCCTAGACCAAGTAGATTAGAAGCTTCCAATAGCACAGCTATATACAAGATACTGGGTACTGTACAGCAAACCATAACAAAGGGACTTTTCAAAGTTAACCCAATTAACAAATAATGTGATGATAATATTAACTATTGATTGTCTTTTTGAACCCTAAGACAGCAGGAACCTCACATCTTCACTATAGAGCCCCTACTTCCCCCAGTCCTGGCACCCTTGGATAGGGCTCACTTTCCCGTATGCATCTCCCAATCCAAACCAAATAATATTGCATCCGCCGATCACAACCTAACCAAAGCAACGATTGCCATCTCAACATGCTTCACCTCAGAGTGTATCCAGAGACTTCACGTGTGGAATGACAACCCTTCAGCTTCATTACTCGGGTGAGACCTTTCCTTTTATAGTACACTCTAATTTCATCTCAGGTAGTTCACTTTCTAACAAAGTCCCATAACCTAGACATACACCAGTTTCTGTGAGAGAGAGCGTTATGTGCACACGTATCCATAAACTACTGCAAAATATATACCTGAAAGCAGGATTACACTAGAGTTTGCAGTGAGTACCTCCCTAACACTTCCTCTCCACTATTCCAAGCTTGGGATCCATGATTGCTCAACAAATTGTTTGGCTTTGTATGTTAACTCTCTTTTCAATCACCAGGTTCCAGATGCCACCAGGATGCTGGCTAGGCTTCCCTGGATTGAAGACCCCACCAATGTGTCCTGGAGCTCAGCTTCCCCAGAGACACACCTTACTAGGGAAAGAGAGAGGCAGACTGGGAGTATGGACCGACCAGTCAACGCCCATGTTCAGCGGGGAAGCAATTACAGAAGCCAGACCCTCTACCTTCTGCAACCCTCAACGACCCTGGGTCCATGCTCCCAGAGGGCTAGAGAATGGGAAGGCTTTCATGGGAGGGGGTGGGTTATGGGGATTGGGTGGTGGGAATTGTGTGGAGTTGTACCCCTCCTACCTTATGCTTTTGTTCACTAATCCTTTCTTAAATAAAAAATTAAAAAAAAAAACAAATCAAGAAAAAAAACAACTAAATAAATATTTAAATAAAAAAAAAAGATAAGGGAAATTTCATCATAAAGAGTGAACTCACCTGAAGCTATTTTTGTGTTGTTTTTTCTGTCTAGAGGAAAAAAGAGAACTGATGGTCTTATAATCAAACAGTAGGATGTTCTTAAGGGTCTTGCTTATCTAGAAACAGGACCTTTAAAAGATAAGGTAGACATTCCATTTGAATCCCCCCCCCCACAAACACCCAGCAGAGTCAAGTTTTTGTGGCACTTTATCAAGAACTGAGGATGAAATTTGCAAGCAACAGGTTTTTGTTTTTAAAATAACAGCTGTTAAGTCACTGCTATCATTTACCTTCTATTAACCATGTCTTGAGCAGATAGTGGGTCCTTCCAGGAGCTTCCCCATAGTTTGGTGCTTTGATCACACAGTAACCTTTGAATATCTGTGTATATGCCCACTGAACCAAAACATGAACTCATGTTTAAATCTGGCAGTATAACTACTATTTTGTAATTCTGCAAGAGAAGATGTATTGGAAAATAGTGTATCACTGTGTTTATAAAAGATGTGCAATGGAAATAAATATGAATGTGTGATATTTCTTTCTTGGCAAATCTGAATAATACTCTAGCTTATTAGTCATTTCTTTGGGTTTTACTTCTGAAAGAAGTTTAAACTGGCCAGAGGTTGCTATAGAAATCATACTGTACTTGACTTAGAACTAGGCAGCTGATATTTAGGGTTCAAAAAGTGCAAAGTCGGGAGTCGGGCTGTAGCACAGCGGGTTAAGCGCAGGTGGCGCAAAGCACAAGGACTGGCATAAGGATCCCGGTTCGAACCCCAGCTCCCCACCTGCAGGGGAGTCGCTTCACAGGTGGTGAAGCAGGTCTGCAGATGTCCATCTTTCTCTCCTCCTCTCTGTCTTCCCCTCCTCTCTCCATTTCTCTCTGTCCTATCCAAAAATGACAACAACAATAATAACTACAAAAATAAAACAACAAGGGCAACAAAAGGGAATAAATAAATTAAATAAATATTTTAAAAAAATTTTAAAAAATGTGTAAAGTCAATTGCTCTGCCAACACAATATTAATCTTTGATTCACATAAGTAGTTTCTCTTAGCAAGGATAAATATTTGGCCCAAATAAAATATTCTTTTATTGAGGCACTGTATGTTGGTATTTCTATTATTTTATATTGTGGAATAAACTTAAGGTACTAGATTGTTTCTTAAATCACTTGGTAGAATGTATACAAAGTTTTAAATAATGAACATTGCAGGTTTTTTGTTTTATTAATCAGGATTCTTCTTTGTGCCTTTTGTTAAAACTTAAGTCTTATTTTTAAATTAGCTAACTAACCATCTACATATACTTAATTAAAAATATACATTCATACAGCCTAGGAAGTGGTGTAGTAGATAGTGTTAGGCTCTCAAGCATGAGGTCCCTAATTGGATCCCTGACATTTCATGTAACAGAGTAATTTATTTATTTATTTATTTATTTTTGTCTCCAGGGTTATCACTGGGGCTCTGTGCCTGCACTAAAAATCCACTGTTCCTGGAGGCTATTTTTCCCATTTTGTTGCCCTTGTTGTTTATTGTTATTAGTATTGTTGTTACTACTGTCGCTATTGTTTGATAGGACAGAGAGAGGGAAAGATAGACACTTGCAGAACTGCTTCACCGTTCGTGAAGCCACCCCCTCTGTAGGTGGGGAGCCAGGGGCTCCACCTGGGATCCTTATGCCTGTCCTTGTGCTTTGCACCATGTACACTTAACCTGCTGCACTACCGCCCAGCCCGTCAGAGTGATGTTTTGGTTCTCTCTATCCATCTTTACCTCATAAGTAAATACTTAAAAGGTATACATATATATTTATTTATAAATGTAGAATACATATAAACATATATTTCATTAATATTTTACTACGTATGTTCAATCTATTTTTGTACTTGGTTATAACATGCGTACATTATGTATATTGACAATTATAGTCATACTATATTTGCTGTTTTGTAGTTTATGCATTTTTATGATGATTCTCAAATATAAGCACGTGTTACACTTTATTTAGCCAACCCCTAAATGTTGGACATAACACTTGTTTTTTGAGGTATGTAAAAAGTACATGTGCATGTGTATATGTAATTATACCCCTGAAACAATTTTGTAAAATACTGTTAAATGCTAATAAAAAAAAGAAAAACAAGGTATATACCCTTCTGTGTAAAACGTTGGATCCTCTGCTTATATTCTGGGCACACATTCCTAGGAATGGAAGTGGTAGTACAAATCATGTTCATGTTTTAAACATATTGGCAGTCTCTATAAGGTTGAATCATATTGTATTTTTATTTGTGTTGTAATATTGGTTTCCTGTCTATCATTGTATTGTTGATTATTATTATTTGTTTAATATTCATTTATTTGGTAAGAGGAAAATTATCTCACTATTTTTATATTTTCATTTTGAGGTATAATGGTTTTTATCTCTCTGATGCTATTTGTAGAAACTCTTAGTACTTCCTATCTAACTTGTTCTAAAAGAGATAAATACTGTAGTGTGTTTGTTTATTTATTATTATTGCTTATTTATTACCAGAGCACTGCACAGCTCTGGCTTATAGTGGTGTTGGGGATTGAACCTGGGGCAGGGGACTCTCAGGCACTAACATATTGTTCCATAACCATTACGCTATATCCCCAGCCTCTGTAGTGTTTTAAATACAGTAAAAGATTATATATACAAATTTGAAGTTATGATTGGATAGAGAATTTATAGTTCTGTGAAATGCCCAACTCTTGAAATTTTACCATTATAAACACAGTCTATTTCTTTAGTAAATAAAATAGATCATTTTAGCATTCTTTTTAATGCAGATCTTAGAATTGTATAATCAGATAATCTCAATGGAAAATTATATAGAGATTTATTGGCATACTTTAGAAGCTCTGTTTGAGAATTCAAGGATGTGATAAATATGACTAATTCCAGGTATAAGATAGCAATGTTAAAAGGGAATGTAACACTGTTTGAACATATTTTTGTCCCATTTTATCATAATACATTGGAGCTTACATAAGTACATATGTCTTTTCTTTCTTTCTTTTTTTCACCAGGGTTATTTCTGGGGCTTGGTGACTGCAGGATGAATCTACTGCTATCAGAGGCCATTTTCCTTTTACTTTCTTTAAAAAATATATATACCAGAGATAGAGAGAAATAAGACTGGGGGAAATGTGAGGGGGAGAGAGTAAGAGAGACAGCTGCAGACTGCTCTACTATTTGTGAAGTTTATCCCTTGCAGGTGGGAATCTGGGGATTGAACCCACAAATATGCTTCTTTTCAAAATCAGATTGTCCATGAAAAAGGTTCTAGTGTTTCTCTACAATGTAGGAGTTGTTGTTATTTAACTTAAAAAGGGGTTGTGGGGCTGCTGCGGTGTGTGAAAGGATTCACAGTGAGGACCCGGGAACTGGTTTAAACAATACAAGGTTTATTAGGGTGAAACAGGTAAATGGCAAAATAAGCACTTATTATCAAAGGTTAAGAGTATGCTAGGTCCATAAAGTCTGAGTATAATTATCAAAAGTTTAGTCCCATAAGATAAACAATTATCAGCTCTGGTAAAGGTTGCTCATGGCTGTAGAGGGGTCCAAAAGTTTACTGGCTAGCAGAATCACACATGTTCAGTTCCCAGGAGAAGTAGCCATGGCGGATACCTGGCACATCTCTGTCAAGATGCTTCTGACCAGGAGAAGAAGAAGCAGCCAAAGAGAGCGACTTGCTCCAAGTCCCGTACTTTATACCTTCCCTTCTCTGTGTGTCCCTCCTCAGGATGCTAATAGTCCCAAACTCCTGTTGGGGTCACAACAGGAGTAAGGATACATTAGGGTTAGGTGTTCATTTATTGTGAGCTTCTTCTTCTAGCGTTTGCCCTTCTTCCGTAGCCAGTCAACAGCGTCAGGTTGAGCCTGATGTAAAGTTTCAAGACCTCCTTTGAATCTGGAGAGGTGTCAGTTGTTGACTATGTGGGTCATAGTCTGTCTGTAGCCGCTGGGGCAGTTCGGGTCGTCTCTGGCTCCCCAGCGATGGAACATAGCGGCGCACTGGCCATGGTCTGTTCGATAGCGATTGAGGAGGGCCCAATCATAACGTGCTAGGTCAAAGCCGGGATTGTGAGCTGAGGGGTAGGAAAAGAAATTCTTACTCTGTCAAAACAAGAAATTGTTGTAAGGCTGCTACAGAATGCAAGCAGATTCTTTAACAGCCAGATTTATGACTTGGTTAGATCTCTGAGAGCTCAACCTGTAGACCTCTGCTAGGAATCAAATAGGTGGCCAGTAGATAAGCAACCTTACAACTGGACAAAAAGGAAAATTTTGCCTTTTCTCACATAACACATCACACATGGATGATTTCCTGTGTGAAATCAGAAATAAATTAGTGGACTGGGAAATGGCTCACCTCTATCAGAAATAAATTAGTGGACTGGGAAATGGCTCACCTCTATCAGAAATAAATTAGTGGACTGGGAAATGGCTCACCCAATAGAGTGCCTACTTCTACTTCACTGTGAGAACCTGGGTTTGAGCTGTGCTACAACATGGGATCACCATGCAAAGGGGAGGCTTCTGTCTTTCACCTCTGTGTAGAAAAAAGAAAGAAAGAAAGAATGGAAGAAAGAAAGGAAGGAAGAAAGAAGGAAATAAATAAAAGGAAAAAAGAGCTCTCAGGAATCAGTGTAATTGTGCAAAAGCCCCAGTAAAGTCCTGGCAGCAAACAGAAAAAAACAGAGCTAGCTCTTTTTAACACTCTCTTGTTGGAGCAATGGCATCAATGCATGCCTTCTAACTATATTTTTTTCCCTATATGAATCTCCTTCTACATATCAATATGAATTGCTTTATATTTTTCCCTTTCTTTCCCATCTTGGGCTTTTTGTCTCATTTTATTTTATTATTATTTATTATTTTTATTGGGGGTTAATGGTTTATAGTATAGTCTTTAACACATAGGCACTGCCTTTCATATCCCCCTTGACTGTCATCTAGGAGACACACCAGGATCCCAATGTCCCTTCATCCTGTCCCTATCCCTCCTTCCCTAGTGTCCTTTGTCTTGGTGCAATATACCACTCTCAGTCCAAGTCTCACCCTACTGGACCTCTGCTTACATTTGTATTAGTCTGCCTAGATATTGTAATATGAGCCTCATATTTTACTCATCTTATACCTCAAATCGTTAACACAGTGGTTGGTATATATTTGGTGATCTTCCAGTGACAAGATTGTCAGCTTTAGAAGTCTCAGTCTATGGATCAGAAAGGCAGCTTAGGGCACCAGGGAGTCACATGCTTTGCTGGAACTGAGATGCAGGTCACCAGATTTGCTATATTTTCCCTTAGACTCTAGTCTTGCATCAATCTTTAGGATTTTCATACTTTTTTTTTTTTTTTGCTGCCAGTGCCCATCTTATTAATGTTACCACTATTGAAATATCACAGAGATTGAAATATAAAAAACTTTGTTGAGTTCTGTTTGATATCAATAATAAGAAAGAAGAAGATATTATGAGAATTTATTTGTGACAGTGTGAAGTGACATATGTAACATCAGGATGGGGGTGGGATTTTTACAAGCAATTTAAAGCATTTCTGTTGTTCTTTAAAAGAAGCTTGTGTTTAAAAAACCCCAGAGCAACCCTGCAGAGGGTGCCTCTTACAACAGGTTGGCCACAAGGTAATTCTTAAATCAGTATAGACTTTAGTACATAGGCACAGCCTCTCAAGCTATGTAATTAGTTCAGTGTTCTCAGTTTTTGTGAGGAGTGCAAGATGTCTTTTGTGTAAAACTTCAATATTTTATTTTAACTTACCCGGGAAGAATCATCAACAGTTCAAATAAACAATTAGGTGGTTAAAATACATGGATAATATATTTCAAATTAGATGTATAACCATTGTTTAAATTAGCTTGTCCCAACAATGTTTTATTTTCTGCATCTCCTAAGGCCTTCAGATGTTTATTTTTCTATAGAATATAATCAAAGATGACTTCTTTATACCTCAGCACATAGAGGAGATTAAATAGATGCATATGCATATGTTTCAAAGCCTTTTAAATAAAGAACCAGTAAGTTTTAATTTTGGTTAGAAAAAGAGAGAAAACAACAAGCTGTTATTAGAGTCTGGTATATATATGAGTAATAAAGATGAACCAGATAAATATGGTCCTCATGAAATTATGTATAAAATTTTCTTTAATTTTGTATTTGTACATAGTCTACTGTACAAGAAGAGTAGAAAAGTAACTTTAGGAACTTTCTGATAATTTGAATGGGAAGAAAAAACTGTGGGAGGTAGGCAAATTTTGTCTCAGGGATTTTTTATATCAGTAGAACTTTACTTCACATCAAATCCATAGGCAAAAATTCTGCTCCTCTGAGACCAGCAATTGTATCACTCCATGTATGTTTCTTATTTTAGTTGATAAGCTATTTTTTAAAAAAAGTTCTGGCTTCTTTCCATTTTTTCATGTGCTTTGATTGTTGGCTCAAGTGTATACTAGAGCTACTAAATTGTTATTGTGATTTGGCCCAACTTGTTAGAAACCTGTCAGGTTTATTCATCTGAACAGAATCACTTTGAAGGAATATTTTAAAATTTTACGGATTGTTGTCCCATTTTCACAGCTGCAACCCCCATGATAGAAATTTATACATACCTAGAGATTCTTTTGAGTTTGTGTAGAGAAGATGGAAAAAGGAGAATGATCACAGAAAACTGATGAAAGCTGTCAGAGAATGCCTTAATTATTCAATAGGTCTTTGTCACTTTTTAAAAAATAAGTTGTCTTTAAAAAGGAAACATTGACAAAACCATAAAATAGGAGGAGCACAGCTTTGCACAATTCCCACCACCAGAACTCCATATCCCATCCCCTCCCCTGATAGCTTTCCTAGTCTTTAACCCTCTAGGAGTATGGACCCAAGGTCATTGTGGGATGCAGAAGGTGGAAGGTCTGGCTTTTATAATTGCTTCCCTACTGAACATGGGTGTTGACAGGTTGATCCATACTCCCAGCCTGTCTTTCTCTTTCCCTAGTGAGGAAGGGCTCTGGGGAAGCAGAGCTCCAGGACACATTGGTGGGGTTGTCTGTCGAGGGAAGTCTGGTCAGCATCACGCTAGCATCTGGAACCTGAGAACCTGGTGGTTGACAAGAGAGTTAACATACAAAGCCAAACAAATTGTTGACTAATCATGGACCTAAAGGCTGGAACAGTACAGATGAGGAGTTGGGGGGGTGGTCATCCATTTTGTAGACAGCTAGTAGGCATATTTTAGTTATATTTCAAAGGGCCTGTAGCTATGCTAGTGTTGTGGTTTTTTTTTTTCTGGAGCCTGAAATCTGATATGCAGGTGGATCCAAGTTATTGTCTAGAGAGATGATGTCATGGCTAGGAAAAGGACCAGAAAGCTGGACCAGGGAAGAGAGTAGCTCCCCAATATGGGAAAGGGGTATAAATATTGTTGGCTATAAACCCCATTGATTTGATGTGATCTGGGGCCCATAATTAGCTTAGGAGCCTGTGTGACCTCTGCATCCCTCTAGATCTGAGTTCATATTCTGTGGTCATGAGTAGGAACATTCCATGCTGCCCCAGTATCGACCCATCTTCCTCAGGTATAGCATAGAGTATGTTGTCCATTCTCCCCTTCAGAGGATGGAACATTCTCTATCATTATTGATTCAGTTTGAGGGCAAGGTCCTATGCGGACCCACACAGGGGTCTATTTTGTTGTTCCTGATAGAAGTAACCAGTAACAATGGAGAGAGAGATTTATTCGAGTTCCAGGCCCATCAAGTCTGTTTGGGAATCTCAAGATTCCCTGATTAGGGCCAGTTGGGTTAACTTTGAAAAATCCCTTTGTTAGGATTTGCTGTATCATACACACCATGACCGTATTTTATGTCTTTTGACATTATTTGTACATAGCTATACAAATAGCTTCTCTTCTCTTCTGGTTGCTTCTCTTCTCCCTGGACTAAGCTTTTAAGGGAGTCAACATATCAAAGATTCAACCTATGTTTTAAAAAGGCTCAGTCTGTGCTTTAAAAAGTTTGAGACATTCAATCAGTGTTTCCCCTCTCATATTATTTAAATAGTGACTTATATGACTACAGATTAATAGGAGTGTACATAAACATCATTCTCACCACCAAAAGACTATGTCCCATCCCATCCCACCCAAACCTGCCCCCCACCCCATGAAGCTGAACATCCACCCTCACCCTCAACCCAGGGATTTTACTTTGGTGCCCCACTACGAATTTAGTCAGATCCTGCTTTGAGTTTCCCTTTCTGTTATTCTTTCTCAACTTCTGTTTATGAGTGGGATCATCCCATACTCATCTTTATCTTTCTGACTTAGCTCACTTAACATAATTAATTCTAGCTCCATCCAAGATAGGTCAGAGAAGGTGAGTTCATTGTTCTTAATAGCTGCATAGTATTCCATTGTGTATATATACCACAACTTTCTAGCCACTCATCTGTTGTTGGGCACCTAGCTTGTTTCCGGGTTTTAGCTATTACGAATTATGTTGTTATGAACATAGGTGTACACATATCTTTTTGGTTAGGTGTTATGGAGTCCTTGGTGTATATTCCTAGGAGAGGAATTACAAGGTCATATGGAAGGTCCATGTCTAGCCTTGTGAGAGTTCTCCAGACTGCTCTCCACAGAGGCTGGACCAATTTACATTCCCACCAGCAGTGCAGAAGGGTTCCTCTGTCCCCACAGCCTCTGCAGCATTTGTTGCTGCTGTCCTTTTTGATGTATGCCATTCTCACAGGAGTAAGGTGGTATCTCAATGTTGTCTTTATTTGTGTTTCTCTGTCTTTGTCACTTTTAAGTCAATCATTCCATTACTACTACTGAAATGGCAACTAAAACTAAATAACCTTTTGTTTGTTTTTAATGTTTTACTATAGAGAGGTACTGCTCATTTCTGAGTTTTGAAGGTGACTGGGATTGAACCTGGGACCTCTGTGCTTTCTTTCCTGTCCATCTATTTATTGTTTCATATGCACACACATAATACAAAGTTCTGTACATTAGGAAATTATAACTGAAAAAATTAGTATCCATTTACTTGGAATTGCTAAAGGTAAAAAAGAGAGGAATGTGAAAGAGAGTCCTTATCACTTAGATGAAGAACAATTTAGAGAAAATAAAAATTTATTTGTAATATGAGGTATTTAAGATGGAAATATGAAATGTGCGTTTCTTACCTCTTTTCATTTTCCAATTGTCCACATGTTGCAGAGCTTAAGACTGAATGATTCATAGACAACATGGTGAAATGCTATGTAAGTTCATGCTGCATGTGAACTCTTGTAAATTGCAGTGCTGACATGAACTCAAAACCTTCACCATTCCACTTCATTGTTTGAAAACACATGGCTCAGTCTCATTGTGGCAAAACTTCCTGAGATAGGAGTTGCTGCTCTCTGAATCCACACTACTATTGTTGCTGCTTAAATCTCCTAATAATTATATGCTTAAATAATGCTTGAATCTCTCCTCAGGTTTCTTATAACAAACTATACCATGGGACTCCATTTAGTTCTTTTCCCAGTGAGAAAGAAATAAAAGTGAATGAATGCATGCCACTCAGAATATTAAAAATGATCTGGGAGAGAGAGGGACAGTTGTTTCATTACCTTGTGGTACTGAAGAAGGGGGTAAATAAAAGGACGTTGTTGCCGCATTTTATTATCCACTCTTCAGCCTAATGTGGCTGTGGGAGTCTTGGTAAAGCTGCCACTTTATCTTAAATGAACTGCGGTATGTTGCAGTACTGAAGTGTTTCGGAAGAACAGTCACTCCATTATTTTTGCCGAGATTACCTGCTTCAAGTGAAACCTATACGGAATCCTTTCTGACCTGTTTGGTATTGTGATATTGATAACCAGCCACACTTTCCAGCCCCTTATCTTGCCTTCCATGGGATAATCTTTTCTTCTGGATCTTAATTCTGCTAATAGCACCCTTGACTAGCTGCCAGACAACAAACACAGGCAGGTGAAAAATGAATGGCTCCAGCCTGGCCGCTGATAACTTCCAAAGACTTTTTATTCTCAGAATTCCCTCCAAAATATACAAGATGACAGGATGCCTGTCAGTTGGGTTCTCTTATTCTGTTTGCAGGCACTGGTTCTCTACTCTCATAAGCCCAATCCCTCTTATTATTATTTCTAAGGGAATGACTAATTGATTTCTGTTTTATGTGCTTTTATTCATCAATGAATTTTTAAAAAAAAAATTAAAATTTTAAAATTTATTTACTTATTTATTTTTATTTGTTATTGGATAGAGACAGAGAGAAATTGAGGGGGGAGATAGAGAGGAAGAGAGACAGAGAGACACCTGCATACCTGCTTTATCGTCTGTGAAGCGACTCCCCTGCAGGTGGGAAGTTGGGGGCTCAAACCGGGATCCTAACAGTTCCTTGCTCTTAGCACCATGTGCACTTAACCTGCTGCACTACCACCTAAATCCCTTTTTTAGATTTTTTAATTAGAAAGTAATACATATGTTTTAAGAAAAGTAGAGCACACACACTTTCATGTGTGTGGTCCAAGCACTCAGTTCCCACTTGCAAGGGGATGCTTTACAAGCAGTGAAGCAGAGCTGTCTCTCTCTGTTTCTCTCCTTTTCTATGTCCCCCTTCCCTCTAGATTCCTTTCTGTCTTATAAAAGGAAGTGAAATCTTCTCCTTTATTCCAAATAGTTCATTTTAGAACAGTTTGATGTGAATTCTTGCAGACTTATGTACACATTAACATACATCAATTTCTTTTTTCTTCTTGATGACAACAGTAGTGCTAAACTCTTGTATTATTAATATATCATGGAGTTTCTTTATTAGAAGTAAGATATTCTTTATTCTTACTATGTGTGCTTAACCCACTGAACCATCACCTGACCTTTTGGACAGTCTTTATTCTTATCTACTGGCTTTAAGTAATCCACATTATGCATGTAATATAATTCATTTTATCAATTCACTAGTAATATACATATTGCTTCTAATTTTTATGCTTTATGTAATACATTTTCTTTTTTTCTTTTTTTAATTTTTACTTTTTTTTAACCATAGCACTGCCCAGCTCTGGCTTATGTTGGTGCTGAGAACTGAACCTGGGATCTTTGGTGCCTCAAGGGTGAAATGCTTTTTGTATAACTATCACACTATCTCCCTGGTCAATTTTATTTTCTACTGTAATGAACATTCTTGCATTTTCACATTTATTCACAAATTGCTTATATAGAAAGTAATTTCCATGTCAGTGGTCAGTGCATAGACTTACCTCCTCTTATTCTGCATCTTGATATAGTTTAAAATGAGCAAAACAAATATGTACCACAGGTATGCAAAACAGTTTCAGAGAAAATACTTTCTTGATTTATTATCTGTGGAAATGAGTTGCACAACTCTAAAGAAAAAACCAGAGGTTTTTATTCTGCAAAATCAATATACTACATTGAATAGGACCTAAACTCTGAAAAGTGCTGAAAACAGCTTACTGTCTTCCCTTTGCAAGGAGCTCTGGAAAACCCATAGTCCAGCCATAGAGGAGCGATGGCCTGCTTGCTCCAAAGTAAAATGTGCTGTTACAGGACCCTTGATGGTTCTGTGACTCTCAGACCGGGGCATTATATTTAACTAGGTAGTGAAATCAATCCCCAAATAAGACTCATTTAGTACCAAAGCAGTGATTTAGGTAGAACATTTGAACATATGATTATAAGGTAAGTCCTACTAAGGGGGCTTGGCATGATTAGCTTTGCTGGAATATATAAAACTATCAACTGTTCCTTCAGGGAAATCATTTTAATAGATAACAGCATGTTGTACAATGTTTCATCAGTGATATTTAGATCTAAATTAAGAGCAGTTGTGAGATGGGTTGCCGATTTTTCTTGTGATAAAAGGGAAATAGTTCAAGAAATATAGACCAGATGTTATCTTAATCCAGACCTCATGTAAAAAAGCACACTACGGGACAGTAATAATAGCCCATTCTACCTGTTTTTAATTTTCCTACTCTCAGACACCCTCTATGAAAAATAGATTAAACCAACACATCATTTATGCATCAGCACTAGGCTGGGGTTTACTTTGTATGGAATGTACAGACTTGAAGTTTGCAGCCATTGGCTTTTGATAAATGTTTTAAAATGCTCGTTTGACAGTAGCATTTGAGAGGAAAAAGCCCTTAGACAGTCAGTGGCTTAGAAGGAAAGTTCACAGTTTGGGGATAATCCTGGCTTCCATGAAGATTTTGAAATTCATTGCTTCTGGGCTTGCAACTTCTAAATCTGTAATAAATTTATAAAATCATCATTATAAGAAAAGTGGGTAGTGAGAAACTTATGACCCTGAAAATATTTTGAGTTATTTTGTATACATCAATGTATGGTCCTGTTGGCAACTGTTCAGTAAAGAGGTATGGCTTAGTTGGTGTCCAGAGTGTGACATCCACTGCTTTCTCCCCCAGGTGAGCAGGGAGGACGATGTCCAGTGGTCATTTTTCAGGAGAAGGGCTATTTCTCAAACACATTTCTATCATGGATGCCATTTCATGCACAGCCTCTGCTGATTGTAATATTTCAAGCTAAAGTTTTATTTGAGGCAAGTCTTTGAAAGTTGTATGTGAACAAGAGCGTTATCCAAGGGGCCTCTCAGAGCTGAAGAAGCCTACAGGGGATTGGCAAGAAGTTCTCAGAGGGTCAAGTGCAAAATGTGTGGAGGATTGGAGGGAGGAGTGGGTACCATCAAGACCTGGAGCACACTTTTAAGGATGCTAGAGTTACTCCAATTTCTTGTCATTCAGGTATGTTGACTAATGTTAACACTTTAATTTTTGCTTGTTTGTTTCTGGACAAGTTAAGAATCTCTATTTTAGTGTAAAAATCTCTTGATTTTTTTATCATGGCAAAATATACCTAACAAAAAATTTATTGTTTTATCTCATTTTTACATGAACTATTCAGTGGCATTAGATATAGTCGTGCTGTTGTGAAACCAACACCAGGAATTTTTTTCATTATCTCCAACTGAAGCTCTTTGCCTATTATATTCTAGCTTCCTATTCTACCCTCCTTTTTGTCTGTGTGAACCTCTGTTTTATTTTCTGTCTCTATGATTTTGACTACTCCAGGCCACTCACATCATCTGGAATCATACAATATTGTCCCTTTCATGACTGGCTTGTTTCACATAGTTTAGTGTTTTCAAGGATCCTCCTTGTTGTAGTATGTGTTAGAATTGTCTTCCTTTTTGAAACTGAACAATATTCCCTTGTATATACTGACCATGCTTTGTTTAGTCATTCATCCATTTATGAACACTTGGGTTACTTCCAGTTTTTTGTTGTAATGCTGTGAATCTCCTGACTTTTAGAACAGCAAGCTGACCATGAGCACAACTTCAGGCTAAATTGAGGCCTTGGGTGGCCAGTTTGCAACAGGTGACAGCCACATCCTTCTTTAAAAAAAAAAAAGAGAGAGAAAAGGGGCATTAAAGCAGTACCTTGATGGAGTCCCCAGTGGCCCAAAAGAGACAGGCTGGACTTTGTTTCCACAATGGAGAAAGTAGTTCATTAGGATTATGCCTGCTTCCAAGCTTTGCCTTCTTTCTGTTGTCTGGAGCTAGTGGCAGTCACTGTGCTAAACAGTCAGGATAATTTCTGTGACAGCACAGTCCTCACTGTGCAAGACCTTAGCTTGAAAGTATATATAGACCTTAATATGATATTTTCCCTCTTTATTTTGTGACAGAGAAGCACAAGTGTGTAATAAGAAAAATTAGCCTTTAAGTTGAGCTACAGAGCTCAACTTCTGCAGGGGTAGTTGTTTCAAACAGCTTCCATAGGGATTACCACTCAGGATTTACATTTTAAAATAATTAACCTTGTGATCACCAGTGACAGTCTGAGGGCATTTTAACGGCCATTGTCTTAATTGGAGTTTTGGCAAAAGCTTTAGAAAATGATTTTTAAAAAAACAAACCAGAATCTAGTAAACAATGTGGTTTTGACACTCTGAAGAAATTACTGCAAAATTTCCTAACTCCAAGTTCTAAAGATATATCTTGCTTAGCACTGATTGTCCAGTACTGAGCACAAAGTACATTGTGGTACTTGATAAATATTTCTAAATATTAGACTTTTTTGACAATTGTATGCATTTATTATAGGAAGTTATCCAAAGGGTTTCAAGAATGATATAACCATGGTATGTGGAATGAAAAGTACATTTCAGTTTATGTGTATTAAATATTCTTTTTGAAATCAATATGCATGTTTAAACAGAAACTTAGGAAAATGATCTCTTAATGTAAAAAAGATCTTGTCAGTAGTTGCAGAAGGACATATAGGTTAATACTGAAAGCGTGTTATTAGTAATGACCAAGGACCTTTAGCCTCCTGTCCAAAATTCTGTTTTACTGTATAGAATGAAAATGTAAACTCTATCATGTTGGGCTGTTTAGTAACTTATTTGTGCATTCATCTTTTCATCATTTGACAGGTGGAAGTAGTAGTTCAGTTTTTAGTTTTAATTATAAGGGATTCCAGATGTAGAATGCTACCCAAATTAAAACCAGAGCTGCTCATATGTCTTTTCAAAGCAGGCTGACTTCAAGGTATCTGTTTTTCATTTTAAAATGTTATTAAAGCTATTACTAAGAAATTCATAGTCTTAGCCTGTTCCAATAATTGACACCTTTAAAGTGACTAAACAGATTTAGAGTGTGCAGAAAAGTAAATTTGTCTTAGAGAATGACCCTAATCATCTATTTCCATATAATGGACAAATCAGTGCCCTTGGTATTAGCTCCAGAGCTGATGAATTAAGCTTTGAGGTTCTCCTCCCCACCTCATTCTTTCTCAGTCTTAGGTCTCTTTCTAATTAAACTTACAGACCTTTGGAAGTTGGAAATGAAGATGAGATACTCTGGGCTTACCTGAGCTTGTGGTTCCTCAATTTATTTTTCCTCCTTGGCAAAATAATTTTTTTTCATGGAAATAAAATAACTGAAACCAGAGTTTTGTTTTTTTTTTTTAGTTATTTTGATCAACAGTCTTGGGAAAAAGTCGCATTCATTTAAATTTTTTCAGTACCCACTTCCCAGTTTTTTGAAGGTTCATTGTATGACCTAACAAAAGTGACTTCATAAAACAACGGAGATTTTTCAGTAATTAGAAGGATCGTTGGCCTGGCTGATAAATTAGAGAAATAACTTGTTTGGTGTAAACCGAGACTGTTTCTGAGGCAGAAATGTTAGGCTTTTATCCTCTGGAGTGTGATTGAAAGGGTGAGAAGTTAATTTGGCAGCCTGGCTTCTATGGTTTCATAATGTTTCTCCCAGCCCCCTCCCTTTAGCCCCAGCCTAGGCGGGGGATTGCCTGCGCTTTGCGCCTGCCCTCATACAAGGCAGGACCGTGACCCGAAACGGAACCCCTCTCCCCAGGGCACTTTCTGAGCAGCAACAGCTTGGCTCAAGTGTTTCTTATGAACAGACGTCCTGAGCACTTGATCTAAATCATGCCATTTCCTTCACAGCATGGCACAGTTAACAAGTCAGTGCACCAACACAATCTACAGATGGCAGTTCAAAAGGTGCGGGTCCCCCCAGCAAGATAAAGGGCAGGCGGTTGCAGGGGGATGCTCATTACCGCTATACAGTTTGGTGAGGGGGGGGGAGGGGTGTGAGCTAGGAGCTGCGGATGGGGTTGAAAAGTATAGGGGGAGTGGGGGGGAAAACTCAGGGTCTGGGTGAGTCCGCCTAGTTCTGGGGAAAAAAGGCAAAAGCAAAAAAAAAAAAAAAAAAAAAAAAAGGCGCTGTGTCTTCGCAAATCAAGCCGGCCTTGGGAGAGATGTGTTATTGAAGTAAAGTGCAAACAGCTTGCAGAGAAAAGCAGCATTCAGCCCGGGCTGTCTCATCCTGGAGCCTGGAGCCTGGAGAGGGGAAGGTGGTGACAGGGTACAGCACTTACCTTGCTCCATTTATCTGCAAACTCTGGCGAGTATAAGGCAATTTCCTGAGCAAAGCCCCAACATCAAAAGCGATTGGGGGTGGGAGCAGCTACTGAGGAATACTGGAAGAGTCTCCCCTGGCTCTGGGACAGCGCCCTGATCGCCTGGGCCCGGCCGCCTTCGCGATGGCAGCCTGCGCTCCCCAGCAAATCACATTAGCGCTAATGTCCAGTGGAGAATCCACCAGACATATTGGGCCTTTCGACTTCAAAACGGGCCTAAATTGGAACCACATTGCGGGAAGACTTCTTAGCTAACATTTATATTACTTCAGTTACTAAATCCAGACTAAGTCCCCAGACTCGGCAGGGGAGGACATAATATATTAGGAAGTAAGAGTAGGGTGTTGTCTCTGCTGGTCTTTTTAGAAAATACTAGGAAAACGCTCCTCGCACCAGCAAGGAAATGACTACAAGGCCCTAAAATGTGGCTTTCCAGAGGCTGGGGGGGGGGGGGGGCTCCAGCTTCCAGCCCAGGTTGGGCCCCCCAGCTGTGTGTCTGCCGGGCCCTGAGGGGATACTTTGGGCAGCGTGGAAGAAGCTCAGGTATCAGACAGGTAATTAGACACGAGGAGAGATTCAGTGGGGTCCTGGGGAGTTGTCAGAGGATGGGATCTCTCTCCGGAGACCCAATCAGGTTCCCTTCGCATTGGTCTTTGTAAGCAAATCTCTTTGGGAACGGGAGAGCTGGTGCTTTACCACGAATTTCAGCAGCGCTGGGGGGTGGGGGTGGGGTGGGGGGGGGGGAGGCAGTCCTTGGCAGTCTATTTCTTGAGTTCTGTCAAAGTAGTAGGCGAAGACTTTTCCTTTCTGCACTTATTTTAAGGTGAACCTACTGAAATGGACAACATTCCTATGGCTCAGCAATTTCAACAGCAGAACTGTATGAGATGCTTGATAGTGTTAGAGATCCCACTTTTAAAACTGCAGGGAGAGAAACATAAATTCAGACTGACTTTGAGGTGATTCTGTTGCCCAGAGCAGTCAAAGTTTACAGGGTGCTTTATGCAGCTTGTCAAATGATTTTCCACCAATTCCATCCCTTATTCTAACTTTTTTTTGATACCCCCTCCCACCCTGAGAAGGGAGTGAGGAGTGGTGAAGAAAAAGTAAATAATGCTGCTGGGAGATAGCTTGGTAGATTTAAAGTTCAAGCTAGGCAGAGAGGATTTTAGTTCCAGCTGGGCCACTGTAGGACAGAAATTCCACAATGGCCTATCTGATTAAAGGAGCCCCATGCCATACATAGCTCAGGGACTATGCCAGGTTCCTGAATATATCCCCTCACACAATGAAAGCTTGAAAACCTCTCACTGATTTTCAAAGACAAGTCCCCCCTTCCCTCAGAATGATTATTTTGAATGGGAGTTGATAGGTTACACTTTTTAAAATTTTTATTTATTTTTTAGATTGCCACTAGGGTTATTGCTGGGGCTCGGTATCACCACTATGAATCGCATATTTTCCTGGTGGCCATATATTTTTTCTTTATTCTTTTTATTTTATTTGATAGGACAGAGGGAAATTGAGAGTGGAAGGGGGAGATAGAGAGGCAGGAAGAGAGACTTCTGCAGACCTGCTTCACCACTCATGAAACTTCCCCCTTGCAGATGGAGAGTGAGGGCTTGAACACTGATCCTTGCACACAGTAACATGTGCACCCTGCAATACACTTCTATGAATTTTAGGCATTTTCACTTTAAAGTTATTTCCACTGGGGGATGGGTGGTGACACACCTGGTTGAGTGCACATGTTACAGTGCTCTAGGACCTGGGTTTGAGCTCCTGGTCCCCACCTGCAAGGGGGAAGCTTTGAGGGTGGTGAAGCAGTATTGCAGGTGTCTCTCTGTCTCTCTCCCTCTCTATCACCCCTTCCTTCTTGATTTCTGCCTGTCTCTATCTGATAAATAAATAAAGAGAATAGAAGTTATTCCCACTGGACATTTACTAGACTTAAAATGGCTTTGAAGAGAAAGTCATACTTATCTATACTTGTAATTGAACAATGCTTATTTAGTCAGAGTTCATATTGCCTCATGTACCTAAGGTTTGTTACCACTGTGAAAGTTTTTAAAATATTTTTATTTTATTTATTTATTATTGGATAGAGTCAGAGAGAAACTGAGAGGGGAGGAGGAGATAGAGTAGTAGAGACACAGAGAATCACCTGCAGACCTACTTTACCACTTGTGAAGTTTTCCCCCTGCAGGTAAGGACCCGGGGCTTGAACCCAGGTCCTAATGCACTGTAATGTGTGTGCTTAACCAGGTGCGGCACTGCCTGGCCCCACCACTATGAACATTTTCCTTGCCATTTCTCATCTTAATTTTACTTGGTATTCTCATTGGCATAAACATGGAAATTATCAGTTTAACTGTGCTTAGAGTCTATGTGAACTCACAGATGATATCTAACACATACATTTATGAAAACTGGTCAAGGACCAAAACCAGCTTTGTATTCCCACAGTAATGGGCATAATGCAATGATCATCTAGGGCTCTCCAAATTCTTATTTGAACTTTGAATTATATATATTGGATTGCTGTGGAAGACAGAAACAAATACTGAACATGTGTACTGCAAATGATCATAAACAGTCCACATAGGAAATACTGGAAGATAAAGATATAGAAGATGGGGTGGGGGAGATAGCATACTTGTTATGCAAAAGACTCTCAAGCCTGAAGCTCTGAAGTCCTAGGTGCAATCGCTCATACAACCACAAACCAGAGCTGAACAGTGCTCTGGTAAAATAAAAGCAATTAAATAAAAGAATTTAGAAGACAAAACAAAACAAATATCAGGACTTGCATTATCACATGAGTTTTATTTTATAAAGCATCATATAAAGAGATTATGTGCTATACTCTGATGCATTTCTAAATATATTCTTGGGATAGCCTATTTAAAATGATCTTCAGAACCAGTAGGCAAGTTACCCAAGAGGTCATTTGGTTGCTCTTGCTGGCACTTTGCTTTTGCTGACCCCCAGCTGCTGTTCACCTTAACCATTCATTTACCTGATTAAAAAGATTTAATGCCAAATGAACTCTTCAGGTATGCAAATGTAATCTCCCAGAAAGAACTGTCCCCCCCCCCCCCCCCAGTGAAGTCATTCTTGAGAAAGAGACTTATCTTTGAAGACAAGTCCAGAAGAGAACACAGAAAAATATCTTGCATGGAAAACACCAAATACTTTAACCTGTTAAAAAACAAGTCCATTATTTATTGATCATACTCTTTAACTAGTGGAAAAATAAATAGTTAATCAAATGGAAGAATTAGAATAAAGGACATTCAGTGACTCCTGACATCTTAGGGTCTTGCAAGTATTTACTATAATGAACCTCAGATTTGATGTAAGTTCTAATTTACATTATATTTTTAAAAATAATTAAGAAAGAGACTTAAAAACTTTTGTAGTATGTTGGGTTATTACGTATAACTGTTCACATAGTATGTTGGGTTATTACGTATAACTGCCTTGTAATAGGCTTCTACATTCCTCTTCCTATGACTTTGATTTGCCCCTTCTCCCTTTATACTTGCCTGTTTCATAACTGAACTTGATAATTTAGCATGTTCTGGTCAGTGGAAGTTGGTGGGTATGGAACTGGGCAGGTACCAACAGAACTATAGCTAATATGTAGCCTTCATTAAACATGAGATAAATACATTTGTTGTAAGTCAATGTGATATATTGAAGTCATTTGCTATTGTAGCAAAACATAGATATATTTCACACTTTATATAAAAGACAGATAAAACTTATTATTGAGGCCATAAAGAAAAATTTCAGATGTCAGTTATCCAGAAGAACTATCTAAGAAATTATTAGCCTGAATTCTGGAACTAAGTAAAATGTTAAATAGATTCCATAAGGATCCAAGCTTGCACATTGTGTTTATAGGGGTAATATTTGTTGGTAGGGGTTAGTCAGGACATTAATCATTAAAAATGAACTTTAAGCATCCAGATATAATATCCGATAACTGGGTGTTGGCATTTTAATGATATGGTAAGCTGCAAGCTCTGTCAATAGCGTTTATCAGGCAGGTGGTGTATATTTATTATATGAGTACAAGTTACATGATAATTTCCAGTGGAGACCTCCTGAGTATAATTACCAAGTCATTTATAGGAATAACATATACACTTGAGAAATCAGAGGCAGTCCACCTTATTCTGTGTTAAGACATGAACTTTCATACCTTTGGCTTGGAGATTGAACTGCTAGAAGACTCAACATTCCTTTGCCTCTCTTCCATGTCTGCCTCTCTTTTCTGATTCTGCTTATAAAAAAAGGGGTACAGTAAAGCTATTGCTATTTTAACTTATGAAAGTTTATGGCTTCAAGTAGCCCATTGGACTGCCTTTATTTTGATTTTTTTATTCATGATTTCATAATGATTAACAAGATAGTAGGATATAATAGGGGTATAATTCTATACAGTTCCCACCACTAGAGTTCCATGTCCCATCCTCTCCATTGGACATTTTCCTATTCTTTATCCCTCTGGGAGTATGGACCAAAATTCTTTATAGGGTTCAGAAGGTGGAAGGTCTGGCTTCTGTAATTGCTTCTCCAAATGTTGGCAGATTGATCCATATCCCCATGCTGTTTCCATCTTTCCCTAGTGGGTAGGGCTCCAGAGAGGTGAGACTTCAGGACACATTGGTGGGGTCATCTGCCCAGGGAAGTTAGGGTGGTATCATAGTAGCATTTGCAAATTGGTGGCTGAAAGGAGGTAAGATATAAATCAGGACAAATTGTTTAATAAACAGCAACAGAGCAGATGAAATTAGGGGTCTTTGTGTGGGAAGAAGCCAGGAAGTCTATTTTAAGTATGTTCCAAGGGGCCCCTAACTTTGCCAGAGTAATATTTGCCAGAGCCTGATAATTAACATGCAAGTAGATTAAAAAATATTGTCTGGGAAGATGGTATCAGAGTTTAGAATAGGACTAGAAAGCTGGATTAGGGCAGAGAGTATAGCACCTAAACATGAGGAAAGTATATAAATATAAAAACCTATTTACCCTGTTGACCTGACCTATGGTCCATGTATATTCATGTTTAGCACAGGAGCCTGTGTAGCCTCTGAGTCCCTGTCAGTCTGAGCTTGCAGTCCATGGCCACAGCTGGGATTGTTCTAGGCTGCACTTATTTCAGGACCAGTCTTCTTCGAGTGGCAGAGTAGGCTGACCCAGCCTTCCTTTGGAGAGTGGGGCAGTCCCTATGGGCTATCTCTTAAAGACAAGTGCAAACTTTATTTATCTCCTAGAATACTACACCAAATATTTTTAGCCCATGATGTGTTAGCCTTGGGGAACAGTGAGAACGTTTTGAAATGAAATGAAGCATCACCTCTAAGGTTTGGTGGATGGCATAGGTATCTGGAAATATCAGACTCTTCCATAGTGCCCTACTCTTCTCTTTCATAGATACTAGTTCTATTTTATCAATGGAATAAGTTGTGTGACCTGAGTACACATGAGTTTGCTGTGATTACAAAAAGAATTCAGGAAACCACTTCTCAGAATTTGGATACAGCTGGTTGAATTGAATATGTCTAAACACTGTCAACTATGTTTATCTACATATATGATAAGTTGGGCCTTATGAGTTTCATGTCATTTTGTAAATTAAAATTATTAAAATTGGTATTTTCAGACGACTCATCCTAGAAAAATATAGAAAAATATTAAGACTTTTAAATGTTTAAACATAATTACAAAGTTATCTATAATATTATTTTCCCTTTTTTATGTGCTTAGACCAGTTTACGATAAACCATTAAACAAAATCCTCTCTTAAAGAAACCTGATTTATATATTGATTGCCTGGTTTTGGAATCCTATTTTGAAAGTTAGAAGTTGAATATTAGAGTGAGGAGATAGCATAATGGTCATGTAAAAAGATGTTTATACCTGAGGCACTAACAGTTCCAGATTTAACCCTCCCACCACCACTATAAGCCAGAGCTGATACTTTGGTATGTAAGAAAAAAAATGAAGTTAAATATTAACTTTGTTTCAGTTTAGTTTCTTGCCCAAACAGTCTTATTTCACCAACAAGCAGATGCTCTAGTCTTACTAAGGAGAAGTCATGTATATGGAAATACAAAACAAAACAAAACAAAACAAAACAAAGTTTAAGACCCAGTGATTTTCAGAATCACTCCAGCTGCTGCTACTATGCCAGTTTTCTTGTAATGCAGGATTCAGCTGCTCTCACTGATTCTGAGTATTCTCTTATTGCTTTTTGTATATTTGCCACTCTAAGCAGGGCTGAGTATATGAATAATAAACATTTTGAAGAGACAAGGTAACATTTTAGATTGAGATTTATATAGAAAGCAAATCTTGTTCTAAAACTATAGTACAAAATGTATATATTTTTTTCTGAGGTTTTGGCATTCACTAGCTTCCTTCCTAAGTTCCCTGTTGCCAGTCACCATGTGAACTAAGTACCATGAGTTCCCAGTCTTTCAGTTTCCAAACTCACCCAACATTCAGAGTCTCCCATGAACCTTTAGTATACATAGATTCTGGGTCTATTGCTCCTTCCTACCTGGGAGGCATTTCTTAAGCAGTAGCTCAGATGTTAAAAAGCAAATAACTTAAGAAAACAAGAAAAACTGTTCATTTACATGTATACAATAACACTTAAAATTATACTTTGTTTACATTTTGGGAAATTCCAAGTTTTTCTTCAGGACATATCTACTTGCCCACTGTGAGACTTTAGGAATAATTTCAAGAATTTCCCAAAGAGTGTTTCCATTTTCATTATAGTCACCTTTTTCTTTTTCCTTTCTGTGAGTCAGATGAGATACTTGTCACATTCCTATTTACTATTTGCTTTGTGAATCTGCTTGATGTGGTGGTAAACAGAAAATTTATTGGCAGAAAGAAAATAAAAGTTTTATTTTGGGGATTAGGTAGAAGAAACAAAGGAAGGGAGGTGACATTAAGGAGAGGAATGCATGGGGACACAGAACTCTGGTGGTGGAATTATCTCATGATTTTGTAAATCAACATTAAATCATTAATAAAATCTAAAAAAAGAAAGAAAAGAAATGCAAATCCATTAACTGTCTATTTTGAGTCTTTTATATACCATAAACCAGAGCTTAGCAGTATTCTGGTAAAATGAAAGGAAAGGAGAGGTAAGAGAAGCGAGGAGAGGACAGGAGAAAAGAGGAGAGGAGAGGAGAGGAGAGAAGAGGAGGAGAGAAGAGGAGGAGAGAAGAGGAGAAGAGAAGAGGAGGAGAGAAGAGGAGGAGAGAAGAGAGAAGAGGAGGAGAGAAGAGGAGAGGAGAGAAGAGGAGGAGAGAAGAGGAGGAGAGAAGAGGAGGAGAGAAGAGGAGGAGAGAAGAGGAGGAGAGGAGAGGAGACAAGAAGAAAGGAGAGGAGAGGAGAGGAGAGGAGAGGAGAAGAGAAGAGAAGAGAAGAGAAGAGAAGAGAAGAGAAGAGAAGAGAAGAGAAGAGAGAGAAAGATGGAGACAAATACTTGAGTTCTCACAGAAAATTTACTAGGTCACATGTGATGAAAATAGGTTTGTCAGTTGTTTCCTCTGTCAGTCATGTTTTTTTTTTTTTTTTAATATATTTTGTTCTCCAAATAAATATCCAAAGTAAAATCCAGACTCTGAGATCCCTTTTTGCTACATGTGGGAATTCTCTCTTTCAACAAAAGAATTTCAAAAGAATTTCTCTTTTCAAGTTTTTTGTTCTAAAGCGGGAAGAGCCTAGTGCACTTGTTACTGAGTTTTTTCTCTAACAGGAGAGGCACTCTGATAATAATTACATAAGTCATCTTCCCAATTTAGGAGTTAGGAAATTTTGAGTATTTGAATGAGAGAGACGTTAGATTGTTTTCCTCTGTTTTCATCAGGGATTCTTACAAAATGGAATTGAACTGAAATAAAGCCCAGGTTGGGTTCTTTTCCCTGAAGTGTCATTCCTTCCCCTTAACTGAATTAAGGCTAACAAAACAACAATCTAGCCCTTGCATGCTTATCCTAACCAGAGAACTTCAGTACTTCCTTCATCACTTTACTGGGCCTAGGCTAATGCTTGCTCACACATCAAGATTTTCTCTTCAGAGTCTACCTCCGCTACTTCTAGTAGTGTAAGCATGGTCAAGCTATTAAATAATTCCTCTGAAATTCAGACTTGTCATCTTTAAGATAGTGATAGTAATAATAACAATGCCTATCTTATTTTGGGGTTGCAAGCACATAGCATCAGTGATATCAAATGTGTGATATACACATACAGATGTATCTGTGTTATAACTATTGTTTGAGTTTTTTTTAGGCCATAACAAAATAACTTAGTGCAGACTGTCTGCATACCAAAGGAGTAGAATTTTGACTAGAATACTTACTCAGGTTCAGCTTCAAGATTATGCTCTGGGAGCTGGGAGATATATTACATTGTGAAGCACACATTTATCATGTACAAAGACCTGAGTCCTAGCCACCATATGGGAGTACCACACAAAAGGAAAGGTTTACAAGCAGTGAAAGTGTTGTAGTATCTCTCCCCTTCTACCTTTTTCTCTTTTTTGGTTTTCACCTTCTATTTTAAAAAAAGTGTTAAAATTGTAAAAATATATACATGGATGGCTGCCTGAAAGACATGGGATCTGTACTTTTGTTTAATTAGTCAAACTTACACACCTAGATCAAATCAGATCAAGAAGTAGCAGTTAATCTTTCTTATATGGTACTTTGAGCAGATCCAAAAGGGTACAGGTAGTTAGGCAAAAGGTAGAGGAATTTAGTAGAGAAGTAAATAATACTATTTCAGCTCAGTGTTGAAACTGTTATAAGAAAGGACATAAGTATATCTGAGTGTCCTACGGGAGTGTCTGGGAGATGGAATGAATACAAGGGAAAATAGACTTATAAGGGAATATTTCTGTACTCCAAAGAGGAGGGGAAAGAGAGTGTGGAATAAGAATCCAGAATAATAAGTAAACTGATAAAAGAAACAATTTTACTTTTTTATTTTTTTTTGCCTCCAGGGTTACTGCACTATGAATCCACTGCTCCTGGAGGTCATTTTTTTCATTTTGTTGTTGTTATCGTTATTAGGACAGAGACAAATGGAGTGAGGAGGGCAAGACAGAAAGGGGGAAAGAATGATAGACACCTGCAGATCTGCTTCACCTCTTGTGAAGCAGATGCCCCCCTGCAGGTGGGGATCCTTACCCGGTCCTTGCGCTTTGCTCCATGAGTGCTTAGCCTGCTGCGCTACCGCCCGGCTCCCTAATTTTACATTAAAAAAAAAAACCTGACTTAGTCCACTTAACATAATTCCTTCTAGCTCTGTCCAAGCTGGGTCAGAGAAGGTGAGTTCATTGTTCTTGATAGCTGCATAGTATTCCATTGTGTATATATACCACAGCTTTCTCAGCCATTCATCTGTTGTTGGGCACCTGGGTTGCTTCCAGGTTTTAGCTATTATGAATTGTGCTGCTATGAACATAGGAGTACACACCTCTTTTTGGTTGGGTGTTATGGAGTCCTTGGGGTATAACCCCAGGAGAGGAATTATTGGGTCATATGGAAGGTCCATGTCTAGCCTTCTGAGAGTTTTCCAGACTGCTCTCCACAGAGGCTGTACCAATTTACATTCCCACCAGCAATGTAAAAGAGTTCCTCTGTCCCCACATCCTCTCCAGCATTTGTTGCTGCTGTCCTTTTTGATGTATGCCATTCTTACAGGAGTGAGGTGGTATCTTAGTGTTGTCTTAATTTGCATTTCTCTGACAATCAGTGACCTAGAGCAGTTTTTCATATGTTTGTTAGCCTTTTGGATCTCCTCTGTGGTGAATATTTTGTTCATTTCCTCTGCCCATTTTTGGATGGGGTCATTTGCTTTTTTGCGGCTGAGTTTGCTGAGCTCTATGGGATGATCCCACTCATCAACAGAAGCTGACTTAGAAGATCTGAAAGGGAAACTAAAAGCAGGACCTGATCAAATTGTAAGTAGGGCACCAAAGTAAAAACCCAGTGGTGAGGGGTAGACATGTAGCTTCCTGGGCCAGTGGGGGGTGGGAATGGGCGGGAGGGATGGGTCACGGTCCTTTGGTGATGGGAATGGTGTTTATGTACACTCCTAGCAAAATGTAGACATATAAATCAGTAGTTAATTAATATGAGAGGGGGAAATCAATTGTATGTCTCAAAGGTTCTCAAAAGACAAACTGAATCTTTTTAATAGATAGGCTACGTGTTTGATATGCGGACTCTCTCAAAAGCCTAGACCAAGTAGATTAGAAGCTTCCAATAGCACAGCTATATACAAGATACTGGGTACTGTACAGCAAACCATAACAAAGGGACTTTTCAAAGTTAACCCAATTAACAAATAATGTGATGATAATATTAACTATTGATTGTCTTTTTGAACCCTAAGACAGCAGGAACCTCACATCTTCACTATAGAGCCCCTACTTCCCCCAGTCCTGGCACCCTTGGATAGGGCTCACTTTCCCGTATGCTTCTCCCAATCCATACCAAATAATATTGCATCCGCCGATCACAACCTAACCAAAGCAACGATTGCCATCTCAACATGCTTCACCTCAGTGTGTATCCAGAGACGTCACGTGTGGAATGACAACCCTTCAGCTTCATTACTCGGGTGAGACCTTTCCTTTTATAGTACACTCTAATTTCATCTCAGGTAGTTCACTTTCTAACAAAGTCCCATAACCTAGACATACACCAGTTTCTGTGAGAGAGAGCGTATGTGCACACGTATCCATAAACTACTGCAAAATATATACCTGAAAGCAGGATTACACTAGAGTTTGCAGTGAGTACCTCCCTAACACTTCCTCTCCACTATTCCAAGCTTGGGATCCATGATTGCTCAACAAATTGTTTGGCTTTGTATGTTAACTCTCTTTTCAATCACCAGGTTCCAGATGCCACCAGGATGCTGGCTAGGCTTCCCTGGATTGAAGACCCCACCAATGTGTCCTGGAGCTCAGCTTCCCCAGAGACACACCTTACTAGGGAAAGAGAGAGGCAGACTGGGAGTATGGACCGACCAGTCAACGCCCATGTTCAGCGGGGAAGCAATTACAGAAGCCAGACCCTCTACCTTCTGCAACCCTCAACGACCCTGGGTCCATGCTCCCAGAGGGCTAGAGAATGGGAAGGCTATCATGGGAGAGGGTGGGTTATGGGGATTGGGTGGTGGGAATTGTGTGGAGTTGTACCCCTCCTACCTTATGCTTCTGTTCACTAATCCTTTCTTAAATTAAAAATTTAAAAAAAAAAAAAACAAAAAAACCTTATTTACTTGTTGGATAGAAACAGCCAGAAATCAAGAGGGAAGGGGGAGAAAGAGAGGCAGAAAGACACAGAAACACCTACAGCACTGTTTCACCACTCACAAAGCTTTCCCCCTGCATTGGGGGACTGGGGCCTCAAACCTGGGTCCTTACACATTGTAACATATTCCCTCAACCAGGTGTGCCACCACTTGGCGCTCTTACATTCTTATAAAAATCCATTTTTCTTTTCTATCTTATTTGGATAGAGAGAAACTGATAAGAGTGGAAGAGAGAGAAAGATAAGACACCTACAGTCCTGCTTCACTGTTTTTGAAGCACCCCACCTGCTGGTGGGGAGCAGGGGCTTGAACGCTGGTCCTTGTTCATGGTAGTGTGCATGCTCAACTGGGTGCACTATTAGCTGGTTCCCTATGTTACATTCTTTTTTTTTTTTGTTCCTCCAGGGTTATTGCTGGGCCTTGGTGCCTGCACCGTGAATCCAATGCTCCTGGAGGCCATTTTTTTATTCCCCTTTTGTTGCCCTTGTTGTAGCCTTGTTGTGGTTATTATTGTTGCTGGATGGGACAGAGAAAACTGGAGAGAGGAGGAGAAGACAGAGAGGGGGAAAGACGGATAGACATCTGCAGACCTGCTTCACCACCTGTGAAGTGACTCCCCTGAAGGTGGGGAGCCAGGGCTCGAACTGGGATCCTTGCTGGTCCTTGTGCTTTGCTCCACGTGCTTAACCAGCTGTGCTACTGTGTAGTATGCTTTACATTGGTTTGTTCTAGCCCTCCCCCCGCCAAGAGAATTGGATCAGGCCTGCTAATTTCGCGGGCCCGCTTGGCCCCGCCCCAAGGACCCCCGGGAGAGGGTTCCTGAGTTCGAGAGTGCCAGAGTTCCTGAGTTCCAGAGTTCCAGAGTGACAGAGTTCGGAGAGTTCCAGAGTTCGAGAGTTAGAGAGAGTGCTTGCGAGAGGGGTTCCTGAGTTCCAGAGTAAGAGAGAGTGCTTGCGCCGCCGCAAAGAGACAGCAGAGATCTGTTTGGTGATTAGTTTGGTTTAGTTTATGAATCGTTGTTCCTGAATAAAGAAATACAGCTTCCCTGCCCAGCCGTGTGTCTGGTCGTCTCTGTTACCCGCCCGTGAAGCTAGCCCGGCCAGCTGGAGCCGTCCGAATTTTAACAACACTACTGCCTGACCCCCCCATGTTACATTATTATTGCTATTTCCATTAGTGCCTGCTAATTAGTGCCTCCATTAGTATACCTTCAATAGTCACTTTGCACAGAGATTGAAAAATAGTAGTTTGTGTTTTGACTTTTGGAGTTTTTAGAAGAAACTGCTTTACTTTATATGTTAGAGTTGTTAATTTTATGCCGTATGTTAAGTATAGAATTTTGGGTTTTGTCATTTATACTAAAAGTCACAATAATAAATGTGTTGTTATTATTTTTGTCTCATATCTGATCACACTGAATCTAGTAAGTAAATATTAAAAAAAATAACAAACCTAAACTAATCCCCTCCCTAAGGTGAAGTAGGTCTAGGGACCAGCTGGTGATGTAGCTGATTGAGTGCACATGTTACCGTGCACAAGCACCTGGGTTTAAGCCTCTAGTTGCCACCTGTGGGTGAAGCTTCATGAGCTGTAGAGCAATGCTGTGTGTCTCTCTCTCTTCCCCCTCTCTCAACTCCCCTCTATTTCTCTCTGTTTCTAAAAATTAAAAAAAAAAAGTAAAAGAGACTGCCAGAAAGGGGCCCAGGTGGTGAAACACCTAGTCAAGTGCATGTGTTACCAGGGGCAAGGACCTAGGTTCAATCCTCTGTTTCATTAGCGGTAAAGCAGTACTGCAGGACTCTCTCGCTCTCTCTCTCTGTCTCTTTCTCTCTCCTCTTTACTTTCCTGCCCCTCTCATTTTTTTCTCTGTCCTATCAAAATAACTAAATAAAAATATTTAAAATACTTTTAAAAAGTAAACATAAATAAGTAAATAAATAAATAAATAAATAATGAAATAAAGACTGTCAGGGCAGTGGAGTCCTTGTGTGGGCACTGAGCCCCAGTGATAAGACTAGAGGCAAAACAAAAACAAATGAAAAACCAGTGACAAAACAAAGCAAAACAAAACCCTGACATATATATATATATCTTACTAGGCTGAACAGTATTTTGGAAAGAAAAAATACAGCTGAATTTTAAGTTAACTGAATGGTTTCAAAATCATTAGAAATATTTTAGATTCTGCAGAAGCCAAAATGTCTGTTGCCTCAAGTGATTTTTCCCTTGACCTTTAAACTCTTGTGTAGTTTAGGAGAAATTTAATCTGCATGTTTGTGATTCATTTACATTTAACCCAGTGTAGTTTCTTAAGAGCTTGTTGGTGTTTAGTGATTTTTGGAGTAATTTTTTTCCTGAGATTTGGAAGGTGAATTTTGCCCAGAGTAGTAAATAAGGTCACCCCTTAAAGATGTGAGATAAGCATGGAGTTCAGGTAGAGTCTTCTTATTCCTGTGGGTTTCACACAACCCTTTGTTTTGGGTATTGTAGAAATCCTTACATACATGTCTCCTGATTGATATTTAGCTATAGATTCTTACTTATCTCTCTTACTGCTCCATCCCTTTCCAGAAACAGGAGATTCTTACATTCAAAATGTCTTGACTTTACCACTATTTTAATTTAGAATCAAAACTTCCCCCAAACCTTCCCCTTTCCAAGCCTCATCTGCTAAGGGCAGAAATCCTTGACCTGAAACACGCTCTGTTCTCATCTTTAAGTAGTATGTTCAGTTGTACTGTAATTTTTGGCAAAAACTGAGCTCCCCTATCACCTCATCTTAAAATACTTTTCTGCATAGAAATACTTATTTTCGGAAGACAGAGGAGGGCCTAGTGGGGTTTGAATTTTTATGTGGAAAATTGAGAAATGTTACACATGTATAAATTATTATATTTTATTTTGCTGTTGACTGTAAGGCATTAATCCCCCAATAAGGAAATTAAAAAAAGAAATACTTATTTTCTTGATTAAGTGTGGGAAATTTTTTTCCTATGGTCTTTGAAACTTCTAAACAATTAATTTAAGTTGCATTGACAATTATGAATTAGAAGGACCTTATTTCTACAGGGATTAACAGACTACTTGTGTCTACAAGTGCCCATTTTGCATAGATTTTTTTTTTTGTTTGCCTCCAGGGTTATTGCTGGGACTGTGTGCCTGAACTATGAATCCACTGCTCCTGGAGCTATTCCCCACCTCCACCCCCATTTTGTTGCTCTTGTTGTTGTTATTGCTATTGTTGTTGTTGGATAGGACAGAGAGAAATGGAGAGAGGAGGGGAAGACAGAGAGGGGGAGAGAAAGATAGACACCTTGCAGACCTGCCCCCGGCTCCCTCCCACCTGCAGGGGAGTTCTTCACAGGTGGTGAAGCAGGTCTTCAGGTGTCTGTGTACAAGAACACTTTGCTTATGAAGTGACCCTCCTACAGGTTCGGGGAGCCAGGGGCTCAAACCAGGATCCTTATGCTGGTTCTTGTACTTCCCGCCATGTGTGCTTAACCCACTGCGCTACCATCTGGCCCAAGTTACTGAATTATTAATAAATAAGCTTCTCTCTCTCTCTCTCTCTCTCCCTCTCTCTCTCTCTATATATATATATATATATAATCTCAAGACTTCTTGTTCTATGAAATAATAGCAGCTCCTTGTTCAAATCATCTTGGGAGTTGAATTTTCTGTTCCCTCAACCTGAAGATTTTCTTTTCTTTTTTTAAAATTGTATTTATGTCATTTTTATTTTTTATTATTTCTATTTATTTATTGGACAGAGACAATCAGAAATTGAGAGGGAATGGGGAGATAGAGAGGGAGAGAGACAGAGACATGTGCAACACTGCTGCACCACTTGCAAAGCTTTCTCCCTGCAGGTGGGGTCTGGGGGCTTGAACCTGGGTCCTGTGTATTTATTTCATTTTAATGGAAGAGAGGAGGAGACGGATAGAGATAGAGATGGAGATAATGATAGACATAGAGATAGAGACAGAGAGAGAGAGATAGAGATAGAGATAGAGTGGCAGGTCAAAGTACTGCTCAGTTCTGGTTTATGGTGGTAGCAGGGATTGAACCTGGGACCATAGAGCCTCAGGTATAAGTGCCTCTTGCATAACCATTTGTTATTTCCCCAGTCTGAACCTGAACAGTCTCTAATGACTCACTCAATTTCCTGAGTGAGATCCATTTCACTTTTGGTTATGAGAATTCTGGTGATGTTTTTTTTTTTTTCTCCAAAATGCCTCAGCTATTTCCCTATCTCTACAATTCTCTTTCCTCCAGATCCAGCCACCTCTCTTCCACCCACAGTTTACCACAGTGGGGGTTGTTCTTTTACTTCTCCTAACCTATCTATCTGAAATTTCTTTTCTGCCCTCTGAGTCACTAAATCAGTCCCTCCCTTTAAATCTTCTCCTGCAACAGACCCTTTCTCGTCAGCATTTGATTAGCTCCCTGTGATAGCTTGCATGAAGGATGCTCTATAAAAGTGAATTATGCTGTACTATGTTATACTGCTCCGCCCCAGGGGCCTGTAGGAATCATGGGAAACAGATGATCGCAGAGGTCAGAGGCACCGACTGCAGAGGAAACCTGTGGAGGGATGGCAATGTTGTGACCCTCTCAGGGACACATGCAAAAGCTCCAGTAGTCTCCAGACTCTCTAAGGTATCAGCTAGAAGTAAAATACTAGTTTATGTGACAGCTTGAGAGCCCCAGGGATGAACCATGGAGTTTTATCACCATAGATCATAGAATTTTAAATAAGTATAATATTCCAGAAGCTGAAATATTCTTTGAAAAGAAAACATGCCACAAAAACCCAAGAATGAAGTCTCCCCTGAATGTTTGCCAGCTTGAATCTTTGTTTGCAATCTTCCCTTGACTCCAAGGAAGTCCCTGTATATGATTTGGGGCATGTTAAAGAGCCTTGATTCCTAGTACAAAAACTAGTATGAACTTAATTTGACCTATGATCATTTACTTGAGGGGACCTTTTAGAATGGCTGCCGAATAGGCTGACATGGTGACACCTGGATTTGGCTGTCAAACAGGAGCACGGGGTGACACCTGGATTTGGGAAGAAACATCTCCAGGCTCTGGTCACTATCATTTCTCTTTAGGTGACCTTTCTTGTTGTAGCCTCCTTTCTAACTAACCCAGGGCTCTACATTTTCTGATCCATATTTGCATTTTCTACCTCTCATCACTTGCTTGTATATTCAACTTAGCCATATTACCAGTTTTAGAGTGTATGCCTTTACTTGGCATGGGACTTCCCTGATTATCTCAAGAAGCATTGAGGTCATATCTGTCTTTGTATCTTCAGTTGGATTATCGAGAAGGGTGGGGTGGACCCTTCTTGAATTTTGGTCTCCTCATATAAATATTGAAGTTAATAATACTTGAGGACCATGATAAGAATCCATGCTTGGATTCTATTATTTTCTTTTCTTTCCTTCTTGTCCTAACTAGAAGTAATTTTTCTTTATTTGAACCCTTCTTATCTAGTTTGTTTGAAATTGCACTAAAAAAGTCTTTGTTTATAAGATGCCATATCCCTTTTGAATCATTAGTCCACGCATATATTTAGTGTACAGAAAGGGCGATCATAGTTTAAATAGTTGAGAGTAGAGATAAGAAGATTAGAATTATTCTAGTATTTATTTTCTTTTGAGCTATTCTATTATCATCTTATCTGCTCTTCTAAGCAAGTCTGACTATTTAAGCCTACATGGTCAAACCCAATAGGCAAAACTTTTGAGCACCTGATCCTATATATAATAAACTTTCTGAACTGTACTACCTTGAATTCTATTCTCTACTCGTCTTTCACTCTCCTGTTTCTTCTTTCTCTCTTTCTTTCTTTCTCTATTTCATCCTCTCTCTTTCTCTTTCTTCTTTTTCTTTCTTTTTCTATTGTGAGCCTAGAGCCAGACCCTTGCTTGATAGTGCATTTTTCTGGACTTTTCTAGCTTGATATCCACATGTTATCTTGAACAGTCAGATTCTGCCTCTTGCTCCCTTCCATCTCATGGTCCTGCCTGTTCCTGATTAAACTTCTGGAACCCAACCTTTGTATAAAACTCATGTGCTTCAAATCAACCACAAGGACTAGAACATTCCTTTGCGGATAACTGTGGGTTCTTAGAACATTCACTTTTTAAAGCTAATTTTTAACTGTAATAAAGCATTGCTCTAGACCATGCCATGATCAGTGCCTGCCTCCCTGTCCCATTTTTTACAATGGACATTTTAGATATGATAATAGTAACCAACACATTTCACTCAGAGGCTTTTTTACGAGGGTGGCCCTGAAGCATGGTTTTACTTTAAGAGTAAAAATATTTTAAAAGAAGGCAAAATATTTAGAAGAAGGCAAAAATATTTAGAAGATTTTCCCAACTCACTTTTTTTTGGCATCTCAGATCATTTTGACGACTTCCTTTTGCTTCTTGCTCTTGTTTAATGGATTTATGGTTGTTGGAAACCAGCCTCCTCTGTTCCACATTTAGACAAAGTGTTTTAACCTTTGGTATTCTTTTGGTGATGTCCATCAATGCCAAAGAAGAGCAGCGGTATGCTGTTTATCGTGATCTTAGGTTTTTGGACACACACATACTTTCTATTTTCTACATATGCTCTAGGTTAGAACTAATAATGAAATTTAAAATAATGAGATTTGAGAACACAATTACTTAGAATATTATTTTAGCATAGATCTAAGTCTTGAGATTCTCAATTCTACTTCTATTATATAGTTCAAGTTATTGTCCCAAGTTAAATATATGTATTAATGATTTAATAATTGTTTACAAAATTGTAAGGCTTCAGGGGTATAGTTTCATACTATACCTACCACCAAAATCCTAAGTCCCTACTCCCAGCATTGATAACCTCTATAGTTCTCAGACTCTCACAAAGTCTGAGAGCCTTTCTTTCTTTTCTTTTCACCATCAATGTTGTTGCTGGGGCTTGGTGCTGCACAAGAAATCTACCACTATAGGTGGTCATTTTTTGTTTGAGAGGACAGAGAGAAATTGGGAAGGGAGGAAGAGATAAAGAGGGAGAGAGCTAGCCACCTGTAACACTGCTTCACCACTTGTAAAACTTCCTCCCTGCAAGTGAGGACTGGGGCTTGAACCTGGGTCCATGTGCATGGTAACATGTGCGCTTAACTGAATGTGCCACTACCTGGCTTCTGTTTACTTTTTTTTTTTTTTTTTAAAGAATATATGCTTCAGTTATCTATATTCCATCTACAAGTGAAACCATGTGGTAGCTATTTCTCATCCCCTTACTTATTTCAGTAAGAATGATCACCTTTAGTTCCATTTGTTTTGTTGCAATAAGTACAATATTGTCTTTTTTTTAATTGCAGAGTGGTATTTCATTGACATCTTTATTTAGTTGTCCATCAATGGGCATTTATGTTGCTCTCCTCCTTGGCTATTTTGAATAGTACAATTATAAACATAGGGAGGTCTATGTACTTTTGAATTAACATGTTTATGTCTTTGGATGTATGTCTAACAGTGGTATTGCTGGATTATAAGGTATTTCCATTTTTATTTACTGGGGACTCTTCATACTGTTTTCCATAGGGGCTGCACCAGTATGCATTCCCATCAACAGTGTAACAGAGTTCTTTTTTCTCCACATTCTTGCCAACATGTGTTACCTCCTGTTTTGTTGAGGTACACCATTCTCACAGGAGTGAGGTAGAATCTCAGTGAAGTTTCAATTTGCATTTCTCTAATTATAAATGATATGAAACAGTTTCTCATATGCCTATAGTTGATCTGTATGTCTTCTTCAGAAAACTATTCAGATCTTTTGCCCCCTTTATTAGACTGCTTTTGTTTTATTTGAGCTGTCCTCACTGTTTCAAATTTTTTACAACTTAAAATACTCTACAGATTCAGAAAAATAGCTCACTTGTGCTGCTCTGCCATGTGCATGATGCAGGTTTGAGCCTGGTCCCTACCACACTGAAGGAAGCCTTGGTACTGTGGTCACTTTCACTCTGTCTCTGCCTCTCTACCTTTCTATCACTAAAAAAAAAAATCCCTTTCAAAGTTAACCCATTTGCCAAATAAATTGATTACAGCAATAAGTATATATTGTCTTCTTAAACCCTAAGACAGCAGGAATCTCCCGCTTCCTCTATAGAGCCTATAATTTCCCCAGTCCTGGAAACTGTAAGGTAGGGCTCACTTTCGTGCATGCTTTTCTCAATTCATACCAAATGATATTGCACCTTCCGATCCCAACCTAATCAACGCGAGTACCACCTCAGCATGCTTCACTTCAGAATGTGTCCAGAGATGTCAGGCATGGAATATCAACTCTTCAGCCTCATTATTTGGGTGAGACCTTTCCTTCCATAGGATTCTCTAATTCCATTTCAGGTGTTTCACTTCCTAATGAAGTCCCAAAACCTAGATATACACCAGGTCACATGAGATAGGGCAGATGTTCACATGTAAGCAAAATATATACCTGAAAACAAAAGTACACAATAGTCTGCAGTGAGTCAGTATATGCAGCAATCAAGTAGAAAGACCTAAAAAAGACACCATAAAGTTCATGATGAAATAGGGTCTACTTAGACTTAGATACCCTCCTCAGTTACTTCCTGTTATACTTACTTCACTCACTCCAAAGCCAACCTTATCAAAGTAAGGACTGAAAAAGCTGAATGAAGGCAAGAGACTGATATACTTTAAGGATGACTCTTTAGTTACTATCAGGCCACCCCATCAGCTGAGGCCCTATTCGGGGAGTCCTGAGATTCTCAAACAGACAAGATGGGTCTAGACCTCAAATAAATCCCTCTCTCCATTGTCATTAGTCATCTCTATCAAGAACAACACAACAGACCCCTTTGTGGGCCCCCATAGGACCTTGCCCTCAACTTGGATCAACAATGGTAGAGAATGTTCCATCCTCTGAAGGGAGGCTGGGCAACATACTCTATTTCACACCTGAGGAAGAAATGTCCTGAAAGTGGGGCAGCTTGGAACATTCCTACTCATGACCACAGAAAGTGAGCTCAGATCTACAGGGCTGCAGTGGTCACATAGGCTTCTAAGCTGAATATGGGCCCCAGATCACATCAAATTGATGGGGTTTACAGTCAACAATATTTATACATCTTTCCCATATTTGGGAGCTACTCTTTTCCCTGATCTAGCTTTCTGGCCCTTTTTCTAGCCATGACATCATCTTCCCAGACAATAACTTGGATCCACCTGTATATCAGATGTCAGGCTTAGGAAAACAAACAAACAAACAAACAAGTATAGTCATGGGCTCTTTGGAATATAACTAAAACAGGCCTACTAACTATCTTCAAAGTGGAGACCCCCCAACTATTCATCTACACTATTCCAGCCTTTAGGTTCATGATGAATCAACAATATGTTTGGCTTTATATGTTAACTCTCTTTTCAGCCAGTAGCTAGCATGATGCCTACCAGACTTCCCTGGGCAGACAACCCCACCAATGTGTCCTAGTCTTGCTTCCCCAGAACCCTGCTCCACTAGGGAAAGAGAGAGGCAGACTGGGAATATGGATTGACCAGTCAATGCCCATGTTCAGTGGGGAAGCAATTACAGAAGCCAGACCTTCCACCTTCTGCATCCCACAATGACCTTGGGTCCATACTCCCAGAGGGATAAAGAATAGAAAATCTATCAGGGAGGGGAAGGGATATGGAGTTTTGGCGGTGGGGATTGTGTTGTTGTACCCCTCTTATCCTATGGCTTTTGTCAGTGTTTCCTTTTTATAAATAAAAAATTAAAAATATAAAATCCTTTATGACTGTATATAGTAAAAAATAAAAAGACTTCTTTTGGGGGCATTTTGGGTATTTAAAGTTGGTGGGTTTTGTTTGTTTGTTTGTTTGTTTGTTTTTTGCCTCCAAGTTTATTGCTGGGGCTTGGTGCCTGCACCATGAATCCACTGCTTCTGGAGGCATTTTTCCCCCTTTTGTTGTGCTTGTTGTTGTATTGTTTTTGTGGTTATTATTATTGTTGTTGTTGTTGTTGGATAGGAAAAAGAGAACTTGAGAGAGGAGAGGAAGAAAGAGAGGGGGAGAGAAAAACAGACACCTGCAGACTTGCTTCACCCCCTGTGAAGTGACTCCCCTGCAGGTGGGGAGCCGGAGGCTCGAACCAGGATTCTTACTCCAGTCCTTGCACTTTGCACCATGTGCGCTTAACCTGCTGTGCTCCCGCCCGACCCTTTAAAACTGGTGGTTTTAATAGAATTTGAAAACCATGGTAAAGGCTTGACTTAAAAATTCTATGTGGAAATGAGTTACTTTCTGCCATAAGTCCATTCTCCAGCCATCATCTTTCAAGATGTGTGCATCCTGGGAGAAGATAGGGTAAGGCAGAGAGCAGTGGGAGAGCAAGCAATCAAGAGATCAAGAGGTCAAGCAAGTGTGTAAAGAGAGCTGTTTCCACTAGACATGTATTTAAATCAAATTCAGTTCTCGCGAGTTTACATTGTATATGAATGACCTCTGCCTGATGCTGATGACATCTGCTAATCATGACCATGTGGCCTTACCTTCCTCTTTGTTTACAGGTATAATACATTATACATTCCCAACTATTCTATCTGAGCAATACTTTTTTTTTTTTAATTTTAGCTTCTTTGATTAAAATGGTAAGAGAAGTTTCATGCACTGGTTCTGTTCCCAGAATTACCTTAAGGCTGATATGTTTAGTAGACTTTTGTCTTCTCAATATACTACCCTTATGTGTTTCCTTGGTTAGGATCCTGCTTGGATAGATTCAAGGCAAAATTACCCTAAAATAGCAGCTTATTACTCCATCTAAGCTTCTGTTTTATTACTTTGTTGGAACTTTCATCAAAATATTATGCTATCTCCCTCCCTAGTATCTCACTAAGACTTTATTCTTAGACATTTTGTTCCCCCAGAACCAGCTGTTGGTATGGATGAAGTGCTATAAAGCAATCTTGCAAATTTCCCATGGCTTTGCTTCAATCTCTTAGTGAAGGATTCTTGGTTCTCAACTCCCAGCAATAATGTCCTAAGTATCTCTGTGTATCTCCAGACACTATCTCAGATGTGGCCACAGCCAAACCTCACCCATCCTGTCAGGTGTATGGTCTCCTGAGCATGTGGTTTCCTGTCACGTTCTGGTATTGCACTACTAGTGGCCATGTGTGCCATGATCTGGGTGGGGGGACTTTTACCACCTGTAGGCTCCATGAACACCACCAGTTCTCTCACCCTCAACCTCCTGAATGTAAGTTGTTGAGCACTAAATCTCTCACTGCAGTGAAAGAGTGAAGCATGGAAGCATGTGATGTTTGGTTTGAAGCTGATAGCAGAATCTTCCCCTATGATACATTCTGTCAAAGGAGGTCCTGAGGGAGAAGGAAGGGTGCTACTTATGAAATTTTAAATAGGAACTGATTTATCAATATTTCAACATGGTCCCCAAATCCAATAGGTAGGTGACCAGAAGTCAAATTCAAATACAAATACCATCAGGTCATACATAGAATTGACCACAAAAACATTTGTTCTTATTAAATTTTCTCATGCATAGTCACTTTCTGGATCTCTCACAGTAATAAGCTTGTTGTCCTAATCATCAATTTTCAGTGTACCAAGTCATTTTTTTCTTTTTTAAAAACACAATTTATTTATTTTGGATAGAGAGAAAAAATTGGGAGGGGAGAAAAAGAAGAGGAGGAAGAGGGGAAGGAGAGGGAGAAGGAGAAAGAGAAGAGACACCCGCAGCATCATTTTACCACAGGTAAGGACCAGGGCTTGAACCTAGTTCTTTATACACTGTAATGCGTGTGCATCATAAGGTATGCCACTGCCGAGCCCCTGTCATTTTCAAGTACAAAGCATGACTCAGAATGATTTTTTATTTCATACAAGAAGCCCTGTAGGCAGACAACACCAGGTCTGGTAAATTCAAAGAACAGGGTTCTTTCCTTTTTTTTTTTTTTGGCCACCTTGTGCATGTCAGTTCTATTTTCAGGCTTATTCACTTCATAGTTGCAAGATTGAATGCTTCCAGTCATCAGACCTAGAAAAGGGTTCTTCTTCCTAAATTCCTATTTTTTTAAAATAGGAAATTAGAACAGTATTAGAGATTTATAGTGGTTTTTCTTTTTATGAACAAAGAGATATTTTTTGTAAATTCACACAGTTCAGGAGGGCCCTGTCAATCAACTTCTCTCATCTCATAGCCCAGAAGAGCAGAAAATGCTTATTGCAAAATCAGTTCCTAGCAGGCAGAATCAGATTAGCAGAAGTAGCTATAGAAAACATATCACTGTATGTAGTGTGTGGGTTACCGAAAGAAAGTCTGAGATTGCTAATTCTGGATCAGTACTTAAAGTCTACTATGCCCAGGTACAAAGAGATAGGACTGATTACTATGCTTCAAACAAATAAACACACAAACACACAAAAATTCAGTTTGTCCAGTGTGGTACTGTATGTGTAAACAAACAGAGAAAGACCTTCAGGGACTGAGAAATGGCCTCTTCCCTTCAAAGGGCTTAACTCCAGGGTAGGAATCAGGGAACTCTAGAAATCTGGAGGTGGTGGACAGGACCAAGAAGAGATTGAAGGCTTCTGGGGGCCTTGTAAATTCTGAGCCTTGCTGAGTTGGAGCTGGATTCTATGAGGAGAGGCCGGAAGCCAGTATGCCAGGAGGAGAGGAAATGTTAAGTGAGCAGAGCAGGAATAGGCTCTGATGCCCGAGGTTGTTTTTAATATTTATTTTTGGTTTACTTTCAGGAAGCTCAGGGAATTCTTTGTACTTGAAAGCTGCATTTTCTTGTACTGGAAAACAACTTTCTAAGAAGCATTCTTTTTCAAGTTTTGGCTATTTCCTCACTGCCTGTGCATTTCCGCTCCAAGGAAAATGCTACCTTCTCCTTACCTGAAATGCTTGTTTTCAGTAGTTGATAGATTAAATTTGAGTTCATTTTCTTTCAGCTTACAGCAGAATTTTGAGATGCACATGCTTTCAGAACATGAGGAGTTTTTCTATCTATCAAAAATAGGGCAAGTTTAAAAGAGAAATAGCTAAGGGGGGAATCAGTCAAATTATCCCTGTGAGTTCACTTTTTTTTTTTTAATATTAGTCTTCGGGAACTTAGGGAGAAAGGTTACTATGCTATAAGTATGCTTTGTGACATAAACCAGTGAAGGCTTTGAAATACAGGAAACAAACTACAAAATTCAGATTTGAATCTTTGTTCAAGTGACATCTAGAGTAATTGGGGGCTCATTTGTAAAAGGGGCATTTGATCCCTACACCACCCTCCACTGTGTCCTCAGTTTTTAATACATGTCGACTCTCCTTCCCCATGAAATAAATAGATAGATAAATAAATAGGTAAATAAATACTCTTGAGTCTGGACATACAACAAGGTGAAGAACCCACTTTATTCAATGAACATTTGAAAAGAAACAACTAAACCACATATATGAGTATTATTATTAATGATTAGTAGGACAAGGAGCAGTCCATCTTGTTAAAACACATGACTTGCATGGCTAAGGGCCTAGGTGCAATTCCTGCTACCACCATATGCCAAAGCTAAGCAGTGCTCTAGTCTCTTTCTCTCATAAAAATAAGTAAATCTTTAAAAGTAGCTATTCATATATAACATATGTTGACAAGGAACATTTGTAGTTCATTATATCCTGAGTTTAAATTTTGGAGGTAGAATTTTATAGCTAACAGAGGCTTGTAGTTGTCCAACCAATATAGTGTCTCTCTCCACATGTGTAGATAAATACAATTAGAGTACTATGCAGCTCTGGCTTATGGTATTGGCAGGGACTGAATTTGAGCCTAGAGTTCTGGCATGAAAGTCTGTTGTATAACCACTAAGCTACCTCCCTGGCCCAAAATGTGGAGTTTCTAAAAGCCCTGATGAAACCATTTCCCTATTTTAAATCCTAAATAAACTGATTTTGTTCTGTTAAGGCAGGGAATTTTCTTTCTTGTTTACTGTTCTGGTAACCCTAGAACTCAGAAGACTCTAACCCAAAGAAGTCACTAAATAGTTTCTGAAGGAAATTGTGAAGTCTAGTTCTACTCACTGATATTGAGCCCCCAACCTTTGGCCTCCATGGTGGGTCTTATGCCCATCTCCCTTTTCATCTCCTGTCTTTTTAGAAACCAGATGTAGAAAGTAGTTGTGGCTTCACATGGAGTCATGCTACATGCCCATTCTCCACTAGGTCTTTGCCCATGCTGCCCCACTTGCCTGGAACACCACTACCTTCCTTCTCAAAACCCTCAAAACTTTGCCTTGTAAATCCTGTTAGTCCTTGATAAGTCACTTTAGATGTCACTCCCTCTACTATGCCTTCCCATGAATTAGAAGCCCTTTTTGTGTACTCCCACCCCCCCCCTTTATTTAGCTTTTCTATGAGTTATCTCACTATATTGACACTGTCACCTGCCTGTCCCTTTCACCATACTATAAACATCATGAAGGTCAAGACTGTGAATTGATAACTAAAGACAAATATTTACTGAATAAATAAATAAATTTTCCAGTTCAACTTCTTTTATTTTCTTCTTGAGGAAGTTGTGGGCCAAACCTTGTTGATCTGTTTGATGCCAGCAGAAATTTGGCATTATGGAAGCGAGACCCTGAATTAGATTTATCAAACTCTCCAGTGTTTTTTTTTTGCCAACTTGCATTGATACTCGGCTAACAGTATTCCAGAAATTTCAGAATAATTGTAATTTCATATTTGAAAACTGTATACAGGAGCTCAAAAGTATATAATCAATTTAAAAGACAGATACAAATGATATTTAAAAAAATATTATTTTAATTTACCTATGCCATTGTTTTCCTCCATTCTCTTAAGGTTGTTGAAGGAATGTGATATAATAATGTGCTCACTGTCAGAGGCCCAAGTTTCTGTATAGCAGCCAGGATGTAACTCTATTCTGGCAAAATCTGATGTTATCATTCAGGTTTTTGTTACACTGAAGTTAGAACATCTTCTGGGAGGATCCTGGTAGGAAAAAAACATCCAGATATCAGATCCCTCTACATCAGTGCCAACTAGCAGCACTCTCAGTTAAAATGAGAACAAAAGAAACGTGGAATGGAGAAAATACAGAGGCTTTTGAAACCCTGTAGCCTTCATTTGGATCTAATTTACCGTTGTGTAACTTTGAGCATAATACTTGCTCTGAGTATTTACAATGAGCACATCTATAAGATGGTGTTAAGTTAAATAAGTGAATTAAAAAAAAAAAGATGGTGCTAACTGGAAAGATAATTTAAGACCAGTGTTTGAAAAGAGCCTAATCTAGTATCTGACTATAATAAGTCTTCTATAATTGTTAGATTCTCTCTTCTCTTTGTGTGAATAGTTCCTGCTACTGTCAGTTTCTTAATTTAGAATAGCTGTAGGGAAAAGGGCTTCATCATAGTGACTTATGAGATATCTTACTACTAAAAAGCTAAATTCTTGCTTCACAAAGCTTGTGATGTGATCACTCTTTCTCTTCTTGTTTGTTTTCTGATGGGAAATAGGTTGGATATATTTTTTTGCCCATATTCAATAATTTTAGACATTATTTTTTATATATGCTGCAGAAAGAAGAGGATTTTTGACTTCTTATTGCAATGATAGGGAAAGGTCATTTTAAAAAGGAACTAAAGAATGCTTTCAAAGGACTATGGATGCTGTCCTCAACTTACTCAAATGAATTAACTGGATTAATCTTTAAAAAGACAGAAAGAAAGAAAGAAAGAAAGAAAGAAAGAAAGGAGAAAGAAGGAAAGAGAGAAAGGAAGGAAGGAAGGAAGGAAAAAAGAAAGAAAGAAAGAAAGAGAAAAATTTGTCTTTCCTTGAAGTATCTGGCAGTGTTACTTGGGGTCCACATCAAAATCTGGAAAACTTTGGTTGAACATAATTAGGAATTGCTGGGAACCTTGGGAAAGAGTCTGTATGCCTTTTAGATAATTTTTGAAAGGAGTTTCAATATCCCTTGGGAAAAAGTATTAATACCAACTTGTTAGCTTATTATTCCAACTTATACCATTCCTTCTTTAAGCTAGAGCATACTGCCTTTGAATGTAATTTTAGCATTTCTTTATGCAGTATGTACTATCTTGTATCTGTCCTCTGGAACAAAACTGCAGACTTTCTAAGGACAAAGAAAAGGCCTATATGTTTACTCCGTACTGGGAATTCTTAGGAGCCTAAGATATAATTATCTATTAGTTCCGAGAGTCACAACAACATTTCTAGCTTTTCAGCAACTCAACAACATTTCTTATCTCCAAATTTACAAGTAGGGAAAAGAAAACGTACACAAACTCAAAAACCATCAGTTGGAATTACTCTGAAAAATTTGCCTGTTACATTTTGGCAAAAAGTTATTGTTGAAGATCAATACCTTGGCAGGATTCCTTTAGGAAGTGTAGAAGGTATTATAATTTTAAGCCAAAAAATGGTGAGTTCCAATTTGTTTCTTCTTAGTTTTAAAAATGAATGTGTAAAGGAACACTTCTGATAAGTAATGAGACAAAGATATAATATCAGGTAAGGGACTGAGGTGCAGAAAAACTAAAATCAGTTAACAAATGGATTGAAGATAGCCAGAACTCCACTACATTTTAAAACTTAATCCCAATGGAATACAAAGGGATGTGTGTTTTACTTTGTCTTTAGAGAAAGTCACTTAACACTGGGAATTTTTCCAGCAGTGTATTCCAATAACAGTAGCCCTTCTTGTAAGATTTGGGCTTGCCACTTTGAAAATCAACACTGTCCACTGTCTGCTGAAATTGTACATTGTTCTCTCTCACATCTATCTGGGAGGGTCACATAAATCACTCTCTACACTGAGACATTTTTTGAAGTAGAAAGAAGAGTCACTAATTTCACTAAGTAGGTATAAATGAGGACTAATCCAAGAAAACAGAAAGTGACAATTACAAAAACAGATTAATATAGTCTATAAGAGTGGTTACATTGTGTGTTTTTTAATTTCTTTATTGAGGGATTAATGTTTTATAGTCAACAGTAAATACAATAGTTTGTATATGTATAACATTTCCCAGTTTACCACATAACAATACAACTCCCACCAGGTCCTCTACCATCGTGTTCCAGCACCTGAACTCTCCCCTCAACCCACCCCACAGTCTTTTACGTTATTGCAATACACCAACTCCAGTCCAAGTTCTACTTAATGTTTTCTCTTCTGGTCTTGTTTTTCGACTTCTGCCAGAGAATGAAATCATCCCACATTCATCCTTCTGTTTATGACTTACCTCACTTAACATGATTCCTTCAATCTCCATCCAAGATGGGCTGAAAATGCTGAAATCACCCTTTTTAATAGCTGAATAGTATTCCATTGTGTATATAAACCACAACTTGCTCAGCCACTAGTCTGTTGTTGAACACTTGGGTTGCTTCCAGGGTTTGGCTATTACAAATTGTGCTGCTATGAACATAAGTATACACATATCTTTTTGGATGGGTATGTTTGGTTTCTCAGAATATATTCCCAGGAGAGGAATTGCAGGGCCATAGGATAGGCCCACTTCTAGCATTCTGAGAGTTCTCCAGACTGCTCTCCACAGAGGTTGAACCAATTTATGTTCCCATCAGCAGTGTAGGTGGGTTCCTTTGAAACCACAACGTCTCCAGCATTTGTTGCTGCTACCGTTTCTCATGTATGGCATTCTCACAGGAGTGAAGTGGTATCTCACTGTTTTTATTTGCACTTCTCTGACAGTCAATAACTTGTAGCATTTTTTTCATATGTTCGGTGACCTTTTGGATCTCTTTTATGGTGAATATTCTGTTCATATTCTCTCCTAATTTTTGGATAGGGTCATTTGTTTTCTTGTTGAGTTTAGTGAGCTCTTTATATGTTTTGGTTATTAGCCTCTTGTCTGATGTATGGCATGTAAAGATCTCCCTTTCTGTGAAGGGTCTCTACTTTGAGTTTTGATGTGAATGTATTTACATATGCTTCAAAGAATAGGCAAGTAAAGCATATAACCTGGTGATCGAATTAAGCTGAATCAGTTATACATATTCAACTAGTGGCCTTTGTAACCTAGGCCTTTCATTTGTGGGTGCTGAATGCATTAGCACATTCCAGTTCAAGAGTCATAATGGGCCTACCCAAAAACCAAACCCATAATCTTTCTCTCATCAGTTTAGTTTGTAACCAGTTTTAGATCCTGCAAAAGCCCTATCAGTGGGTGATATGCTAGACTGTAAGATCAAAGTAAAAAACACAGTGACTTCTGGGCTTTTCTATAAGGTCCCAACTTCCAGTTCTGTCTTTATCAGTAAGTAACTGTGATTTTTGGCAAGTCACATTACCTCTCTGTGTTTTGGTTTCCTTATCTCTAAAATGGGAGTAATTCTATCTGATGTGCAGGCCTCAAGGTTTTGTTGGGAGGATACAGTGAGATGATGTATGGAGAAGCCTTCTGGAAAGTGCTATACATATGTGAAATGTTATCATAACAGGAGAGATGAGCTGTGAGGAAAAAACAGGACTTTCAACTCTAGCAGGCCTTGTAGATTAAGCTAGTGCAAACAAATTATGGCTATAAGGCCATGTGAGAGGCATTATACCCTCCTTCATGAATAGGTGTGATGAGGGAGAGCAAAGTAAGAGCAGAGAATGTAGTCAGTGGGAGTCAAGGAACATAGTGTGCAAATATATATATTTCTATATCATTGTTTTCTCCAAAACGTTGTAATAGCTCATCAAAAGTGAACATGCTGAGGAAGAACATATGTTAAGTTACTGGGTTCCCAGACTAAGAATGACTCCTTCCTGATTAGCACTGTTAATTTTATTTTAAAATCTACTAGAAATCAAACTGTCACACTTGATTTTCTTTTCTTGTTGACTTTTTGCCGAGATCAAACCAAATTATTTATGTACAACTGCCTTATGAACTATAGTCTCAGTATAAAATAGTAACTTTATTGGGTCTCTCTACTGACACCAGTTATATTTTGTGATTTATTTAATATATTGAAGTAAAACTGACATACACCATTGTACTAGTTTTAGGTGTAGCACATAATGATTTGATATTTATATGTATTACAAAACAATCACAGTAAGCCCCTGTATACAGTTGCTTTTTTACTTGAGATGAGAACTTTTAGGATCTACTTTCCTAGAAATGTTCAGAATGTGGTATTATTAAGTTTAATTATCATTAAGTATAGTTATCATGCTGTACATTGCATGATGTTTTTTTTCTCTTCTTTTTTATTGAGGAGGTTAATGTTTTACAGTGTAGTCATTGACACATGCACATGATTTCGTTATGTACCAGGCACCCAAAGTTTTCTTCCTTCCCTTCACTGTCTCACCTCCCTAGAATCCTTTGCTTTGAAGCATGTCCAGTCCATGTTTCACTTTGTATTCTACCTTCCTGTCTCCATTTATTAAGTCCAAGTACTAAATGAGATCATTTAGTATTTGTCTTTCTCTTTTTGGCTTATCTCACTCAAAATTATGTCCTTAAGTTTTATCCAAGAGGATACAAAGGATTAAGAGCAGAGTAGCAGTCAATTGCTTATATGTGCCACAGTACTTTAGCCACTTTGGACATCTGGGTTCCTGCTATGTTCTGGTGATGACAAATTGTGCTGCTATGAACAGAGGTATGCATAAATGTCTTCTCATAAGTAATTTTGTTTCCTATGAGTAAATCTCCAGGAGAGGAATTGATGGGTCATAGGGTAGTTCCATTTCTAGTGTCTGGTAAATCTTCAGACTTTCCTCTAGCAGTGCAGAAGTGTCCCTTTTTCTTCACATCTTCTCCAATATTTGTTGTCTCTCCTTTCTGATGTATGACATTCTCATAGGTGTAAAGTGGTATTTCATTGTTGTCTTTATTTGCATTTTCCTGACCATAAGACCATAAGGTAAGCGAGGTACAATTCCACACAATTCTCACCACCAGAACTCTGCATCCCATTCTCTCCCCTGAACTTCTCAATTCTTTAACCCTCTGGGAGCATGGACCCAGCCAGGGTCATTATGGGGTGTGGAACATGGAAGGTCTGGCTTCTGTTCCACTGAACATGGACATTGAGAGGTTGATTCATACTCCAAGCCTGTCTCTATCTTTCCCTAGTGGGGCATAGCTCTGGGGAAATAGGGATCCAGGAAACATTGGTGGCGTTGTCTGCCTTGGGAAGTCAGGTTGGCATCATGGTAGCACCTGGAACTGGTGGCTGAAAAAAAGAGTTAAGATATAAAGCAGAACAAATTGTTGACTAATAATGAACCTAAAGTCTGGAATATTGTGGATCAAGATTTGGGGATCTCCATTTTGGAAATGGAGATCTATTTTAGGTATACCCCAAAGGGCCCATGACTTTACTAGTTTTTCCGGTGTCTGACATCTAATATGCAGGTGACCTAAGTTATTGTCTGGGGGGATGGTTTCATAGTTGGAAAAAGAATCAGAAACCTGGATCAGGGAAGAGACTAGCTCCCAAATAAGAGAAAAATATATAAATATTGTTGACTACAAATCCCATTGATTTTATCTGTGGCCCATATTCAGCACAGGAGCCTATGCAACCTCTGCATCCCTGTGGGTCTGAGCTCACATTCTGGGGTCACGGCTAGGAACATTCCAGGCTCACCTTATTTTTTTAATGGGATTTTTTTGTTTTTTATGTGCTAAGTTTACTGAGCTCTTTATGTATTTTGGTTATTAGTCCTTTGTTTGTGAAGTGTCTTGTGTAAAGATCTTCCATGCTGTGGGTGTCTTTCTGTTTGGGTGTTGATACCCTTCACTGTGCAGAAGCTTTTCAGTTTGATGTAGTCCCCATAGACTTATTTTCTGCTTTTGTTTTTCTGTGTTGTTGGATTTGAATCCTTGAAGGATCAAGGATTCACCAGAGTGGTGAAATCCTGGTGATAATAGCAACAACAAAAAATCAAAATAGAATCTTAGAATGCTTTGTCATTCTTTAATTTATTTATGATTATTTCTTTATTAGAAGATAGCATACAAATATGACAGGCACTGTGTCTTCTAAAATATAGTTTATACTCTCCCAGGGAAAGGTAGACAAATAAACAGATGATTATTTTGTAATGTGAGTGTACTTTGATGGGAAAATGACAGGTGTTTTGGAATATATGGAGGAGGAACATTGCTCCTAGGGTGAGAGAATCCAGAAAGGTTCCCTGAAGTCATGTATGTTTAAGTTAAAATTGAAAAGACGACCAAAGTTAATCATATTGCAAAGAATATTGTGGGTCATCTCCTTAAGAACCTGAAAGCTCATTCCTTAAATGGCAGTACTCTTGCCTTTTGATCATTTTCAGCTGAGGTTCTCCCTTGGGATTTGTCCTTTGACTATAGAAAATGCCCTGCTTAAGCTTGCCACTACACATACATATACACATACACATACATATACATATATGTATATGTATGGAGAGAGATAGAGTGAGAGATAGAGAGAGAAAGAGGTAGATCTGGGAGGTGGCAACAGTTGATAAAGTGTTGGACTGTCAAACATGAGGTCCAAATTTTATCTTGGCAGCACATGTACCACAGTGATGCTCTGGTTCTCTTTCTCTCCCCTCTTATCTCTCTCATAAATAAATAAAATCTTAAATAATAATAGTGATAATAGCTGGAGTTAGGAAGATGGCGGACTGAGAAGTCGCTAACAGCAAGTGCTCTGATCGCATCATCGGCAACGGTAGGATTTTCTGCCTTTAGCAGGCCAGTCAATAAGGGGTGACACCAAAGAAGTGATTACAATTTAATTTGGGTTAAGAATTAGAGTAAAGGTGACACGGACTAGCAGGGCTCCAGACTTCCCAGGCGCCGGGCAAGGCGAGTGCGCCGGGCATTGTCCTCCGCCAGCCCAGGAAGGCGGCTCCTCCGCCAGTTGCAGAGCGCAGCGGGCAGAGGACCCGGAGAGAGCACTTTAGCTCGGGGGCTTCCTCTTGGGAGTCTCCAGGGTCCACCGCGACCCTGAGGGTGGATCCAAAGACTTCTTGAGTATAGCTCTCATTGGATCAAAGGACTTGGAGCTAGTTTTCATTTTTGAGAAATCCTTTAAATAAGTCTGGAGGGGGGGGTTTCCCAGAAGATGGCGGACTGAGAAGCGGCTAGCCTTTGAGCTCCGGACACATCTCGTGTAAACAATAGGATTTTCTGCCTTTAGCAGGCCAGCCAATAAGGGGCCATAGCGGTGACACCAAGGAGGTGTCTATAACTTAATGTGGGTTAAGAATTAGAGTAGGGGAAAAAATTCTTTTTTCTTCCTTTTAATTTTCAAGCATACATCCTTCCCGCCGCCCCCCCCCCCCCCCACCCATAAGCAGTGCCTGGGACCAGCTACTAGCAGGATACCCCATACCACCAAACAGGGTGTTTTTTTTTTTTTTTAAATTCACTGATACACATTTGGGAAGTTCCTTGCACTGCTCTTTAATTACAACTCTTCTTCTTATCTTCACCCTTTTCTCTCTCTTATCTCTCTCTATCTCTTTTTTTTTTTTTAATCTTGTCATACACTTCTTTCTTCTTTGCCTTTCTGAATTTGTGAATTACTTTGGGGAAGAAATCTGACCCAGAGTGGACTCTCTATGTGTGTATCTCTGCTCTAGTTCCCTTTACACTTTTGTTACCCCTAGAATATACACTGGATAGTAGATTTGCATAACTGTCTATTCTTGCTATCCTCTCTTTCTTTTCTCTTTCTTCACTGGGATTTGGTTACTATTTTTTCACGGACTGGAGAAATTGTTTGGCTAACTGGTAACAATTAAACTACTTCAATAATTACTTCAGTTGCTACTGTAATTCCGGAGGTTGGTGAGTGCAATTGTCATAAAGGTATTTAGTACAGTGTTACTTGTGCTCAAAACAAAACAACTGAGGAAAAACAGAGCATAAAAAAAAGAGAGAAACACATAAATAAAAAAAAAATGGGTAGATTAAAAGCAAATAAAACTGCTACCCCAATGAATGAAGACAAGAGCCCAGAAGAAACCACAAATCAGTCAGAAGTAACCATAGATAAGAAAAGTATGCAAGCAATAATAAACTTATTAATCACAGAAATGAAAACAACATTGGAGGAAAGGAATGGCATTATTAGGGAAACAACAGTTGAGACCCCCAAGGAAAATACTGATTATCTTGAGACAATTAGAGAACTGAAAGCTGAAATAGCTGTAATGAAGAAAGAAGCTGAGGCAAGGGAAAGCAGACTAACAGAAGCAGAAAACAGAATTAGTCAGACAGAGGATGAGTTAGAGAAAACTAAGAAAGAGGTGAAAGAGCTTAAAAAGAGATTGAGAGACACTGAAAACAACAACAGAGATATATGGGATGATCTCAAAAGAAGTAACATTCGTATAATTGGCCTGGCAGAGGAAGAAAGAGAGGAAGGGGAAGAAAACATTCTACAGGAAATAATACAAGAAAACTTCCCAGAGCTGAATAACAGAAAGGATATCAAGGTTTAAGAGGCCCGGAGAGTACCAAACAGAATCAACCCAGACCTGAAGACACCAAGACACATCATAGTCACAATGAGAAGAAGTAAGGATAAAGAAAGGATCCTAAAGGCTGCAAGAGAGAAACAAAAAGCCACATACAGGGGAAAACCCATAAGACTATCTGCAGATTTCTCAACTCAAACTCTAAAAGCCAGAAGGGAGTGGCAAGATATCTATCGAGCCCTGAATGAAAAAGGGTTTCAACCAAGGATAAAATATCCTGCTAGACTTTCGTTCAAGCTAGATGGAGGGATCAAAACCTTCTTAGACAAACAACAGTTAAAGGAGGCAACTATCACCAAGCCGGCCCTGAAAGAGGTACTAAAAGACCTCTTATAAACAAGAACATCACTATAACACTTGCAATATATCAGAGTAAACAAATTGTTTTTTAGAACAATGGCACTACAATACATTAAATCCATAATATCAATAAATGTCAATGGCTTAAACTCACCCATCAAAAGGCACAGGGTGGGGGGATGGATCAGAAAACATAACCCAACCATATGCTGCTTGCAAGAATCCCATCTGTCACAACAAGATAAACACAGACTTAAAGTGAAAGGATGGAAAACTATCATACAGGCTAACGGTCCACAAAAAAGGGCAGGAACAGCCATTCTCATCTCAGACACGATAGATTTTAAATAAATAAAGTAATAAAAGATAGGCAAGGACATTACATAATGATTAGAGGAACAATCAGCCAAGAAGACTTAACAATTATTAACATCTATGCACCCAACGAGGGACCATCTAAATACATTAAGCATCTACTGAAAGAATTTCAAAAATACATCAATAGTAATACAATAATAGTGGGAGACTTCAATACCCCACTCTCACACTTAGACAGATCAACAAAGCAGAGAACCAATAAAGATACAAGAGAATTGAATGAAGAGATTGACAGACTAGACCTCTTGGACATTTTCAGACTCCTCCACCACAAAAAACTGGAATACACCTTCTTTTCAAATCCACATAACACATACTCAAGGATAGACCACATGTTAGGCCACAAAGACAGCATCAAAAAATTCAAGAGCATTGAAATCATCCCAAGTATCTTCTCAGACCACAGTGGAGTAAAACTAACTTTTAACAACAAACGGAAAATTATTAAAAGACATAGAATTTGGAAACTAAACAACATGCTCCTTAAGAACCACTGGGTCAGAGACTCACTCAAACAGGAAATTCAAATGTTCCTGGAAACTAAGGAAAATGAAGACACAAACTATCAAAATATTTGGGACACAGCGAAAGCAGTACTGAGAGGGAAACTTATAGCCATACAATCACATATTAAACACCAAGAAGAAGACCAAATGAACGACCTTACAACACACCTCAAGGACTTAGAGGAAGAGGAACAAAGGAACCCTAAAGCAACCAGAAGGACAGAAATCACTAAAGTTAGAGCAGAAATAAACAACATCAAAAATAAAAGAACCATACAAAAGATCAATGAAGCCAAATGTTGGTTCTTTGAAAGATTAAATAAAATTGACAAACACCTAGCCAGACTCACCAAACAAAAAAGAGAGAAGACTCAAATTAATAGAATTGTAAACAATGCAGGAGATATCACAACTGACACCACAGAAATCCAGAGAATTCTGCGAAACTTCTATAAAGAACTATATGCCACCAAGCTAGAGAATCTGGAAGAAATGGAACAATTCCTAGAAACCTATGCACTTCCAAAACTGAACCAAGAAGAACTACAAAATCTAAATGCACCAATCACAGACAAAGAAATTGAAACCGTTATTAAGAATCTCCCCAACAACAAAAGTCCTGGACCAGATGGCTTCACAAACGAATTCTACAAAACTTTCAGGAAACAGTTAATACCCATACTTCTGAAGCTTTTCCATAAGATTGAAGAAACAGGAATACTCCCTTCCACCTTTTATGAAGCCAACATCACCCTGATACCAAAAGCTGATAGGGACAGAACAGAAAAGGAAAACTACAGACCAATATCTCTGATGAACATAAATGCCAAAATATTAAACAAGATCTTGTCCAACCGGATACAGCAACACATCAAAAAGATTGTTCATCATGACCAAGTGGGATTCATCCCAGGAATGCAAGGCTGGTTCAGCATCCGTAAATCAATCAATGTCATTCATCACATCAATAAAAGCAAAGCCAAAAACCACATGATTATATCAATAGATGCAGAGAAAGCCTTTGACAAAATCCAACACCCATTCATACTCAAAACTCTACAAAAAATGGGAATAGATGGGAAATTCCTCAAGATAGTGGAGTCTATATATAGCAAACCTACAGCCAACATCATACTCAATGGACAGAAGCTGAAAGCATTCCACCTCAGATCGGGGACTAGACAGGGCTGTCTACTGTCACCATTCCTCTTCAACATAGTATTGGAAGTTCTTGCCATAGCAATCAGGCAAGAGAAAGAAATCAAAGGGATACAGATTGGAAGGGAAGAAGTCAAGCTCTCACTATTTGCAGATGATATGATAGTATACATAGAAAGACCTAAAGAATCCAGTAGAAAATTACTGGAAGTTGTTAGGCAATATAGCAAGGTATCAGGCTACAAAATCAATGTACAAAAATCAGTGGCATTTCTTTATGCAAACACTAAATCTGAAGAAGAAGACATCCAGAAATCACTCCCATTTACTGTTTCAGCAAAATCAATCAAATACCTAGGAATAAAGTTGACCAAAGAAGTGAAAGACTTGTATACTGAAAACTATGAGTCGCTACTCAAGGAGATAGAAACTGATACCAAGAAATGGAAAGATAGCCCATGCTCATGGATTGGAAGAATAAATATCATCAAAATGAATATTCTCCCCAGAGCCATATACAAATTTAATGCAATACTCACCAAAGTTCCACCAGGCTTCTTTAAGAGAATAGAACAAACACTACAATCATTTATCTGGAACCTGAAAACACCTAGAATTGCCAAAACCATCTTAAGGAAAATAAACAGAAATGGAGGCATCACACTCCCAGACCTTAAACTATATTATAAAGCCATCATCATCAAAACAGCATGGTACTGGAACAAAAATAGGCACACAGACCAATGGAACAGACTTGAAAGCCCAGAAGTAAATCCCAACACCTATGGGCATCTAATCTTTGATAAGGGGGCCCAAAGGATTAAATGGAAAAAGGAGGCTCTCTTCAATAAATGGTGCTGGGAAAACTGGGTTGAAACATGCAGAAGAATGAAATTGAACCACTTTATCTCACCAGAAACAAAAATCAACTCCAAATGGATCAAAGACCTAGATGTCAGACCAGAAACAATCAAATACTTAGAGGAAAACATTGGTAAAACACTTTCCCAACTACACCTCAAGGACATCTTTAATGAATCAAACCCAATTGCAAGGAAGACCAAAGCAGAAAAAAACCAATGGGACTACATCAAATTGAAAAGCTTCTGCACATCCAAAGAAACTATTAAACAAATAGAGAGACCCCTCACAGAATGGGAGAAGATCTTCACATGCCAGACATCAGATAAGAAACTAATCACCAAAATATAGAAAGAGCTCAGCAAACTTAGCCGCAAAAAAGCAAATAACCCCATCCAAAAATGGGCAGAGGAAATGAACAAAACATTCACCACAGAGGAGATCCAAAAGGCTAACAAACATATGAAAAACTGCTCTAGGTCACTGATTGTCAGAGAAATGCAAATTAAGACAACACTAAGATACCACCTCACTCCTGTAAGAATGGCATACATCAAAAAGGACAGCAGCAACAAATGCTGGAGAGGATGTGGGGACAGAGGAACCCTTTTACATTGCTGGTGGGAAAGTAAATTGGTACAGCCTCTGTGGAGAGCAGTCTGGAAAACTCTCAGAAGGCTAGACATAGACCTTCCATATGACCCAATAATTCCTCTCCTGGGGTTATACCCCAAGGACTCCATAACACCCAACCAAAAAGAGGTGTGTACTCTATGTTCATAGCAGCACAATTCATAATAGCTAAAACCTGGAAGCAGCCCAGGTGCCCAACAACAGATGAGTGGCTGAGAAAGCTGTGGTATATATACACAATGGAATACTATGCAGCTATCAAGAACAATGAACCCACCTTCTCTGACCCATCTTGGACAGAGCTAGAAGGAATTATGTTAAGTGAACTTTGTCAGAAAGATAAAGATGAGTACGGGATGATCCCACTCATCAACAGAAGCTGACTTAGAAGATCTGAAAGGGAAACTAAAAGCAGGACCTGATCAAATTGTAAGTAGGGCACCAAAGTAAAAACCCAGTGCTGAGGGGTAGACATGTAGCTTCCTGGGCCAGTGGGGGGTGGGAGTGGGCGGGAGGGATGGGTCACAGTCCTTTGGTGGTGGGAATGGTGTTTATGTACACTCCTAGCAAAATGTAGACATATAAATCAGTAGTTAATTAATATGAGAGGGGGAAATCAATTGTATGTCTCAAAGTTTCTCAGAAGACAAACTGAATCTTTTTAATATATAGGCTATGTATTTGACATGCGGACTCTCTCAAAAGCCTAGACCAAGTAGATTAGAAGCTTCCAATAGCACAGCTATATACAAGATACTGGGTACTGTACAGCAAACCATAACAAAGGGACTTTTCAAAGTTAACCCAATTAACAAATAATGTGATGATAATATTAACTATTGATTGTCTTTTTGAACCCTAAGACAGCAGGAACCTCACATCTTCACTATAGAGCCCCTACTTCCCCCAGTCCTGGCACCCTTGGATAGGGCCCACTTTCCCGTATGCATCTCCCAATCCAAACCAAATAATATTGCATCCGCCGATCACAACCTAACCAAAGCAACGATTGCCACTTCAACATGCTTCACCTCAGACTGTATCCAGAGACTTCACGTGTGGAATGACAACCCTTCAGCTTCATTACTCGGGTGAGACCTTTCCTTTAATAGTACACTCTAATTTCATCTCAGGTAGTTCACTTTCTAACAAAGTCCCATAACCTAGATATACACCAGTTTCTGTGAGAGAGAGCTTATGTGCACACATATCCATAAACTACTGCAAAATATATACCTGAAAGCAGGATTACACTAGAGTTTGCAGTGAGTACCTCCCTAACACTTCCTCTCCACTATTCCAAGCTTGGGATCCATGATTGCTCAACAAATTGTTTGGCTTCATATGTTAACTCTCTTTTCAATCACCAGGTTCCAGATGCCACCAGGATGCTGGCTAGGCTTCCCTGGATTGAAGACCCCACCAATGTGTCCTGGAGCTCAGCTTCCCCAGAGACACACCCTACTAGGGAAAGAGAGAGGCAGACTGGGGGTATGGACCGACCAGTCAACGCCCATGTTCAGCGGGGAAGCAATTACAGAAGCCAGACCCTCTACCTTCTGCAACCCTCAACGACCCTGGGTCCATGCTCCCAGAGGGATAGAGAATGGGAAAGCTACCATGGGAGGGGGTGGGTTATGGGGATTGGGTGGTGGGAATTGTGTGGAGTTGTACCCCTCCTACCTTATGCTTTTGTTCACTAATCCTTTCTTAAATAAAAAATTAAAAAAAAATAATAGTGATAATAATGATAATAATAATAATAATGGAAGGAAGAAAAAGAATAAAGAAAGGAATTGAAAGAGACAAAGTTTCTTTCAGTGTGATGGAGACTGGACTTGAACCTAAATAGCACACTATAAGTAAGCTATTTCACTGACCCTCAATTTGTAAGGAACCTCTAATTGTAAGGGTAGCTGGAGTAAAAGATTCACCTCCTTGCCTCCTTAAGTTGGCTTTGAAATCTACCTCCTTTCCAGAACTCCTCATATGATCACTAGAATTATACCTGTCTTATAGTTCACGTTTTTTTTTTCCCCACCCATTCTTCTTCTCATTTCTCTTTACAGATTTTGTTCCCAAGAACACTGCCCAGTAAAAAAGTCCTGCACACAAATAAGCTCTCCCCTCAACACAAGCAAATAATGGTTCCTTGCAATGAGGTGGTAGTAGGATGCTATTAAAAGATGAAATAGTATGCCCAAGATCCAGAGGTATTGGAGACATTAAATGTCTTTTACAAAGACTGAAATATGGGGAGTTGGGCTGTAGCGCAGCGGGTTGAGCGCAGGTGGCGCAAAGCACAAGGACCGGCATAAGGATCCCGGTTCGAACCCCGGCTCCCCGCCTGCAGGGGAGTCGCTTCACAGGCCGTGAAGCAGGTCTGCAGGTGTCTATCTTTCTCTCCTCCTCTCTGTCTTCCCCTCCCCTCTCCATTTCTCTCTGTCCTATCCAACAACGACAACAACAATAATAACTACAACAATAGAACAACAAAGGCAACAAAAGGGAATAAATAAATAAAATAAATATTAAAGACTGAAATATGGTGAGTGAAGTGAGTAGAACAGACATGATTTCAAAAAGAGCCAAACACTTGTGATCCATGTTAAGCCTATGGGGAGACTGGACTCTATTCCAAAGTCAATGAGAAGACATAGGAAGTTATAAATTATGGGACACACATGATCTAGTTTTCTAATTTCTGTTTAGAGATATCATTTTGACTGCAGTGTGGCACACTAATTAAAACTTTGGTTATCATTGACTATTGTATTTTTATTAGTATGTTGAAGTAACTCATAGCTTCCTTATACAATCTAAATTTCTGCAGAATCATGGGAAATTTATGTCCTTTTAGAAAGTCATGTAATGAACATCAATATTGTGAAAAAGTAAAACAGAAACAAAACCTCTGAAGAAATTTAATCATAGTCCTTATGTCCTTTTTTTAAAAAAAAAAACCCAATTCACATTTTTACTGACTACCAATTACTTGTCAGAGTGCACTAGAATATTTAGTGTTATGAATGAGTAGACAAAATCAAAGACAAAAATTCCAAGAAAAAGGTCATGGCTTTTTCATTATTCTATCAGTATAGTGTCGGGCAAGGAGTGAATGCTCAATAAAAGATGAAATTAAATAATGTGTCTCATAGACACTGGAAAATTACTTAGTATTCATAATTGTAAAATGTGGATAAAATTAGCCCTCAAGAGCACTATAGGGGTAAGTAATATAATGTAGGTAAAACAAATGTTTAGTGGCTTAACAATAAAATAAAAATGCTAACTACTCAAATGATTATGACCAAACTTCCACTATTTCTCTCTGGCCCCTTAACTGTGTAATGCAACTTCACAGGAAAAATGTGACTTTCTAATCCATTAAAAAGATTTGTGTACTTATTAGTTCATACAACAGATAACAGATTGACGACATCCTAAGTTCCAGGTAGTGGGTTAGATAGTGGGGAATAGAACAGACATGACCTCAGTTCTTGTGGAGTCTATAGAAGGGAGATATTATATAAAGAAAGTTTCATGAATTGCTGTCCATTCTGTTATTAGAAAGAAGCTAACTTCTTTTGGTGGTGGGAATGGTGTTCATGTACAAAACCAAAAGAAATAGACTTAAAAAAATTTAAAAAGAAATAAGCTAACAATAGTAGAAAGAAAATTATTCTCTGAGGATATTTGATATTAAGATATTAATTAATGATATTAAGAATAGAAGATAAAGCATTCTGAGAATTAGGAAAATCCTATACAAAGACTCAGGAATAGTATACAACTTTGGCTCCTTTCATATGGCAGAGTGGAGAGAAATGAGCCTAAAACAGAGACAGGGGCAGATGCTGAAGGGACTTAACTGCCACATGATCTTCCTTTATTCAGGCCAAAGGTACATTACCTGAAGACTGAGTTCCCTCTGAATGTATAAGAAGAGTTCATGATGCCTGTGAAATATGAAGGCAGGTAAATTACGGTCTCAATCATATCAAAACCATAGAAGTTGGTTATTTTTTTCTTTTGGGTCATTATAATAGAAGAATGATGAGGAGGAGGAGGAGGAGAAGGAGGAGAAAGAAGGAGAAGGAGAAGGAGAAGGAGAAGGAGAAGGAGAAGGAGAAGGAGGAGAAGAAGGAATGCATATTGGGACCTAGAAGGTAGCTTATTCAGTAGATTTTACACCACCATGTGCGAGGACCCAGGTTCAAGGCTTCAGCTACCTAGGAGAACCTGCAATGAGGAAGTTCTACAAGTGGTGGGGAGGATTCTTGTGGTTTCTTTCTTGTCTTTTCTTTCTTTCTTTCTTTCTTTCTTTCTTTCTTTCTTTCTTTCTTTCTTTCTTTCCCTCACCTTCTATCTGAAAGGAAAAAAAAGAGCAGTAGAATCAAGCAGGTATGAAGCCATAGTAAACACTCTGGCAAAAACAATAAGAAAAACATATAACAAAAGTATGTATACATTTCAGACGTATATTGCATATATTTTATTTATATTTCCACTTTCAGACAAAATGAAATGATTCAAAAGGTGCTTCTTTTTTACTATCTCTCCCACTTTTTTTTTTTTTAAATCAAATGTAGTTCTTTCAGTGGAAACAATAATTGGGAGTGGGATAATTTAATAGAGAGATGCTGTGGTGGCTTCTCAGGAGATATGGAGAATTTAGAGTGTCATAAGTGTTTGGATTTGCTCACTGAGACTTTCAGTTCTCTCTCAGTGATTAGAACAAAGTCTGTTCTGGAATACAGCATTTAAACAGCAGGATTGGCTTTGCTATCTTTTAGTATGGTGAAGGCTTAATTAACATTTGAAAATACTTTGAGATCTTTGGATAAAAGTGTTCTGGGAGCATGAAGTGTTATTATCTTTGGAATGATAGAGGTCATGTGACAAAGGAAGTGGCTTTGAAGGAAAAGAAAACCTTTCATCAGGCAAACTCCTTGGGGTGGTTTGAGCCTGTTTTGAGTGACTCAACATGCCCTTGTCATCTCTCTCTAGACCATGAATGAAAGGAATAACTTGGCCTACAGCTTAGCAACTGCCATCATCATTAACTGAAAGAATTTTGTAAGCATGTTCACTAAATATAATACAAATTATGTAGCATCCTAAAGTATTTGACTCTTTATAAGCATGGGACAAATTCTAACAGTTACTTTCTATGGTTGTTCTACTTAGAAATACAATTTGAGCAGCCGAGCTTGTTTGCTGTGAAATTAATATCTTAACCAACGTTCAAAGTTCAGTATTCTTCAGTGATAAATAAATCTTAACTTTGACAAAAATACTTGCTAAAGATCAAAATAAATGTGAACCATTACTGTTGAGATGTTAATGTGAGTGCATTATTTAGTGCCTGGGACCCTTCCTGCCTAGGACCTTTTCTGGCAAATGACATTGGTTCATGGTTGGGTAATCCCTCTCTCACTTTGCCAATAAGGATTCAAACTAGAATTTGAGCTTCATAACTTCTACTTCCCTAATGAGTTCCTCAGGCATTCAAAGAACACATTTACAATTTTTTAATTTTATTAATTTAATGAGAGAGAGACTGTGGAGAGCACAACTCAACTCTGGTTTACAGTGGTGTTGGGGATTGAACCTGGGACCTCAGAACCTCAGACATGAAAGTCTTTTGCATAACCACTATGCTGTCTGTCCAGCCAAAAGAGCACACTCTGAATTAGTTCCAATTTATTTAAGGGCAGAAGTGCAGAAAAAAAAAAAGTCAACTTGTTACTACTTCCATGACCTTGTATGTCTTTATAATACTTCCTAGAAATAAACAAGTGGAGACAGAAGTAGGAAGAAGTGACTGATAGGAATGTGGCTCACTTGAGAAAAGCATATTTTTGAGGAAAATATGTGTCAAACCTAACCTGTCTGTACAATTGTAAAGTCTCTTTCTCTCTTTCTCCTTCCCTTTCCCGCTCGCTCCCTCTCACATTCCTTTATTTAAAGAGAGGAGAATGGTAGTGCAGCGGGTTAAGCACACGTGGCACAAAGGGCAAGGACCAGCGTAAGGATCCTGGTTCGAGCCCCCCGACTTCCCACCTGCAGGGGAGTCGCTTCACAGGTGGTGAAGTAGGTCTGCAGGTGTCTGTCTTTCTCTCCCCCTCTCTGTCTTCCCCTTCTCTCTCCATTTCTCTGTACTAACAACAGCGACGGCATCAATAACAACAATAATAACTACAGCAACAATAAAAAACAAAGGGCGACAAAAGGGAAAAATATAAATATAAAAAAAATTTTTAAAAAAGAGAGGAGAGAATGGAAAGAACATAAGGAAAGAAGCTGAGAGAGTAGAGCTGAGCAGCGTTCCAGAAAATGCAGTACCAGAGACCCAAAACTGACCTCTATAAGTCTGCTGAAACACATCCTTGGCCAGAGTTGTTGTCATTATTATCATTATTATTATTAGACACCAGCCTCAAAGAAAAGACATTTTGGGAACTGGCACATAGGTGAAGAGAGAATGAAGATGGGTATAGGTTGGAGGGTAAAAGGTGCAAGGTGGGAGACTGCAGAGGCCCCACGAGCATACCTAGAAATCTCTGGTCAAGCCAAGGAGAGAACAAGCCTGGAAGGTTCCCTGATGTTTAGTTATGCCTGTGGGTTGGGAGCACCTGGGCCAGGGAGGGCTAGGCCCAGGATATGGTGGGGTCTAGCACCAAGGTGACCTAATTAAGAGCTCATTACATCAACCCATCCTATTAATGGAAGTTCCACATGCAGGAGCCCTTCTTACTTATGCAGCCTGAAGTTCAGCTTCTGCATGTATACTGGAAACTCAAGTCAACCCCCACCCACCCGCCTAGCAGGTAACGTTTCTTTCTGGGCTATTTCACATTATAGTACATTAGTTCATCCACCATGAACCATTTTAACAAAGAAAATTTTTAGTTATCACAAGGGGATTATAGCAGGGGATAAGTAATAATATGTCCTTCACCCTAATAATAAATAAATAAATCTTCCTTGACAACATGCCTTTCCTGTCCTGCTTGCCTTTTAAATATTTCACTGGTAGGATTTTTAATTTTTTCTTTGTGATTTATAGTGTGGTTCAAGACTGTATACTGGTGGGATTTTGAAATTACTATAGTTAGACTGTGGTACTGATCTTTCTCTTTCTTTCTTCCTTCCTTCCTTTCTTTCTTTCTTTCTTTCTTTCTTTCTTTCTTTCTTTCTTTCTTTCTTTCTTTCTTTCTTCTTTCTCTCTTTCCATAATTGTTAGTGACCTTGACAGAAAAATCTCAGAACTTGTTAAGTATAAAGTTTGTAAATGATACTATTGTTTGGGAAGTGGGGGGTGGAGTTGGGGTGGGAGCAGAGGGTTTATCTAGGCAGAGAAAGAGAGAGAAAGAGAGAGGAGAATACACCCTAACCAGGCTCAAATTAACTGAAATGGATCAAAGTAAACAGAGACATCTAAAAGCTTTTGTAAGTTAAAAGTGGCTATCTGTTGCAGGTCTTGCCTCATTAACTGCTGATTGAAGCTCTGCTTGGCCCTCTGGGATACCTAACACCTCAGGCTTATCACCAGATGAACCTCTGTTAGGTGATTTTACCTCTCCCTGTGTTGCCTTGCACAGCTCCTTGACCTCAGCCTTCTTACAAATGTTTACCTTTCCTACCAGGCAAAGGGAATAAAGGTTTGTCCTTGGGAATCTTCTTTGGAATTTCACATCTAGCCAATGAGGAATTCCCAGTCAAGAGAAATGGAAGCCATAGTTGTGGCATCTTTGTAGATCTGTATTTTGAAAAGTTAGACTTGCAGATCTGGTATTTTAATAAAGTCTCTGTACAATAATATGCATGAGGAAGAGTCCACAGTTTTTTTTTTGTTTGTTTGTTTGTTTTTTTACTCACTCTTGGATGCTGGCCTCTTTTCCATTTGTAAAATGGTGAAAGGTGACAATTAGGCCATATGCTTTAAGATACAGATAGCTCTTGACACCAGTGGTTTCAGCCCTTCATCATGTCATTTAGCTGGGAGAGGGAGCTGGGATTGAGACGGTTGTCTAGGAACACAAGAGAAAACAGTAGTGGGGATAGCTTTGGAGGGGGTGGGGAAGAAGACTAGGGTTCTTTGAGTTGGACCAGATAGGTCTCTGCATAGAGTAATATTACAGCTCTTTCTCTCATAAACAAGCTGCATGCCTGCTTCTAAAGACCCATCTGGCATAGCTTTGAGAATGGCAATAATTACAAGCTGATGATGGACACGGAAAAAAAAAAAGCCCTGCTGAGCTAACTCATAAGGAAGTACAGGCCAGGACTGCAGGGAAATTACAGGCTGAAAACCTTTCTAGTTTAGGCCTTTTGGTGTTCTTAATCACAGACTTTAAATGTTGTAATAAACACTGTTGCATTTTATTGACCAACTCCCATGACAGGCAAATCTTTTTCATTTTATTTTATTTTTACCATTTGCTCTTTGTAAGGCTGCTCAGCAGTGTCTGTCTGGTTCATGTCAATAGGTCTTTTGCTTTTTTGCGTATAGGAAAATGTGGGTGACTTTTTATTTAGTTCATAGATATTTGCTTTTAAAAAAAAAATGCTCTCTGTAGTCTATTGTTGAAATTCCAGGCTCCATACAGTTGTGTAAGACAGAATCTTTGTATAAGATTAGTTCTGTCAATCAAGAAGATTGAAGAGAGTAAGAAGAACAAATCTGGTGAAACTATGGTTCTTTATAATCAAGTAGTGCTTATTATTTAGGAACAAGTAAAGGTTCAAGTTAAATAATATCTTGTTAGATTAACATTAAATTATTATCTTGTTTGTAGAGATAATCTGTGTCTCAAGGATGAATTTGATATGAAAGAATGATATTTTTAAAAGGTTTGAAGCCTACTATTTTGCAGGTGAATCTAAAACATTTTTCTCTTCTCAGACTTTTTATAACAATAGAAAAATTATACTTGGAAGAAGGAAATAGAAATGATAAAAAAATTTTATTTCTTCCAAAATATTGTTAGCCTTAAAATCTATAACTTTAAATGTAAAAGTATGGCAGAGTAGGTCTTGAATAGATTTTGATATCTAATGTGGAGATTATTCTAGATCAACTCATCAGTTTCCATGAAAAGATCTTGATTTTATTTATTTAAAAATCAGGTTAAAATGTCAAAATAACAGTATAAATTGGGATTTTTCTCTAAATTAACCTTCAAAAAGTAAATTAACCATTTAAGTTCTCATCAGAAGTACTTTTTGAATGTTAAAGCAGAATATGTAAAATGTATTATTCTTTAAGTACTAAATAATTGCTTTTGTAAATTATATTAAGTCCTTTCTTTGCAACACTTCTCTCATATTCTTTGAAGATTTGTATATTTTATTATTTGGGCTTTGCATCCTGACTACCCCAGATGACTTGTTTAATTTGATCTTTTGCATTTGATTACTTGCTTAAATAATTTACAAAGCATAAAGCGTGGGTGTCTATCAAATCAGAGTAATGAAATAGTTGTGTATAGAGGGTACACAGGTGGAGAACCTTAGCTAGTTGCCAGGGCTCTAAGATTAGATTTAAGTCCCATGGTGGAAAGTCACCACAGCCAGTCACTATACAATTGATCAGAAGGGTGAACACACACATATGGCATTCTAAGCTAGAACAGTGTCAAGTTTGTGCCCCATCCATTCCAAGTTTCAAGGAGTATTTATTTATAAAATGTACGCATTATATGACATTGTTCAGACAAAGCAATAGGTGGCAGACAAAGATCAAAATACATATTTAAGGGGAAAAAAAAACATCAGGTTAAGGGTGTCCTTGAAACTGTCATTATACAATTGTCATAATGTTAGGTGCCATAATGTTTTGCCATAAGACACTGAGTTTATTCCAATTATCCCATGTACAATCTCCAGACTCTTAGGGCAGCAGTCAGACATCAGATTTATGGGTTATCCCTGTGCATTCCAACCCTCTACTGCATGTGGTCAGGAATCTCCAAAATATCTAAACTTGCTTTAGAGCAGGATTTTGTGATAATGAAACAGAGCCTGAAATACAGGTCTTATGGTTTATTTTAGTCAAAAGAATGTATTTTGTAGACAAGTAACTTATTTTGCAAACATAGATTCCAAAGTAACAATTAGTAGGATTTCCAATAACAAGTATCAGGAAGTCAGTGATCAGAAAACTTCTATAACAGTTGTACAATGGAAATTTATCAATATAAGCACAATATTTTGTCCTTTGATAAGTAAAGCATTGCTTTACCTGAAACTCTCTTATCAATGAGAAATTATTTCTTTATATCTAACTCTCTTTTGCCTATACAGACTGGATTTGTTCCTAACAAAAGAAGCATGAATTGGTGGAAACTATATATTAAATGCAAGACTATTTGTCTAGTTTTCATTAGGTTGCTGAGTGAAAAGCCTCAATTCTCTCTTTTCCCAAGGTACTCAGATATCCATGAAGTCTCCATCATCCCACACTATCGCTTCTCTCATGGTGCACAATTCATCTTTAAAGAATTCAACACTTGCTGGTCTTTAGAAAACTGTCAGCAATGACAGCAACCAGGGATGCTGACATGCCTTATTGTTTACAAAGGATGAGCACAACAGGCCTCTCAGATGACTTGATAAGCCCTGTTAACTCCTCTCTCTCTCTGATTCTGGTCCCTCTGGACCTGCTGTCTTTCATGGGCGAGCTAAAGACACAAGTATCAAAACTTGATCTAAACAGGGACAAGTCAGCAAACACAGAGGCTAAGATAAACTAGGTCTGCTCAAGGTTGCTTTGTAAACACTAAGAACAGAAAGAACAAGAATATCTTAGTCCCTGATTTGGTATATGTATACAGGTTTTTATTTTATACTTTGAGGAAAAAAAAGTTTGAGGAAAAAAAAGTTTGAGAAAAAAAAGTTCCTGGAATAGCATTAAGCTAAATAAATGGATCATTGTCATGCTATTTAATATTTAAACTCTTTTATCTCCGGTTTTCTAGAAATTGAAACTGATGTTATAAGTAAATTAAGTTCAGCTTTTTGTTTATTTGTATTTTAAGTATATCTTGGTAATTGTACAAATGTTCAAGCTTTCCCTCATCATGTTTATAAAGAGAAAGTTTCTTATCAGAAAAGGACCTAAGAAAATTAAAATCCATCTTCCCCTTTCCCTTTGTTGCTTTTTAGCATTTAACAGTGGAGGGAAAAAAAGAAAAGTTTTGTGTGTTTTTGTTGCCCTTGGATCAATGCTTTTGTTAGTTGATATAGATCATAGATAGATCATAAATACACCAGGTATATTGTGTTCTGTAAACTCTTTGTAACTGGGACAATGCTATTATCTTTCTTTCTTTTCTTCTTTTATTTTAAAAAGGATTAATTTACAAAACCATAGGGTAGGAGGGGTACAATACCACACAATTCCCACCACCCAATCTCCATTTCCCACGCCCTCTCCTGATAGCTTTCCCATTCTCTATCCCTCTGGGAGCATGGACCCAGGGTCATTGTGGGTTGCAGAAGGTAGAAGGTCTGGCTTCTGTAATTGCTTCCCCGATGAACATGGGCGTTGACTGGTCGGTCCATATTCCCAGTCTGCCTCTCTCTTTCCCTAGTAGGGTGGGTCTCTGGGGAAGCGGAACTCCAGGACACATTGGTGGGGTCTTCAGACTAGGGAAGCCTGGCCGGCTTCCTGATGACATCTGGAACCTGGTGACTGAAAAGAGAGTTAACATACGAAGCCAAACAAATTGTTGAGCGATCATGGACCCAAAGCTTGGAATAGTGGAGAGGAAGTGTTAGGGGGTTACTCACTGCAAACTCTAGTGGACTTCTGCTTTCAGATATATATTTCGCAGTAGTTTACGGATAAGTGTGAACATAAGCTCTCTCTCACAGAAACTGGTGTATATATAGGTTTTGGGACTTTGTTACAAAGTGAACCACCTGAGATGGAATTAGAGTATACTATGAAAGGAAAGGTCTCACCTGAGTAATGAGGCTGAAGGGTTGTCATTCCACATGTGAAGTCTCTGGACACAGTCTGAAGTGAAGCATGTTGAGGTAGCAATCGTTGTGTTGGTTACGTTGTGATTGGCAGATGCAATATTATTTTATATGGATTGGGAGAGGCATACGGGAAAGTGGACCCTATCCAAGGGTTCCAAGACTGGGGGAAGTAGAGGCTCTATAGTGGAGATGTGAGGTTCCTGCTGTCTTAGGGTTCAAAAAGACAATCGATAGTTAATGTTATCATCACATTATTTGGTAATTGGGTTAACTTTGAAAAGTCCTTTTGATATGGTTTGCTGTACAGTACCCAGTATCTTGTATATAGCTGTGCTATTGGTTGCTTCTGATCTACTTGGTCTAGGCTTTTGAGAGAGTTTGCATATCAATTACACAGCCTATATATTGAAAAGATTCAGTTTGTGTTTTGAAAAACTTCGAGACATTCAATTAATTTTCCCCTTCGTATTAATTAACTAGTGATTTATATGACATTTTACTAGGAGTGTACATAAACACCATTCCCACCACCAAAAGACTGTGACCCATCCCTCCCACCCACTGCCACCCCCCACTGGCCCAGGAAGTTGCATGTCTACCCCTCACCACAGGGTTTTTACTTTGATGCCCTACTTTCAATTTGGTCAGGTACTGCTTTTAGTTTCCCTTTCAGATCTTCTTACTCAACTTCTGTTGATGAGTGGGATCATCCCATACTCATCTTTATCTTTCTGACTTAGTTCACTTAACATAATTCCTTCTATCTCTGTCCAATATTGGTCAGAGAAGGTGGGTTCATTGTTCTTGATAGCTGCATAGTATTCCATTGTGTATATATACCACAGCTTTCTCAGCCACCCATCTGTTGTTGGGCACCTGGGTTGCTTCCAGGCTTTAGCTATTATGAACTGTGCTGCTATGAACATAGGAGTACACACCTCTTTTGGTTGGGTGTTATGGAGTCCTTGGGGTATAACCCCAGGAGAGGAATTACTGGATCATATGGAAGGTCCATGTCTAGCCTTCTGAGAGTTTTCCAGACTGCTCTCCACAGAGGCTGTACCAATTTACATTCCCACCAGCAATGTAAAAGGGTTGCTCTGTCCCCACAACCTCTCCAGCATTTGTTGCTGCTTTCCTTTTTGATGTATGCCATTCTTACAGGAGTGAGGTGGTATCTTAGTGTTGTCTTAATTTACATTTCACTGACAATCAGTGACCTAGAGCAGTTTTTCATATGTTTGTTAGTCTTTTGGATCTCCTCTGTAGTGAATGTTTTGTTCATATCCTCTGCCCATTTTTGGATGGGGTCATTTGCTTTTTTGGTGCTAAGTTTGCTGAGCTCTTTCTATATTTTGGTGATTAGTTTCTTGTCTGATGTCTGGCATGTGAAGATCTTCTCCCATTCTGTGAGGGGTCTCTTTGTTTGTTTAATAGTTTCTTTGGATGTGCAGAAGCTTTTCAATTTGATTTAGTCCCATTGGTTTGTTTCTGCTTTAGTCTTCCTTGCAATTGGGTTTGATTCATCAAAGATGTCCTTGAGGTGTAGTTGGGAAACTGTTTTACCAATGTTTTCCTCTAAGTATTTGATTGCTTCTGGTCTGACATCTAGGTCTTTGATCCATTTGGAGTTGATTTTTGTTTCTGGTGTGATAAAGTGGTTCAGTTTCATTCTTTTGCATGTTACAACCCAGTTTTCCCAGCACCATTTACTGAAGAGAGCCTCCTTCTTCCATTTAATCCTTTGGGCCTCCTTATCAAAGATTAGATGTCCATAGGTGTGGGGATTTACTTCTGGGCTTTCAATTCTGTTCCACTGGTCTGTGTGCCTATTTTTGTTCCAGTACCATGCTGTTTTGATGATGATGGCTTTATAATATAGTTTAAGGTCTGGGAGTGTGATGCCTCCATTTCTGTTTCTTTTCCTCAAGATGGTTTTGGCAATTCTAGATGTTTTCAGGTTCCAGATACATGATTGTAGTGTTTGTTCTATTCTCTTAAAGAAGCTTGGTGGAACTTTGATGGGTATTGCATAAAATTTGTATATGGCTCTGGAGAGAATATTCATTTTGATGATATTTGTTCTTCCAATCCATGAGCATGGGATATCTTTCCATTTCTTGGTATCAGTTTCTATTTTTTTGCGTAGCAACTCATAGTTTTCAGTATACAAGTCTATCACTTCTTTGGTCAAGTTATTCCTAGGTATTTGATTGATTTTGCTGAAACAGTAAATGGGAGTGATTTCTGGATGTCTTCTTCTTCAGATTTGGTGTTTGCATAAAGAAATGCCACTGATTTTTGTACATTGATTTTGTAGCCTGATACATTGCTATATTGCCTAATAACTTCCAGTACTTTTCTGCTGGATACTTTAGGTTTTTCTATGTATACTATCATATCATCTGCAGATAGTGAGAGCTTGACTTCTTCCCTTCCAATCTGTATTCCTTTGATTTCTTTCTCTTGCCTGATTGCTATGGCAAGAATTTCCAATACTATGTTGAAGAGCAACGGTGACAGTGGACAGCCCTGTCTAGTCCACATCTGAGGGGGAATGCTTTTAGCTTCTGTCCATTGAGTATGATGTTGGCTGTAGGTTTGCTATATATAGACTCCACTATCTTGAGGAATTTCCCATCTATTCCCATTTTTTGTAGAGTTTTGAGCATGAATGGGTGTTGGATTTTGTCAAAGGCTTTCTCTGCATCTATTGAGATAATCATGTGGTTTTTGGCTTTGCTTTTCTTGATGTGGTGAATGACATTGATTGACTTACGGATGTTGAACCAGCCTTGTATTCCTGGGATGAATCCCACTTGGTCGTGATGAACAATCTTTTTGATATGCTGCTGTATCTGGTTGGCCAAGATCTTGTTTAATATTTTGTCATATATGTTCATCAGAGATATTGGTCTATAGTTTTCCTTTTTTGTTCTGTCCCTATCAGCTTTTGGTATCAGTGTGATGTTGGCTTCATAGAAGGTAGAAGGGAGTATTCCTGTTTCTTCAATCTTATGGAAAAGCTTCAGAATTCTCAGTGTGATGTTGGCTATCAGTGTGATGTTGGCTTCATAGAAGGTGGAAGGGAGTATTCCTGTTTTTTCAATCTTATGGAAAATCTTCAGAAGTATGGGTACTAACTGTTTCCTGAAAGTTTTGTCGAATTTGTTTGTGAAGCCTCTGGTCCAGGACTTTTGTTTTGAGGAGATTCTTAATAACGGTTTCAATTTCTTTGTCTGTTATTGGTGCATTTATATTTTGTAGTTTTTCTTGGTTCAGTTTTGGAAGGGCATATGCTTCTAGGAATTGTTCCATTTCTTCCAGATTCTCTAGCTTGGTGGCATATAGTTCTTTAGAGAAGTTTCGCATAATTCTCTGGATTTCTGTGGTGTCAGTTGTGATATCTCCTCTATCCTTTACAATTCTATTAATTTGAGTCTTCTCTCTTTTTTGTTTGGTGAGTCTGGCTAGGGGTTTGTCAATTTTGTTTAATCTTTCAAAGAACCAACATTTGGCTTCATTGATTTTTTTGTATGGTTCTTTTATTTTCGATGTTGTTTATTTCTGCTCAAACTTTAGTGATTTCTGTCCTTCTGGTTGCTTTAGGGTTCCTTTCTTCCTCTAAGTCCTTGAGGTGTGCAGTAAGGTCATTCATTTGAGCTTTTTCTTGTTGTTTAATATGTGATTGTATGGCTATAAGTTTCCCTCTCAGCACTGCTTTAGCTGTGTCCCAAATATTTTGATAGGTTTTGTCTTCATTTTCATTTGTTTCCAGGAACATTTGAATTTCCTGCTTGAGTGAATCTCTGTCCCAGTGGTTCTTAAGGAGTATGTTGTTTAGTTTCCAAATTCTGTGACTTTTAATAATTGTCTGTTTGTTGTTAAATGTTAGTTTTACTCCACTGTGGTCTGAGAAGATACTTGGGATGATTTCGCTGTTCTTGAATTTTTTGATGTTGTCTTTGTGGCCTAACATGTGGTCTATCCTTGAGTATGTGTTATGTGGATTTGAAAAGAAGGTATATTCCAGTTTTGGGGGGTGAAGGACTCTGAAAATGTCCAAGAGGTCTAGTCTGTCAATCTCTTCATTCAATTCTCTTGTATCTTTGTTGGTTGTCTGCTTTGTTGATCTGTCTAAGTGTGAGAGTGGGGTATTGAAGTCTCCCACTATTATTGTATTACTATTGATGTATTTTTGAAATTCTTTCAGTAAGTGCTTGACGTATTTAGATGGTCCCTCATTGGATGCATAAATGTTAATAATTGTTAAGTCTTCTTGGCTGATTGTTCCTCTAATCATTAAGTAATGTCCTTGCCTATCTTTTATTACTTTATTTAATTTAAAATCTATTGTGTCTGAGATGAGAATGGCTGTTCTGTCCTTTTTTGTGGTCCATTAGCCTGTATGATAGTTTTCGATCCTTTCACTTTAAGTCTGTGTTTATCTTGTTGTGACAGGTGGGATTCTTGCAAGCAGCATATAATTGGGTTATGTTTTCTGATCCATCCCCCCACTCTGTGCCTTTTGATGGGTGAGTTTAAGCCATTACGCTTATTGATATTATGGATTTAATGTATTGTAGTGCCATTATTCAAAAAAAAATTTTTTTTGTTTGCTCTGATATATTGCAAGTATTATAGTGATGTTCTTGTTTATAAGAGGTCTTTTAGAACCTCTTTCAGGGCCGGTTTGGTGATGGTTGCCTCCTTTAACTGTTGTTTGTCTAAGAAGGTTTTGATCCCTCCATCTAGTTTGAATGAAAGTCTAGCAGCATATATTATCCTTGGTTGAAACCCTTTTTCCTTCAGGGCTCGATAGATATCTTGCCATTCTCTTCTGGCTTCTAGAGTTTGAGTGGAGAAGTCTGCTGATAGTCTATGGGTTTTCCCCTGTATGTGACTTTTTATTTATCATTTGCAGCCTTTAAGATCCTTTCTTTATCCTTACTTCTTCTCATTGTGACTCTGATGTGTCTTGGTGTCTTCGGGTCTGGGTTGATTCTGTTTGGTACTCTATGGGCCTCTTGAATCTTGATGTCCTTTCTGTTATTCAAGTCTGGGAAGTTTTCTTCTATAATTTCCTCTAGGATGTTTCCTTCTCCTTCCTCTCTTTCTTCCTCTGGCATGCAAATTATACGAATGTTACTTCTTTTGAGATCATCCCATATGTCTCTGTTGTTGCTTTCAGTGTTTCTCAATCTATTTTTAAGCTCTTTCACCTCTTTCTTAGTTTTCTCTAACTCATCCTCTGTCTAACTAATTGTGTTTTCTGCTTCTGTTAGTCTGCTTTCCCTTGCCTCAGCTTCTTTCTTCATTACAGCTATTTCAGCTTTCAGTTCTCTAATTGCCTCAAGATAATCAGTATTTTCCTTGGGGGTCTCAACTGTCGTTTCCCTAATACTGCCATTCCTTTCCTCCAATGTTGTTTTCATTTCTGTGATTAATAAGTTTATTATTGCTTGCATACTTTTCTTATCTATGGTTACTTCTGGCTGATTTGTAGTTTCTTCTGGGCTCTTGTCTTCATTATTGGAGCATCAGTTTTGTTTGTTTTTTATCTACCCATTGTTTTGATTTATCTGTTTCTTTTTTATGCTCTGTTGTTCCTCAGTTGTTGTGTCTTGAGTACAAGCAACACTGTACTAAATACCCTTATGACAATTGTACTCACCAACCTCAGGAATTACAGTAACAACTGAAGCAAGTATTGAAGCAGTTTAATCACTACCAGTTAGCCAAACAATTTTCCATTCCATGAAAACATATTAACCAAATCCCAGTGAAGAAGAAAGAGAAAAGAAAGAAGGGATAGTAAGAATAGACAGTTATGCAAATCTACTATCCACTGTATACTCTAGGGATAACTAGAGGGGAAAGGGATGTAGAGCAGAGATACACACATAGAAAGTCCACTCTGAGTCAGATTTCTTACCCAAAATTATTCACAAATTCAGGAAGGCAAAGAAGAAGGAAGGAAGAGGTGTATGACAAGATAAAATGAAAAGAAATAAAAGAAAAAAGAGCCATGAGATAGAAAAGAGAAAAGATAAGAAAAAGAGCTGTAATTAAAGAGCAGTGAAAGGAAAGTTTTTTTTGATTACTTTATTTTTTAATTTAATTTAATTTAATTTTTTTAATTAGCTTGGAGGAGGTGGGAGGCTAGAGTCTGTAGAGGAGGTAGGAGTAACGAGACAAGTTCCTCCCACAACAGATAAGATTCCCACTACCCTAGCAATGAAAGATACCCTAAGAGTTAATTCTGATCAACATAAAGAGGGGGAAGATATATCCCTTTATATAATATTAATAATAAAATAGAGAAGGGTAAAAAAAACCCTGTCCCAGATTACCTCAACCCTTATGATCAGAGGCAGCTGATTGTTAAGAAAGAGAAAAAAAAAAAACCCAAAAAACCTCAGGACTAGACAAGGATAGCTGAAATAGACAGTTATGCAAATCTACTATCCACTGTATATTCTAGGGGTAGCTAACGTAGGAAGGGAAGTTGAGCAGATACCCCCCAGTGAGAGTCTACTCTGAGTCAGAATTCTTCCCCAAAATAATTCCCAAATGTGTATCAGTGAATTCAAAAAAGCACACTGATTGGTGGTGTGGTGGATGGGGCCTTTGGCTTTGGAAGCTGTAGGTTTAGGGAAGAAAGGATGACAAGAATGAGAAAAAGAAAAAAATATTGATAGAGAAAAGAAAAAGATAAAATGAACAGTCATAAAAGAGTGGTGGAAGGAAAGATTTTATTTATTTATTTATTTTTAATTATTTAATTATCTATGCAGGGTGAGGTGGGGGGTTTGGCTACTTAGAAAGAAAAAAGGCCAGAGGTTTCAGAAGGGTATAGACTTAGAATGAATGATACTCCCTGGGGGAACAGGAATCTTGGTAAAGAAAGAAGCTCAGCAGGGGAGCCTGCTAGGAGCTGGTCCCCAGGGACTGGTTATGGTGGGTGGGGAAGGGGGAGGAGGTGTGCTTAATAATTTTAAAAGAAAAAAAAATTCCCCTTTTTTTCTACTCTATTTTTTAACCCAAGTTAAGTTATAGTCACCTCCTTGGTGTAACTGCTAGGACCCTTTATTGACTGGCCTACTAAAGGCAGAAAATCCTACCGTTTCCAGAAGATGTGGTCAGAGCTCAAGCCACTAGCAGCTTCTCAGTCCGCCATCTTCTGGGAACCCAAAATATCTATATTTGGAGTTACTTGTAGAAATGGCATAAATGTATTTTATTCCATACACAAAGATTAGAATTATCCAAAGAATTAATTCTCTATTTGGGACCACTATCTTTACTTACTTTTTTTTTAATTTTATTTTTATTTTGTATGGTTTACCAGACCACTGCTTAACTCTAGCTTATGATGGTGAGTGGACTGAATCTGGGACTATGAAGCCTCAGGCATGAGCATCTCTTTGCATAGCTAGTATGCTATCTATCCCGGTCCAGAGAAATAATGACTTTCTTCTTCTTCTCTTCTCTTCTCTTCTCTTCTCTTCTCTTCTCTTCTCTTCTCTTCTCTTCTCTTCTCTTCTCTTCTCTTCTCTTCTCTTCTCTTCCCTCCCCTCCCCTCCCCTCCCCTCCCCTCCCCTCCCTCCCCTTCCCATCCTCTCCTCTTCTCTTCTGTCTCTTCTCTTCTTTTCTTTTTACCAGAGCACTGCTTAGCTCTGGCTTATGGTGGTGTGAGAAACTGAATCTGGGACTTTGGAGTCTCAGGCATGAGAGTCTGTTTGTATAACCATTATGCTATCTACCCCCGGGACCACTATCTTAAGAATATAGCATAGATAGATACTCGTGCTTAAATAGGATGTATTCTGTAAAGAGCTTCACATATAGATAGGACCTCCACTGCTACTTATAGCAAAACAAGAATGTTACTAGTAATCATCAGGAGGATTCCATGGAAAATTAATGTCCAGAAAACGACACAATACTCTGTTGAGATACTACTGTGCTTCTATCCTGTTTCTTCTCAAACACAAATATAAAAACTATCCTTACTGCTTCTTCTCTAGTTTGAATTTGGCAATTAGATATTTATTGAGTTTGTGTTTGTGTGTGTGTATTATTTGGTGCATGGAGGATAGTAATTTTGTAGTTTAAGATTCTTTTGCTCCTAACTCATCTTGAGTCCATGTGTCTTTTGCATGACTGGGATCTGGGATTCTTTTTTTTTAAATATTTATTTTATTTATTTATTCCCTTTTTGTTGCCCTTGTTGTTTTATTATTGTAGTTATTATTGTTGTTGTCGTTGTGGGATAGGACAGAGAGAAATGGAGAGAGGAGGGGAGAGAAAGACAGACATCTGCAGACCTGCTTCACCACATGGGAAGCTACTCCCCTGCAGGTGGGGAGCCGGGGTTCGAACCGGGATCCTTATGCTGGTCCTTGTGCTTTGCGCCACCTGCGCTTAACCCGCTGCGCTACAGCCCGACTCCCTGGGATTCTTTTTAAAGCAAATTCATTGACCTGCTTGACTAGCTTTTGCACAGTTTAGGCTTCCATCTGCAGAGATACAAGCCTCTGAGATCTGCTAACATGCAAAACAGAAATAAAAGCATTCTTAAAAAATGTCTTCCTGTACACATGCTTGCTTTATAATAAGCCAGAACAGTGCAGGAATTAAAGTGTTGAAATGCTGAAGTGCCTCTGCCCTTTTATTACGTCCAGGGTGATGAGGTCATGGCTTACTGTTTAACTTATATGGTGCAATTAAGAGATTCATTTCTTAACATGATTCATCTCAGGAAGAGTTGACTCAAAAGTTTTAGGAGAGGCAAAACTCATATGGGAAGATGTTGAAAAATTATGGCTTTCTTTTGGAAGTTTGAGTTCACTTTTTCATTTCAGGCGAGAGTGAAAACTAAAATAAACCTGTTTCAGATATCCAAGTCACAGAGAATTTGATTACTTGGTACCAATAAAATTAAAAAGATGGTTTAAATTCTTGGTTTTCTTCCTCTTTGGTATGGCATAATATGAATTAAATATTTGTTTTATTAAGGCGTCATTAGATTGCAGGGGGGTGTTGAGAAATGACTCACCCACTAGAGCACCTGCTTTATGATGCTCAAGTTCACAGTCACCATATGGGAGCATCATGCAAAGAAAGTTTCATGGAGGAAAGTTTCATGGGTGGTGGAGCATTGTTATGGTATTTGTCCTTCTCTCTCTGTCTTCTCTCTCCCTCTCTTCTGTATAAGAGAAAGAAGAAAGGGGGGGAGAAAAGAAAGGAAAGAGAAAGAATAAAAGTCCATCCACAAAAAGCAGTAGAACTATGCAGGCAGGAAACCCCAGTGTGAACTTATAGTGGCAAAAATTGAAATAGAAAAATAAGACATTACTAGATCTCTGTGCAGATATGTTTAAATGGATCAGTATATCAGAATGTATATGTGTATGAGTTATTTATATATGGAAATACAATTCCTATTGTATTCATTTTGAGGGTCTTAAATGAGCTTTTTTTTTGCCTCTGGGGTTATTGCTGGGGCTCAATGCTTGCATGAATCAACTATTCCTGGAGGCTAGTTTTCCCTTTTTGTTGACCTTGTTGTTTTATCTTTGTTGTGGTTATTATTATTGTTTTTATTGATGTCATTGTTGTTGGATAGGACAGAGAGAAATGGAGAGAGAAGGGGGAAAACAGAGAGGGGGAGAGAAAGACACCTGCACATCTGCTTCACCACTCATGAAACGAACCCCCTGTAGGTGGGGAACCAGGGTCTGAACCAGGATCCTTGAGCTGGTCCTTGCACTTCACACCATGTAAGCTTAATCCGCTGCTACCACACTACCCCCTCTCTATGTCTGAAAAAGTATATCTTTTCTTAGGTCAGAGTGGCATTACTCACCCACTGTTAGATCCTTTTTAAGTGTGTGTGATTACAAAAGGTTTTTATTTTTTTTATGAATTAGGCCATTTCTGTTCTTTTATAAAAGACTTTTATATTGACTTCAGTTTGAACTGCATCTGCTGAGCTTTTTTTCTTCTCTCCAAGTCTTCCTCAGTTATAGTCCTGAGATTGAATTCATGCCCATGGTTTAGTTTTTAGTGCAAATCAATAATTTCTGTACTGACCAATTAAGTATACAAGCCATTTATGTAATGCCTATTTTATTTTAGGCACTAGGACCCTCTCTTCCTTTTTTTCTTTCTTTTTGCTCAGGATAATTATGCTCTTTATTAGTTTCTTTTTAATTAATAAATTCATTTTATTTTGTATTAGTGATTTAATAGTAATTTACAAAATTGGAAGTTATAATAGATATATAATCCCATATTATTCCCACCACCAAAGTTCTTTGCCCCATCCCTCTTCAGCAAAAACTTCCATAGTTTTCCCATTGTGATAAATATAAGTTGAATATATACATATACAGCCCATTTTTATTCACTTCTATGACCTTGCCTTCACTTCCTTTCTAAGCTACATTCATTTTAAAAATTGTTACTAATTTATTTATAAAATAAAAATATTGACAAGACCATAAGATAAGAGGGGTACAATTCCACATAATTTCCACCAGCAGTGTTCCATATGCCATCCCCTCCCTTGAAAACTTTCCTATTCTTTATGCCTATGGGAGCATGGACCCAGGGTCATTATGGGGTACAGAAGGTGGAAGGTCTGGCTTCTGTAATTGCTTCTCTGCTGAACATGAGCATTGGCAGGTCGATCCATACTCCCAGCCTGTTTCTGTCTTTCCTTAGTGGAACAGGGTTCTGGAGAGGTGAGGGTCCAGGCTATATTGGTGAGGTCCTCTGTCTGGGGAAATCAGGTTGGCATCATGGTAGCATCTGCAACTTGGTGGCTGAAAAAGCATTATGATATAAAGCCAAACAATTTGTTTAATAATCAGGAACCTAAAGGCAAGAATATAGCAGAAGAAATTTGGGATCTATATTTTGGACAAAGGGAGTAGGTCTATTTTAGATATATTTCAAGGGGCCCATGACTTTACTAATTTTTGCCTGAGCCTGACAGCTAACATGCTGGTGGACCCAAGATATTGTCTTGGGAGATAGTGTCAGAGTTGGAAATAGGACTAGAAAGCTGGATCAGGGGGGCAGAGCCAAGATGACAACTTGGAAGCAGCTGCTGACTTGAGTTCTGACAACAATTGCTGGAAAGCATCGGACTCTGGCCTTCACCAGGACGGGAACAAGGCATTCTAAGCATGACACCAAGGAGGTGACGATAGCTCAATTTGGGTTAGAAAATAGAGCAAAAAGAAAGGAAATTTTTTATTATTTCTCTCCCCCCTACCCCCATAACCAGAACTGGGAGTAGGGCGTTGCTCCTAGCAGGCTCCCCGCTGACCTTTTATCTTTACCAAGATTCTTGGCTCATCAGGGGTGCCATTCCAATCCTGTTCCTTTCTGAATACTGTGGCTATTTATTTTTCTCTGAGTAAGGGAATTAGGCCCAATTGGAGTGACAAACATCTGACCCAGCAAAGCCTCACCCCACCTGGAAAAGACTGCCTGGAAGGTTTTTTTTTTTTTTTTTTTTAATCAGTTGTCTATGCTCACTGTGCCTGAGCTAACTGGGAGCTATCCAAGCTGTAGACCCACTGCTAGGGCTTTTTTACTCTGTTCTATTTTATTATTACTATTATATATATGCATATCCCTTGCCCCCCCCCCCTCAGGTTGACCAAAATGAACTCTTAGTATATTTTCCATTGCTAGGTGACTGGATGTCTTATCCATTGTGAGAGGAACTTGTCTCAGTCTTCATACTTCCTCTATCCACTCTCCCCCTTCTCACTCCTCCTAGCTAATTAAAAAACAAACAAACAAAAAAACAACTCTCTTTTCACTGCTCTTTTTTTAATGTTTTTTTCTTTTGTTTGCTTTTTTCTCTTATTTTCCCCTTCCTTTCTTCCTTCCTTCCTCTGCTTTCTGAACTCACTGATACTCATTTGTGAATTATTTCAGGGAAGAAATGTAACTCAGAATGGACTCTTTTTGTGTGTGCCTCTGCTCTACTTCTCTTTCTCCTCTTGCTACCCCTAGAATTTACAGTGAAGAGTAGATTTGCATATTTGTTGATTCCTGTTATCCCTATTTTCCTTTCTCTTTCTTTTTTATTTGGATTTGGTTGCTGTTTTTTCTTGGACAGGAGACATTGTTGGGCTAACTGGTATAGGTTAAACTGCTTCAATCCTTTCTTCAGTTACTATTTTAATTTCTGAGGGTAGTGATTGCATTTGTCATAAAGGTATTTAGTATAGTGTGGCTTGTACTCTAAACACAACAACTGAGGAACAACAGGACATAAAAATAAAAAAACACATTAATGAAAAAATGGGTAGATCAAGAGCAAATAAAACTGCTACTACAATGAATAAGACAAGAGACCAGAAGAAACTACAAATCAGCCAGATGTAACCATAGAAAAGAAAAGTATGCAAGCAATAATAAACTAATTAATAACAGAAATGAAAACAACTTTGGAGAAAAGGTCTAGCAGTATTAGGGAAACAACAGATGAGACCCTCAAGGAAAATACTAACTACCTTGAAGCAATTAGAGAACTGAAAGCTCAAATAGCTGAACTGAAGAAAGAAGCTGAGGCAAGGGAAAACAAGCTAACAGAAGCAGAAAACAGAATTAGCCAGACAGAGGATGAGCTAGAGAAAACTAAGAAAGAGGTAAAGGAGCTCAAAAAGAGATTGAGAGACACTGAAAACAACAACAGAGACATATGGGATGATCTCAAAAGAAGTAACATTCGTATAATTGACCTGCCAGAGGAAGAAAGAGGGGAAGGAGAAGGAAACATTCTAGAGGAAATTATAGAAGAAAACTTCCCAGACCTGAATAACAAAGGACATCAAGATTCAAGAGGCCCAGAGAGTCCCAAGCAGAATCAACCCAGACCCGAAGACACCAAGACACATCATAGTTACAATGAAAAGTAGTAAGCATAAAGAAAGGATACTAAAGGCTGCAAATGAGAAACAAAAAGTCACATACAGGGGAAAACACATAAGACTATCAGCAGACTTCTCCACTCAAACTCTAAAAGCCAGAAGAGAATGGCAAAGTATCTATTGAGCCATGAATGAAAAAGGGTTTCAACCAAGGATAATATATCCTGCTAGACTTTCATTAAAACTAGATGGAGGGATTAAAATCTTCTCAGACAGGAAACAGTTAAAGGAGGCAACCATCACCAAGCCTGCCCTGAAAGAGGTTCTAAAAGACCTCTTATAAACAAGAACATCACTATACTACTTGCAATATATCAGAGCAAATAAAAAATTATTGAATAATGGCACTACAATACATTAAATCCATAATATCAGTAAATGTCAATGGCTTAAACTCACCCATCAAAAGGCACAGAGTGGGAGGATGGATCAGAAAACATAATCCAAACAAATGCTGCTTGCAAGAATCCCACTTTACCAAACAAGATAAACACAGTCTTAAAATGAAAGGATGGAAAACTATCATATAGACTAATGGACAACAAAAAAAGGCAGGAACAGCAATTCTCATCTCTGACATAACAGATTTTAAATTAAAGTAATAAAATATAGCAAGGTTATTACATAATGATTAGAGGACCAACCAGCCAAGAAGACTTAACAATTATTAACATCTATGCATCTAATGAGGGACCATCTAAATACATCAAGCACCTACTCAAGAAACTCCAAAAATACATCAATAGTAATATAATAATAGTGGGAGACTTTAACACCCCACTGTCACAATTAGATCAACAAAGCAGAGAATCAACAAAGAAACAAGAGAATTAAATGAAGAGATGGACAGACTAGGCATCTTGGACATTTTCAGAGTTCTTCACCCCAAAAAACTGGAATACACATTCTTTTCAAATCCAAACAACACATACTAAGAATAGAACACATGTTAGGCAAACACAAAGACATCATCAACAAATTCAAGAGCATTGAAATCATCCCAAGTATCTTCTCAGACCACAGTGGAGTAAAGATAACATTCAACAACAAACAGAAAATTATTAAAGACACAGAATTTGGAAACTAAACAACATACTGCTTAAGAACCACTGGGTCAGAGAGACACTCAAGCAAGAAATTCAAATGTTCCTGGAAACAAATGAAAATGAAGACACAAGCTATCAAAATATTTGTGACACAGCTAAAGCAGTACTGAGAAGGAAACTCATAGTCATACAATCACATATTAAACAACAAGAAAAATCTCAAATAAACAACCTTGCTACACACCTTAAGGACTTAGAGGAAGAGGAACAAAGGAACCTTAAAGCAACCAGAAGGACAGAAATCACTAAAATTAGAGCAAAAATAAATAACATCGAAAATAAGAGAACCATACAAAAGATCAATGAATCCAAATGCTGTTTCTTTGAAAAATTAAACAAGATTGACAAATCCCTAGCCAGACTCACTAAACAAAAAAGGGAGAAGACTCAAATTAATATAATTGTAAATGATAGAGTAGATATCGCAACTGACACCACAGAAATCCAGATAATCATGTGAACTTCTATGAAGAAATATATGCCACCAATCTAGAGAATCTGGAATAAATGTAACAATTCCTTGAAACATATGCCCTTCCAAAACTGAACCAAGAAGAATTACAAAACCTGAATGCACCAAACACATACAAAGAAATCAAAACCATTATTAATAATCTCCACAACAACAATAGTCCTGATCAGATGGCTTCACAAACAAATACTACAAAACCTTCAGGAAACAATTATTACCCATACTTCTAAAGCTTTTCCATAAGATCAAAAAAAAAAAAAAAAAGAAACACTCCCTTCCACCTTCTGTGAAGCCAACATCATCCTGATACCAAAAGTAGACAAAAACACAACAAAAAAGGAAAACTACAGACCAATATCTCTGATGAACATAGATGCGAAAATTTTAAACAAGATCTTGGCCAACCAGATACAGCAGCATATCAAAAAGATTGTTCATCACGACCAAGTGGGATTCATCCCAGGAATGCAAGGCTGGTTCAACATCCATAAGTCAATCAATGTCATTCACCACATCAACAAAAGCAAAGCCAAAAACCACATGATTATCTCAATAGATGTAGAGAAAGCCTTTGACAAAATCCAACACCCATTCATGCTCAAAACTCTACAAAAAATGGGAATATACAGGAAATTCCTCAAGATAGTGGAATCCATATATAGCAAACCTACAGCCAACACCATACGCAATGGAATGAAGCTGAAAGCATTCCCCCTCAGATCAGGGACTAGACAGGGCTTTCCATTGTCACCATTACTCTTCAACATAGTATTGGAAGTTCTTGCCATAGCAATCAGGCAAGAGAAAGAAATCACAGGAATACTGATTGGAAGGGAAGAAGTCGAGCTCTCACTATTTTCAGATGATATGTTAGTATACACAGAAAAACCTAAAGAATCCAGCAGAAAACTACTGAAAGTTATTAGGCAATATAGCAAGGTGTCAGGCTACAAAACCAATGTACAAAAATCAGTGGCATTTCTTTATGCAGACACTAAAACCAAAGAAGAATACAACGAGAAATCACTCCCATTCATTGTTACAGCAAAATCAATAGAATACCTAGGAAAAAGCTGACCAAAGAACTGAAAGACCCATATACTGAAAACTGTGAGTTACTATTCATGGAAATAGAAACTGATACGAAGAAATGGAAAGACATCCCATGCTCATGGATTGGAAGAATAAATATCATCAAAATGAATATTCTCCCCAGAGCCATGTACAAATTTAATGCAATACCCATCAAAGTTCCACCAAGCTTCTTTAAGAGAATAGAATAAAAACTACAGTCATTTACCTGGAACCAGAAAACTCCTAGAACTGCCAAAACAATCTTGAGGAAAAGAAACAGAAATGGAGGCATCACACTCCCAGATCTCAAACTATATTATAAGGCCATCATCATCAAAACAGCCTGGTACTGGAACAAAAATAGGCACACATACCAGTGGAACAGAATTGAAAGCCCAGACCTAAACCTCCACACCTATGGACATCTAATCTTTGATAAGGGGGCCCAAAGGATTAAATGGAAGAAGGAGGCTCTCTTCAATAAATGCTCCTGGGAAAAGTGGATTGTAACTTGCAAAAGAATGAAACTGAACCACTTTATCTCACCAGAAACAAAAACCAACTCAAAATGGATCAAGGACCTGGATGCTAGACCAGAAACTACAAAATACTTAGAGGAAAACATTGGTGCTACACTTTCTCCCCTAAACCTCAAGGGCATCTTTGATGAAACACACCCAATTGCAAGGAAGACTAAAGTAGAAACAAACTAATGGGACTACTCAAATTGAAAAGCTTCTGCACATCCAAAGAAACTATCACACAAAGAGACCCCTCACAGAATGGGAGAAGATCTTCACATTTCATACATCAGACAAGAGATTAATCACCAAAATATAGAAAGAGCTCAGCAAACTTAGCACCAAAAAAGCAAATGACCCCATCCAAAAATGGGCAGAGGATATGAACAAGACATTCACTTCAAAGGAGATCCAAAATGCTAACAAACATATGAAAAGCTGCTCCAGGTCATTGATTCTCAGAGAAATGCAAATAAAGACAACATTGAGATACCACCTCAGTCCTGTGAGAATGGCATAGGTTAAAAAGACAGCAGCAACAAATGCTGGAAAGGCTGTGGGGACAGTGGAACCCTTCTGCACTGCTGGTTGGAATGTAAATTGGTCCAGCCTTTGTGGAGAGCAGTCTGGAGAACTCTCACAAGGCTAGACATAGACCTTCCATATGACCTAGTAATTCCTTTCCTAGGGATATACCCCAAGGATTCCGTAAGGCCCAATCAAAAAGATATGTGTACACCTATGTTCACAGCAGCACAATTCATAATAGCTAAAACCTGGAAGCAACCCAGGTGCCCAACACCAGATGAGTGGCTGAGAAAGCTGTGGTATATATACACAATGGAATATTATGCTGCTATTTAGAACAATGAACTCACCTTCTCTGACCCATCTTGGACAGAGCTAGAAGGACTTATGTTAAGTGAGCTGAGTCAGAAAGTCAAAGATGAGTATGTGATGATCCCACTCATCAGCAGAAGTTGAGAAAGAAGAACAGAATGTGAAACTAAAGCAGGCTCTGTTTAAATCGATAGTAGGGCACCAAAGTAAAAACCCTGTGGTGTGGGGGAGGGTGGACATTCAGCTTCCTGGGGTTGTGGGGGAGGGGCTGGGATGAGTGGGTGGGATGGGACACAGTCTTTTGGTGGTGGGAATGGTGTTTATATACACTCCTATTAAAGTGTAGTCATATAAACCACTATTCAATTAATATGAGAGGGGAAAAATTGATCATATGTCTAGAACTTTTTAAAACACAGACTGAGTCTTTTTAATACATAGGCTGAGTTTTTGATATGTTTACTCTCTCAAAAGTCTAGACTAGGTAGAACAGAAGTAACTGGTGGCACAGCTATATACAATAATAATTCAAGTATAGATGGCATGATATAATAGACAGTAATATAGTAGACAAGATATAGAATAGTCCCCAAAGCTTAGGGTTCTGAGTTTATAGTTGAATTAGATGGAATGTTGAAATGACTGCTGTTTCTACTCCCAGGGGCTGGCAAATGGAGAAATACTGAACTGAGACAAAGAGATTTGGAGAAAACTTGAAAATGGCATTGATAATTAAATTGTCATTTAGATATTAATTAATTAACTAGTTAATTAATTATTTTCCCCAGAGTACTGCTGAACTCTTGCTTGTGGTGGTACTGGTGGTTGAACTTTGGATATTGGAGTTTCAACTATGAAAATCTTTTGCATAGCTACTATACTATTTCCCCAGCCCAAGCTGCCATTTTTAATGTATTTGATTACTCCCTCCCTCTCCTTCCTTCCTTCCTTCCTTCCTTCCTTCCTTCCTTCCTTCCTTCCTTCCTCTCTTTTTTAAGCAAGCTTGATAGAACCACTCATTCTAGATTCTACTATTAGAAGTTAATACTGGGGGTGGTAGTTTATCTGGCTGAGTGCATACATTACAGTATTCAAGGACCTGGCTTCAAGCCCCTAGTCCCAATCTGTAGGGGAGCAGCAGTGAAGCAGTGCTGTTATTCTTTCTCTCTCTCCCCCACCCCTCTCAATTTCTCTGTCTTTATGAAAAATAAATAATAACAAATAATTAAGAAAACAGAAGTTATTACTATTTTGCTTTTGATCTGTGATCTTGACCTTTTTCTGTCTTTTTAATTGGGTAGAAAATATTTACTCTCTATCACCTCCTAATATGTTGGTGATTGCGCCAGGTCTGCTGCATTGCTTGATGCTGTGGTCTGTTTACATAATCACTGTTTTGTCTGATACCTGCCCTGCCTGCAGGGCATTGGTTTAATCCCCACTGCTTAGATGGAAGCTTGTTACTTTCACGCTCCGCCCCCTCTCCTAGTCACTTCTTTTTTTCGACCTGCTATTTCTGTCACAGAAGGTATAAAGGCATATTCTTTTCTGATCAATAAAAGAGTTGCATTGCCGCTCAGCCATGAGTTCTTGGTCGTCTCTCTCCCACCCGTGAAGCTAGCCCGGCATGAATGCATATTTATTCTACCCTAATTTCAAAGTATTGCTAACAAGTATATTAAAATAATATACTTATTTATTTAGTATGAGAGTGAGTGAATGAGCAGAGCACTGCTCTTGCATATGTGGCAACTTGGATGCAACCTGGGGCTACCACATGCAATTTCTGCACCACATAACATAGCTGAATAGTATTCTTTAGTCTTAGGATGAACTCTGGACTAAATATCTTTCCTCTGACCAAACTCTTCATGATGATTGAATCTCACATTCATGGTATTGAATTCATAGAGTACATAGGACTCTAAGAGACATTACTGGATAAAGCTAGAATTGGAGCTTAAGTAGATTCTGGGATTATATATTTCACATTGGTTATGAAGGTGTCAGACTCTGTCCCAGTGGGTGGAAATGAACACCAGCTCTCCAGGAATTGATGGCTGTCCATCGTTATTTGTACCTCTGCTGGTTCCCCTCCTCCTGAAGGAGGGAAATCCTGGTCTTTCCTAGGATCTTGTCTTTGAAAATATGGGAGCTGAAAAGTCTTGGATTTTATAATTTGAGCAGTGAGCCTAAAACTGGAGAAATGATGATAATGATATGATGGTGATTTTATTTCCACCAGAGTTATTGCTGGGTCTTGGTGTCGGCACAATGAGTTCACTACTCTTGACATCCATCCCCCCTTTTTTATTTTATTGGGTAGGACAGGAAGAAATTGGAAAGGGAGAAAGAGAGAGAGAGAGAGAGAGAGAGAGAGAGGGAACCATTCCCCCCTGCAGATGGAGAGTGTGGGTTTGAACTGGGTCCTTGTGCATGTGACTTTGTGTGCTTAACTGGTTGTGCCACTACCTGTTTCTCCCCCCCTTTTTTTCAACAGCACAAGGTTTCTATTCCATCTTTAAACTGTTGTTACATTCTTTCCCCACTCCCATTCCTGTGCTTAAAAATTCTTTCTTCTTTCAGCACAGTGTTAGGAAGTCTAAGTGGAGAATCTATTGTTCAAAGCCCATGCTAGACTTGAAGGCAAAGAAATCAATTAGAAGAAATAGACTATAACACTGTACTTTTTACCTGTATATAAAACAAAATTTATATAGTCAAACTTGTCATTAGATTTGCATACCAGATCTCCAGTGGCCAGCACTCTTAAAAAGTCATGAGAGGAAGTGTTGCCAAAATTTCAAATACTAACTTTTCATCCAATAAAGTATTTCTAATTTTTAAGTATGAGTTTGGTGCAAATCAAATCAAATATTTAAAAATCCCAAGCAGGAAATTTAGCTTTGGCCCTCTGGGAAACAATGTAATGAGTGGACCTATTTAAGACACTGCATACTTTATATAACTATTAACAATTTATTCACACAGGACTAGGCAGTATCACACCTAGTAGAGCGCATATATTACCATGTGCAAGGACCTGGGATCAAGTCCCTGGTCCCCACCTTCATAAGCAGTGCTTCAAGTATCTTTCTTTCCCCCTTCCTCCTTTTCTTTTCAGTTTCTCTCTGTCTCTGATAGAGTGGTGGGGAAAGTGGGAGGGGAAAGAGAGGGATGGGGAAGGAGGAGAGAGAGAGAGAGGAAGAGGGAGAGGGAGAGGGAGAGGGAGAGAGAGAGAGAGGGAGAGGGAGAGGGAGAGGGAGAGAGAGAGAGAGAGAGAGAGAGAGAGAGAGAAGAAGAAGAAGAAGAAGAAGAGGAGGAGGAGGAGGAGGAGAGGAGAGAAAGGTAAAATGGGCACTAGGAGTGACAATTTAATCCCCGTAGATGCTAATCCTATACCAAGTGATAAATCATTTAGGCCATTTTAGGTCCTAGCTCCCACCTAGGAAAATTGAAAGTGCAATTTATATGCCCCCCCTCCACGCCACCCCAACTCCTTGCCTAGGCATTGGCACAACATGTTTCTTAAGCTTCAAGTCTTTAGATTATTGCAACAGGAATAGCTAAAATAAAATATATCTTCAACAAAGGACACAAATACGAGTCTTTCCTGCTGATCACAGTCAAATAACACGTGTTAAACCATATGCTGAGCATACCATTGGGTGCTGTGAAGAACAAAAGAAGGAACTCTCTGCAGGCATTTCTGAGTGAGGATGGAGAGGGCTGAGGCTGAAGAAGGGCAAAAGCACCCATCACAATCTCATTGCAGTACCGTGACCCCTTAAAGCCCAAATAGAAAGGGAATGCTCAGAGGAAAAGCCACATTTTCAACACCCCCCACCCAACTTTAGAGATGAAGATAACAGGGAACGGAGAAGGAAGAGTAGCAGACTGGTGTATTTGCATTAGGTTGGCTTTACATAGTTAAATACACACTAGTATGTATGAAGGCAGAAATGCAGTTACTATTAGTGCATAAACAACTTTGATGTCAACATTCTCATCTTTTTTTGGTCTTCTGCAATTCTCCATATATCCCTTCCAAAGGCAGCAGGTAATAACAGCCCTTAAAGAGAGTAGTGCTCTCTGGATGTAGCCATACACACTTTTCAAGCTGAGAGCTGAATCTTCTGTTGGACACATTTTCCTTGTCAAATCATGCCTGGCCCACCTTGCTGATACTGATAGTCCTGGGAGCCAGTCCTGATGCCAGCCTTTATTGAATTCCTAGATCTGAGTACACATTTCTTGAAGGTCAGCTTGAGCTAAACCTTGACCTCTTGGAGCTCTGAGAGTGGAGAATGACATTGCCAGGGACAGAGATTTCCTGGTTATTGCTACAGGGAGTCTGTTTACTTGATTTCAAGGGTCACTGCCATCTGAATTGGCAACTCTGGCCCTGCTCTTGGGTTTGGTTTCAGAGGACTTGGTCCTGTGGAATTCCTCTCCCCATGGGAGCTCCCTTTCTCTATTAGGTATGAGATTTTTACTCCACAGTATGGTTTAAGTATTCTGGAGAAACTCAGGAGTTTGCTTGCAATAACACTAACTAGAAAGGCTGTTTTAAGTGGAGTTTACTGTTGTTGTATAAACCTTCATTTAAAATTGACTATAAAATGTTTCTGAACCTGCCAAACACAAATTAAAATATTTTTCTCTATTTATGCCTATGTGTAACATTTGGTTTCTAAAAAGCTTTAATCAAGTAATCTTCCAGTAGGAAGTTATTCATCTTTATTGCCAGTCGGTTCTCAGTGGTGGCCGTGGCAACAATCTTTTTATTGCTTCTGTGTTTAGTTGTTCTTTGACATGATAGAAGTCAGCTGCAGTTCAATGAGCTCACTATTTGTACAACTTAATTGCTTGCTTCCTTCAATACATACTCAATTTTTCCTTTTATGAGCAGTGCTATTGGAAAAATTAAGCTTAAGGATATAGCCATCCACTGTTAATTAACCTCCTTCCAAAACACATTAGTAATATAGGTCAAATAACTGCTGAGTGCTAAGTAATACTGTTCCTAAGGTCCTCCTTGATAGAGAAGTGAATCCTGTACTAAATGAACAAATGCTGGATCTGGGAGCATTTTCTGGAAGCTGCAGTGACTTAAGAATAATACTTGTAACCTCATTTCCTATTGTACCATCTCATCAAAAGTTGACTACGTTGTATGACTCTTTCTGGCTCTACCATGGGTTTAGCTTATCTTGTGTTATATGAACATTAAAAGAATTAGAAAATTGCTACTGGTTTCTTTTTGTTTTTCTTTCTTTCTAGGTTACTGCTTGTTTATAAAAGGATCCTAAATTCAATAGTTTTCTCTTTAGGCTGTGACCACTGTTGTTAATTTGACATCTAGTTATTAGAATAATCTGAATATTTTAGTGAGGATTTATACATTTTGTGTTGGAACTTTATTTGTAAAATGAGATTTTCATTGCATCCTTATAACTCCTCCTCATGCCAGAGTTATATATTCACATAGCCAGTCATTTTTTTTTTAAATTTTTTATTTAAGAAAGGATTAATGAACAAAAACATAAGGCAGGAGGGGTACAACTCCACACAATTCCCACCACCCAATCTCCATAACCCACCCTCTCCCATGATAGCTTTCCCATTCTCTAGCCCTCTGGGAGCATGGACCCAGGGTCGTTGAGGGTTGCAGAAGGTAGAAGGTCTGGCTTCTGTAATTGCTTCCCCGCTGAACATGGGCGTTGACTGGTTGGTCCATACTCCCAGTCTGCCTCTCTCTTTCCCTAGTAAGGTGTGTCTCTGGGGAAGCTGAGCTCCAGGACACATTGGTGGTGTCTTCAATCCAGGGAATAGCCAGTCATTTTTAACTGCAGTGGTGGAGTGGCTGGAGCTTTGCTACTTGACAAATATTTTAAATTTTATAAATTCAAAAAGAAACAAAAAAGAAATTGTTACAGTTCTTGAACTCAGTAGAGGGCATGGACAGTTCAGGTTTCTGTTTATACTTTGATAAGGAGAAAAGAAAGTACAAACAAAATTAAAATGGGAGAATATACTAGGCTGAGCTCAAGGTAGAAGATTGTTTCTATAATATTTATCTTCTATCAGTTGTTTCTATGTTTAGCCTTTAAGTGGGAAAGATTGAGGAAGAAGAAAGCAACCAAACTTTCCTTTTCTAAAAAGTTATTTTGTATTATCTTCATTTATTTATTGGATAGAGACAGCCTGAAATTGAGAGGGGAAACTATAGAGAGTGTGAGACAGACACCTGCAGCACTGTTTGACCACTTGCAAAGCTTTCCCCCTGCTGGTGAGGATCGAGGGCTTGAATCTGGTTCCTTGCTCATTATAGCATGTGCACTCAGTCTGGTGCACCACAACCTGGCTTTCCAAACTTTCCAAAAAAGCCTTAAACTGATAAAAATAGATATTTCTTTTCTTACACGTTATTATTCTATTACAACTAAGTTTATTTAGGCAGAGGATCTATATTCTAAAACCATCTTCTTTGATACAAATCATCTAGAAATGATTGGCTAAGTACACTTCACAGATTTTAGTGCCTTCCAACTTCGGCATGTTTACTGCTTAGCACTTACATTCAGTGAAGAGCTTCTGACATTTTTTTTTCTAATGTCATATCAGAATATTAATGCCATAGAATTTGTGTTGAAATGGCAACATTTGGATATCTTAGCTCACCTACCTTCTAGAAGCATAGTGACCCTTTGCACCTAAATTCCAGAGAAAACTTTCACTTTTTTTATTACAAATATTTCACTTATTTTAGTTTCACTAAAAACTAATGCTTATTAGAAGCCATGAAGCAAAACTATTTTTCCTGTGTGCAGCTCAGTGTCTGAGAATAAAATGTGTAGGAATGACCTCACTCATATTCAATAGTTATGAGTTCTAAAGGTTATCCTCTCTTATCTCTACCCTAGTAAAGGTCTCAGATGCCAATGGCAGATTGTTGACATATGGGGAAGGAAAAGTTAAACCTTCTGAAAGATTGCATATGGGAGGAAGAGCATTATATTCACACATGTTTGCAGATGTTCTGGTGCTGATTCCACAGATTCCAGGTTGATGATTTAGGGACCTTAGTTTTTTTTTGTTTTTTTTTTTTTTGGTAGAGAACGAATTATTATGAATCAAAATCAAGGGACTGATTTACTCCTCTCTAACAATTATAATAGTATCTTTCATATCTTAAAAGTAGCCAACAATATGGAATTCTGGTGGTGGGAATTGTGTAGAATTGTACCCTTCTTATCCCACATTATTGTTGATCATTATTAAATCACTAATATAAAAAATTGTTGCAAGTTTGGCAAGAAATTGAAGTGATAAGAATGGGGGGAAAAGCAAGCGTGGAAGAAATGGGGTGAGGAAAAACAAAGAGGAGTCTTTAAAAAATAATGAAAAATTAGGGGTCAGGCAGTGGCACACTTGGTTAAGCACTCCCATTACTGCACAAAGGCCCAGGTTCAAGCCCCTGGTCCCCACCTGCAGTGGGAAAGCCTCACAAGTGGTGAAGCAAGGCTACACTTCTCTCTCTCTCTCTCTCCCCTACCTCTCTCAACTTCTTTGTCTTTATCCAATGATAATGAAAACTAGTAATGTAAAATTCATGCGCTAATATCATACTTTAATGTATTCTTCTTCTTCTAGCGTTTGCCCTTCTTCCGTAGCCAGTCAACAGCGTCAGGTTGCTGCTTGTTGCTGGCTTTGAAAGTGACTGGGATCCATGTCGATTGAGTCGGCTAGGAAGGATCGTCAGTTTCCCCAATGAATTGGTACTCACGGATGCACTACGGGAAGGTCGATCCAATGCATCTGATTGGTTTAGGTGGTGTTGTACCCAGTTAAGAGCATGTGTTATATTGCACAAAGGCCCGAGTTCAAGCCTCTAGCCCCCCACCTGCAAAGGGAAAGCTTCCTGAGTGGTGAAGCAGTGCTATAGGTCTCTCTCCTTTTCTCTCTATCTCCTCATTCACTCTTGACTTCTGTCTCTATCCAATAAATAATAAAAAAAAAAGTGTTTTCTTAAATTAGCCATCACAGTGCAAGGTGATACCTTACCTGGTAGAGTATAGATGTGACTATGTACAAGAACTGGGGTTCAGGCTTGGGGGCCTCACCTGCAGGGGAGAAACTTCACGAGTGGTGGAACAGTGCTATAGGTATCTCTCCTCTTTCTTCCCCTCCCTATCTCTTTCTATCTCTCACCTTCAATCAAAAAGGAAGAAAAAATGGCCAACAGAAATGATGGAGCTGTGCAGTCACTGAGCCCAAGCAATTATCCTGGTGGCAAAATAATAAAATAAAATAAATGATAAATGTTCAGTAAAAGAGAAAAGTCAAAGGTCAGAGTTGGTGAGTACAAGAAAAAATATTTTTGTAAAATTTTGATGCATTTGGCCTTGTCGATCCTTTAAAGAATTCTTTCACAGAGGTTTATTGCCAACCTGCATGAAACACATTTACAGAAGTTTGGTTTAACTTTTTAAAATACTGTCTTTCAGATGGCCAGAGTTTTGCCTCAGGAGAAGGTAGAACAAAGGATGTTAGAAATGCTAAGCCTACATGAATTGTTACCTTTTTACATAATAATTAAAAATTATTTTCTGAAGGTTATATTCCTGTGTTTTTTCTAGCAGTCAATAACTGATGTCAATTAAACAAATCCAAGAAAGATTTTAGAGACTTGGGCATACTTCCTATAGACAGTAGGTGGCAGTGTGTATACTATAGTGATGAAGGGATTTATTACAGGAGCTGAAGATGAAAGGAGGAAAACAGGGATAATGAGCTTCTCTACAGATTTCTGCAAGGTTAACAGGGCATCTCAGAATGCTATAAACCAGTTTATGGCTATAGGAGATTGCCATACATGTGTCTTATAACAATTTTTTTTCTGAGTTTTAGGCTTCTTTCTAGCTGTATCAGTTGATATCTGTCTAAATTCTATGTAAATGCTACTGCCCAGAACTGAAAAATAATCTTGAAGAGAAGACATGTAGGGAATTTTAGAAATAAACATTTACATATATGTTCTACAATTGCAGGCTGTATAGTGGAAACTCAAGTCTGTGTTGTTTGTAAAATAAAACTACATCTCACGCTTATAAAATATTAGCCACTCAGGAACAGGTTAATTCAATTTACTTAGTTATATTAACAAGATAGCAAGGATATTTTCTTGACTCCCAGTAGCTTCTCAGTTTTGGTTGTCTAAAACATTTTTAAAATATTTATTTGAAAGTGAATTTTATGTTAGTTTGTAGAAGATAACTTTTGTGGGGGTAAATTCTTCTTTCTTTGGGTGCCCATGCAGTTATGCAGTTAGGTAACTAAATTCAGAGGTGGCAATAATTATGTACTTCCAAGTGAAGCCTTCATGAGCTGGCAGAAATTCTCCAAGCAGGAATTCTTTTTTTTTAATTTTATTTTTTACTTAAGAAAGGAGACGTTAACAAAACCATAGGGTAGGAGGGGGTACAATTCCATACAATTTCCACCACCTGATCTCCATATCCCATCCCCTCCCCTGATAGCTTTCCCATTCTCTATTCCTCTGGGAGTATGGACCCAGGGTCCTTGTGGGTTGCAGAAGGTGGAAGGTCTGGCTTCTGTAATTGCTTCTCTGATGTACATGGACGTTGACTGGTCGATCCATACTCCCAGTCTGCCTCTCTCTTTCTCTAGTAGGGTGGGTCTCTTCTTCTTCTAGTGTTTGTCCTTCTTCCATAGCCAGTCAACAGGTCAGGTTGAAAGCTGTCAGGAGCTGCTTGTTGCTGGCTTTGAAAGTGACTGGGATTCATGTGGATTCAGTCGGCTAGGAAGGGTCGTCAGTTTCCCCAATGAATGGGTACTCACAGGATGCACCACGAGGTCATCCAATGCATCCCATTGGTGGGTCTCTGGGGAAGCGGAGCTCCAGGACACATTGGTGGGGTCTTCAGTCCAGGGAAGACTGGTTGGCATCATGCTGGCATCCAGAACCTGGTGGCTGAAAAGAGAGGTAACATACAAAGCCAAACAAATTGTTGAACAGTTATGGACCTAAAGGCTGGAATAGAGCAGATGTAGTGTTGGGGGGTTCCCGGCAGGAATTCTTATGAGAACTGGTTCTTGTATCTTTTTTTCCCTGAGATATCAGAATGGAATTTCTTTTGTAGCTCTGATCAGAGACAGACTGATGGAGAGCTGGGAAGGAAGTATAATTTCTCTTAAATGTTTCACTGATGAATTTCTAACATTTGGGTTAAACATTTAGAATAACTTTTCCTCTCTATATCCAGAGGTAGAAAACATAGGTGTCCCAATGGTAGAAGAGTCCATCTTCTGAGAGGAGAGCTGAGCAGGCTGTGAATGGGTGGGCCAATCAATATCTGGAAGTCAACATTAGGTGGATGAATTATCACATCCCACATGAGGTGAAGGCACCAAAGGTGGAGATGAGAGAGTGATAGTAAAGCTAGATATAGGACAAAGTAGCAGAAATAAGGATCTGAGAGAAGGAAGAGCGTCTTTGGGAGCACATTTTGGTGGTGTATACCTCTTCCCAAGTCCAGAGACTCACACATCCTGGTCTGCCTAGCCCAGTGAGAGTAGAGGCAAGGAGTTGGCTGAGTTGCTGAGGGAGGATTCCATGAGTGGTCTCTCCCTATGACTGGAAAGTCTGACTGACTGAGGGGACCTAGGAATGGAAACCAGTTTACATTATATACAGGAACAGGGATATTTCTGATTCACCAGGGCAGGTTCCTCTCTTTACTTCTTGGAACAGATTGCTCCCTTCTGAGTCTGGAGCCTGGGTAGTGCTTGAGCGGCAACGAGGAGCATAAGTTTCCTGTCACTTCCTCTTTGGCAGGTTGTGTCTGCAGACACTGGCTCCCATACCCCATAATTACTTTTTCACATTTTTTAATATAGTAACACATGGTTGGGCTTGTGGTGGGGGAACCAAGTGATGCCTCCGGGCCATGAACACTATAAATAACTTCAGGGATAGTTTTATATGGTTAGGGAAGGAAGCAGCTTCTTTCTTAAGAAATAGCTCCAAGTAAAGAAGTGGGTTTAGGAACAAATGAGTTTTGTTTTCAGAAGCCTCTTTGCTGCTTTTACTTCTCTATAGATCAGAAATATTATTGATATTCATTTGTTTTTTCATCAGCTTGTTTTACATCACTTTATATCTTAAGGTGGTTACTGCAGCCATTTTGCCATTTAGAGAAAGGTATGCATATTATTTATTTATGAATGTGAAAAAGTTATCAAGTTCAGGGTTAGCTTCTGACTGTGAATTCCCTAACAGACAGCATATGCAGGTATGTGTTCATCAAAGACCAATATTGTTGGATGTATACTCAATAAGCAACCTAAAATTACTTACTTTTGAGGACATTTTAAACCATATGCATCTGCCTAATTAGAGCTTCCTAAGAGTAGAAAGATAGGGCATTTGTTGTAGAGTTTAGTGGTTACCATTTTTCATTGCCAAGAAGTTATTCCTTTTCTTTGATCTCTCAATGTGTGTAAAAATTTTGCTTTTATATTTATTCAGTGGAAGTTGGTCATAGCTGATATAGACTACATTTAACAACTGTCCTTTGTATGTGTTATGGACTTAGTCTGGTCTTCAAACTAGTATATAATTTGATAATTAACATAATTTGATAGTTAATGAGATACTTGCTATTTATATTAGTAGAAACCTAATAGAAAAATTTTATAGGCCAGGAGTCACCTTGCACAAGGTCTTGGGTTTGAGCCTTGGTACCACATATGAGCACCATGGACAAAACCAGGGAGCTTCATGGATAGTGAAGCAGCACTATGGTGTTTGCCGCTCTTCTTCTTTTTCTCTTTTCATCTTTCCTGGAAAAGTGGCTCATAAGATCCTGGATTCATTACATGGTACCAAGGAAAAATGACTTTTTTCTAGTGTATAACAGAAAAGTTCTCCAAATAGTCTTTATTTTATTTATAAAATGGAAGTGTTGAAAAGACCGTAGGATAAGAGGGTGTAACTCCACATAATTCCCATCACCAGAACTCTGTATCCAACCCCTCCCTTGATAGCTTCCCTATTCTTTATCCCTCTGGGAGTATGGACCCAGGATCATTATGGGGTGCAGAAGGTGGGAGATCTGGCTTCTGTAATTGCTTCCCCACTGAACATGGGCATTGAGAAGTCGATTCATACTCCCAGTATGTTTCTCTCCCTGGTGGGTTAGGGATTTGGGGAGGTGGGGCTCCAGGGATTTGGGGAGGTGGGGCTCCATTGGTGGGGTAGGCTGCTCAGCAAAGTCAGGTTGGCATCATGATAGCATCTAGAACCTGGTGGCTGAAAAAAAAGTGTTAAGATATAAGGCAGAACAAATTGTTGTCTAATCATTAACCTAAAGACAAGAATATTGCAGATGAAGATTTGGGGTTTCCATTTTGGAAAAAGCAAGTAGGTCTATTTTAAGTATATTCCAAGGGGCCTATGCCCCTACTAGTTTTTGCCTGAGCGTGACCTCTAACATGCAGGTGACCTAAGTTATTGTCTGGAGAGATGGTGTCATAGTTGGAAAAATAACTAGAAAGGTCGGTCAGTAAAGGCTGAGAAACATATGAAAAAATGCTCCAAGTTTTTGTCAGAGAAATGCAAATAAAGACAACAGTGAGATATCACTTCACTTCTATGAGAATGTCATGCATCAGAAAAGGTAGCAGCAGCAAATGCTGGAGAGGTTGTGGGGTCAAAAAAAACCCTCCTGCACTGCTGGTGGGAATGTAAATTGGTCCAACCTCTATGGAGAGCAGCCTGGAGAACTCTCAGAAGGCTAGAAATGGACCTATCCTATGATCCTGCAATTCCTCTCCTGGGGATATATCCTAAGGAACCCAACACACCCATCCAAAAAAGATTTGTGTACACATATATTCTTATCAGCACAATCTGTAATAGCCAAAACCTAGAAGCAACCCAGGTGTCCAACAGCAGATGAGTGGTTGAGTAGTTGTGGTGTACATATATACACAATGGAATACTATTTAGTTATAAAAAATGGTGACTTCACTGTTTTCAGCTGATCTTGGATGGACCTTGAAGAAATCATGTTAAGTGAAATACTGTTAACTGTAAACCCTATAGATTTGATCTGTGGCCCATAGTCAGCACAGGAGCCTATGTGGTTACACGGGCTCAGCTGTAGGTCTGCATCTCTGTAGGTCTGAGCTGGCATTCTGTCATTATGGCTAGGAACATTTCAGGCTGTACTAATTTAAGGACACATCATCCTTGGGTGATAGGTAGTGTGTTATCTAACCTGCCGTTGGAGAAGGGAACGAACATTCCCTACCATTGTTGATCCACATTGAGGACAAGGTTCTATAGGGGCCCACAAAAGGAACCATTATGTTTTTCCTGATGGAGATGACCAGTGACAGTAGTGAGATGGATCCATTAGAGTTCTAGGCCCACCATGTCTGTGTGAGAATCCCAGGACTCCCTGAATAAGGCCCCAAGTGATGGGATGGCCTGATATTGACTATAGAGTTATCATTATAGTATGCTAATCTCGTGTCCTTATCCAGTTTTTGTATTCTTTACTTTGACAAGGTTAGCTTTGGAGTGATTGAAGGATGTTCAATAGGAGGTAGGTGAGGAGGGTATTTATGTCTAAGTAGAAACTATTTCATTGGGTATTCTATGGTGTCTTTTCAGGTCTTTCTGATTGCTTGCTACATTTGTTGAATCACTTCAAATTATTGTGTACTTTTACTTTAAGGTATATGTTTTCCCCTAATTTATGTACACATATACATATGCCTTATCTCATGGGTCCTGGTCTATATTTAAGTTTTGGGACTTTGTTAGGAAGTGAACCACCTATGGAATTAGAATGGAATTAGAGAATCCTATGAAAAGAACAGTCTCACCCAAGTAATGAGGCTGAAGAGTTGACATTCCATGCCTCTGGATGCAGTCCAAAGTGAAATATGCTGAAGTAGTACTGATTGCATTGACTGGGTTGGGATCAGCAGGTGTAGTATCATTTGGCATGCAATGGGAGAAACATGCAAGAAAGTGAGCCCCACCCTAGAGGTTTTAGGCCTGGGAGAAATATGGGCTTTATAGAGAAAGGGGTAGGTTCCTGCTGTTTTAGGGTTTAAGAAGACAATAGTTAGTTATAGCTATATCCAAATTATTTGGCAATTGGGTTCATTTTGAAAGTTCCATTGTTAGGATTTGCTATGTCATACAAGACCTTACCATAATTTATGTCCTTTTATGGTATTTACATATAGCTGTATCTTATAAAGTAATGACATCAGTTACTTTTGTTCTTCCTTGTCTAAGCTTTTAGGAGATTTAGTATTTCAGAGAATAAGTCATTATTAGAAATGTATTAACGATTTTAAAATCATTTTTAAAGTCTAAAATGACAATTTAACATCAAATCAAATTTCAATTTTTCCATCGTGGATGGGAGTTTTCATCTCTAAGAAACTAAATACACTTATAAGTGTTACTAAATGGAATTCATTCCCAGTGAGGAAGTTTGGGTAGGAAAAGTTTTCCAAATATTCCTTAGGTTTTTACTAGAGTTTGTATCTTTTAACTTAACTTATATTTGTTATAGATTTTTTATTTTTACCATTCTCTCTGAATCAGAACAAGTAATTTGAATTATCTTTATACTATATATAGTATCCTTACCAAACCCCCAGTGCCTCTAGATAGTTTTGTCTCAGTAAATTAGTGTTGGTGAGGGGTGAAGTAAAACATTGTAATGCCTAGGACAGTTGTATTCATTTTTGTATCTTCTTCACTGGATTAGTGTCTTTGCCTTTATTTAATGTAAAAACATTATAGATGTAAGGATACTGGGGGTTTGGAGGTGACTCACTCAGTGTGCATGTGCATGAGTTCTCAAGTTTGAGACTGTGACCATCACATGGGAGCACCTGTGGGAGATGGGGAGGTTTCATGAGGTTAAGTAGTGCTGTGTTATCTCTCCTTTATCTGTCTTTCTCTTCCTCTCTTACCCTCTCTATAAGAGGAAAATGTTCATCGGTAGCAGTGTAGTCATACAGGGACCAAGCCCTAGCTTGGTCTTGGTGGCAAAGTACACACACACACACACACACACACACACACACACACACACACACACACACACTACAGGCAAATCAGGCTAATTTTGCCTCTTGCACCCTGCCATAAATATTGACTGTATAGTCAGGGACAAAAATTGCACTGACAGCTGTGGAACTGTGAAAGGGATGGGGACATTCCCTAGGAGAAAGCATGAAGAAAACCAAAATCCATGGTTCTTCCTAATTCTGTGACAATATTTTCTGAACTTAGAGGCACTGTCATTGCACACACATTGTCAATATGATAAATATGGTGCTACTTACCTCTTATAAAAGGCATCTTCATTTTATTTCTCTTATGAAAATGTGTTCTTGTAGACAGGGATGTTTCCCTTATCAGAGAGTATGATATGTATGATCTACTACTGTATTGTTTGCATGTCTCATGAGTCACAAACAGAGTGGGTTGGGTTGTCATCCTTAATAAATGATGCTGTTTGCTAATTTTATTTTAAAGTTTCTCTAGTGCTGAGCATCTGATAGGCCATGGTATGGTCTAATAATAGTCACAATATCTGTCAGAAAGAACTGTGATGAATTAAATATCAGGGGGAATCTTCTCTCCTGGCATACTTATCTGGGGAAAAGCTTTTATTATTTCCTAGGCTTTATTTCCTGAACCCCCTACAGAAGACCCCGTTGGGTTAAGTGACCTGGTACCAGAACTGTATGCTCTTATTAACCATACATGTTCAAAATTCCCTAGAACAGTTTCTATTACCAGGTTGACCCTTTATAGATAATATTTCCAGAACAATTTTGTATCTGTTCTCTGCTGTGCTCCATTTTGTTTTTTTTGAAATGATTACATGCTTATACTAGGGAATGGCATGTGGCCAAAAGCAAAGCCTGCCTGTTGGAGTTTCAATAGTGCTCATTATGAAGGAGAAGAAGTTTCTATTCCTACCCTGGAAGGAAAAAGCCACTCACAGATAAAGTGTATGATATGATTACCATTGCTTTAGATAGCCACAAGTATTGCTTCCAACATGATAAGGGATTGTTTTCTGTCTCAGTCATACAGAGCTTGGCTCAGTCTTTCAAAGGAGAAGTGGTGCCTTTTTGAAAGCCACTTGATCAGTTTGGAACTTGTGGGAGCATGAGGTTGCCATGCAGATAAAAATCAACACTGGTTTCAACTACCACAACAATCACAGAGAAGGTAGAATTGGGGAGGGAGACTTGGGAGGAGATTTGGAAACAGCAGCAAAAGGCCTTAATGACTCTAGAAGACTGACTTTGAGTTGTTGTGACTAAGCATCATGCTTATCACGATCTCTTAGACTGGTCCTTTGGTTGTACTAACCTCATTAGGATTAAGTTTGGTGAGAGAACTTGACTGTTCAACTTCTCATCAGTGTTTATTAATGAGGCTGATATAATTGTAAATAGTCAAATAGGAGTGCTAGCAATATCTGATTTTTTTCTGGAGGGCATATCAATAAGGGAGTTATATGATTATTGAGAATCTGAGTTTAGTTGTAGAAAGGGAGTTAATGGACTGCATTCTTGACAACTGGATTGCTATGCAAACATGAGTAGTGCTTTCATTTTCTAGTAGCATTTGGTGGAATACTAGGTTGGAGGATATAGTAATTACCCAAAGTTAAGAAATGATGGTTACTCCTTCATGATATTTTGCAAGATAAATTGCTGACTATCACATAATCTCTAGAGGTGAAGAATCAGAGGAGAATCTAAAGATTAAAAAATTAATAAAATAAAATAAACCCAAAGCCTGAGATTTTATATATATATATATATATATATATAATTTGCATGTGTGTATTTATGTAAGCAACCAGAATGGAAAAAAAGAAAACCCAGTTTGAACATTTATTTAGTCATTTCCAAGAAACAGCCAAAAGATCAAAATAAGTCAGATGTGTAGATTCTTCAAAATGTAAAGGGATAGATGCTTTGATGCTTTCTATACTTTGAAACTGATAAATAGGGATTCAATTTTCCCAGCTTTTCCACTCCTTGTGTTATGAGTGCTGATACCCTGTGGAGTTGCTTTTTTATGATCTCCTGGTATTACTCCTGCTAGATAAGCATAGAAAGAAATGGGCATTACTTGCCTACAAGAACACTTAGCTAGGACACTCAAAGCTGTAGAGCTCTAGCAAGAGTCTCTGTTTTGAATGGTAATACAGGAAAAACATTTATCCCTCTTATGTTAAGCTTGGGAACTTCCCTGGTTTGCTTTGTAGAGATTATGCAACATCTGGTAATATGTCTGGGATTATTCATATGGAAATTTAAGGGCTAAGTATTATAGTTCAGTCTTTTGAAAATTAAAATAGTCTCTTTTTGTATTTGCGTTTTCCTTACAGTCCTTGGTTTAAGGAGTTACTAGTGTGGGCCTCAGAGGTTTCTGGACACTGTCCATAGCTCTTTAGATAGTTTGATGGCAAAGCCTCTAGCCCAGGACTAGGTCAACAAAACTATTATGTACTGTTTCCCATTTTTATCCCTCTCTGCAGTGCCTCCAATCCATAGTTTGTAGGTTGTTATTTGTTGTTATTGTAGGACACCTCTTCCCCCAACCCCCCACCCTACACACAAACCAGACACCTCAGCTCCAGCTCTCTGCTGGTCTGTCACATACTGAGCTTGTACTGAGAAATCCAATCCCTTGGCTGTGTGACTTCTTACATGCTATCATGAACTAGGTATATTTCCCATGGAATTAGTCTTAAAAGATATCTCTAATGTTCTTTCTAAATTATAGTTCATCTGTGTTTTTTTAAAGGCATCTTACCCAACATTGTTTTGCCACTTTCCACTCTTTGTTTAAACTTTAGTTTTCCCAACTAGAGACAAGGAGGCCCTTTCTTCCTTGGGAGGAGACTGAGAGTTCACCCTTCTCCACAGTTATGGCAGATTTGCTGTTGCTGCTTTCTTCGCAAAGTACAGCAGGTCACATGATGACTTCCAGGCCCAGATGGGGAGATGATGTGGATAAAAGTACTTAGCACGAGATCAAAAACTGGGCTTCACTTCTAAATGGCTTGCCTTTTAGAAAAAACACATTATCCTCTCACCCAGATGTGGTTGTGGGTAACTGTCAATACGGCACACAGGTGGCATGGTTATCTGGCCATTTACTGCCTGATGCCTTGGTGGGTGACTGCTGCCAGCCCTTCAGAAATAGGAAATGACTAATGATGTGGTGGAAATTATGAACCAGGATTAATAAAACTTGAAAAGGAACAGTCTTCAGTGTTTGATCCTCCTTAGAGGAAGTTAGTCTGAGTCCTAGATTCTTTTCCCTGAGGTGTTCTTCTGATTACTCGGCTATAGTGGGAGTCTAAGCTGGAGCTAGGAACAGTGAACCAGATGGTGCAGGAAGCATTACACCCCATCCTTGAAGCCCCAGACACATGTACAGCTCTGCAGTCCATCTGTGAAGAGTTCAATCAAAGGAGCCACAAATGCCAAAGTAAGAGTTGATCTGCAAGGACTGAAGCTTTGTGCTTTCTCATGAAGACCATCCTAGAAAGACTCAAGACCTGAGTGGTTTCCATACTTTCTCATGAAGGACAGGGATTTGACATTTTTCTTTTTAGTTTGGGGTGGAAATCTTTTTTTTTTTTCTCTTATGATACACTATCAAGCATCTTTAGAAATATAACACACATGTCTCTATCCTCCTCCTTTCTTCCCTTCACCTTCTTGAGATTCTCTGTTCCAGGTGGGAAAGTGCTATGCTGGAAAGGGGAGAAATATACATTTGTTTGTTTCATAGATGATGCAGTGGATTAAAATGGTGTTAGGTATAGTGAAAAGAAAATAATATTCTGGATATAGGGACTTAAGCTCTTTTTTAGTTGCATGACCTCTGGGAAGACTTTTAAAAGTCTTTAAGTCTAAAGAAGCCACTTTTATGATAATAGGTCTTAACTATATATCTGTCAAGGTCTCTTCCTGCTCTTATTAAAGTACATCTATGTATGATATTTTCTCTAGCCAATCTCACTTCCCTTATATGAGGAGGACACTACAAACTGCCCAAGAGTTTGCTGTTGCCCCTGATGGAGTAACAGGGGCAAGAGTAGTGCTGAAACTTAACCTGTAATTGCAGCCAAGTGTTAATACTTGGGTGACTCCTCTAGTTATAAGTCTTAATATTGCCGTATGTCAGCTTGTTGAGAAAAATCCCAGAAAATGTTTTTCAGACTTCAAAAGTCAAAATAGATGTCGAATTTATTCATTAATTCCAATAGGTCACAAAAGAATCAGGTTGAACTGGCCACCTGAAGTTTCTTGTGACTCAGGGTATCTCTGAATTTCAAACTATTTCAGGGTCGCTAGAAAGTCTCCTTGTCTTAGCAGGATGCATGCATATGTAGTGAATTTAAGTGACCATAAAAAATTGTGTGCATATGTGCTCGTGTGTGTGTGTGTGTAAAATCAAAGAGACTTAGTAAAGAAGGTAGCTTGTTTACAGAAAATTTACATTAAAAATACAGAAAAAAGCTACAAATAGAAAATAGAGTGTGATTATAGATGGCAGATAACAACAAAAACACAATAATATTATTTTCTTTTCTCCAGGAAGTCCTGAGACATTTTGCTTTCAGGTAAAGGGTGAAATGAGTTTTAAAGATAGCCTTGAATATGACATGATGTACAGGATGAGATGGAGCTTAGATGAGCAGTTATTAGACAGCCAGACCTTGACTATATAAGGTGGTGGATGTGCGAATGAAAGCACAGTTCTTTGAATCCTGTTGACATTGCTGCCTTCAGTTCTCCCAGGCCAGCAGTTCTGATTCCCTCCACAGCACAGTTGGCCCCAATTGCTGGCATTTCTTTCCAGTCTTGTGCTGAGGTCTTATAATACTCTGGCTTTGCCCCAGGCTACCTGTCCATTTTGCTTTGGTTTTGGCGTACCATTCAGCATTTGGCTAAAAAACCAGTCACCGTGTTTGTGTTTGTGGAGCTGGTCCTGCAGTGGCCCTTGTCTGCTCCTTTGTGGAGATCTGCTTCCTTCCTGTTTGTGTTGTTGTCTTCAGACCGGCACTTAAGGAGCCCAGCCAGTCATTACAGTTACACAGTCAAACAAAGATCTTTTAAGAGAACAATTGTCATTTGTTTCCCAGTTGATATTTCAGAAGATTTAGAAGGATAATCTTGGATGTACGTCAGCAAGTATAAGCAGGAATCATCTTAATCCCTAACAAGGCATACAGATGAATTGGGACTGCATGAAAAGTATACAAAGAACTCTTTTTTCTCCTTAGTTCCAATTTAGTCATGTTGGGGGGAGGAGAGTTTCCTTTTAATTCAGCTATCTGCTGCAGAGATGAAACTTCCAAGGGACTCAACCTTAGGAATGGTCAAGTCACTCCTGAAGAGAGTTCCCTCCCCTGTCACACATAATCTCCTGAGTTTTACCTGAGACATACAGTTTAGATTTTTCTAGCCCTTCTTTGACTACCCTAAGTTAAGTTGGCCTCAAAGAGGTTATTACTGAATTCCTGATCTTTCTTGGTTTTGCAAAGGAAAATCAAGCATTCCTCCAGTAGAAACAACAAAACAAAACGCCTCCCCAAACTCAAACAAACAAACAAACCCTTTCAGTTCTTCCCTCCAAAAGGAGAAAGAATAGCAAGCTGTTGCAGCCCTCTCTCTGTAGTTTTCCCCTCTTCCAGCACCACAGTTATTTTAGACATGCCTGTGGGGGAGAAGTAGAGAAATAGGGCAGAATGTCTGTAACCAGCCACCAATAGGCTGATCCTACATTGCTTCCTCCTTGAAGCAGTAGGGCCAGAAAAAAAGGGAGTGTATCTATATCTGAGGAAGATGAGCCAATATTGGGGCAGCTTGGAATGTTCCTACTCATGACCACAGAATGAGAACTCAGATCTACAGGGATGCAGAGGTTACCATAGGCTCCTAAGCTGAATATGGGTCCCAGATCACATCAAATTGATGGGGTTTATAGTCAACAATATTTATACCTCTTTCCCATATTTGGGAGCTACTCTCTTCCCTGATCCAGCTTTCTGGTCTTTTTTTCCCCCAGCTATGACATCATCTCCCCAGACAGTAATTAGGATCCACCTGCATATCAGATTTAAGGTTCAGGGAAAAAGAAAAAACTAGTATAGCCACAGGCCCTTTGGAATATAACTAAAATACGCCTACTAGCTATCTACAAAATGGAGAACCACCCCCCACCCCCGACTCTATCTGCACTATTCCAGCTTTTAGGTCCATGACTGTTCAGCACTTCGTTTGGCTTTATATGTTAACTCTCTTTTCAGCCATCAGGTCCCAGATGCTAGCATGATGACAACCAGACTTCCCTGGATAGATAGCCCCACCAATATGACCTGGAGCTCTGCTACCCCAGAGCCCCACCCTACTAGGGAAAGAGAGAGACAGGCTGGAAGTATGGATCAACCTGCCAATGCCCTTGTTTAGTGAGGAAGCAATTACAGAAGCCAGACCTTCCACCTTCTGCATCCTATAATGACCTTGGGTCCATACTCCCAGAGGGTTAAAGAATAGGAAAGCTATCAGGGGAGGGGATGGGATACAGAGTTCTAGTGGTGGGAATTGTGTGGAGTTGTACCCCTTTTATCCTATGGTTTTGTCAGTGTTGCCTTTTTATAAATAAAAAAATTAAATAAATAAAGGGAGTGTATGAAATCAATTTTTTCTCTCAACACTACCAGAATTGTTGGGACTCTTTCCTTTTATTTTCTTTTGTTATATTATCCACTGCATTTTGTTGTTGTTGTGTATATTCAGTTTTCCTGGTTTAAATCTCTATTGGTGATTTCTGTGTAACTTGTACTGTCCAGGATATTTGTTCACCACATCTAGGCAAGTTATTGTTATGATTATTTTTCAAATCGTATAATAACATTTTAAAGAAATTCCTTGTCTCCAGGTAGATATTCTTGAAAACACCCCCACTCTTTCTAACATATAAATTAATACTAAATCTGAATGTGCACATGGCTAGAAGAATCCATGGCACAATTAATTTTCAGTCTCTCAGTTTTACATCACTACAAATTTAACTACAGATTCGGTGGATTGCTATCTCACACATTTCCTCAGATGGAGACTATATATATATATTAAGGTTCCAGAGAGAGCGCTCATTACTCTACACTATTACTGAGTAGGAATTTGAAAATTCTATAAACTTTACCTCCCTTCTTTTATATTTACTTTTCTTTTCATCTCTATTACCCCATCACCAGCTGAAAGTAGGTGAATGACTTCATGGCTTCATAGTTTTTTCTTTTTTTTTTACAAAGCTTAATCACCAGTTATAACTTGACACCAAGCAAACTTTTACTTAATTAATTCTAATTAGATATGATAACTTATATGATTTTCACTTTGTCATCTCACTAATACCTAACCAAAATTTGGTTGAATTTTAGAATTAGAAAACCATATAGCATCTAGTCTGAGGCTGTCAAATATGTTTCTATTTGCTTTGCTAATTTTAATCTACTGGTCAAGACTGATTCTATAGAGAACTGTCTTGAGAATGATTTTGAGGCCACATCTGAACTTAATGAGAAAAATGTCTGTGATCAACTATTACATCTACAAGAAGTATGGAAAGAAAGACCCATATAACTAGTGGTATTTGTCTGATAGCTTTAGTTCTAATTAAATGCCCTTATGTTGTAGTTAAGAAAACTAAAATTGGGAGCAATAAAATGACTTTCCCAAAACCATGCAGTAAGTTAATAGAAAACCAAAGACATGTCTTGCTGTGATGTGTTTATAGTAAACACAGAGGAATAATCTCCTATCTTTTCTTACTTTTAGTCCCTGACTTCATTAAATGTGGATTCAAAGAATAAAATATATATTAAGTACAAAGTACATATGATATAGTATATTAGACACTAGTTGGTAGAAAATATCAGAAATAATGAAAAACAAGTAGAGATAGTAAGGTCCTATATAGAATATATCTTTGTCTCTAATTACTAACATAATATCACAAACCCTTATTTCTTTCTTTGTTTTTAAATAAAGACTTTTAAAATTTTATTAGTAATTTAATACTGATTTACAAAATCACATGTCAACAGGAGTATAATTTCACACCGTTCCCACCACCAGAGTTCTGAATCCCCAATCCTTCCACTGCAAGCCACCACAGTTCTAAGTTTGCAGACATGGATTAACTATCACTTCTACACTATCTTGTCTACATTTGTACATAATTGCCTCCCTTTTATTCCAGGTTCAGTCTGCTCCTCCACTCCAAGCCACTCATGACCCTATTACTATATTCCTTTTCCTCCTTTCTCTCTAGTTCCTGATGGAGTTGAAATTCAGAACCCTCTTATCTTCTTCCTATCACTTCTCCCCCAGTGGGAGTATGGATCAAGATCATTTTTGGGGTGCAGAAGATAAGAGTTCTGGCTTCTGTAATTGCTTTTCCACTAGACTTGTGTGTTGGCAGGTAGATCCATACCCCCATTCTATTTCTATCTTTCCCTAATGGGGTAGAGCTCTGTAGAGGCAAGGTTCCAGGACACATTGGTGAGGTCATCTGCCCAGAGAAGTCAGGATGGAGTTATGGTAGCATCTGTAACTTGCCGTGTGGAAGGTGGGAGGACATAAAATTGAACAAAATGTGGAGTCTGGTGGTAGTATAACCAGTTAAGCGTATGTGGCGCAAAGCTCAAGGACCAGCGAAAGGATCTGGTTTGAGCCCCTGGCTCCCTGCCTGCAGGGGAGTCACTTACAGGCAGTGAAGCAGGTCTGCAGGTGTCTATCTTTCTCTCCCCTTCTCTGTCTTCCCCCTCCGCTCTCCATTTCTCTCTGTCCTATTCAACAACGATGACATCAATAACAACAACAATAATAACTACAATAAAAAAACAAGGGCAACAAAAAGGGGAAATAAATAAATATTAAAAAAATTTTAAAGTGAGCAAAATGATTAATGAGCAGTAACCAAAATGTAGGAACAGAGCAGATGAGACTAGGGATCTAATGGTGGTGGTAGAAAACTAGGCAGTCCATTTTAGGCATGTTTCTAGGGGCCTACGCTAGATAGTTTTTACTTGATTTTGATTGCTACCATGAAGTTGGATAAAAATATTGTCTGAGAAAATGATATCAGAGTAAAGAAAAAAGGCTAGAAAGTTGGATTAGGACAGAATGTTTGAAAAAATTCTGTGGATAGAATTAACTATTTATCTCCATCCACCCGACCCAGGGAGCAGCAAAGCCTGTGTAACCTCTGAGTTCCCATTGGTCTGAGCTTGCAGCTCATAGTCACTGCTGGGAACATTGAAGGCTGCACTCATCTCAGGACCAGTCTTCCTCAAGTGGCAGGGCAGTATTACCCCAGACTCCCTTTGGAGACTGCGGTAGTCCCTACCATCACTACTTTATGGTAAGGACAAGGTTCTAGGAAGGCCCATAAAAGGGCTTATGATGATGTTCCTGATGAAAGTGACCAGTGCTGGTGGAGAGAGGAATCCATGTGTGGTTTAGGTCCATCATGTTTGTGTGGGAATCCAAGAATTTCTTGACTAAGGCCACAGATGATGAGGTGGTGTGATATTGGCCAAAAGGGCAATTATTAAATGAGCCAGTCTCTTGCCCTTATCCAACTTTTGTAGTCCTCTTTTTAGCTGATGACCTTAGATTTTCTCCCAGTTATTTAATCACTGAATGTCATTTGTTGTACCCAACCAGAAATAGTTTTTTGGGATCTGTCTTCTTTGGGCCTTTCCGCTAGGTTGTTAAGCTAATTTGGTCTAAGTCTAATTGATTATTGAATTTAAGATGCCTTCTTTTTTTTTATAAGTAAATTGTTTCTATTAGTGCTGTAACTAGTAATATCTAGAAACCATTTAATATTGTAATTTTGAATAGCAATGAGTATAAAAGATATTTCAGGAAACCTGAAACAAATCTGATGTGGTGTGAAAATATCACCACAGGTGTTACTAAGGTTTGTTATCTAAATTCATAAGATGCCTTCTTTAGGCACTTCAGTTAGGATTCTAGGTTTATTAGTTCTAACTCTAATCACCAAGGACTATTTAGCACTTTTACTTTGAGTTATATAATTGCTCCTTGCTTATGGATACATGTACACCTGTAACCAGTACCCCAAGCTCTAGCTTGTATCTAGTATCTATAACTTTGTTAGATGATGTGCCATCTAAGGTAGATATAAGTAGTCCCATGTGTTAGGAAAGATCTCACCAGGTTTGAAGAGTTGTGAGGTTGACATCTCAGGCTTGTTATCTCTGGCTACAATCCACAGTAATAATTCAGTAATGACATAATGTGGAATGGCAGCACAAGTAGAGAGTTGGTTGAGGTAACCACAGGTGGTATGGTGGTAAGGAAACATAGAGAAGAAATATCAAGAAGTATGGGCATAGTCCTAGAGGTTGCAAGACTAAGAGAAATGAGGATCTTAAGGAGAATGCAAGGACTATGGTTTCACTCATATGTGGAATTAGGGAACTGAACACATGTAATTGAAACAAACAAACAAGCCAGCCCATATTTAAATTGTGGAAAACTATAGTGGTTATCTAGGGGCTGAGGAGTGGGAACAGACTTTCAATGGTGCAAAGGTGTGAAATTATAATCCTATTAATTCATAATCTCATAAATAATTATTAATGTAACATATCAGGGGGAAATATATTTAATACTTCAAGTTCTCTAACTACCTAGACCATAGCTCTAAGTACAAATATTTGCTTTAGCCTAAATATTTAATGTTTCATATTTGTAATATGATCAAACTTTGACACTGGGCGTAAAATGTTCAAGGAGGTCCAAAACATATCTGCACACATAGCTTTTAAACATATAAGTCAACTATGACTTTCATCCAGACAGATCAAGACCATTTGGCCCTATCAATATCTAAAATACAAAATGTTCAAATACCACTAAGGTGCTGGAAAATTGTGCAGATGCAGTCACATCTGCCATGTTGTCCCCTCAGGCTACTGCTAGTTCCCGTGAGTTGGGACATTCTCGGAGTGCCTGTTTTGCCATGTTGTGCCCTCAGGGCATTGTCTACTTCCCCATGATATTTGGAGTGCTTTGGTTGCTCCTCCCCCTCCCATTCTCACGAGAGTTATTATCCTATCCTGGAGTGCGATGGTTACTCCTCCCCCTTCCCATTCGTGAAAGCTGCTCCTATAAAAGCCCTTCTCTTCTGCACCTCACTCTCTTGCCAGTGCTTCACTTCGGTGTTCAGACGCAGGAAAAGTTACTGAGTGAGGCGGCCATTTTTGCTACCTCCACGTGGCCCAACCTGTTTCTCTAGCACCCAACTCTGAGGCGCCAGCGCAAATAAAGATTTCTGTTCCCTCTTCACTCCGGACCTCCTCTCTCTCTTCTCCGCGGCATACAACAACATATAGCGCCCAATGTGTCTCACAGTCATGCCTGGCCTGAGGTCCAGAAAAGCCGCCCAGACACAGGTAAGTGGCAGCCACCTGACTCTGTGGCCCTGTGTTTCCCCTCACCATGGGATTTTTTTTTGTTTTATGAGGAGGTGTCCCAGACATTATCTCCTTCTCTCCTGGGACAGGTTCTCACTCTCAGAGACATTTTAATTTTCGCTACACCATGAGTTCTCATAGCTATAATCGCTACTTACAAGATATGTACAATGTGGTCTGCCATGAGGATAAGCGACCTTGAGGCTGAGATACGAGAGTTAAAGCATATGTGCTTAAGACGCCCGAAGATGGCGGACTGAGAAGCTGCTAGCAGCATGTGCTCTGATCACATCTTCTGGAAATAGTAGGATTTTCTGCCTTTAGCAGGCCAGTCAATAAGGGGTCATAGTGGTGACACCAAAGAGGTGACAATAATTTAATTTGGGTTAAGAATTAGAGTAAAGGTGGCACGGACTAGCGGGCGGGCTGCTCCAGACTTCCCAGGCAGCAGCGGGCAAGGCGGGTGCACCTGGCATTGTCCTCTGCCCGGGAAGGCGGCTCCTCCGCCGGTTGCAGAGCGCTGCTGGGCGGCTGGCAGAGGACCCGGAGGGAGCACTATAGCTCGGGGGCTTTCTCTTGGGAGTCTCCAGGGACCACCGCGACGCTGAGGGTGGATCCAAAGACTTCTTAAGTATAGCTCTCATTGGGTCAAAGGACTTGGAGCTAGTTTTCATTTTCGAGAAATCCTTTAAAAAAGTCTGGAGGGGGGGGTTTCCCGGAAGATGGTGGACTGAGAAGCTGCTAGCCACTGAGCTCCGAACACATCTCCTGGAACAGTAGGATTTTCTGCCTTTAGCAGGCCAGCCAATAAGGGATCATAGCGGTGACAAAGAGGTGACTATAACTTAATTTGGGTTAAGAATTAGAGTAGGGTAAAAATTCTTTTTTCTTCCTTTTAATTTTCAAGCATACCTCCTCCCCCCCCCCATAAACAGTCCCTGGGGACCAGCTCCTAGCAGGATACCCCACACCACCAAACAGGGTGCTTTTTTGAATTCACTGATACACATTTGGAAAGTTCCTTGCACTGCTCTTTAATTACAACTCTTTTTCTTATCTTCTCCCTTTTCTCTCTCTTGTCTCTCTCTCTCTCTCTTTTTTTAAATCTTGTCATACACTTCTTCCTTTTTCTTTGCCTTTCTGAATTTGTGAATTACTTTGGAGAAGAAATCTGACTCAGAGCGGACTCTCTATGTGTGTATCTCTGCTCTAGTTCCCTTTCCCCTCTTGTTACCCCTAGAATATACGGTGGATAGTAGATTTGCATAACTGTCTATTCTTGCTATCCTCTCTTTATTTTCTCTTTCTTCACTGGGATTTGGTTACTATTTTTTCATGGACTGGAGAAATTGTTTGGCTAACTGGTAACGATTAAACTACTTCAATACTTACTTCAGTTGCTACTGTAATTCCGGAGGGTGGTGAGTGCAATTGTCATAAAGGTATTTAGTACAGTGTTGCTTGTACTCAAGACACAACAACTGAGGAACAACAGAGCAAAAAAAAAGAAAAACATAAATCAAAACAATGGGTAGATCAAAAACTGCTACTCCAGTGAATGAAGACAAGAGCCCAGAAGAAACTACAAATCAGCCAGAAGTAACCATAGATAAGAAAAGTATGCAAGCAATAATAAACTTATTAATCACAGAAATGAAAACAACATTGGAGGAAAGGAATGGCAGTATTAGAGAAACAACAGTTGAGACCCGCAAGGAAAATACTGATTATCTTGAGGCAATTAGAGAACTGAAATAGCTGTAATGAAGAAAGAAGCTGAGGCAAGGGAAAGCAGACTAACAGAAGCAGAAAACAGAATTAGTCAGACAGAGGATGAGTTAGAGAAAACTAAGAAAGAGGTGACAGAGCTTAAAAGGATATTGAGAGACACTGAAAACAACAACAGAGACATATGGGATGATCTCAAAAGAAGTAACATTCGTATAATTGGTCTGCCAGAGGAAGAAAGAGAGGAAGGGGAAGCAAACATTCTCGAGGAAATAATACAAGAAAACTTCCCAGACCTGAATAACAGAAAGGATATCAAGGTTCAAGAGGCCCAGAGAGTACCAAACAGAATTAACCCAGACCAGAAGACACCAAGACACATCATAGTCACAATGAGAAGAAGTACGGATAAAGAAAGGATCCTAAAGGCTGCAAGAAGGAAACAAAAAGTCACATACAAGGGAAAACACATAAGACTATCAGCAGACTTCTCCACTCAAACTCTAAAAGCCAGAAGAGAATGGCAAGATATCTATCGAGCCCTGAATGAAAAAGGGTTTCAACCAAGGATAATATATCCTGCTAGACTTTCATTCAAACTAGATGGAGGGATCAAAACCTTCTTAGATAAACAACAGTTAAAGGAGGCAACCATCACCAAGCCGGCCCTGAAAGAGGTACTAAAAGACCTCTTATAAACAAGAACATCACTATAATACTTGCAATATATCAGAGCAAACAAAATTTTTTTAGAACAATGGGACTACAATACATTAAATCCATAATATCAATAAATGTCAATGGCTTAAACTCATCCATCAAAAGGCACAGGGTGGGGGGATGGATCAGAAAACATAACCCAACCATATGCTGCTTGCAAGAATCCCATCTGTCACAACAAGATAAACACAGACTTAAAGTGAAAGGATGGAAAACTATCATACAGGCTAACAGACCACAAAAAAGGGCAGGAACAGCCATTCTCATCTCAGATACAATAGATTTTAAATTAAATTAAGTAATAAAAGATAGGCAAGGACATTACATAATGATTAGAAGATCAATCAGCCAAGAAGACTTAACAATTATTAACATTTATGCACCCAACGAGCGACCATCTAAATACATTAAGCATCTACTGAAAGAATTTCAAAAATACATCAATAGTAATACAATAATAGTGGGAGACTTCAATACCCAACTCTCACACTTAGACAGATCAACAAAGCAGAGAAATAATAAAGATACAAGAGAATTGAAAGAAGAGATTGACGCACTAGACCTATTGGACATTTTCAGACTCCTCCACCCCGAAAAACTGGAATACACCTTCTTTTCAAATCCACATAACACATACTCAAGGATAGACCACATACATGTTAGGCCACAAAGACAGCATCAAAAATTCAAGAGCATTGAAATAATCCTAAGTATCTTCTCAGACCACAGTGGAGTAAACTAACATTTAACAAAAAACGGAAAATTAGTAAAAGACACAGAATTTGGAAACTAAACAACATGATCCTTAAGAACCACTGGGTCAGAGACTCACTCAAACAGGAAATTCAAATGTTCCTGGAAACTAATGAAAATGAAGACACAACCTACCAAAAAATTTGGGACACAGCTAATGCAGTACTGAGAGGGAAACTTATATCCATACAATCACATATTAAACACCAAGAAAAAGCTCAAATGAAAGACCTTTCTGCACACCTCAAGGACTTAGAAGAAGAGGAAGAAAGGAACCCTAAAGCAACCAGAAGGACAGAAATCACTAAAGTTCGAGCAGAAATAAAAAACATCGAAAATAAGAGAACCATACAAAAGATCAATGAAGCCAAATGTTGGTTCTTTGAAAGATTAAACAAAATTGACAAACCCCTAGCCAGACTCACCAAACAAAAAAGAGAGAAGACTCAAATTAATAGAATTGTAAACGATGCAGGAGATATCACAACTGACACCACAGAAATCCAGAGAATCCTGCGAAACTTCTATAAAGAACTATATGCCACCAAGTTAGAGAATCTGGAAGAAATGGAACAATTCCTAGAAGCATATGCCCTTCCAAAACTGAACCAAGAAGAACTACAAAATTTAAATGCATCAATCCCAGACAAAGAAATTGAAACTGTTATTAAGAACCTCCCCAACAACAAGAGTCCTGGACCAGATGGTTTCACAAATCAATTCTATAATACTTTAAGGAAACAGTTAGTACCCATACTTCTTAAGCTTTTCCATAAGATTGAAGAAACAGGAATACTCCCTTCCACCTTCTATGAAGCCAACATCACCCTGATACCAAAAGCTGATAGGGACAGAACAAAAAAGGAAAACTACAGACCAATATCTCTAATGAACATAGATGCCAAAATACTAAACAAGATCTTGGCCAACCGGATACAGCAACACATCAAAAAGATTGTTCATCATGACCAAGTGGGATTCATCCCAGGAATGCAAGGCTGGTTCAACATCCGTAAGTCAATCAATGTCATTCACCACATCAAGAAAAGCAAAGCCCAAAACCACATGATTATCTCAATAGATGCAGAGAAAGCCTTTGACAAAATCCAACACCCATTCATGCTCAAAACTCTACAAAAAATGGGAATAGATGGGAAATTCCTCAAGATAGTGGAGTCTATATATAGCAAATCTACAGCCAACATCATACTCAATGGACAGAAGCTGAAAGCATTCCCCCTCAGATCGGGGACTAGACAGGGATGTCCCCTGTCATTGTTACTCTTCAACATAGTATTGGAAGTTCTTGCCATAGCAATCAGGCAAGAGAAAGAAATCAAAGGGATACAGATTGGAAGGGAAGAAGTCAAGCTCTCACTATTTGCAGATGATATGATAGTATACATAGAAAGACCTAAAGAATCCAGTAGAAAATTACTGGAAGTTATTAGGCAATATAGCAAGGTTTCAGGCTACATAATCAATGTACAAAAATCAGTGGCATTTCTTTATGCAAACACTAAATCTGAAGAAGAAGACATCCAAAAATCACTCCCATTTACTGTTTCAGCAAAATCAATCAAATACCTAGGAATAATATTGACCAAAGAAGTGAAAGACTTGTATGCTGAAAACTATGAGTCACAAGTCAAGGAAATAGAAACTGATACCAAGAAATGGAAAGATATCCCATGCTCATGGATTGGAAGAATAAATATCATCAAAATGAATATTCTCCCCAGAGCCATATACAAATTTAATGCAATACCCATCAAAGTTCCACCAAGCTTCTTTAAGAGAATAGAACAAACACTACAATTATTTATCTGGAACCTGAAAACACCTAGAATTGCCAAAACCATCTTAAGGAAAAAAAACAGAAATGGAGGCATCACACTCCCAGACCTTAAACTATACTATAAAACCATCATCATCAAAACAGCATGGTACTGGAACAAAAATAGGCACACAGACCAGTGGAACAGAATTGAAAGCCCAGAAGTAAATCCCAACACCTATGGGCATATAATCTTTGATAAGGGGGCCCAAAGGATTAAATGGAAGAAGGAGGTTCTCTTCAATAAATGGTGCTGGGAAAACTGGGTTGAAACATGCAGAAGAATGAAAGTGAACCACTTTATCTCACCAGAAACAAAAATCAACTCCAAATGGATCAAAGACCTAGATGGCAGACCAGAAACAATCAAATACTGAGAGGAATACATTGGTAAAACACTTTCCCACATACACCTCAAGGACATCTTTGATGAGTCAAACCCAATTGCAAGGAAGACTAAAGCGGAAACCAACCAATGGGACTAAATCAAATTGAAAAGACTCTGCACATCCAAAGAAACTATTAAACAAACAGAGAGACCCCTCACAGAATGGGAGAAGATCTTCACATGCCAGACATCAGACCAGAAATTAATCACCAAAATATATAAAGAGCTCAGCAAACTTAGCACCAAAAAAGCAAATGACCCCATCCAAAAATGGGCAGAGGATATGAACAAAACATTCACCTCAGAGGAGATCCAAAAGGCTAACAAACATATGAAAAACTGCTCTAGGTCACTGATTGTCAGAGAAATGCAAATTAAGACAACACTAAGATACCACCTCACTCCTGTAAGAATGGCATACATCAAAAAGGACAGCAGCAACAAATGCTGGAGAGGATGTGGGGATAGAGGAACCCTTTTACATTGCTGGTGGGAATGTAAATTGGTACAGCCTCTGTAGAGAGCAGTCTGGAAAACTCTCAGAAGGCTAGACATGGACCTTCCATAAGATCCAGTAATTCTTCTCCTGGGGTTATACCCCAAGGACTCAATAACACCCAACCAAAAAGAGGTGTGTACTCCTATGTTCACAGCAGCACAATTCATAATAGCTAAAACCTGGAAGCAACCCAGGTGCCCAACAACAGATGAGTGGCTGAGAAAGCTGTGGTATATATACACAATGGAATACTATGCAGCTATCAAAAACAATGAACCCGCCTTCTCTGACCCATCTTGGACAGAGCTAGAAGGAATTATGTTAAGTGAGGTAAGTCAGAAAGATAAAGATGAATATGGAATGATCCCACTCATCAACAGAAGCTGACTAAGAAGATCTGAAAGGGAAACTAAAAGCAGGACCCGATCAAATTGTAAGTAGGGCACCAAAGTAAAAACCCAGTGGTGAGGGGTAGACATGCAGCTTCCTGGGACTGTGGGGTGTGGGAGTGGGTGGGAGGGATGGGTCACAGTCCTTTGGTGGTGGGAATGGTGTTTATGTACACTCCTAGCCAAATGTAGACATATAAATCAGTAATTAATTAATATGAGAGGGGGAAAATCAATTGTATGTCTCAAAGTTTCTCAAAACACAAACTGAATCTTTTTAATATATAGGCTGTGTATTTGATATGTGGACTCTCTCAAAACCCTAGACCAAGTAGATTAGAAGCATCGAATAGCACAGCTATATACAAGATACTGGATACTGTACAGAAAACCATAACAAAGGGACTTTTCAAAGTTAACCCACTTACCAAATAATGTGATGATAACATTAACTATCGATTGTCTTTTTGAACCCTAAGACAGCAGGAACCTCGCATCTCCACTATAGAGCCTCTACTTCCCCCAGTCTTGGAACCCTTGGATAGGGCCCACTTTCCCATATCCATCTCCCAATCCAAACCAAATAATATTGCATCCGCCGATCACAACCTAACCAACTCAACGATTGCCAACTCAACATGCTTCAGATTGTGTCCAGAGACTTCACGTGTGGAATGACAACCCTTCAGCTTCATTACTCGGGTGAGACCTTTCCTTTTATAGTACACTCTAATTTCATCTCAGGTGGTTCACTTTCTAACAAAGTCCCATAACCTAGATATACACCAGTTTCTGAGAGAGAGAGCTTATGTGCACACGTACCCATAAACTACTGCAAAATATATACCTGAAAGCAGGATTACACTAGAGTTTGCAGTGAGTACCTCCCTAACACTTCCTCTCCACTATTCCAAGCTTGGGATCCATGATTGCTCAACAAATTGTTTGGCTTCGTATGTTAACTCTCTTTTCAATCACCAGGTTCCAGATGCCACTAGGATGCTGGCCAGGCTTCCCTGGACTGAATACCCCACCAATGTGTCCTGGAGCTCAGCTTCCCCAGAGACACACCTTACTAGGGAAAGAGAGAGGCAGACTGGGAGTATGGACCGACCAGGACCAGTCAACACCCATGTTCAGCGGGGAAGCAATTACAGAAGCCAGACCTCCTACCTTCTGCAACCCTCAATGACCCTGGGTCCATGCTCCCAGAGGGCTAGAGAATGGGAAAGCTATCATGGGAGGGGGTGGGTTATGGAGATTGGTTGGTGGGAATTGTGTGGAGTTTTACCCCTCCTACCTTATGTTTTTGTTCATTAATCCTTTCTTAAATAAAAAATTTAAATAATAAAAAAAGACGCCCTAAGCGATCACCAGCTAGTCTGAAAACTTCCGTCCCCACAGACATGTACACGTGTTCGGACGGTCCTCCTTTGACCCCTCCCCCAGCTGCCACGGTTTCGGCTTCCCCTGAGGTTTCTGCTTCTTTGACCCCGCCCCCTGTTGATACCTCATCATTAAAAGACCCTGAGGTTTCCACTTTGACCCCTCCTCCTGCTGATACCTCATCATTAAGAGACCTTGTGCTGTAGATACAGCAGTTAAAGGATATGTTTTCAGCGTTTAGAGACCTTAAACCTTTTGCAGTCTGTCCCAAGAGCTCCGTACCCATAGATACGCAGTCAGTTTCCCCTGTAGCCACTACAGCAGCTTCCACTCTGTAACTCTTTCCCCCATGTCATCAGACCAAGTCCACACCTTCCTGGTAAATGTGGTCTCCAATAGACAAAACCCTCAGGTGTGGCACCCACACTCCTCCAAAGAGTTCAGGGAACTCAGACAAGCCGTGAAGGAGGACGAATTTCACGCTCCATGGACCAAGTCCATTTTAAGGAGTTTTTACCAGCATCTAAATACACCCCAGGTCTGGAAAGTCCTGGTTTGTGCTGCATTGCCAGACCCCCTCTATCTACAATGGAAGGCATGCTTCCATGATGAATGCTCTAGACAATCGCAGGAAAATAGCAACAAACAGCATGGAATTTTGATGCATTGTTTGGAGTAGGAGAGTTTGAAACTGGAACTCAGCAGGCAGAAGCCAAGTTTCCAACCGGTTATTTTGAACAGGTATGCATCTGTGAAACACAAGCATGGGAAAGGTTAACCCCAACCACAGTAGAGGCCTCAGTCCCTATTAACTCTCTTCACCAAAACACTGATGAAACCTTAGCAAATTTCATCTCAAGGGTGAGGCAAACCCTAGAGAGAAAGGTTTATAATCCTGAAATCCTCTCTTTCCTCCTGCGTTCTATTGTCTGGGATGGCATGATACCACAATTCCGTCAGGCATGCCTTAGTCTTAAACACCTACACCTAGATAATTGGATTTTAGCGACACAGCAACTTACATCAGGCAATTATTGGGCACCCGCTACGACACAGGTTTATGCAGTTACCTCACGTAATCAAAATGGGGCTTGCTTTCAGTGCGGTCGCCAAGGGCACTGGCGTAACCAATGTCCAGATTAGCTGCGACAATGCCTCCAGTCAGGGCAACCCCGCCCCCAGTTGGGGCAACCATGCCTCCAGTCAGGACAACCACACCTCCAGTCAGGGCAACCAGACCTCCAGTCAGGGCAACTACACTTTCAGTCAGGGAGCCAGAAGCCACGAACACCTTGTCCTAGATGTCAGAAAGGGTTTCATTGGAAGAAAGATTGTTGGTCCAAATTTCGTAAAGATGGCATGCCCCTGAATGGTACAAATTCGGGGCCTGAGATTTTGTGGACCACTCCTGTTTGAGAACGCGGTCACCCTACTACGACAGTAAGGATTGGCAATATTCCTTTAAAATTTTTGATTGACACGGGGCAGAAAAGACGATTTTAAGGCAAGCAGAGGTTCCCCCAAATTGGGAACTCCTCCCGGGACCCCATATACATGGGGTTGGAGGGGTGACCCAATCATTTCTCACACAAGATTCACTCATGTGGGAAGACCCGGAAGGTTCTACCGGACACTTTCGCCCTCTGGTAGCTGATACTACTGGGCAGAGATCTTATGGAATGTCTTGATGTTAGGATATGCACAGATGCCTCTGCAGAGCATAACACCCACTCCTGCGAGACCAGATCTAATCCGCACCCCCAATACTAACTGCTACTGTTCGTAGCCAAACTATTAATAATGCCAGCCCTGCTGATAGATTTGAATGGGTGGTGCTGCCCCAAGGCATGGCCAATAGTCCTACAATTTGTCAAGAGGCTGTTAAATCTGCCCTTTTTCCATATATCCATAAGGGCCTTAATGTTTTTCATTACATAGATGACGTATTAATATGGGGAAAATCAGATACAGATCTCTCTGCCCTACGTGATTTTTTCATTCCTGCATTAAAGAAAAGTGGCCTTAATGTGGCTCCTGAGAAGATACAGCTAATTCCTCCAATATCTTTTTTAGGTTCAGAGATTTCTCTAATGCAAATTTGTCCCTTAAAACCTAGTGTTACTTTTCCTTCTAACCTCACTCTTGCTTCTTTACAAAGTTTTCTTGGAAATTTAAATTGGCTTAGGCAGTATCTTTATCTGCCTACAAGCTGCCTCCAACCACTGTTTGACCTGTTAAAAGGAAACAAACAGCCCTCCTCAAAACGTAGGTTAATTCCCAAGGCCTCCTCGGCACTGGAAAGGGTTAACCAGGTCCGCGAGGACATGCACCTTGTTCAATTCTCCCCCTCCTCTCCGGTAAACCTTCTAATCTTTAACTCCACCCCCACAGTAGTAGGGGCATTGTGGCCGAACCATGGGGTTCTTGAGTGGCTTCACACGCCAGTAGGCGGAGCTCCAAGACTCCTCACTGAGATAGACGCCTTAGCATTCATGGTTCGCCAAGGAAGAAATAAGTCTGTGCAGGTCTTAGGGAAAGAACCAGATTTAGTTATTCTGCCCTTTTCTCTCACAGATACAGAGTGGCTCATACATCATCATTCCTGCTTTGCCATAAGCTTCGTGGAGTTTCCAGGACAAATAGATAACCATTTTCCTTCTAATAAATTGATAGCTTCTTTACCTCTTTTGCCTCTACTAGCACCTAAACTTTTCTCTCAAGATCCCAATCCTTCTGCTCCTACAGCCTTCACTGATGGTGGAAAAAAGGGTTCTGCTGCCCTTATATATTACCCGGACAAACAACCCCCTAAACCTCTCTTTACTGAGCTTCCTGAGAATTCCCCTCAGTACAAAGAACTTTATGCTGTTTTCCTTGCATTAAAAGCTTCAACCTTTTTTTCTGACAGTGTGTATACTGTTAACTTACTTCCATGGCTTGCTCGTTCCTATGTGAAAATTGATGACAACCCACTTTCCCCTCTCTTGATTCAAATCGCCTCTATGCTCTCTTCTCGAACCCAACCACTATATATTCAGCACCTTTGTTCCCACAGCCCTCTTCCTGGTTCCCTGTCCAAAGGGAATGCTGCAGCTGACCGCCTTGCCTCCTTGTCTCTGTCTCTGATCCTGCTGATTTCCATTCTCTAACTCATGTTAATCTTAAAGACCTTCGAGCTCAATTTCCTGATGTTCCTTTACCACAGTTAAAACATATCTTAGCTACATGCTCTTCCTGTGCAAGTCTCATAAAAACACCTGCTATTCAGACTCTTGGTGTTAACCCCCGAGGCTTAAAAGCTAATGCTATTTGGCAAATTGATGTCACCCATATACCAAATTTGGCAAACAAAAATATGTGTTTGTCTCAATTGATACCTTTTCTAAATTTATGTGGGCAACAGCTCAGACAGGAGAAAGCTCTAAAAAGCTTATTAGCCATATGCTCTCCTGTTTTGCTGTGATGGGCTTACTGAAAACTGAAAACTGACAATAGACCTGCATTTACCAGCAAACAATTTAAAGATTTTTGTTCCCTCTGGAACATTACTCATACCACAGGCATTCCCTATAATCCACAGGGACAAGGCATTTTCGAGAGGGCCTGTCAAACCCTTAAGGCTCAATTAAATAAAGATAATGGAGGAATGTACCCCCCCCAATATCCGGCTAGCAAAAGCCTTAATTACGCTAAATCTCTTTAATATTTACAATAACTCGGACTTACCTCCTATTATTCTTCACTGGCAAACACCATCTACTCTCCCATCTATTAAGGTCAAATGGAAAGACCCACTTGATAAAATTTGGAAAGGGCCTGACCCTCTATTGACCATGGGAAGAGGTTTTGCATGCATTTCCCCACATAATTACTCTAAACCTGTCTGGGTTCCTGCCCGCCATATCCGACAATACCCTCATGATGGCACTATTATCCCTGAAGAACAAGAAATACAAGAGGACTAGCCACAGGATACATCCCAGGATCCATAATATGACATGGCAGAACCTACAAAAGTTGGCTCACAGAGCCCTCTTTCCTACCCCTCCCCTGATTCTCTTATGTTATGACTGGCCAGTTGTGTTTTGTGAGTGAGTGTGTTGAATGACCAAATATTTTTGCATGACCCATCTGCACAGAGTACTCTATAAGGTAATTTTATATTTTATATAAAAATGCTGGATGCAGCCAAAATTTCTGGAGACATCCAGAAAAATTCCAAAATTTTTTTCTCTCTCTTTTGATTTTATATATATATGTTTTGGTATATATGTAAGTGTTTAGTCTTAAATTGTGTGAGTAATGACAGATATAAATTTTTTTAATGATATGTTTTTATAACAAAAGTTTATTTTTCCTCCTGTGTGTTATATCTAATGTTTATATATATGTTTCAAGTTTGGTAAAACATTAAATTAGTGGTTAAAAGTGTAACCTTGAAGCTATATCACTACTAGGAATGGTAAAGTTAATTTGCTAAAGTTACTAACTATTTAAGGTAAAGTCTAAATATTTAACGTGACAATAGATCCCCAAAACTAAAATGCAAATTCTGTATACAGGATGCTTTTGGAGGGCCCCCAAAAGTGCCCTGTAAACTATCTTGTGGAAATTAATTCACAACAGATCTGGCATCAATCTGGCACTGCAAATGTTAAAACCATTGTCACTAACATACGTTAACTCTCTAAGTAACCTGAGTCTGTTTATACTCCAAAGTAAAAATGGTTAAGAATCAATATATATATTTTAACTATAATTGGTCTAAAGATCCTGCTGTAGAGACTGCTACAGGAGGCCACATTAGATGACCTTTTAACAAAATCATAAAGATATTCAAACCAATTATACTCATCGAGGTATCAATTATAGTAAACCTCTAACTTGTTACAAGTTTTATTATTTTTTTTCACAAGTAAGTGAGTACAGCTATCAAGCCCTCATATGAAGAATCATCTGTTCATATGGTAAGGTATTAAACTATAAAAAGTTTCTCCATACACAACCTATGTAAATTACAACATTCACATATTCTTGTAAACTTAACTGGGGTATCTTGTCTTGCCACCATAAGACATGGCTTTGTCAGCCAACAATTTAAATATGTTTCCCTTTATAAAATCACCCATGCCATGGACATCCTTTACTACCCCCAAAGTCAAATGGACATTCCCCTAGACATCACATCCACTGACTGTTTCCCTTAGACTTGAGATATGATCCCACCTCTTCATACCAATGGTTACATTCCCCCTTCCTTACCTGTCTACCCTTAGTTGTGGAACCCTAGCTTGTTTTACTTCTTCTGCTCACAATAGGTCCTATAATTTTTTTTTAAAAAACATTTTAATTTATTTATTAATGAGAGAGAGAGAGGAGGAGAGAGAAAGAACCAGATATCTTTCTGGTACATGTGCTGCCAGGGATCGAACTTGGGACTTCACGCTTGAGAGTCTAACGCCTTATCCACAGCGACACCTCCCAGACCACAGTCCTATAATTTTTAATAAGCTCATGGCCTTTTTGCAACAACAGATTGATGCCATAAAGATGCAACCTATACAAACTCACTATCATAGGTTGGACATGGCAGAATATTGAGTTGCTGTGGAGGATTTGCCCCCCTCCATCAGAACGTCCACCATGTAGAAGACTGGCTAGCCAATGATGGGTAAAAGGGAAACTAGTGCTATCCAGTCAAGCTAAGACAGGGTACCTGGTACTACTGGGCAAAAATGACCAAATGTTCCAATTACGCTTAAGACGGAAGGCTGATCCCCAACCTAAGACAGGCACAGTCCGCCCTGCCACAAAACAAAGTCTGCCAAACATCAAAACATGATATAAGAAAGGGGGACATGTGGGGAGCCACATGTGCCCTCAAGGTTTCTATTGGCATGTCCATAGAGTTTATGTTAAAAGATAGTTCCTGGGAATCGGGCGGTGGCACAGTGGGTTTAGTGCAGGTGGCGCTAAGCACAAGAACCAGCTTAAGGATCCCAGTTTGAACCCCTGGCTCCTCACCTGCAGGGGAATCGCTTCACAGGCGGTGAAGCAGGTCTGCAGGTGTCTCTTTCTCTCCTCTTCTCTGTCTTCCCCATCTCTCTCCACTTCTCTCCATTCTATCCAACAACCACAATATCAGTAACAACAACAATATAATTACAACAATAAAACAACTAGGGCAACAAAAGGCAAAATACAAAAAAAAAAAAAAGAAAAAAAAAAGATCCCGCTTCCCTGCACCTTAGAGTCCTTATTGAAAGATAAGTTCTTTTTCCCCATGAATCACCCAGGACCTTCCAGATAATGGCTAACTACCATGACAAATAATATAAAATAATAACAATAAATGAATAGGAAAGATAGATCCCCCAATACTCAGTTGGCTAAGGCACCAAACCTCGTTTTCTATAAAGCATTCAAATCAGATTGTTTGTGTTTCTTCCACAGGAATCCTGAAAAATACCATCTGGACCCCTGCACACCCTGACATCACCCACTAGATGGCACGACCACAGTGGCACACCCCCTGAAACCCTAGATGTCACCTGACGTGATCTGAAGAACCTGATTCACAGACTCCAAGGACAAAACTTTTTTACTGCCTGTCTGCCTTTCCTGCTTCTGCTTTGACCTGTCACATTTTGGCGGTTCCAGCTCACTCTCTACAGAAAAGCAGAATTCCAGAGGCTGACCTTCCTCGTGCAGCATTTCATCTGCCATTTCTCCCCCTAGTCGCCTACTTTGGACTGAGACTTCTATCGGACTTGCTGGTATACCCTTTGGTCACTTTAGACAATTTTACAGCAGCTTCCTTCCCTCATGTTGCTGGTTTTTCATAGACTGACCCTGAGTAGTTCATAGACTTTACACATTGTTGCCCTGGGCATTAGATAAAAGGAAAGGGGGAGATGCTGGGAAATTGTGCAGATGCAGTCACATCTGCCACGTTGTCCACTCAGGCTACTGCTAGTTTCCATGAGATTTGGGACATTCTCAGAGTGCCTGTTTCACCATGTTGTGCCCTCAGTGCATTGTCTATTTCCCCACGATATTTGGAGTGCTTTGGTTACTCCTCCTCCCTCACATTCTCACCAGAGTTATTATCCTATCCTGGAATGCTATGGTTACTCCTCCCCCTTCCCATTCTCATGAAAGCTGCTCCTATAAAAGCCCTTCTTCTTCTGCACCTTGCTCTCTTGCCAGCGCTTCACTTCGGTGTTCAGATGCAGGAAAGGTTACTTCATGAGGCGGCCATTTTCGCTACCTCCACTTGGCCCAACCTGTTTCTCTAGCACCCAACTCTGAGGTGCCAGTGCAAATAAAGATTTGTGTTCCCTCTTCACTCTGGACCTCCTCTCTCTCTTC